>NC_141691.1:1595814917-1596472417 GCF_964263255.1 Lissotriton vulgaris
TATGTGTGTTACCATCGTCCTGTGACACTTACTGGAATACATAGGTTACCCAGACTTGCAGAAACATTACGATGTTGACTTGACCTGAAAAGAACATTTGGCTCAGAACCTTCAATAGTGGAATTCTTTGTAAAGCTTGACATATGGGTGATCAATAGATCTGGGTAAGAGTGGTCTGCTTAATTCAGACACTCTGTTCATCACCACCCCCTTTTCTGAATCATTTTTGTCCACCATAAGCGTGGAAGGGTATACTCAGATGGGAGTCCCTAGCTCATTGCACCATCAGGATTCAAGCAAGCCGGGCCGAAGACGGCTGAAATGCCAGAAACCGGTCCCCGGTTGCTTGTTTCCTTCCCAGTATAAGAATTGGCTTGGTAGTTTGGTCTGCCCTGTTCCCATGATGCACTGGGCCAGGGTCAGACTAATTTGCATATAGCCAAGTTCTGAGCTGGGATGGTGCAGTGAGCTAAAAAACGGTGATGGATCAAGCCCTGATCTTTGGACTGGGTAAGAGTGGTCTGCTTAATTCAGACACTCTGTTCATCACCACCCCTTTTTCTGAATCATTTTTGTCCACCATAAGCGTGGAAGGGTATACTCAGATGTGAGTCCCTAGCTCATTGCACCATCAGGATTCAAGCAAGCCGGGCCGAAGACGGCTGAAATGCCAGAAACCGGTCCCCGGTAGCTTGTTTCCTTCCCAGTATAAGAATTGGCTTGGTAGTTTGGTCTGCCCTGTTCCCATGATGCACTGGGCCAGGGTCAGACTAACTTGCATATAGCCAAGTTCTGAGCTGGGATGGTGCAGTGAGCTAAAAAACGGTGATGGATCAAGCCCTGATCTTTGGACTGGGTAAGAGTGGTCTGCTTAATTCAGACACTCTGTTCATCACCACCCCCTTTTCTGAATCATTTTTGTCCACCATAAGCGTGGAAGGGTATACTCAGATGTGAGTCCCTAGCTCATTGCACCATCAGGATTCAAGCAAGCCGGGCCGAAGACGGCTGAAATGCCAGAAACCGGTCCCCGGTAGCTTGTTTCCTTCCCAGTATAAGAATTGGCTTGGTAGTTTGGTCTGCCCTGTTCCCATGATGCACTGGGCCAGGGTCAGACTAATTTGCATATAGCCAAGTTCTGAGCCGGGATGGTGCAGTGAGCTAAAAAACGGTGATGGATCAAGCCCTGATCTTTGGACTGGGTAAGAGTGGTCTGCTTAATTCAGACACTCTGTTCATCACCACCCCTTTTCTGAATCATTTTTGTCCACCATAAGCGTGGAGGGGTATACTCAGATGTGAGTCCCTAGCTCATTGCACCATCAGGATTCAAGCAAGCCGGGCCGAAGACGGCTGAAATGCCAGAAACCGGTCCCCGGTAGCTTGTTTCCTTCCCAGTATAAGAATTGGCTTGGTAGTTTGGTCTGCCCTGTTCCCATGATGCACTGGGCCAGGGTCAGACTAACTTGCATATAGCCAAGTTCTGAGCTGGGATGGTGCAGTGAGCTAAAAAACGGTGATGGATCAAGCCCTGATCTTTGGACTGGGTAAGAGTGGTCTGCTTAATTCAGACACTCTGTTCATCACCACCCCCTTTTCTGAATCATTTTTGTCCACCATAAGCGTGGAAGGGTATACTCAGATGGGAGTCCCTAGCTCATTGCACCATCAGGATTCAAGCAAGCCGGGCCGAAGACGGCTGAAATGCCAGAAACCGGTCCCCGGTAGCTTGTTTCCTTCCCAGTATAAGAATTGGCTTGGTAGTTTGGTCTGCCCTGTTCCCATGATGCACTGGGCCAGGGTCAGACTAATTTGCATATAGCCAAGTTCTGAGCTGGGATGGTGCAGTGAGCTAAAAAACGGTGATGGATCAAGCCCTGATCTTTGGACTGGGTAAGAGTGGTCTGCTTAATTCAGACACTCTGTTCATCACCACCCCCTTTTCTGAATCATTTTTGTCCACCATAAGCGTGGAAGGGTATACTCAGATGTGAGTCCCTAGCTCATTGCACCATCAGGATTCAAGCAAGCCGGGCCGAAGACGGCTGAAATGCCAGAAACCGGTCCCCGGTAGCTTGTTTCCTTCCCAGTATAAGAATTGGCTTGGTAGTTTGGTCTGCCCTGTTCCCATGATGCACTGGGCCAGGGTCAGACTAATTTGCATATAGCCAAGTTCTGAGCCGGGATGGTGCAGTGAGCTAAAAAACGGTGATGGATCAAGCCCTGATCTTTGGACTGGGTAAGAGTGGTCTGCTTAATTCAGACACTCTGTTCATCACCACCCCTTTTTCTGAATCATTTTTGTCCACCATAAGCGTGGAGGGGTATACTCAGATGTGAGTCCCTAGCTCATTGCACCATCAGGATTCAAGCAAGCCGGGCCGAAGACGGCTGAAATGCCAGAAACCGGTCCCCGGTAGCTTGTTTCCTTCCCAGTATAAGAATTGGCTTGGTAGTTTGGTCTGCCCTGTTCCCATGATGCACTAGGCCAGGGTCAGACTAACTTGCATATAGCCAAGTTCTGAGCTGGGATGGTGCAGTGAGCTAAAAAACGGTGATGGATCAAGCCCTGATCTTTGGACTGGGTAAGAGTGGTCTGCTTAATTCAGACACTCTGTTCATCACCACCCCCTTTTCTGAATCATTTTTGTCCACCATAAGCGTGGAAGGGTATACTCAGATGGGAGTCCCTAGCTCATTGCACCATCAGGATTCAAGCAAGCCGGGCCGAAGACGGCTGAAATGCCAGAAACCGGTCCCCGGTAGCTTGTTTCCTTCCCAGTATAAGAATTGGCTTGGTAGTTTGGTCTGCCCTGTTCCCATGATGCACTGGGCCAGGGTCAGACTAATTTGCATATAGCCAAGTTCTGAGCTGGGATGGTGCAGTGAGCTAAAAAACGGTGATGGATCAAGCCCTGATCTTTGGACTGGGTAAGAGTGGTCTGCTTAATTCAGACACTCTGTTCATCACCACCCCCTTTTCTGAATCAATAGATCATCGAAGGCAGGAATGTGCTGGCTCCAGGAAGCAACAGTACTCAAATGTTTACAAATCGCAAAAGACAAAGAGAACTTGAACAAACAACCACATGAATTTGTCCAGTCCATCCTCTGCAGTGTATGAGGAGTAAAGCACCGCCCCCGGTAATGTGCCAGTCTTCACTCCCACATTTAATCTATGTTTGACAGTTAAAGGAAGGGTCTAGAGGAAGCACAGTAAATTTACAAAGCCTGCAAGCTTCCAGACACCGGGATCACACGATGACATGCAGCACGTCCATGACGCAGTGGTGGTGGCTCGGGGCAGGCTAGGGCGCTAAACAATGTCTCTCTGCTAGACACCCATTCCATGACGTCACAGAGGGCTCTCGTGTGCGATGAAAGGCAGTTGAAGAAGAGTTAATTTGCGCGCTTCCAAGCATCCATTCTGAGGTGAGATAAGCGCACCTGTAAACTGCCACAGTTCGACGGTTAAACAGTACAAGACTCCGTGACAGAGGTGATTTTCCATTGTCGAAACAGCTGCTCGTCACCTGCACCAATTACTGCCTTCCACTTAATCTCCTGAGCACACGCACAGCCGAACTCTTTATAATACATATGAAGTTTGACATCGATGTCAATTACTGCCTCACGCTAGCTTGAATATAGCAGGACAGAGTTGTTCATCGATGAAATCGATTTAACACGAGTCTGGCAAAGTATGCTCAATAACAAACAGTGTCTCTGTGCCAAAATGTCAACTTTCTCTGTAATAAAATGCTCCACAATCTTTTCCGGTAAAGGAAGAATTCAAGAGAGACAATACTTGTCTAAGCAAGATTCAGCATTCCCTTCAATATGCACAGTTTGTTTGCTTTCACTAGCACAATGGCTATGTTTAAATAAATGTTGGAAGCATAGATAGCTGTTTAAAAATTCACGAAGCAAAGGTCAAGCCATCCTCGTCGCCAAAATATGTGGTGAAGAAGGTCCACTCAGGAAGGTAGTATTTCAAGATGATTTTATTCATGAAGATAACAAGTTGTAAGGTACTAAGGTACAGGACATCATGTTGATAAGTGGTAGATCAGAGCCCCACCAGGAGCTGCCTGTCAGCTGCTCAGCCCATGACCAACTGTCACTCTGCCTCCCTCAGTCCCAACATTCCGAGGCATCATCAGACTCCAACATTCTAATGAGTCAAAGCCAGGCACAGGCAGAGCAGGGCTGGTGAAACACCATACAGTATAATATGCAGGATACTACAAACTTCTAATTAGGCATGAAGAAATCTGGGGCCTCATTTATGACGCATCTACCTTCACTTTATGAGTGAAGGTAGATGCGTCACTTTGTAAACCCCTGCGCCACATTATACCTGCGCCCAGTATAATGTATGCAAGGGGGGCGTATTGACGCAAGAAAGGGTCATGGAAGTGACGCAGTGAAATCTATGAGATTTCACTGCGCCACTTCTAGGAATCAAATACGTCAAAATCGTACGCCTGCCTCACAGCAGGCGTAAGACTGACGCAAGCCCTTTCACATGGGGCTTGCCCCATGTGAAAGGACACATTGCTGGAGTTGCGTCACTTTTGTGACAGACTCCAGCAATGCGTCACTTTTGCGCCTACAGATACGTCAGAAATACTGACGTATCTGTAACTCCTTGCGACATGATGCGTCATACTGTAATTATGACGCATCATTGGTGTCACAAGGAGGGCGCAGTGAAAAGTGACGCATCGCTGTTTTCACGCAGCGATGCATCACTTTTCATAAATGAGGCCCCTGGTCTCGGGCCCAGAAGGGCGATATATAAGAGAGCTCGAGAGGGAAAAGTTGTTTGAAAGTTTAGGGGAGAAAATAAGACATTTGCAGTCTGGAACCAGAAGACCTTCCAAAGCACAGATAAAATCTAATTTAAAAATAATCACAAGCCGCCTCCCTTTCTGTCAAAGCGATCATACAATACAATACTGTAGCCATCAAGTAAAGCCTGAGCTATATATGGAGTAGAAATGTTGTTCACCCATGTTTCCATTAGAAAGAAACTAGACATCAGTGCTATGATCCAGAATAAAATGTAAGATATTTAGGTTATGCCTGGCTAGGGAGCGACAGTTGAGACCAGAGACGGCACACAGCTTTGAAATGGGTGGTAGGGCCCCAATTACTAAGAAGGTCCGGTATAAAGGTAATATTAAAGTATATGCATGCTAACGAGGCATCCAGCAAATTGATAATGTGGGTGCAGTCAGTCACATGAGAAGATCACTATGACTGTAAATGTTTATAAGAATCCTGGAGGTGTTTACTTAGGTTTGGCATGGGCGGGCTTGCCTTTGATGCACCAGTTGCGCTGCACATCAGAGCATAGTCTCTGTTTCTATAGTCATTATGCCTTGTAGTGATTCACCAGCAAACTGGGCCGCATGCTAAAGTTATGATGCTCCTAGATGGAGGTGCTAAGATGACCGACTGTTTCAAATTGCTACCACGCACAAAGCGTGGATCGGGGAGGAGTGCCTGTCACTGTGGAAATAAAAGCAGTATACCTTTAAAAGCAGCTCCTCAATATAATGCTGAGTAAAAATGCCTTGCAATAAAACACTAAAGTGCAGGTGCAGCAAGAAAGTGATTGCAAATTGTGCACTTACATTTTGCCATGAGTCTTCAATTTTGCGATCAGCCATAAACTAATAGGTTGTAATAGAAGATATCCTGTTGCAGGGTTTGCAGAATGATCAACCAGTGAAAGTTATTTAGGCAAATTTCTATTTGGTACCCTGTGTGATTGGTTACAAACACATGTGACCTGCAAGGGACAACAGACCATCATACTTGTATTTGTATCTTTGAACAGGAAAGCTTCTTTAGTTCAAAAGAGCACATTGAAATAGTGCTTTTACAATAAGATCCCAATTGGGAACACAGTGAGTAAGCAGGCAGGCATTCCTTGGACTACTGCCTCATCCTTCCAAATTCACCAAATACGATTCCAAAGTGGAAGCTGTCCAATGGAGACAGCTTTCCTCTGCGAATTTGTTAACACTTCTTTTGAAGAACTGGTGACTTTTTAATGTTATACATGCCATTCCGAATAGGAATTAGATGGGGACACCCTTTTCAAATCCCTCACTAATTGTGATTTGCAATAGGTCAGTAAACCAATTTTGCTTTTCAGACTCAAAAATTGGATTATTACATAGCAGAAAGTCATTCTGTGGTTCCAAACCCTGGGGCCTCATTTATGAGAAATGACGCATCGCTGCATGAAAGCAGCGATGCGTAACTTCTCAGTGCGCACTCCTTGTGACATACCTGATGCGTCATATTTACTGTATGACGCATCATGTCGCAAGGAGTTACAGATACGTCATGTGAAAGGGCTTGCATCAGTCTTACGCCTGCTGTGAGGCAGGCGTAAGATTTTGACGCATTTGAGTCCTAGAAGTGGTGCAGTGAATCTGGTAGATTTCACTGCGTCACTTCTATGACCCTTTCTTGCGTGGGAACACCCCCCTGCATACATTATACCCGTCGCAGGTATAATGTAGCATAGGGATTTATCTAGATGCGTCACTTTGTAAATGTGGCGCACGAAGGCGCATTTTTTACACTGCTGGTGCGTCACAAAAAGTGACGCACCAGTGATGCAAAAGTGATGCAAGGGCTCATAAATGAGCCCACCTGTGTTTTGTGAATTGCAGGGTTCAAGACCACAACATGGGCTTTGAACAACTGATGACTTAATGGAATGACTCCTTAGAAACTCGTTTTGGCAGGATGCCAAATATTCCTACACAGTCCGAGTCCTGTGCATTTCATTAAAAGAAATGAGAACATACATGTTACAGTGGACTTCAGTAGTGAGTTGTTAGAGGTTGTCTTTTTTGGGGGGGAGGAGTTTTATATAGCATGAACTTGGTAAACAGTCTAAATTTCGACTTTTTTTTTACATACAAGAAATAGAGTTTAAAATATCCGAGGGACAGAATATCGAAATCAAGAATATCAACGACCAGAATATCGACCTAAAGGTAAGAAATATCGTTTTTGTTAATATCGAAGTTAGTAATATCGATAGCAAAAGTATCGATGTTACTAATATTGATATTAATATTAGTGTTATGTATTTTATATGTTTTTAAATAATTTTTGTTAATCATTGTACGAATTTTAAAATATTTGTATTGCATTTTTAGAAGTTAGTAATATTTTTTTTAAGTAAATTATGCGTTTTAGTACCATAGTGGGTTGTGCGTTTATAGGGGAATAGGGTGGGAAGTCAATTAATTTTAGTAAATTAATTAAATATTTTTTAGGAATTATTAAATATTTTTAAAGAAATTTAGCATTTTAGTTCTGTAGCGGGATGTGGGTTTATAGGGGAATAGGGTGGGAAGTAATTTAATTGTAATAAAGTAATTATTTAATTTTTATTTATTGGCATTGATAAATATTATTATGCTACATAATTATTAATTGGTAATTAATGTTCGTAATTGGTAATTAATGTTTATTAATTGATTAATTGGTAATTATATTAAGGGGCTGATTCCGATTCGGTAAGCCAATTGTACGACCGAATCGAATCCGTGGCCCTTTCCGTACGACTCATACAATTCCATTCAAATTGTGTAGTACAATTCATTTGAAAAATATACAACCGAATCGTTGCGAACTGTACGAAAAGCAAGGGAAAATCCGTACAAAACAGATCCTCACAGGGAACCGTACGAATCATAAACATGCTGTACGACCCGACAAGTACGATCCGGACTGGGGAATGAGAACGCGATTCGTACGGAAAACGTCGCATATGAGCGATTCGTACGGAGAGCCACACAATCACATTCGCACCCTACCCTTGCAATCATGGGGTGTACGCACCGTACCCCAACGCACCGTACCCCTACAATCATGGGGTGTAGTCACCGTACCCCTGCAATCATGGGGGGTACGCACCGTACCCCTGCAATCATTGGGTGTACGCACTGTACCCGGGGGGTCTGTTTCGTACACGGTTCGAGTCGAAATCTGCTTTTCGGGACGGTTTGAGCTCCCGTAGAAAAAGAGTTGTACGGAGTGTTGACGAAACGAATCGTACTTGCTGGGTCGGAAAATGCTGCTTCGATCCGTACGGACGTCGCATATTGCGTGTTCCGAAAGCGATTCGTACGGATTTTTAAGTCGTATGGTCTTTCGTACGATTCGTATGGAGATCTGCTTTGGGTCCGAATCGTACTTCATCGTTCGTATGGGGACGTTTAAGGGTACGATTCGTATGGGAAATATGCTCCGTACGGCTATTTGTAAGGGATTTTACCGAATCGGAATCGCCCCCTAAGTGTATTAATAAATTATTGAAGTGTGGTGTGAGGTTATCGGGTAATAGGGTGGGAAGTAATTTTATTGTAATTAAGTAATTATTTATTTTACTGTTGAGTATTGATGATAAAATTATTGTTAATCAATTATTAATTGGCAGTAAATTTGTAATAATTAATTTTTTTTAAAATCCATTTAGGAGCTGATTCCGATTCGGTAAAATCCCTTACAAATAGACGTATGGGGTATATTTCCAGTACGAATCGTAACCTTAAACGTCCCTGTACGTATGATGAAG
The DNA here is from genome assembly GCF_964263255.1 of Lissotriton vulgaris. NCBI lineage: Eukaryota > Metazoa > Chordata > Amphibia > Caudata > Salamandridae > Lissotriton > Lissotriton vulgaris. The sequence goes on from NC_141691.1 coordinate 1,595,823,532, forward strand.
TACGATTCGTACCCAAAGCAGATCTCCGTATGAATCGTACGAAAGACCATACGACTTAAAAATCCGTAAGAATCGCATTCGGAACACGCAGTACGCGATGTCCATAGGGATCGAAGCAGCATTTTCCGACCCAGCAAGTACGATTCGTCTCGTCAACACTTCGTACAACTCTTTTTCAACGGGACCTCAAAACGTCCGGAAAAGCGGATTTTGATTCCGACCGCGTATGAAACGGACCCCCCCCACCGGGTACGGTGTGTACACCTCATGATTGCAGGGGTACGGGGCATAGGGGTACGGTGCGTACACCCCATGATTGCAGGGGTACGGTGCGTAGGGGTACGGTGCGTATACCTCATGATTGCAGGGGTACGGTGCGTATGTGATTGTGTGGCTCTCCGTACGAATCGCTCATATGCGACGTTTTCCGTACGAATCGCGTTCTCATTCCCCTGTCCGGATCGTACTTGTCGGGTCTTACAGCATGTTTACGATTCGTACAGTTCACTGTGAGGGTCCGTGTCGTACGGATTTCCCCTTACTTTTCGTACGGTTCCCAACGATTCGGTCGTATATTTTTCAAACGGATCGTACTACGTGAATCGAACAGAATTGTACGAGTCGTACGGAAAGGGCTACAGATTTATTTCGGTTGTACGATTGGTTTACCGAATCGGAATCGGCCCCTTATTGTTCAATAATTAATATTTGGTAATTAAATTTGATTATTTATAATATATTGGTATTTATCATTAATGTATTGTTAATTAATTATTAATTGCTAATTGTAATATTTATTGTTTTTGGGTATTGAATTATTTTTTTAATTATTATTTGGTAATAATTTTTTATAATCATTATTTAATTGTATTTATTTTAATTGTTAATTAAATATTAATTGGTAATTATTTTAAAATAATTATTTATTGGCATTGTTAAAGAATTTTTTGTAATTTAATAATTAAATTATTATTTTTTACAAAAAAATTATTTTGCTTATTAGTAAGTTATTTTGACCCCTACGCCATCCAACACTTTCCCTTCTGTTGCACCCTCTGGAGTTGGAATAGTAATTTTGACCCCTACACTATCCAACACTTTCCCTGCTGTTGCACCCTCTGGAGTTGGGATAGTAATTTTAACCCCTACGCTATCCAACACTTTCCCTATTGTTGCACCCTCTGGAGTTGGAATAGTAATTTTTACCCCTACACTAACCAACACTTTCCCTACTGTTGCACCCTCTGGAGTTGGAATAGTAATTTTTATCCCTACGCTATCCAATATTTACTGTTTTAGTTAATGTAGTGTATAATTTATTTAACATAATTTTTTTACATTTGTTATATATTGTTTTGATATTTTTATTTATATTATTGTTGTATATGCATGTATTTATAATTTATAAAATGTATTTATAAGTTATTAGAGTAAATAATTGTAAATATTATTAAATATATATATTGTATTTTATACGTATACGTTTTTTTTACATTATATGCATTACTTATGATTTTAAACAAGTTTGTAACTATATTTATTTTATTTATATGTTTTTATTTATTTAATTTTATATTAATTTTAAACATAAAAAAATATATTTTTACAATATTTTTTACGACATTATTTTTTCGTTATTTTTGTACTTACTTTAATGTAGATAGGAATTCGATATTCTTGAAGTTGATATTCGGCCTCCAGAAATTTTAGACGTCGAAATTTTCAACGTCGAAATTGTGTCAGACATTCCATGAACTCAACTTGAAGATATTAGGTATCAGAGCTCTTTATATCAGCACCATTTTCGTTACAAATGGACACGTACAATTTAGTTAGGCACAGGAAGACTATGTGATTCGACCAGAATCACAAGTTGTTGAGAGTCCCTGCCGAGACTCAAACCCAGTTCCCCAGTTTCAAGGTCAACCACTCAAGCCATAAGGCCACATCTCTTCCAGGCCCTTGAATTACTGCAGCATATTTAAACAATTCAGACCAATTGAAAACACAGCATATTGTCCAAAAAGCATTATCAGCATTGCAGTGAACTTAATGGATAACTCAAACCAAGATAATAGATCTTTCCAGTGTTGTAGAAGTGCCTACATGGATTTAATAGGGCATGTTCCTAAGGAACAGGTCTGAAGACTAGTGAGCGCGTGAGAGAAGCTAACTAGAATTTGATTCAGTGTTAATATTCATTGTCATTGTCCTTTATATCTGTGTGGGGTTGCTGGTTTGGTAACTGCATGGTTAGGGCATGTCCTCTTAGAGAAGAGCTGGGTAAAATGTCTGAATCCTAGAGATGTGCTCGTAGTGAACATAATGCAGTTGCGATTTGTGCCGCTGTCATATAAAGTTTGATTTGATTGTAAAACCATTGCACTTCCATGCATGCCTCAGAGAGCCTGTAGGCCAGTTGTTCATTTTTGCTTATACATTTCTAGATTTCTTTGAGAATTCCCAAAAAGACAGAAATGTACTCATGCTCAAAAAGCCTAAAGAGGTATTTGCTTCCAGATTGTTTAATGTGTGCTAACTCTAGGCCTCAGCTGTACGTGTAGTGAGGTAAAACGGCATGTAGTCTTGTTAGCATCCGACATATTACAACTGTAAAAGGCAGATCGTCTATTCATACCTGGGAGTCGTTGATGCCAAACTACGCTAATGGGGAGTTAAAGACATACAACTTTGGGCAGGTTATGCAGATGTGGAACGTTTTCCATATACTTTGTCGAAGAGCTGAGAAGCAAGCTAACAGTCATCACTTCTTTTTCTTGACGTTGGTCCTTCCTTTCATGCTGTTAGCGGAAAGGATTAGTGCCCAGACTTTCTGTTTGTCTTTCTGAATTTGCTGGGATAAGGGGATGTTTTGGCACAAGGTAGGTGTATACATATTAAATACTCTAACATTTCCACATCAAGTATATTAAAAGACCCACAAATTGAAAACATCTGGTGGATATCCTGCTGGCAGCAATAGTTGGCAGACCACTAAAGTATTAGAAACACAATTATACTCTCTGCCTAAGTATAACAAACTACATATGAAGAATTAATTTACACCAATCCATCCTTTTTGCATGTGTTTCCCTTGTTTTGGTGTCCAAGTTTCCTGAAGATTATCGATGAATGCATATGTAACAGAATATCGCTGGTTGGACACTTCAGATAAAGAAATGTAAAAGCACAAGACTTTTCAATGCCTAATTGATTTCTGTTATTGCATTTGGTGTAGGAAAATTATAATTTGTTCATTTTTACTTGAGACCACCAATTTAAGCATTTTAGAAAGTTTTTGAAATGTGCCTTCATTAAGTTGGTATTTTGTTAGATCAAAGGGTGCCATTATTTGAGTAGAGAAGAAAAAAGAACTTAGACTGGTAAGACTTGTTTCACAAAGATAAACTTAGGTTATGTTCTCCTCCTGACTGCGGAATCTCTGCAGTCTTAAAATTACTATTAAATAGTAGTTTGTGAGTACCGAAAAAGAGTAAACTTACACAAAGGTGTATATTTTCCTTTGTGAAACCGGCCGCAAGTCTTCCAGACAGTAAAGGGTCTATAAGGATGGCGGGCGGACTTTCGCCACGGAAAGGCATGTGTTCTTCACTCTGGGGGCCCCCTGCGGGCCCCCAGAGTGAAGGAGAGGTGGGGGGTGCACATGGGGGTGTACCTGTGGTACCCCCCTTCATTTGCATAAACAAAGCGGCAGGCACCGCGGGGTGCCTGCCGCTTTGTTTATGCAAATGCATCAATGCATTTTTAGCATTGTGGCGGGTGGTGGAGAGAGCACCGCCCGCCACAATGCTAAAAATGCAGGATGTGCCCGCCACTGTGGCAGGCACATCCTAATACCCCCCACAAGACCCTCGCCCTTATGGTGGGCGGTCCCGAATTCCGACAGGATGGCGGGCGTACTTTGTCATCCTAATGAGCCCCTTAGTGTATCGTTTGGTGTAAAAGTGTATTTTTCCTAATTAAAACAAAATTGGAAATGGTTTGACAAGTTCATATTGTTTATTTTATTAACGGTTCTGAAATAAAATGCCTAGTAGAGCTGTAGAAGTGTCAAATAAAAACCATTCAGTGGTGGAAATATGTAAATTTGAATTCCTTCATCGTTATTAAATATAATAATGATTGTAGCATGGCACATGGGATTACATGTATTGATATGACATGCTAAGTGTTAACATATTCAACTACACACCAAGTTGCTAGTTATGTAACTCTTATGCGTCTGGCGCAGCATATAGGGAGGTGGGGAACATACAGACTACCCAGAAAATGTTATAATGTTATACCTTGCCAGGTTTTCTCTGATTTTGATAATTGTAAATTGGTGGCTACTGCTTTTTCGTTGTGTTCATGTAACCTCACCATGTTTGCGTGCTCTGTTTTGTGGATGACATCACAGCTATAGATTGAGCTCCTGTTTCTTCACTTTAAATCAGACCCTGCAGTGATTTATTAAGTCTTCAGGAACAGGCATTCTAAAACCCAGCCCACAGTAGAAGGCAGTAGAGCATATCATCACGGCCATCCTAGTGATAAGAGATTTATTTTTTATATTTGTTGCAATATAAATCCTAAAATATAAAATGAATTCCTTAAAATAGATTACACTATCAAACTATTATAACTTCCAATATACGCATTAGTTATATTGTTTGCAGACTTCTAAAACCAACATTTGAATGAAAGGTTTACCATATAATATAGACTCTAAAATGCAAACAGAGGTTTCTCACAAATTTGTAAGTTAAAAGAATAAATAGTTTGAGAAGTGTTTAATGAAATGACTTTACTAGTGTCCGTCTGGGAAAGTCGGCTCTCTTGGTGCTCAAATCGAAATCCCAATTTGTCAAAATATTCTACTACTTGTTTTTTAAAACAGTGTATTGGACAAGTATGTTTGGAATCAAATCTCTTTTAGAATAAAATGCTGTGCAAAATCCAACCATCTAGTGGTGGTCCAGCAGTGTTTTTACTCTCGACATGACGGCAAAATGGGTGGAGTCGTATGACTCACTATGTCGTCCAAGCCAGCAATGCCCCTGTGCTCCACTTCCATCTTAGATTCCTTTTTTCTACACTCGGGTTCAGAGGTCAACATATAAACTTTCCAAAGAAACAGAAGAGTTTGCCTACAAAATCTACAAGGACTTCATGGATCCAGGCGACATCCAGGCAGCAGGCAACGAGGCAACAGGTTTTTGCACATGAAGCTTCTACTGAACAGAGAAAGCACACAGGGGGGGTTGTTGTCTTAGATCCTCCTCAGTGTCATGTTATATTATGAGCACACTATGTGAATTCTGCTCTGAGTGCAATAACAAGAAATTCCATAAATGATTAACATCCTTTATATATGTGTTGCCTCCCAAAAGACCATAAAGGAAAGGATTTTTATGTCTGCTTGTCTGCCAACCAAAGACCCTATTTCATAGAGATAAAATCATCTTTGTGCGCCATCTTTCGGAGTCCGCAGTCTGTATTTGAAAGGCAGATAAAGCAAGCCCCTTCCATGGAGGAGATGGGTTTCACTGAGGAAGAAGCTATTTTAGAGGCGGCTCAGGGGAAACATCACACACATTCTTAACTCAGGATTGGTTCATTGGAAGTGCTTGAGGGAAATAATCCAACACCTGAAAAAATAATTACTAAACTTGAAGACCCTTGATCTACTATGCCATTGATGATAGACATTAAGAGGGCTAATAAAGATGAAATGACAAAAACAGTAAAAAAAAATTGTTAAACTGAAGAACAGGTCACAAGGACAAAATATAAAAAATAGGCTATACCTACGTTGCAAATGCATTTTCCTTGCCACGTGTTACTGCACTGCATTTGAACTGCAGACCCTCCAGAGCTCAGTGATGCTCCTGACATAGATATATTTATGTCATATATGTGGGTGGAGTTAATACACGCTGCAGCCCACATATGACATTTAACTTTCTTTGCTGTAAGTGCACTTAAGGCACCATTTACTATACACTTATAGGGAAGTTAAATAGGCCACAAAATAGACTCCAATGTACAGCATATTTTAGAAAGGAAGTACAGGCAGTTTACTACTTTTAGCAAACAGCGATTAGTTGCCAGATTCGGTGTGGGTACACGGCTGGGGTGGTAAGTAGAAAAATGGAGACATCAGCGGCAGCTCAGTGGCACATTACCAATTCTAATATGGTTTCAATCAGCTATGCTCATCCGAACTGGGCATATGAGGAAGTAATGTCGGCTCTGCTAAAGGAATTTCAGAAGAGTAGGAAGGCAATAATTAAAGAGGGAAAGAACATTGCTAATACGTTCCATACAACAGCATTAGAGGGTGGTGGCTACAACATGCAGACAGTTAATGTCAGGCACTGTGTTTATCAGATCCGCTTGGCCACGGATCTCATGTATTTTAATCCTGAAGTGCAGGCCAGTTTTTTTTATATGCCCTCCATAGGGAAAGGCCTGTATGGAGTCCCAGAGCCATATTACTAGAAAAATTTCCTTAAAGTGCAAAGGGTTTGTGCACCCGCTATGTGTACCCCCGTGTGCACATGTAACACCAGCGCTATCCCAAGAGGGCATTCCCACATTTTCATGGGGGCATTGGCTCATGCAAATGTGGTGATCTATTTGCCTCTGCACCCATGTCATACTATGGACGTTGGCACAAAGGCAAAGAAGCAGTCAGGAGGTGCACTGACAGTGGGCCTCAAATAGGTGGCGCAATGTTAGTGCGCTCCCTGAGGGAAGTCCTCTGAAATTAAATTAAATTAGTGAAATGAAAATCGAATCTGTAAAGTGCGGCTATTACCCATGGGTGTCTAGACGCTGAAGAGATGGGAATGATTTAAGAGGTTCCAGGGACCTCCAGAGATCCTCCTGCAAGCAGGTGCAGTCACTCACTGCACTCGCCTGTAGATTTGATTTGATAAAGATTTATAATGCGCAAAACAATAACCCGCAGGTATCAAGGCGCCTAACAATAACATCTAAAAAATGGAAACATCATCCTTACACATAGGCTTGCAGGAAGAGGCGAGTTTTAAGGGCACTTCGGAATTTCTGTAGGGAGGGTAGGGACCTGAGATCCAGAGGGAGATCATTCCACCATTTAGGGGCCAGGGTGGAGAAAGCCCTGCCACCCCACTTGGTATTCGTATGCGGGGGACTGTCAGGAGCAGTTTCCTGGAGGAGCGCAAGTCCCTTCCAGGAGTGTAATGGGAGATGATGGAACCAACTCCCGTGTCGCTGTTCTTTGCAATGGCTCTATAGGTCATGCATAGGACTTTAAACCGTACTCGGTGCTCTACCGGTAGCCAATGCAGCGCTTTCCTGGCCAACGTGGCAGAGGAGCGTCTGGGAACATCCAGAACAAATCTGGCTGCAGCATTCTGGACTACCTGCAAGCGCTGCAGCAGGCTCCTGTTTAGCCCCGCATACAGCGCATTACAGTAGTCCAGTCGTGAGCCGATAAGTGCGACAGCTATTTGCTTTCTGGATTGCTGAGAGAGATATTTCCTGATTCTTCGCAGGGTGTGGATTAAGCCCCAACAGGTGGAGATGGTTCTACTAACCTGTCTGCCCATATCCAGGGCAGGGTCTATCATCACCCCAAGATTCTTAGCAGATGTCGTGGGGGAAGGGCACACTCCTAGCGAGTCAGGCCACCAGCTGGCTGACCAGATGTTCTCTTTCCCTCCAAACACCATTACCTCAGTCTTCTCCCCATTCAGTTTGAGTGAGTTCTGGATCATCCACTGACCAACCGCCTCCATGCAAGATCTAAAGTTGGAGGCAGTTGGTACATCTGAATGGGAAAGAGAGACGAGGATTTGAGTGTCATCTGCATAAGAAACTACCTCCATCCCGAAAGTTCTAATTAGTCTGGCTAGTGGGGTCACGTAGATGTTAAATAGGGTCGGACTAAGAGCCGACCCTTGCGGGACCCCACAAAGCACCGGTCGGGATGGAGATAGGAACTCCCCCAGCTTGACTCTTTGTTCCCTTCCGTCAAGGAAAGAGGTCAGTAGATCTAGAGCTGCATCCGTCACCCCCACTTCCCTCAGACGAGATGTGAGTACTGAGGGGGAGAGGGTATCAAAGGCCGCAGTTAGATCTAACAGGACCAGGAGGGTGGTCTGGCCCCCATCCACTTTCGTGCGGATCTTATCAAGCACAATAGTGAGGGCCGACTCAGTGCTGTGTTCCCTCCTGAATCCGTGCTGGGAAAAGTCCAGACAGCCCGAGTCTTCCACAAAGGCAGCGAGATGCTTGTTTAGATGTGCCTCAAGCATCTTCGCAGGGGCTGGGAGCAGTGAGATCGGACGGAAGTTTTTTAGGACCTCCGGATCAAGGGAGGCCTTCTTTAGCAGGGGTTTCACTACTGCACTCTTCCACTCCGAGGGGAAGACACCGTCTCTCATAGCTAGATTCATGATTTCTAGCAGAGGCGGTAGGAAGGTTTCCCTTCACTGCTTAATGATTTTCAGTGGGCAGATATCTAGGGGGGAGCCAGATTTGGTCTTATTAAGCAAGATCTCCAGATCTTGTAAAACCAGCGGGGGAAAGGAGTCCAGGGTGCTCAATGGGGAGATATCTGTGGTGGTCATGTTCATCTCAACCCGAGCAGGGGGCCCACTGATATATGCTCTTTGTTCCTCAAGAGCCAGGTAGATATCCTGTATTTTGGTGTGAAAGAAGGAAGCAATTTTATCACATAGATCTTGCGAGGGTACAACAGGGTCAGGTGTTTGTAGGTTGACTAAGGAGTCAACGATTCTGAAAAGCTCCTTCGGCGAGGAGAGCGAGGTTGTCATGGCCACAAAGTGATCTTGTTTGGCCTGCACAATCTCAGCCTTGTATTTCCTGACCAGGAGTTTGTGAGCTTCCTTGTTCTTGAGGTCCCAGCCTGAGTGCCAGAGCCTCTCCATCCTCCTCACTTCTTGCCTGAGGAGTCTGAGAGATTCAGAAAACCATGGGGCAGATGGTCTTTTTCTGGCTCGGCGGCGGGTCTGTACTGGGGCCAGTTCATTCAGGGCCTCAGTAATAACCTGTTCAAAATGACCAACCGCGGTCTGAACACTGTCCGTGCCAGTAGTAGAAAGGCTGACAGCCCATGGCGCGAAGGAGTCATTGCTGATATTTCTAAAATTTCTGGCAGTTTCCACTGAGTGTTTCCCTATTTTACTTCTATCCATCCTATGGCATTCCAAAAGGAAAGGGACCGCAAGGTGATCGGACCAAGACAGATACACCGGATCCTTGATGGTCAGACGATGGTCGTTAGAGAAAATACCACCTAGTGTGTGGCCCGCACGATGGGTAACCCCGCTAACTCGCTGCGTGAGTCCACAGGACGCCAAGGCCTCAGTAAGACATGAAGTATCAGATAAATCATGCCGTTCTAAATGGTAATTAAAATCACCTAGAATGGAAAAATTTTCTCGACCAAAGTAGGGTTCCAAGGACTGGAGGAAGTTGTGCGTGAAGTCGGTCCTCGGGCCAGGAGGTCGATACAGCAGAATTCCATTGAAAAAAGGGCATTGCACTTCCTTTATGGTGAAATAGAAAGCTTGAAAGATATCCGGAAAGTCGGGTATAGGTACTGTGTGGCATTGCAGGTGGTCTTTATAGAGGATCGCTATACCCCCTCCCACTCGTCCCTGTCTGTCCAGTCTGGCCAGGCAGTACCCTTCCGGGACCGCTTCGATCAGATCAGAACCAGATGAGTCTTTAGCCCAAGTTTCAGTGATAAACACTAGGGCAGGCTTTCTGTCTAGGACCATCTCCCTAAACATTATCTTGTTTTTGACAAGGGAGCGGGCATTGATCAAAATGCCTTCTACTCCCACTGTCCTGGGTCTACTGACGGCGGGGAGGTCAGAGGAGAGGTGATGGGGAACAGGACTGACAGGCCTACGCGTGTGGTAACAGCCACATCGTAAGGGAAAAAAAAGTTCGTCAGGTTCATAGGAGTGCGAGCACCACAAACTTCGGGGTTTCAGGCGTAGCATCTCCTGGTGAGAGTATCTACACGAGGAGGCAAAAGCTTCGTCTAAGTCCAGAGTCCAGCCGCCCAGCGCGTCCTCAGCGCGGACGGGCGCAGACGGGCTGGACTCTGGCGTGACTCCGGCGTGACTGTGGCGTCCACGATGCGCGTACACGCTGCGCGTCATATCCAGCTAATTAAGTAGGGCTCTATCGAGTCCACGTGTCGGCTCAAGCGAATGGCTGAGGAGTGCTTCTTAGACCCACCCAAGATGGCGCCCCAGGTAAACAGAGCGCAGGGACCGGGCCGCCCAAATGGCGGTGAATGCAGCAGAATTTTAAAGTGCAGGAGATGCGGTCCGGGTCTAAGGACACAGGTAGGGGTGACTATGAAATCTAGGCAAATCTAAACTAATTATTAAAACCGAGGTATAAGTGAATAAAATTAAAAAGAACAGAAACGACAAAACAGGGCTTTTTTAAAATTACAACAGGCTTCTAGCGAGTAGCGCTATGTGCGAGGCGATATCCAAACAGGAGTGAAGCTCCCTCCTACCCGCCTTAAGTACACGCTCTAAGTACAGCCTCTATCCAGTCCACGTGTCGGCTCCAGCGAATGGCTGAGGAGTGCTTCTTAGACCCACCCAAGATGGCGCCCCAGGTAAACAGAGCGCAGGGACCGGGCCGCCCAAATGGCGGTGAATGCAGCAGAATTTTAAAGTGCAGGAGATGCGGTCCGGGTCTAAGGACACAGGTAGGGGTGACTATGAAATCTAGGCAAATCTAAACTAATTATTAAAACCGAGGTATAAGTGAATAAAATTAAAAAGAACAGAAACGACAAAACGGGGCTTTTTTAAAATTACAACAGGCTTCTAGCGAGTAGCGCTATGTGCGAGGCGATATCCAGGGGGATCTCCGTTCTCTCTTTAAAGTGCTGACGTGTGCCACTTGCACAGTGAACAATGGAGAGGCAGATTAAAGCAGCCACACCTTATTTCACTTGAATGTGCTGCCTCCAGGGCAGCCCTGAGTGCGTGTCTGCCCTGAGGGCAGTGTATTCATTGGACTCCAACACATCTTCATGTTTGCGCCTGGTGCACCTGTGTAAAGGTGCTCAAAGCCTGATACATAATATGGGCCCTGGTTGATGAATTCCTGGAGAGGATGAAGAAGGCCAATGACACCACAAATGCATTGTGGGCCTTGCAAAGAAGAGTTTATTTTAAAAGGGTGATGTCTTTAGATAGAAGGCATGAAGTAAGACAACCCTGTCCATCTACCTTTCAAAGGACACATCAAGCCACGTCATTTGAGCCCACAGGATCATAACAATTGGACCAGCAAATACGAATGGATAAAGGAAGGAGCAAAGTTAGAGGTCATTCCTCTCAAGGCTGAACAGCTATTGATTTATGACTTTTTAAATCTGCCCATACAGCATCCTACACCAGTTAGAGGAAGAATACAACATATGAGGAAAACAAATAAAAGCACATTTGTATTAAACTTGATAAAACATGAATATTGTATAGTGTCTGTAGAGAACCATCAACAATAAAGTCAGAGCTTCAAAAATACAAACCTCAACAACTAAATGTCTTGCAACAAGAGATACAAGAACTACTATCGAAAGATGTAATCCAAACATCACAAGAAAGGGACACAGTAGTATACTCCATATACTACCTAATTCCATAGTAAGACTTAATTATAAGACCAATATTGGACCTCTTGTTTGTAAACATATTTACCAAGATGTAGATGTTGCAAATCCCTTTCCTTCGAGGGGTGATTACTAAAAAGAACAATTTCCACATGACAATAGACTTCGAAGATGAGTATTCTCACATCCTGTTGCATCCGATGAGCAGAAATATCTAAGGTTCCTCAAGTGTGGAAACATTAAAGATCTTGCCCTTCCACATCAAACCTGCTATGCTGTGCTCTGGTTTACAAGGAAACTTGCAGTAGTAGCAGGACATCTAAGACATCAGACCATTCTTGTATACCCAAGCCGAGATGATTGACTGATGAAGGTAAGTTAATTTCAGCAATGCGAAATCACATACAGATATATTGAAGTTAACAATCAATATAAATAAACCATCTCTGACACCATGACAATAAAAACCAGATATGACAACAAAAACACACATGAAAGTACATGTGCACCTTGCACACGTTAAGAGAGTGGCAATGATTCTGAGAAAAACTTAGTACAAGCACCATAAAAGAGTGCCTAGATTTATAGAGGTAAAGAGAAATTCATGGATTGTGTGTTAACATGCCTAACAATCGATTTGAAACCATAATAACATGAAAACTTGAAAAATGTATTTTCTGGTATGATACAAATTAATATAAACATTAATATACAGCAAACATAGACCAGTCTCATTTCTAATTGCGTAGGCTATTATGATGAATGTGAATTATGAATTGCTCTTTGTGAACTGACCTGTGTGCCCAGAATGCACAATTGATTCCCATGACAGGGCGTGGGAAAATATACCTAAGTATTTACTTTTGAACCTTGTGAGCTGATGATTTTCACATGTGGCTTGCACTATGAAGGTGTGACAATTTATGTAATTTCCGGACTTGTCAACTATAATATTCAAGACACCCCGTAGATGGGGTTGTTGCTGATGATTGCCTTTCCGTAGGGGCAGATCTTCTCCTTTCCTGCTGAGAGACTGGTGCCGTACCTTTTTTTATAATTCTTTTTATTCAATTAAGGCATCAGACAGAAAGACACAATACAGATGAATCACATTATAATCCGCAATACATTAGAAAATTGGGAGGAAGTGAGGCGTGGGGGGGGAAACAAAACAAAAAGTATATACACATTAGCAGCGTCACAGGGTAGTAGGAACATCATACACTGACTCTCTAGGTGGAGTACAAATTTCTTCCCTATACTGATTCCATTGACTCCAGATTGCGGCCCATTTTCAGGGACGTCCTCTCGCAATAAAGACAGTTTTTTCTCGAAACATACACCAATCCAAATCTCTCTTCCAGTTCTCGATAGTGGGAGAAAGTTCAGCACTCCATTTTTGGGCGATATTTCTTTTCGTAATCATATAGCTCAGTTTGATCCACTTTGTTTGCGCATTATTAAAATCGGTGGGCTCCCATATATTGAGAAGGCACCTTCGGGCTTCCGGCAACAAGAAAACATCGATTACCTACCGAATAATATCATGAATCTTACCCCAATACCCAGTCATATGTTGGCACTCCCAGCAAATATGTAAATAAAAAGGTACCCATCAATCCACACTTACGTCTACATAGTCCATCTCCCAACAACCCCATCCGTACAAGGCGAGGGTGCCGTACCTTTTATGGGTTGAATCTTCTTCATTGAAACAAAGGGCCTTTGAGCTAATGCTAGCGGACTTGCTGGCACACTTGGGTTGCCAGCCCTTGCTTCTTTCTCACCCTTCTTTGTATTCTGTGCCTATGCTAAGAGAACTTTAATGAACTGTCCCCTGCCTTTGCTGGTGGCAGGAAAACCCTTTGCCTAGCGAACTATCCATGGACACTTGAACTGAATCATAGATTCCAAACTTCCCTGTGAATTTGTCTTTGTTGTATTCTGCTAAATGTGTAGTTTTATACTACATTTGGAACGGCTTATGGAAACTCCTGACGACATTTCCAAAAATATGAATATTGCCTTGAATGTTAAATTTGTTTAATACAATAACTAATTCAACCTCAATTGTCTGAGCCATTTTTAGACTTTATTTTACTAATGTTCTTTCCACAGAGACTGCATACATTATTTTGGATTCTAACGCGTAACGAAGATAGTTATAGATTATCTTCAGAGCATCAAATTGTTTTGCTATTACTCTACATAGCGACATCGGAACTGTTAGCTTATATGATCTTGGCCATAATAAACTTCTTCAGGAGGTTTGGTCTTCTTTTTTCTATTTTATATATCTACAGCATGGTTATGAGGGTGAGGTATTTGAATTTAATTTGTATGGTGTAAGTTTATTACCAATTATCGGTCCTCACTGGGTAGTCAACAGTCAAACCCTGATTCCTCACGCCTCAGTGCAGCGAGCAAGGTCCATTGGAAGACCAAAAGCCTCTATGGGTGTGGATAGATAGTGAGACCCAAAATATTGTAAATAGATAGTAAATGGAGCCCAGGTAAAATGCTGGATCATGAGAAAGCCAGAGTTTGAGATATATTTGTTCACACCACACACAATTTTGAAATGGCAACGCTTGACATCTAGACGTTACCATTCACAGTTAGTGGGCAATGCACTGTCGATAAGCTGTAGCAGAAAATTTGACTATGCATGTTTTTCTGATACCATTAATCGAAATGGTGAAAAGCAAATTCAGAACTTCAAAGATGGTTCCCATATTGATAGCACCTATTTGGCACCTGACAGATCCAGTATTCTCACCTTATGGAGATGTCTTACCAAGACAACAGCATCTTACCAGTACACAAGGATTTACCACATTATAGAAGGGAAAAATACATCACCTAGAACCCCAACCTACATGACTATTATCAAGGAAACAAAAACGCCTTCCACTAGAAAATGTTAAAGAGGCAAAAATAACCACTTGCAAATAATCACCAGCGAAAATTGAATTATCCCTTCCTTAACATATTAGTAAGGGGCTAGACTGAAATGTGCCTCTCCATTATTGCAGCATGTACAAAAAGATCTTTACAGTACCACCGACAGGAAGGTTTCTAGAAGGGGATAATAAGACTTTATTCTCCAAACACGGTGCCAGAACCTTAGTGGAACTTAAATCGGCATATTAGCAGGATTGATGAAATTACTGTTCAAGCCCATGCACAAGACCAACCTAAAACATCTTACATTGAAACATCTTATTTAATAGCAATTATGTATCTAAGGAGATTTGGTGAATTACGGTCTTTAACAGTGAAAAGCCATACCTGATTGTACACATGAATAAAGTGGTGATGAGAACAAGTCCATTTTTAATGCCAAAGGTAGTTTCACCTCTAGTTTTCACGTCAAGCAAAACATTCCTCTACTTCCATTCTTTCACCATCCTACAACTGCAGCAGAAACAGCTTTTACATACTTTAGATTTATGAAGGGTAGTGATGTATTAAATTCAAGAGACATAAACATTATGGAAAGTAATTGATTTATGATGGCACATGCCACACAAGGACATAGCTCAGTAGGCAGTTAGTATTGAAAGATGGATTGTGCAGATAATCTAGTTATGCTATCAATTGGCAAACAAAAGATTTTGCAGTATGATTTTTTGGGGGATTCTCATGCTGTCCATTAGCTATCTAGTGGTTTGGTCCAGATTTTCTTATTCTTCTTTCTTTTATTGGTTTTTGGGCGTTGGTAGTCTCCCCTGTAAAATTAAACGTGTGCCCATATGCTCCTGTGCATGGTTGCAATCTTCACATAAGACCTTTGGTTGTGGATGTAGGATGGAGACGCTCTGGAACAATCACCAAAAACTTGATGGATTGTTGACATAAGCATCAAGAAAGACACACGCAAATCACCAAATAACACTCCGGAAATTGAAACACTACAAGGTCGCTGTGGTTGGGGATAGTTTACACCGAGGGAAGACTTGTTGAACCAGGAGCATGTGGTCAGAGAATGCAGAGAGGTGGCCAGCAAGGGGAGATGGAGAATACCACTTTTAAGTTTTGCCCAAATTGCTACCACAAATGTGCGTGAAATGATCCACGTGAAACCTGCAATCTCTGCCTTCCAAGGAAACACAGCACTGAAGGGTGTGAGGCCTGTACAGAGTTTCAGCCAAAAATGCTAAAGGTGAGGAAAAAATGACATTGGGCACAATACACCGTGTCCGAATCCAAGAAAATGCTGTCCTCTCTTAAGGACCACAGCTTTATTTATTTATTTATTTTTTGGGAGTTTTATATAGCACAAATTCAACCCAAAGGTATCAGAGTGCTTTACATGAGCACCAGTTGCGTTACAGTTGGACACATTCATTTTGTTAGGTATGGGGAGATTAAGTGATTTGCCCAGAATTACAGGATGTTGAGCATCCCTGCCGAAACACAAACCCGATTCCCCAGTTTTGAGGTTGATTGCTCGAGGTGTTAGGCCAGCTCTTCTCCCGTTTTCCAGCTTTGATGTAGGAATGGTCAAAAATACTTAGCTGGCCCAAAGAGGGGAGTCGGTTACCAAAGAAATAGTGTTCAACATCCAGAAACAAGAAGCCGTAATGAGGGTGTCAAAAGAAGATGAGCAGAAGGTGCAGAATAGTCTCTGACTCAAAGTCTGTTAAAAACGCCTCAAAATCGAGCGCAAGCTAAAACTTCAGGAAGAGACTCAAGACTTGGCTCTTCGAATGATATTTGGAGCATAGTGCCTGGATACTCTGTAGGGTGATAAAACAAGAAATGCTGGACAAAAGTCTTCTCAGATTGGGCACCCCGGGCATAGATCTGTTCACAAACCCAGAGAATTCAAAATGTTGAAACTTCATGTCCAGGTATTCACACCACTGATCCCAAAATAATGCCATATTGACAGGCTGGTCAGTGAAATTTGCATGCATCTAGTCCCCGATTCCACAGGTTCCAATAGTTGTAGAGAAGTTCAGGAACTCAAACACATAGCTAATCCTTATAGTCCTGAAGTGAGCCAGAAAGACATGGTTCTCTGACCGCGTTTTTTTTTGTGATCTCTTAACCTCAGTGTTGATATCAGATTATAAAGCCCTCTCTCTATTCTTTGTCATATCACGTACATTCTCTCAGTTTTCCCCCTTGAAGAGAATTCAATATTTTAGCTATAGATGTGCATCCTACTACAGTTGTAGGTAACTGCTGAATCTGATGGCATTCTACCATTGGTCATTTGAAAACCACATGCTAAAGCAAGATTGGTTAATTGTGAGATACTCCAGTGACACTCGCCTGGTTAGGGATGCTAGGTATGGGGACTCCCCTATATCTATCAGAACATAGAAAGTTCATCTGGATGAGGTCAAGGGTCCCCTAGTGTCCTCTAGAGGAGAATCAAAATCAACCATAACTATTTTCAAAGATCTTCCACCTACTAATGGTCAAACCTCCACTGTCTGTACAAAATAACGGAGAAGAAGCAGTGTTGGATATTCACACCTAATTGTGCTACTTTACAAATGCCAAAAGGTTGGCTCTGTGAGTTGGATGCTCTCTGCTGACAAAGAAAAGTTCCTGGATATGGTGTATTTTAGCTCTGACATGGTACACTTAACCTCCGCTCTTTGAAGGTCATTACATTAAGTACCACAAACAATTGGGTAATAGAAATATCTGCTATTTACAGCTCCTAGACAATTTATTATCATTACAAATGAACCAATCGTAAGACTAAATGAAGATGTGTTGCTCAGAGCTTTCATCTAGACAGCCAGCCCTTCTGTTTTTACCACCGGCAGATTTAACCCAGTGGTGATCTTGACTAATTCATTTGGCTGTCGAGAAGTGCTCAGTGGCTGTAATGGGTGCCAGTGTCTGTTTTTCTCACCCCTTGGGCACTTCATTATTACAGATAGGACCACAGATGCTTTGCGGACCCTTCTGTAATACAGATCACGCAGATGCACATTACATGTTTGCACCTTCTCATGTGAGTGTTACCTCATTTACATGAGAGTGAAACCTTATGCAAATGAGAGAATCCTTCCCCCTTTACTCAAGTGGGAGCAGGGACAAATAGTTTGTTAGGAGGTGCATTTACTGCACCCCCTGAGTGGACCACTTTAAAGGGTGAACAGGGGTACCACGGGGCTCCCAAGCATTCCTTTTAGTTGTGAGCAGTTACACACTACACTCATATGCACAGGGAAATCAGTCCTCTTCTTCAAAGTGACTCAGTCTCTCTGCATTAACAAAAGAAATGACAATGTAAATGACTATTTAAAACCACCGCTGTGCCTTTAAATTCTGCACAGGCAAACACGCATATTTGTTTTATTTAATCACAGGAGTAGTAAAGCACCAGGGCTGGTTAGGGTCCAGCTAGATATTTACTAGTAAGATACTGATCTTTCTGCTCCAGTTTTAATGAATGTTCTGAGCGTGGCTGTAGGGAATTCTTTACTTAGAACACAGTCCAAGTCTATTAATCACAGGAGTAGTAAAGCACCAGGGCTGGTTAGGGTCCAGCTAGATATTTACTAGTAAGATACTGATCTTTCTGCTCCAGTTTTAATGAATGTTCTGAGCGTGGCTGTAGGGAATTCTTTACTTAGAACACAGTCCAAGTCTATTAATCACAGGAGTAGTAAAGCACCAGGGCTGGTTAGGGTCCAGCTAGATATTTACTAGTAAGATACTGATCTTTCTGCTCCAGTTTTAATGAATGTTCTGAGCGTGGCTGTAGGGAATTCTTTACTTAGAACACAGTCCAAGTCTATTATTATCCTGATATTCACAAAAGGAGATAAACTAGATCCCAAGTGTTATTGCCCAATATATATATATATATGTTAGATTATTTAGCTAAGGTGGGAGGGAGAATACTATTGACAAGGCTACAGGTTTGGGCAGAAAATAAATCTATCCTATCAGATGTGAAAGTTGATATACAGTGGGAAAATGTTTAAACTTTAATTTACTGATTAGTAAATGTACGATGGCCAAGACAGGGACTATGCAATTGACTTACATGGACCTCAGTAGGGCCTTTGATTGTATTCATCTTGCTAAACTATATTCCATTATGTTGACGATGGGGGTGTAAGCTTCTCTAGTTAATCTTTAAGGCAATTATACAGAGATGTGTCTGCAAAGGTGCGTTTTGAGTCTGATGGCGAGTGCTTAGATTCATTTGGGCTGAGGCTGGGATGCATTCTTGTACCTTTCCTGCTTACTTTATATATAAATAATTTAGAAAGACTTTTGGTCGACATTATTTCTCGTATTTTGTGAGAAAAGTGGAACCGCGCTGGAGGGTTGTAAACCCATGATCAGTGCATACTTGTTATTGCTAACTTAAGAGGGGATCCACCCATATGTTTTTTTTTCATATTATAAGCAACCAAGATCCCGATATTTGGAACCAGTGCTTCTAAAATCATTTTAAACAGTGCAGACTTTCACTTTGATTTCTAAAGATTTTCCACAATTTTCTGTTGCATCAGTAAGCTATTTAGAACAAGCAGTAAGCATAAGGAAATTGGTTCAAATTAATTAGCAAAGACTCAAGTTTTACATATTTATTATTGTATATAGCAATGCTTTTATATAATGATTGTTTTTAAAGTCATTGTAATATACCTGCCTTTTCTACTTTACGTTAACCCAAATAAAGATTCATGTCACACAGTCCCTGTCTTCACCGGGTGCATCAGATAAGGCTGTGCCCAGCACAGTTTGGGACAGAGAACTTAACTGATCGAATACAGCCCATGGTGGGCAGATGATTCGGCCATGTGGAGAAAGGGTTCAGTGAGAGATGTATCCCTGTTTGCTTCAAGGTTAAAAGCCCATGTCTTCTGGAAGCAGAGTATCTCAAACTGTGAGACAAACTAATGTCACTCTTCATCACCCATCTGGGATGATTCTGATCCTACTATATTAAACTTTATTTAAGATAAATAACTTATTTAACCGTTAGAAGGCATCTTATTTATGGTAACCATCATCACTTGCCGTTCAAGCTCTAATATATGCCAGTTAGCATCTTCAAGAGAGGAGGGATTTGTTGTGGAGTAAGACCTAATTTATCTTTTGGGATGTGGGTGTCAACCTTCTAGGGCCAAAAGGCCTACCTTAAATAGAGTGGGCCTTTCAATGCACAGTTGTGCATTGGAAAGTAGATTTCTACAGTGGAGCCGGCTGTGGGTTTTTTTCTTCAGAAAACGAGCAATTCTCCTCCAGCTAAATATGACTTGGAAACTGAGAGGTTGGTCGAATCAGCTTTAACCACTTTTTGCCAGAAAACCAGATACTGCTAACCTCTAAATGAGACTTTTAGTCTCAAAATAGGGGTACTGCCAATTAAATTGTCTCAGGTAGTATAATTGAACTTAATTATTTGGGGGGGAGGGGCACTCCTATTTTCCAAATTTTTCCTAGTAATTAGATTCTCAAACTTTTATACTTATACACAAAGCGTGCTGCGTAGGCTTACACAATGTCCCTATTGTGTATGACTAACTAAAAAAATACTCAAGTGAAACCACTTGGCCTATGCGCACTGTTGCTCTCCCAACCTTGGGTGCACAGTTTATCCTTTATACATCAATCTAAATAGTACCTTCAAAATTAACATTGACAAGCCAGCTTAGCAGTACACTGGGTTACCAATAGACACTCCATAACACAGTTAAAATTTCAGGTGCTTGAAGTGGTAGGTCCCCCACCCGGGATAGACATAACTAGGATCCTTCACTTGAGTATTTTTTTAGTATCATTGAACTTATCATAAGTGTACCTATGGTATTAAGGGTATTTATGACAAAAAACCTAGTTCACTGATAGTTATGACCCTGTGACCTGTTTTTATACCTCTCACGCTGCAGTCTGCAGCCATTTTTCCTTCCAGACTGTTAGTCCTTTCTCACTTTTAGCAAATGTTTACTGAGACGAAACATTTAATGGCAGGTTTCTCTATGTGTACCCTCTTGACTATTACATAAATATAGGGCACTAAGATTTTATGACGCCACTGGAGGCAATGCCTTACGTGTGTACAAGAAACTGAGCAAATCCATTTTAGCTGACGTCATAATACAGAATATGCAAATGTGGTTCAATTCAAATTCAACAATCCTTTTATTACAAAGTTTTCCTCGTGGGCAAAAAAAGAGAAAACTGACTTTACAGTTGTTTTATTATTGCTTTGTGAACACGAGAAATTACTCACATACAATATTCTCCACTTGTCAAATGTGAGACAGATTTGTTTTGAGGCAATAGAGATATGTTTTTTTTTTTAGTTAGCAAACATCGTGCAAAACATCATATTTTAACAATTTCTTGACAATATTTAATCAAGCACTGTAGGAGAGTAGGATCTGTTTACTATGGGTACCCCCACTTTTTGCTGATGTTTCACAGTTTTTCGACTTTAGTCTGGCTGGGGCCCTGCTATTCATGACCCCAGCCTAGCTGCTTCCTCTCTAAACTAATTTCATGTACTTTAGGTACACTCCAAATTGGTTACTGGGTTACCCTTGGGAGTCCCTAGTATATGGTACTTTAGGTACCAAGAGCATAGGTACCCCAGAGGCCTACCAGGGGCTGAAGCATGTATTATGCCACCCCTGGGAAGCCTTCCAAAATGGCACCACAGGTTTGCTACTGCAGCCTGAGTAAGGTGGTGCTTGCACCCCTTACTAAGATATAGGCTACCTATATCTACCTTTAATCAGTGACACATATAAACCTATAAGTCACTCCTACAGCAGGCCTTATCAATCCTGAAGGGAGAGTGCTTGGTTTTGTGTGAGAGGGTGCCCAAGCATGAGTTGAGCCACTCTGCAGCTTTCTGAATCTATTAGCTGAGGCTGTTCTGTGATGCAGCCAGACCATATACTCTTAAGTACATTATATCCTCGCGGTAAATGCTAACTTTGGAATGACTGCATGGAAACATGTTGTGTTTGGTGTCAAACACTTTGGAATCCTACCCCCCACCAGTCCTGGCGGCGGGGTAGAATTCCACCCTTCTAGAGGGAGAAGACATGTACCTACTTACTTAACCAGTAATAGTTTTAAAGAGCCCTGGCATCACAAAATGGATGCTGCAGCCACAGACACGAGTCTGACCTCCTACTGCTGCACGAAACTCCAGCAGGGAAGGCCTGGACAATAGGTTTCCTGTCACAGGGAGGTGTAACCACCTCCCAGACAGGCTTTAGTGTATTGGGGCTGGGTGGGTGCATTAATAGAATTCACCCACCCAGACAGTGCTGGGGGCACACTTGGTGTCCCTGTGCCTACCCCAGTTCAAACCAGTTGCAGGGGCACTCAGCCCCTGCTCTGGCACAAAACTTGTCAAAGGGAAAGGGGTGTAACCCCCCTCCCTGGGTCCTCCCATAGGTGGGACCCTGGAGTAAGTCAAACCCCTAAACTTAGTATAAGCGTAGGAACCCAGTTCTTAGGACTTTAGATTATACCTGGACAAAACTCTGCAACATTCTATTTCGACTAGAAGACGGAAAATCTCCCTTAGGGTCAAGGAGTGACTCCCCTGTTCAAACAGACATCAAAGAAGCATCTTGCTGGTCTGCATTTCCAAGGCTCCTGCTGGATCCTGATGGATTTGTGACACAGGACCCAGACTCCCAAACTTCCTTGAGGCTGACACGAGATCCCAGCAAAGCTGAGACCCGCAGCCCTCACGAGTGATGTGGAACCGGAACCCCTGGACACCGTGCACATTTGCTAGTGCATTGACTTCCCAAGCTTTCTTGAAGTTGTGCATTGGGCTACTTGTAGTCAAAGCCCCGAGCACCATGTACACCGAAGATTGTGAATCTACACTCCACAAGTGTTCCGTGGACCCGCTTCTAGCATTTCAGCTCCAGGCTCCTATGCGATCCCTTGTCCATTGACTGGTGGGTCCTCACAAAGGTAACTCTTCTGTTCCTTGGGCTTTCCTGATTGCTCCAGATGTGCCCTGACTTTTCTCCAAAGGGTGAGTCCCTCAGACCTTGCTGGTCTGCACCAAAACCAATCTTTGCTTTCTGTGTGGGTTGCTGTTGCCAAGGCTTGTTGGGTCCAATCCAGATACCGACGCTGCAGCACTCGACATCCTTCGTGGGACAGCTTGAATCCAGCTCCAGGTCATCATCGACACCTCCTGGCCCTCGTGGCTGAAGAGTCGAGCTTCACCTTCTTCACCTGAAATCACCCGACATTGGTTGGTATCTTCTCCTCGCCTTCCTGGTCACTGGCTAGTGACCTAGGCTCTGTCCCCTCTGCTTTCAGGTTCTTCTGATCTCCGATCCAGCCTTGGATCCACCCGGACACTTTCCACTTGGTCGCCTGCAGCACGTTCCAGCAGCTCGCCATTGGAAACGACTACGAAACCCGACCTCCCGTGGGTATTGACTCTAGAACTGCCTAGTTCTAAAGGGGTTTGCTCCAAGTCCTCTTCTAAGTGCTTAATCTGTAATTTTCCAACTGCGACTTTCCCCATAGAAGTTAATGGTGATTTGCGGCTGTGTTTAGACATTGCACGCGTCCCCCGTGGGTCCCCTGTGTCACTATCTTAGGTGGTTCCTGGTGGCCCCAGCAGTTCTAAAGGCTCTAGGCCTTGTCTCTATGTCAGTCGTGGTTCTTATACCACTTTCTTAGTATATGGTTTGGTACACCCCTAGGGCTAACCATATATTGTGCTAATTTACTGTGTGCTAAATAAGTTTACTGAATGTACTTTTGCCTCTAGCCTCATAAAGAGACTAGAAGGATGTGTTTAGAATAAATACATATATTTTATATATATACCTGGTGTGGTTCTCCTTTCATTTGGTCATTTCGTGAGATTATAGTCTGGTAAAACAAGCTGCTTAACATTCATTCAATACTTAGCCTGGAGGCTGCTCTCTACAGCTACCACTAGGATAGCCTTCTATAAGGTTGTCTTTAACCTACCATCAATAAGGGGTCATTTGGACTGGTGCAAGGTTCCCACTAGAATAGTGGACAGCATATGCCAGGCCAACTTCTCACATGCACTAGGCCTCGATTCACAAATCTTTGTGATACTGTTAGGAGCAAAATATTTTGCTTTCTTTCCTATTACACAACTAGCAAAAAGGGCACAAGATGGATTTGCTTGGTTATTTGCACCGGGGAAGGGTAACATAGTATGGCTCCTGATTTGTATCCGTCTTCTGCTTTGCGCTGACGTCCTTTATGCTTATGTCAGCATGGGGATATATATAAACAACTCGTGTAAGGCAGAGATGCATAATATTCTGATTGATTCAGCCATGCCTTGAGATGAATTCTCATGCAGCCTTTCATGCTAACAGTACTGGTTTAATTAAGTAAACATCTGGTTTTCACTTGTTCCAGGGGGAAAAAAGAGACAAATGTATCTAAGATTTCTGAGCAGAAGGAAATGTTTAGCACATTGTTGGCTTCCAGACGGAAAACGGGGTTATTTTTAGATTTATGAGAGATCAAACATAGGCTTAACTGCCCATTACCCTTTCGTCCACCTTCCACATCACCGCCTTTGCCTACCCTAGAATCTAGAAATCCTCCCTTTTGCCCCAACCACAGAGAAGTCTTAACCTAAAATTGGAGAGAAATGCATTGTCCATTTTTTTATATTTGTATTCCTGTTTGCACATTTTCATTGCCACCTTTAGCCTCTAAGCAGGGCCAGTGGAATTATGTGCCAGGGTTGGCAGCATTCACTAAAATGCAGCACTAAAAGTCGAATTATGTGTTGTAATTTATTTAGAAGGTTTTATAGAGCGCGAACAAGATCCTTGTGGATATCAGAGCGCTTTACAATGAACAGAGTTAAATATACATAAAGAATAGCAAGACACAATATAGCGAACAAGCATGAGATAAATAAATAAATAAACCACATAGAGAAAGTCGTAAAGAACCGAAGCCTGGGATCATAGTTGTTCCTAGAACCAAAGCAACGAGTCTTGGACGAGAAAGGTTCAAGACCGGGTAGAGTAGTCAGGTAAATTTTGCCATGAGAATCGCTTTTACTTCCTTTTTGAAAGATACGAAAGAAGAATTTAATCTGGTTTCAGGGGGAAGAGTATTCCAAATCCTGGGCGCCATCCCAGAGAAGGATCGTTTATACGTTTTTTTTATTGAATCTTTGAGGTTTCAGTAGAAGGTTATCTGCACCCCTAGAGGACCTTAAGACACCAGAGATTGACAATTTCTGTGCGAGGTAAATGGGTGCCTTGTGATGTAAGGCCTTATGTGTCATGAAAGCAATTTTTAGCTGAATTCTTGCTTCAAACGGGAGCCAATTCAAGGATTTTAGGTCAGGGGATATGTGGGAACTTCTTTTTGAGCCGGTGATGAGTCTTGCTGCAGCGTTTATTGATGCTCTAAGGGTGGCTGTAGTCGCTTTTGGGAGGCCGCATGAAGAGACAATACCATAATCCACACAGGGGATAACTAGCGCTTGTACAGCCTGTTTGAAGTCGTCGACTGGCAAGAATGGCTTCAACTTCCTTAGAATGGTTATGTATAAATTTTGTTTATTGCGCTACGCATCAAATTTGACATACCAACATGCGTGACAAGCTGGCGTGGCATCAACATTCAGCTCGGCCAGCGTTAATGCAGCTTTTACAAAATGCAGCACATTCTGTTGCGGTAGTATTTCCCTATTCAAACGTTTTATTTCAGTATGGGTAAAATGTTTTCTGCTATTACGAGGTCAACGCTACAAAACTTAACTTTGCAAAGGCGAAGGATAAAGGCCCTGAATATAAGTTGCATGATACAGGGGTAATGGAAAAATCGCATCTGGTTTTACTATCACTGAGCTGCAATTTCACACCAGCACCATGTAAAACTCCATGAAATGGGGAATTACCTCATGAGACCTATTTTTCCAGTCATGAACCCCACAGAATTCACAATTCTACTGGATTTTACTGCATACAATTACCACCTGCTCTGTGTAGGTGGTAAATGGATGCGCAGGCCTGTGAGCAGGGTGGGCGGCGAGGAAGCATTGTTGGGGGACTAGGGGACGGAAGGGTAAGGTATTTTCTGACAGGAGAGAGCATTGTATGCCCCATCTCTCAGACGAACATGTGAATGAGACTTGACTGATGCTGAAGCAAAAGTCTCATGCAACTTATCCTACTGTTTGTGTGGGATGGAACAATGGCGGCAGCATCTCCCACACCCAGAAAAAAAACGGGTGTAGAAAAACCAGACTACTTAAAATCTGGCACTCTGGAATTCCATGAGGTAATTCTGCTCCTCTTCACTCATAATCAGGCTGATGTGATGTGTAGCACATTTTGAGCAACTTTTGGTCTGAAAGCAAGAAACATTTTTGTTGGTGAAATCTGAAAAGGATGCAGCAATAGCTTGATGATCTGACAAGTGCGTGGCATATTTAGGCAGAAAAATAACCGGTCGCAGAATGACCTAATTTTAATGGTCCTGCCTGCAGCAAAGCTGATTCCTCATCCAGGCGTACGTTGAGCCTGTTGTGCAATGGCTTCGTCATTGCCTCTGCTTTGATTTCGTTGAATGGAAATCAACAGTTTCCTCAAAGTCTTTGAGTCTGGTAGAGGGATGCCTTTACAACAGGACCCAACCTGAGTAAAATGTTGTGCTGCATGTAATGGCAGTCAGGTGATATATCTGCAAAAAGACTCTGGTAGGCAACTAACATGTGGGTGCTAGCATCCCTCAGAGATCTCTGGGGGTGTTCGACTTGACTCCTGGAGGTACTGACTCACCAGGCTGTCATCCTTTAATGAAGCTGGAGGGTGGCTGGGGGGGTTCGAAGACGGTATTCCTACCAATAGTTGTCAATCTCTTGGCACTCGTCATATTACAGACCCAGTAGTCAGCGGCTTAAAGGAATTGCAAAATCGTTTCTTCAGGGATGAATGTCAAAATATTGCCTCCATAATATTGTCATGCCATCATATCATTGGCAAAATATCGAGAATCAAACTAAGGAATATGCAAGTTCATATAGTTTAGTATAAATGCCCTATTCTTAACTCCACATCTTTGTGCATTGAGGCTATATATGCTATAAAAGATGCATATATATAGAGCTAAGTAAAGTAAACCTTCAGTTACCTACACATACTACCCTTGATAATATTCTCTTCCTTAATATTTGGCCCATGATATTCTGACGGAATACACTTTTCGGGATGCAGTGTGGCGAGCTTCCTGCTAGCACTGTATACTATTTGTAGACTTTTCTCTGGCCATTGGATGGTTTTCAATATGTATGTTCTGGAGGATCTTTATAGCTAATCATACACCACGATAGACGTTTCCACCCTTGAGACCCTTCGACATGCCGAAGGGCTAAGTCGGAATTTCATTGTCATGATCTCACAGGATCTGGCCACTCTCTCGATCAGGAATGTCTGTGTTCATCCCAAGGCATCATCAAATGCCCCTTTGAATCCCTGGATATGTTGAGCACAATGCTCTCTTAAGATCATACATTTATATGAAATGGTTCCTTGGTGGTGATCCTTTTGTGTCAGTCTCTTTTCACTGATGGTCTGATAAGGGGAAGAGGAGCTGTGGAGATGAATAGTGATTACTTCTTTGCAAGGCAGAAAGACAGGCATCCTGTTTGTGTATTCATGAAACGTCTGTGATGTGCTGAAGCAAGCATCCTCTCTTCTCTCTCTTCCCGCTATTTATTGAAAGGAACTCGCGACATCAACAGGGTTCAACTTGTTCATTTGTAATGCACGTGCTTACATCTGGGACTGATGTGTTTGTTTATTTTGTCTTGTTGCCCTGTGCTGAATTAGTGTGCTGTGTAGGTTGTCACAAGTGCTGCCCATTATTTCTTGTACCATTAAGAACTGTGTTTCCTGCTTCAGTTTGTTGTTTTCCTCTGCTATTAAGTAAACCTTTTCCAACGCACTCACCTTAAATTGCATACTCAAAAAGAGCAATTGATGGGCAGAATGCAGAACAATGTCATACATTCACCCCAGTACAGAGATCTGGGCCTAAATCAATCGTTTTTTGCTCACAATCCCATTCCAGGTTGGACCCAGCCATATGCAAATCAGTCTTAGCCCTGCGCTCAATTGCAACAGTCCAGCCTGAACTGCCAGGCCAGGTCCTCCCTGGATTGGAAACAAGCATCCTGCGACCGGTTTTAAGCTTTCAGCCCTCATCAGCCAGGATAGCTTGACTCGTGTGGCATGGAGAGCACGGGACTCACGTCTGAGCATACCCGTCCCACTCGGGGTGACAAATGCAAAACGAACAATTGATGGACAGAATGCAGAACAATGTCATACATTCACCCCAGTACAGAGATCTGGGCCTTAATCCATAGTTTCTTTTCATCAATTGCTATTTTTGCTTAAATTGCATACTGCCAGATTTACAAAAGCCCTTGCAGGTCCACTGCCCCAGATTACAGCAAAACTGACATTGACATGATGCAAAGCTTGGTCCAATGAGATTTGAAGGCACTCCCGGTGAAAAGAGACTTGCATGCATGTTGGTAAAAAGAAACAATCACTTGACCTTTAACGTACAAGGAACTTCCACCAAATCTATAATCCACCTCACCCTTCTGACTTCCTAGAAAAGACAGTGGCTGAGCAGTTGCCGGAGGATAATTTGGGCATTTGGGTAACAAAGCAGTGTATATATTCCATATTGTTCCAGTTTGGGAGTCACTGTTCAAACCAGATCATCAATCTTCCCGGAGAACGAGTGCGGCTCCCTACTAGCCAGCACCTCTGCAGTGCTCCTTCATCCAGGTGTAGAAACAGACTTCATGCAGGATTCAGTGCCATTTTTGGAATTTTGGGGTCTCCGGGAAGATATATTTTGGGGGCTCTTGTTTGGAACAACTTTGAATTTTGACACCCATTTTTAGCCTATTAAAGCCTCATGTTGCCTCACAATATTGAATTATGCCTTGGCGTTTGTGGTACGAAAATCCACAGAAGTGAGGTCGAAAATATGCTTTTCCAGGGGTGACTGGGAAGATGAGGGCACTCTTGACCCGTGCCTTAAAACGTCTCTGGCACAATTGCTAACTTGCTTGATATTTTGACTCATTCACTTTACCTTGGGAACTCCACAATACTACAATTGAATTGATGATCCTGTTTTGCACAGTAACTTCTGAACTGAATAATATATAATATATTCACAGCATCTAGGGATTGCTACATATACTTGTGATGCTTTTGAAAAGGTTTTCAGATAGACGGCAACTGTCCTGAGGAGACCTGCTGAATCAAAGCAGGTCAAAAAGTTGATAACACAACCTGGGGGTGGTTAAGAATTAGCTATCTAAGAAACCTTAGACTGCCCACTGCTGGGTTTCACTTTGTGTAAAAGACCCATAACCAGCCAGGGTATTGAAAGTACCAGTATATATTCTACATATGTTTATACAATTCAATTTTTTTTTCAATTTATAAGCTTTATTCGACATTTTGTCATAAAAGCATTCACCTAACCCTATACAATAAATACTACTTATAAAAAATACTTCTAAAAATACATATTAAACATTTGATGTCGAATGAAACATAGTAAAAGATCATAAAATTACAACACATTATTACAATTTAGAAGACATATTTCATAGGTTAAAAAACGTACAGTTTGTCGCAATAAAACAGTTTATGGATATACATAATTTCATTATAATACAGTAGCCAATAATGATCGGGTACGAATTAACCACGACCATGCCAGATACTTTGCTACACCAACCACATATAATGTTGTACAATCTGATTCAAGTATCCTGAGGGCTTCGGATTGGCTTCGGGTTCCCAACTTTAAGCACACCGGTTTTAACCACTTACGTCTGGGGGCCAAATACAGTGGACAACAAAACAAAAAATGGGAGGTGTGTTCAATTTCCTCATTACAATGGTGACAATGTTCATCCCATGTCTGGGACCAATGCTTCTTAAACGCATTTAGAGGTAATGTACCAATGCGAAATTGAAAATAAAGTTTTCTATCATACGGTTTTTCAATTAGGTCCCAAAAACATTCGTATGATGGATACATTTTTAAGTTTAAAAAGCGAGATGTTAGCTTTGCACTTGTACTGTCACTAAACATTGCAAGATATATCATTTCCCAATAAAGATCTTTTAGCTTTTCCTTGGAGGGGAAGCAAGTTGGATCTTTGTTGTCCCATAGGTGGTCCAATTTCAATTCTGCAAGTAGACCCCGCAACTCCCTTAGCCATGGGATAGTATGGAAACGATCGAATTTGATGACATCCATCAATGCAGCTGCATAGTGGCCTAACTCTGGGGTCACCATAATTCGCCTCCAGTACAGGAGGGGCCGAAGCCTCGCTATATCCACAACTGATTTTCTGCCCAGGTCTAATTTTAACGGAATTATTGGGGTACTTTGGGGGACCATTGTGACCCCTCTTAGGAACCTATTTTCCGCTTGGCCCAGATCGGTCAAGTTTGAGAAACCCCATAATTCAGAACCATATAAACAAGCCCCCAGGACTTTCATAGAATAGATTTCCATGACACAGTTCAGAGGCTTTGTCAGAGAGGTACGGTGTTTTAGCGAGATGGCACCTGCTAACTGTCTAAATTTTAGAAGGGTTGTAGTTATGTGATGTTTCCAGCTCATGTTTTCTTGCAGAGTGATACCTAGGTATGAAAAAGAGTCCACTCTTTCTAAGGGTGTTCCTTTGTATTTTATTACACCCTTAAAGGAGGACTGTTGATTAAGGCACATGAATTTCGTTTTGGTAGTGTTTAATTCTAGGCCCTTATCATCACAATATACACCAAAGGCATCAACTACTTTTTGTAACCCACTAGGGGTGCGGGAAAGTAATAATGTATCGTCCGCAAACATGAGAACTGGTACACGAGAGCCGGCTATTACAGGGGCGTCACTAGCAATCTTCTCTAGATGTTCAACAATACCATTTATATAAATGGAGAAGAGGGTTGGCGCTAGGACACACCCTTGCCTCACCCCACGTTCAACCGGAAAGGAGTCAGTTACCTCTCCTTGTTTGCCCCATCGTATCTTTGCGAAATTGTTTTCATGTAGGCGAACAAGGAGTGTGAGCAATTCCTGTTTTATGCCTGCATCCGCCAAGGTCTGCCAAAGTTTTTCCCTGGGGACTAAGTCGAAAGCGGCTTTTAGATCTACAAAAACTGCATACAATGTCCCCTTCTTCAAGGTGACATTTCTCCAGTAAATTGATAAAAAATGGAGAACTTGGTCGACGCTACTAGTTAGGGGCCTAAACCCAGCTTGGTAAGGTGACAAGATGTTATTTGCGTCGATCCATTGCTGCAGTTTATTTTGGACTAGTCGACCCATTAACTTTTGAGCTGTGTCGATTAAACTAATGGGTCTATAGTTTTTAGCCAGGGAACGGTCACCTTTTTATGTTTATACGTTTTTGAGCACTGTGCAGTCTGCACTATATCACTTGTTTTGCAGCCCCTTTTTTATCAATGCCTTGCTCGAACAGATATATTTTCAATGGGAAAGGAAAGGCTTGTGTAGGTTTTGTGCATATATTGTTGATTGAATCTGTTGTTTACAATTTAACCACTGTAACATTTTCATGTGACGCTCAGTGATTTAGTCGGTTAATACATTTGTATAGGTCTCGTAGGCCTTTGTGTTCAATATTCCTTAATTACCCTGTTCCTCATAGGTTTGTTCTTGTGCATTAATTATATATTGTCTGCAAGACAATATGGCTTTGTGAATGATGCAGCTGGTTTTGAAGATGGTGCAGATTGAGCCAATGGAGTTCCATCAGGATGGGGGTGATATGATCATATTTCTTTAAACCCTAGATGAGTGTGCAGCAATATGTAGGATGCCTTGGAGGGGGCCAGCAGAGAGCCTGGAAGGAATTGGAGCAAGGCATTACCACCATCCAGATGCAAGAGTATGAATAGCAGTTATTAAGTTGCTTTCTGGAAGTCATGGTTTCACTTTTGTTGGAAGCTAGAACTGGTACCAGACCATCATCGTTTTTTGGCAATGTGTCCCTTGAGTATGTGCTTGGTGGCCAGGGTGAATCCAAGTGGCTTGGCATTCAGTGAACGTTCGAGTTTGAACGTGTCAAGGTTCATATCATTGAGCCAGGTTTCTTGCTTGTTGCTCTTGGCAAATACCAGGAATGCTGTCTTGGTGGTGTTGCACTTCAGGTGGATGCTGGACATCAAGGTGTGGATGAGGCATAGGCAGTGTTTGAGGCATTGGATTTCTGGAGGGCAAGAGACTTTGAAGTACAATTGTGTATCATCAGCATATTGGTACACATTGATGCTATTATCTGTGAGTGGAGCCCCAACTGGCTCCATATAAAGGGTAAAGATGACAAGGGATAGTATGGAACCATGGGGAACTTAACAGATGATGAGGATCTTTCAGGACTTGGAGGTGCCAGGTAGTATGCAGCCTCCCAACAACCAGTGCCAGCTGAGAAGAGGATGCAGCCCTTGTCCATGCCCCTTCTGGGTATCCCTCCCCCCAAATACCTAAAAATTAGTACCTGGTTTTCTGTCAGCTCACTCTGGATACTCCCTCTTGAAACACTAGCTGCACAGTAGACATCATGCTTAGCAAGAAAGAACAGTTGTCTTTTTCCGTTCAGTTACTCCAAACAATATCTAAGAAGTGAAAGTAGTACGGAGCACGTGCAGCTGTACCTGTTATGGGATTTCTAAAGTGCATAGCCACCCCAGAACAGGGCTTACCAGTACTAGCCTGCTAACACGTCAGTGCAACCTAAAACATGCCACAAAGCACCCAATAAAATACTACAAGGGACCTATGCTGAACACAGCCAGATCTTCTACTCTAGTTGTCTTCCTTAACTGTAGAGGCTGATTGTCCCATAGGGCCGGTACCATCCCTCAGAAGGCGCACCTTCCCAGTTTTGCTCTTCTAGTGCGTGGTATAAGAGCCAAATTCGTGTTGGCCATTCAGATGGCCCTAGTAGGTAGATATGACTGCCACAAGACAGCCAAACTAGGTGCTGCCTGCGGATGTATGACGTTACAACGCATACTTTTACAACGCATACCTTTACAATGCATTTTTTATAACGCAACATCCATTACAACGCATTCCATTACAACGCATGCCATTACAACGAATTTTTAAAAACTACCTTTACAACGCATTCCATTACAACGCATACTACCTTTACAACGCATACCATTACAACGCATAACATTACATTGCATGTAAGGTAAGTATTGGATAGTGTAGGGGTAAAAATTACTATTCTAACTCTAGGGGGTGCAACAGTAGGGTAAGTGTTGGATAGTTTAGAGGTAAAAATTACTATTCTAACTAAAGGGGCTACAACAGTAGGGTAAGTGTTGGATAGTGTAGGGGTAGAAATTACTATTCTAACTCCAGGGGGAGCAACAGTAGGGTAAGTGTTGGATAGTGTAGGGGTCAAAATTACTATTCTAACTCCAGGGGGAGCAACAGTAGGGTAAGTGTTGGATAGTGTAGGGGTAGAAATTACTATTCTAACTCCAGGGGGAGCAACAGTAGGGTAAGTGTTGGATAGTGTAGGGGTCAAAATTACTATTCTAACTCCAGGGGGAGCAACAGTAGGGTAAGTGTTGGATAGTGTAGGGGTAAACATTACTATTCTAACTCCAGGGGGTGCAACAGTAGGGTAAGTGTTGGATAGTGTAGGGGTAAAAATTACTATTTTAACTCCAGGGGGTGCAACAGTAGGGTAAGTGTTGGATAGTGTAAGGGTACTATGTGTTGTAATGCTATGCGTTATAATGGTATGCATTGAAATGACTGCGTTGTAATGACATGCGTTGTAGTGGTATGCGTTGTAGTGTCATGCGTTGTAATGGTTGCGTTGTAATGGCAATCGTTGTAATGGATGTTGCGTTGTAAAAGTTTCGTTGTAATGGTAGTGCGTTATAAAAGTTGCGTTGTAAAGGTTGTTTCCCCTGCCTGCTTATTCATGATCCTATGAGCGACAAACAAGGCTTTGAATTGAGTGCGCTTCTCAATCGGAAGCCAGTGAAATCTGCAGAGCTGTTTACTGACAAAGCAGAATTTAAGGAGACGGAAAAGTAATCTGGCAGCTGCGTTAAAGCCTATTTGAAACAGATCTCTTTGCACTCAGGTAGAGAATATTAGTCACAAGCCCAGTCACAAGATGATTAAGGACTGTACAATCATTTCTCATTCTTGGGGACACTTCTTCTCCAGGTGAATGTTAGGAGGAGACTGTGCCATAAACCTTTCTTTTCTCTTCTTACTTAAAGTATGTAGTATCTTAAGGTAGGTAGTGGAGGTGCTGGCTGATATCTTCTCTAACTTCTATTGGATCTGAGGAGACCTGGGACAGGAATGGCCTCACTGCTAGTTCCTTTGTAGTGACAATCTATTCGCCAAAAAGGGATGATGTGTATAATGGCTCCAAGTGACAGCCAAATACAATAGGCTATTCGTTAGCCATTTACAAGCACCAAATGAAAATTGATTCATTTCAGGGATTTCAATGAATTCTACTTTACCTTCACCTTTAATTTACGACAATGTGCAAAATGTTTTGAACCTTGCGTCAGATATGCAAGATCATCAGGCTATACACCATACCCCTTTACACTAAATTATTTTGCTTGGTCAGTCATGGTGACAAAGAATATTTACCTGTATGCTACCCTATTATACAGGAAAGCATGGGGCGCTTCCTCAGGCGAATATGATGAACGAGTCTGAGAGATCTGATTTTTCATACAGCTTACAAGAATAAACTCTGTCTACAAGTCAAGATATCAAAACAAGCCTGTTTGTGTTTTATGTTTTTTGACAGGGCTCCAACATCACCGATACATGTACAGAAATGCTAATGTATGGAATCCTGCTGAAAATCTCTGCTGGAAACATCCAAGAGCGAGTCTTTTTTCTTTTCGATAACCTCCTCGTGTACTGCAAGAGAAAACACAGGCAAGTAGGGACATGAAGAGAAATGTTTTTCTTTCTTATTTGTTCAGTTGATAAATGGCATGTCTTGCACTGTCTCACAGAAATTTTTATTATTTTGTTTATTATGGAATTCTGAATTTAGTGCTGACTATCTACAGTACAAATATGTTTCTATAATTTGTATTGCTCAGTGGCTTTGTGATCATTGTGAACTAGTATTCAATTCAACTCCATTTGGTCAGCATAAGCCATTGTAAGTAGAAAAGCATCAGTTCACCAAGGACATGTAGTTGGCAAGGGCATGGGGAGGTGTTATTACACCCCCCTAATAAATGTATTTACAGATGAATAGTTGGGTACAGGGACTTTCAGTCGGGTACGGTGAAGTGTCTGTCGGATTTCACCTAGGATTTACATGTATACACTGACAAAATTACATATACTCTATCTCTCATCTCTGTTTTGAAAGCCCTAAAAAATGTTGATTATTTTACAAATTATTGTGTTTCTCTCACTCAGTACTCCTACCAATCCGCATTCCTCTCCCTTTTCACTGCCTCTTAAGCCCCTCCCATGAGCCCGCTTGTCCTATAATGTAGTTTAAAATTATATACACCCTGATTGACAGGAAATTTGAAGATCACCCCCCCCCGCCCCCCCTCTACCCATCTTACTGACCAAGCTATGCCCCTGGTAGTTGGCAATGTGTTGCCACTTCAGGATCACACTAGTATATTTTGCATAAGATTCCAGACACTTTAGTTAAACGTGCAACACTGCAGGGTCACAACGCTGCCTCTAAGTTACAAATGTGGCACGCAAGGCCACAAAGTGCCGTCAAAGACTATGCAAGGGATGAGCGTTCAATCCTACAGACTGAAATAAAGATTAGAGCTCTACAGTACAAGCGCCCATAGATATGTTATGGTACTAAGATCAGTTACATAGAACTATACATATGGTAGAAATAAGTTATACAAAATAAAGATAAAATATCAAAGACAATAGAAGCACAGCATCATACATTACTCAATAAAAAACAAATAATACACATGCAAGAGAGCCTAGCTGCACAGTGGTCACAAGTGTAGGGTCACTGGGATGATGTAGTGTTGATTTGGGGCAGCCATCGCTCTCTGCAGTGGTGGAACTTAACCAGCATTCTGTAATTAATCTCATAATCTAAAATAATACGACTCATTTTTTTGAGGTATCATGTTACATTCTAACTAACTGCTACCTTTTACATTTACAGCCCTCCAGAGGAAAAGACCAAAAATGATACTCGTGTTTATTTCAGACTTTATTATACTGAGACTGACTCTTTGTTCTACTCTACAAATACTTATATGAAAGGTTTAAGCCATACAGATCTTGATGCCTTTCAAACAATTCAAATTAACAGCAGAGCTACTTGGGGCACACACTCTAGTCATGCACCATGCCCATGCATTTACTAATTGTTTGAACAATATATAATCAAACTCTTCGTTGGGTATGCTTGATGCTGGGTGCACTTGGAGCTGTATGCTCTTGAGGCTGGTTGCAGTTAGGTATTTGCCCACATAGTGTTATATGCACTTGGGGTTGATGTTGAGGACTGGAAGATGAGAGTTTTGAGTTCACTTCTTGATTGGATGAACAGTGCAAGTAAAAGGTGTCATAGAACATTGAAAAAAACACAAAAATTAAAAAAGAAAACCTCCTAGGCAATATTGTAGCCTTTGATTGGAGATGAAGAGTAATTCCGAAGTTATTAGCAAGGCACAGGATCCCACCCCCGAAATTACGCATAAGGAGCAAACCAATCAAAGTTTACAGAATGCCATTGAAGAATATTTTTTAAGCATGAGCTCAGAAGCACCCAAAGTTTCTCAATGAAAAGGGAAAGGGCCAGGCCTAGAGGAATATGAAATGTAATACTCCACGAGGAGCTTACAGACACACCATGCACAGTAATACATTGGAAAGAACATGGCATTGGTCACCTGGCATATTTACCAGCTCTCAGCCATGGACGCAACAACAACTGCTGTCTCACTTCACCCCACTCCACAAAGGGACCCTTCCCCTGCCCTGCCTCGACTGCCAGTTCATCTTAACCCCACAGCCGAACACCACAGCAACCAGCACCATGCTGCCACCAGAAGGAAAGACCACCCTGGAAAACTCACCTGCCTCCTGCTCAACGCCAGATCACTCAGCAAGCAAGCACCTGAAATCTGGGATGCCATTTCCACCCTCACCCCAGACGGGACCTTCATTACAGAAACCTGGCTTACCCCAGTAGCAAGCCCAGACATCCTCAGGGCAACTCCCATCGGCTACAAAATGAATCACAGCGACAGCACCAAAAAAACCCGGGGGAGGGTTTGCCATTATACACAAGGAATCAATTGCCTGCACCATCTCCAATGACAAAACCACGCCCATCATGGAACATATGAATTTCCACCTCCACACCAACAACAAAACTATCTTCCCATACAGACCACCAGGATCATGAACCGGCCTCAGCAACGCCATTGCTGATTTCATTACCCCGCTTGCCATCAAATCCAAACTTTTTGTATTCTGGGGAGACCTCAACTTCCACCTGGACAAGGGAACCAACACCACCTCCACCGACATCCTGGAAAGACTGGACAACATCTGACTCAAGCAGCTAGTCACAGACCCCACACACAAAGCAGGACACAGACTAGGCCCTATCTTCACATTCAGCAACAGAATCAGATACAGCCACATTTTTGAACTCACCTGGTCGGACAAGTCCATCAAACACCTCACCTTTGCCGGGCCTCCCCCCACACCCAAAGGGACACAGAGCCCGGGGGCGTGGCTAGGTGCCGAACATGACGGCCGCGTTGCAGTGGGGCTCCTGGCCGGGACTTCGTTCACCCTGCCTTTCTGCCGACCCTGGGCGCCATCCTACAGAGAAAGCTGACCGCCTGACTGCGGAATCCACCAAGATTACACGCCTGTGACAGTGGGGCTGATGACCCCTGGGACAGCTGGAATCCTCAACCAAGTCGGCGCTCTGCGGCTCTGAGCCATCGGTGGGGAGGGCCGCTGGAGGCCCGCGCCTCGGGACCAGTTGCTGCCGCCAGTTGCTGCCGCTGCCTGCGGCAGCGCGGCTGGAGATGGAGCGAGTCGGCGTGTGACCGGCGCTGCATCACTGCGGTGGGGTAGGCGGACCACTGCTGGACCGGGAGCTAAGGGGAGGAGAACCCCGGCTCCTACATCAGCTTTTGAGCAGAGGCCTACCACCTTGCAGAGTCCTGCCTTCCCCGCTGCGAACCTTCTGAGAAGGAAGTGGCCCAGCGGAATGCCTTTCTGCTCGGCCCCATGCCTGCACTCCGTGGGGTGCGGTGTCCTTGGTTCCTGGCTGGCGGCCGCCCGCGTTTGTGGCTGCAGCAAGGAGATTAGCTGTGCTGTTGGGGTTGTTGCGGCACCCGCCCTGGGGTTGCTGCTGATACGCTGCTGTTGCCCCCGTGACTGAGTGGCTGGAGCCTCTTCAAAGTGCGTCGGGAGCGCCACTGTGACCTTGAGCGACGAGGATGCCTGCCGACTGGAAGCGGACCGGGGGTGCAGTGGACTGGCTCTGTGGTCCTACGGCCCTGAATGAGATTTGGGCCATCTGCTTGTCCCCTCGAGTGGGTGTGGACCCATAGATAGGAACTGGTCGCAGTAATTGCCGCCTGCGCTCTCCCAGACATCTGCTCCTCTCCCTGGCGGAACAATCCCCCCCCCGCCTGCAGCCTACAGACTGTTTCCACGTGAACCGATTCTGCCCGGTGGTGTGTGGCCCTGATGTTGTGTTGGGGCAATGACTGCTGCGGGTGACTAGTGGCCCTTCTATTTGCACCTCTCGTCATTGCGCACATTGCCATGGGGCCCCGACGGAGGAAGCAACCAGCGGTGCACAGCACGGAGGATCCATCTTTGGGGATGGCGGAGGCCTCTTCAATCAGCTGCATCCCGCCGACTGCTCTGTCGCCCCCCCTGATAAATTGGACTTTATTCTAAAGGAGATAAGGGACTCGCGCCAAGCTATCAAGCACCAGATGGGCACGTTTAATATGGGCCTTAACCTCCTGTGAGCAGATCATGGCAACCTTGCAGCTACTGTCCAGGACCACACCCGCACACTGTCTAACCTTGTGCCTCAACAAAAAGATTATGCCGCCCAGCTGGTCCACTTAAATAAACAAATGACCCTCCTGATGGACAGGGCAGATCATGCGGAAGGGAGGGCACAACAAAATAACATCCAAATTATTGGGCTGCCGGAGCGCTCCGAAGGTGCTGACGCAACACACTTTGTTGAGTAGTGGCTCAGAGAGAAGGTGGCCCGGAGGGTCTTTCTGCCTTCTTCTGCGTCGAACGAGCGCACTGTATCCCTACGGGTAGGCCGACTGCCGGACGGCCGCCCAGACCGCTTATTGCCCGCATTCTCAATTACAGAGACCGTGATCTCCTCTTGCAGAAAGCCCCGGAAAATGCCTGATATTGTTCGAAAATGCCCGAATTTCACTGTATCCGGATTACACTGTACAGGTACAGCGCCAGAGGGCCTCCTAGCCCTTAATCTGAAATACGCTCTGCTGTTCCCCACACGTTTAAAAGTCATCTACAATCAGAAGACCCATTTGTTTGTTTGCCCCGAAGCGGCGAACGACTGGCTTGAACACACCATGCCCGCTCAGTCTCTAGATGACATCGACCGGCGGGTGAGTGGGGCGCCTGGGCAGTCCAACTGGCTCGACCCCGTCTTGACGGTACTCTGCGGTCTCTCCCTTCTGCATGGAAACCAACCCTGGAACAGGCAGTGATAGAGCAGGAATTGGCGCTGGAAGTGGCCGCTGTCATGCAGGACCCTACACAGATCTCTTCCTCTCCGGAACAATCAGAGGATGACGTGACGCCGTTGGACTCTGGCAGCAACGACCCTTTGTTCCCCTTGATCACTCCCCAGGTGGCCAAGGACCTGTTTGGCTGAGGTGGAGGCCCAGCCTCTACAACACTTTTGTAACTATGACTTAGACTCAGCCAGATGTTGATATTATTTGTGTGGTGTGGAAACAGCTTTCCACTTAATTAACCTTTTTTCTCCCAGGTTCGGCATACCTCATGGTTCATCATCCTACACGGTCCCGGCGGGGAGGTGCTCTTGGGAGTGTTTATGCAGCGAGTGTTTGGTGCTTGGCCCGCCCCCCTGCAGTTGCATTCACTGCATGGTATAACCGTTTGGACTCAATGATTGTTAACCAGAGTTTGGACCAGCAATGTTCAATGGCTAGCCCTAGTATTGGGGATTGGTTTTTCTGGGGTTGTTTATTTTGGTTCCTGGTCCACACCCCATTCTTTATTGTGTTCTGTACACAACGTCACCCTGGGTCGCCCTTCTTTCCACTAATGTTGATGCATGGCTGTTCTGGCTAAGTATAAAATACTGACATGGAATGTGCAGGGAATGGGATCTGTGCATAAGCAACATCGCAGTTATGCTCAATTGAACAGGCGCAGGGCCCACATAGCCTTACGCCAGTAAACGCACATGATTGACTCAGAGGTTGCTAAACTGCAGCGGAAATGGAAGGGGCAATTATATAATACATCCTATTCTGCCTTTGCACGTGGGTCGCTTATTTGGGTGAGGAATGGGGTGCCTTTTGAGCTGCTGGAATGGAGGGCGGACACTCCAGGGTGCTATGTTCCCCTGTGTGGCAGACTGGACGGAACCCCAATTGTTTTGGGCAGCCTGTGCGCCCAAACTATGAACTGCCTGCTTATCTTACAGGCCTCAATGCGGTTTTGATGGACTGGGTACAGTGCCCCTGTATTCTTTGGGGATTTTAATACTGTACGAGATGTGCAATTAGACCGTTCTCATCCCCCAGTGCAGGGCGCAGTTCCTACTAAGATAGTGGAGTTCCTACATGCCTGGGCGGTGGGGTGGGGGATCAATGACATATTGCGGACACAACACCCCTCCGACCCCAAATATTAATTTTACTCCCCCCGCACCAACTTTACATGCGAATAGACAGGATTTTCTGCTCCCTGTCCCTATCATCCCAGGTGCTTGAATCCATGTACCTCGGGAAAACGTTGTCCGACCACAATCTACTGGAGGTGTTGCTCAAACAGGGGAGGGCCCTCCCCCCAGTCCCGACTTGGAGGCTATGGCCGCTCACACTAGAAGATGGGGTGTTCAGGGATACTCTGGGTACCGCTATTGCCAATTACTTCACAGGAAATACAGGTTCGGCATCCTCCTATCTGGTTGAATGGGATGTGTTGAAGTCAGTCATTAGGGGGTGGCCATGGGGACTACTGTTGGGTCCCGGCACAAGCTATACCAGAGGCTCATCTCCGTGGAGGACTCCCTGAACACACTGAAAACGGAGGCTCCTGCCAACCCTACCCGGCAGGCGCCACTGCAAGACGCCAGGATTCAATATGCCGAGCTCCTTGAATGACTCTGTCTAATAGATTACAGTATGTACACCCAATATCGGGAAAAACCCTTCTACCCACTGGACTGATATGTCTAACCTCAGGCCTATATCCCTACTTCCTTTTTTGGGGAAACTTATAGAGAAACATGTTAATAAACATGTATCAAACTACATCGAACTGACTGGTAGGCTAGATTGTTCTCAATTTGGCTTTAGACCAAAACATAGCACCGAATCTGCACTGCTATCAGTGACTGATGACCTTCATATGTACCAGGAGAAAGGATACTCTGTTATCCTGGTACTATTAGATCTGTCGGTAGCGTTCGACACGATATCCCATAATATCTTAATCGAACGCCTGACCATGATCGGCATTGAGAGCACAGCATTAGCCTGGTTAAAGAGTTTTATATCTAACCGTACCCAAGCTGTCAGCATGGGCTCATTTCGGTCGGTTGAGACTAACATCACAAAGGGGGTGCCACAGGGCTCTTGTTTGAGCCCGACTCTTTTTAACATCTACGTGGCATCCCTGGCCAGAATTCTATGAGAGTTTGGGTTCATTCCCGTCTCCTACGCGGATGATACTCAGCTCTTGTTTCCTTTTAAAAGTCTCACCAACGAAGTGAGGATGGCCTTTTCCGAAGGCATGAAAGCTGTGGCAAAGTGGATGACATCGAACTATCTCCAATGCAACGTAAATAAGACCGAAGTCGTGCTTTTCGGGGAGGCTAAAGCTTTGTGGACGCCGGACTGGTGGCCGTGCGAGCTTGGCCAAGTGCCAGAACCTAAACAGGTTGTAAAAAACCTAGGGGTACGCCTCGATCGAGAGCTTTCTTTTAAACAACATGGTAACTGGGTGGTTGGCCAATGTTTCCATGTTATTGGACTTTTACGAAAAGTCTTTCCAATACTAACGGACTCCACCAGGAAAACTCTGGTACAGGCATTAGTATTGAGTCGCCTGGATTATTGCAATGGACTCCTGCTGTCAGCCAATGAAGGTGCCCTAGCAAAACTCCAGGTGATACAATACTGCAGCGAGGCTAGTATTGAATGCCCCTCCAAGAACGCCATCGAAACCCCTCCTGGATAAATTACATTGGCTCTCAGTTCGTAAGAGGATCAATTTTAAGACTTGCTGCCTGATCCACAAGAGCCTACATGGATGTGGGCCCTCCTATTGGAAGGATAAATTCATCCCATATAATCCTACTCGATCTCTCAGGTCAAGCAGCCAACTTTTATTAAGAGTACCAATCACAAAGAAGGTCAGACAAGGGGGCAAAGCTTTATCGGTTGTCGGACCCACCTGGTGGAATAAACTTCCTCTTGAGCTTAGGCAATGTCCGGAACACCTACATTTTAGGAAAAAACTTAAAACATTCTTATTTCAGACTTAGTCTATGTACCTATGTCCATACTGACCTGAACTATATGCTAAATTGATGCTGCTAGTTTTTTTCTTTCTTTCTCGCTCTTTTTTCTCCTGTGCGCAGAGATACTCTGTATAGAGTCGATTCTAGCACGTTACAAACCTATAAATAAAATAAAATAAATAAAATAAATATAGTCATAAAGAGGCTGACAAATCAGGGAACCTTCTGGCCCGAGTCATCCGCGATACCCCGCCCCCACACCCTATATTGGAGGTATTCCTCCCGGATGGCACTCTGGCTAATACCCAGGCTGATATTAACATGGCGTTTTTGCACCTATTATAAGTCCCTCCACGCTGCCCCGCCCCCTATGCCCCAGGATCTCCTGACTTATTTCCTGGACGACCTTACCTTCCCCATACTGACGACAGATGCACAATCGGACTTGGAGGCCTCTATCACTAGAGCAGAAATAATGGGAGCCCTTAAGAGCCTAAGAATAAAACACCAGGGCTGGATGGACTCCCAGCGGAGTTTTATTTGACTTATGCAGAACAACTCACTCCATGCCTGTTGACTCTTTATAAGACGGCACTAGAAAAATGCACACTTCCTGTAACAACTATGCAAGCACTGGTTGTTTCCCTCCTCAAGCCCAACAGAGACCCCCGAGATATATCGGGATACCGCCCTCTTTCCATGTTAGCTACTGAGTATAAAATACTCAGTAAAATACTAGTGCAGCGTCTGCTCCCTTATCTCTCCAGACTTATTCACACGGACCAGTGCGGTTTCGTCCCGGGCCGTAGCACTTCTCTCAATATTAGGTGCCTCCACTGTCTGATGGAACCCACTGCCACTCACTCCGACACCGCTGGGTGCATCTCTCTAGATATGCGACAAGCATTTGACACCCTGGACTGGACATATGTTGTAGTGTAGTTCCTATATTCCCAATAGGTTCTGCGCATTGGAATAATATATCCTATAGATTTGATGTAGGACTTAGGTTAGTAGGTCTCTATCGAAAATACTAAACTTAATTGTGAGTGCCAGCTAGCTCAGAGGTCACTAGAAACTTTCTCAAATACACAAGAAGGGATTAGTTTCTGACAACCGCATAAACATGACAACTTTGTTTTCCTAGGAATGGAAAATATCATCAGAGTCGTAGAAACAATAGATAACTATTTTACTCAGTGCTTCGTTTCTACATAGTTGCAGAGAAAAAGTGAGACGGGCGTTTTCAATAAAAGGTGTATTGAACAGTCTTCTTTCTCATGCAAGAGAGGTGAACTGCTACAATCTTGAGACAGAATGCAAAGTATAATGCGTACATCGAGAATAGTATTATAAAATAATACTGTAATTGCATTGTATGGTTTCTAAGCCATATAAAAATACATACATAAATAGCACAGGCTAAAATACGCAACTGGTGCTTCTAAAATACGCCTACCCCAATGTACCTAACCTAGGTCTAGTACGTGGGAAGAAGTAAGTGTTGCTTAGCATAAGTTTTAGTTCTGACAAGAATTGCCAAAGGTTTCTCTAGGTTCTAATCAGCTCCATACCTTTAGAAGGAAGGAGGTTGGTATCTCTGACTCAGGACTCGATTTCCCAACACCCCACAAGGGGAGTCAGAAACACTGGAGCTGGATTCTCGGCAGAGGAGGACAGCTTCTTGTCAGTGC
Organism: Lissotriton vulgaris; assembly: GCF_964263255.1. Lineage (NCBI taxonomy): Eukaryota > Metazoa > Chordata > Amphibia > Caudata > Salamandridae > Lissotriton > Lissotriton vulgaris. The sequence goes on from NC_141691.1 coordinate 1,595,867,720, forward strand.
GTCAGCTGGAGAGTCGGTTTCCTTCGGCACTTGCTGTAGCGAGCTGCGTCGGGCAAGTAGGTCGTCGAACTGCACCGAACCACACCTTGCTTTGCTATAGCAAGTGAAGGTATATTTATACGTAAATTCGGGCATATGAACGTCATGGATGAACCCCTTAGGAATAGTTGTTCATACATGATAATGAGTTTCTTGGAGAAATCAATATCCAGGGTAGGGAAGTCCCTTCTGCTTAAGAGTCTGGTTTTCAAAGAAATCATTGTGACGTTGATGAACGGATGAAAGTAGTCATGTCTGTATTTGGGTAGCATGGGCTATGCCTAAATAAGGGCTTGATTTCTATGCCTATATAAGGATAATGCGAATTGTACCTATATAAGAGCATGAATCGGGAAAATTCATTCGGAATCTAAAACACCATACAACAATATGTTGTCCTCAATTAAGAGATTTGGCATCCCACGGGGGTAACGGCGATGGGTCAAACTACTGTACTCCTCTCCCACGGCCTGGGCTCGGACAGACACGTCCATCTCGGCTGCTTACCCTGTGGCCAGGGGCATGCAACAGGGCTACCCCATGTCACCAATATTATTTGTCCTGGTGCAGGAACCCCTTCTTCTCAAGATTCGAAAGGAGGTCATGGGACTGGGGATACCCTTGTCCAACACAAAACATCTTGCGTCTGCATACGCTGACGACATTATCCTCTATTTTGAAGACCTCACGGCCAGTCTGGAACTGTCCCGACTCTACTTAAGAATTTTGGATTGATATCGGGTTTGACGATCAATGCCCAGAAATCCCATGCTTTCTTTATGCGACATATGGAGGCCCCTGACCCAATAACTTTCGGCAAGCTCCTGTTGACGACCGCCCCAGGCACTTTCAAATACCTAGATATTCAAATTTATCAAGCTCCCCAGGATCTGATTGAGGGTAATCTACAGAAGACGATACAGTCTCTCCAGAGCCAGATCTCCTCCTGCACTTCATTGCCACTGTCTGTGATGGGCAGGATAGCCATCTCCAAAATGGTGATTCTCCCCCGCCTACTATATTTTTTTACTAACATACCAGTTGTTATCCCGCGCGGCATATTCAAGAAGTTGGACTCCCTATTGTTAGACCTTATTTGGCGTAAGGGACGCAGAAGAGTGGGACTGGGGAAGTTGCAGCTTCGCCCTGCTGAGGGAGGCCTGGAGGCACCAGACTTTCGGGCATACTGTATGGCCAGTCAACTGCAGTGGTTGTCCTATTGGCTCGCGGGAAAGCACACTCATGAGATTGGGTACACCGATCGCCTCCTTGCACAGGGCACATTACATGCTTTACTTCTGCACTGCAGTCCAGTACATTGTTTGTGACCTGCTTTATCTCCAAATGTCAGGTCTTGCTTACACATCTAGCCATATCCACTTAGGTACAGTTACAGCTTAACTTCAAAATAGGGACCATTCTTCCTTGATCAGAGTCCCAGTCATCAAAGCTTGGAGGAACTTAAACTGGTTATTCCATCTAAGGACTGCTGCTTTATAGAACCTTAACATTGTCCTTACTTGACTCATGGGTCCTCCTTTTGAGGCCCTTTATTTGTGCTCTCTCCAGTTTGTCTGTTGGAAGGTGGCCATCCTAGTTGCCATAACATCTCTCAGGAGTCTATGTGAGCTTCACGGTCTTATCCTTCAGAAATCGTTTTGCCAGGTGCTCAGTGATAGAGTCATACTTAGGACTAACCAAAGTTTTTTTCTAAGGTAGTATCCTAATCAAACTAATGAACTCCTGGTGTTCTTTCACACTCCATAGCAAAGAGGGCTCTTCAGACACTAGATGTCAAAAGAGCCCTCACCAACAACATTGATATGACAAAGTCCTTTCACAAGATACTACAATTCTTTGTCTCTTTCATTAAACCACACAAACTCATTATCTCTCTAACGCAGGCATAGCCAGGTGGCTGGTCAAGTGCATTCAAACTTGCTACACCAGAGCCAAAAGGCAATGGCCTGCCCCACCCAAGCTCCACTCTACCTGCAAAAAGGGGCTTCCATGGCTTTCCTTGGTACCATTTCCCTAGCTGACATATTTAAAGCAGCTACTTTGTCCACTCCACATACATTCACTAAGCACCACTGTGTTGATGTTTTAGCATGCCAAAAGGCGAATGTTGACCAAGCTTCCTTGCGTATACTATTTCAGTCCTCTGAAACATCCTCTGGCTAGCCACCGCTTAGGAGAGAACTGCTTTATAGTCTATGAAGAGAATGTATATCTGCAGCTACACATGCCGTGAATGGAAACTATCACTTAATCACTTATCCTGTAAAGATCTGTTCATGGCATGTAGTGCTGTAGAGTCACATACCCCCACCCTCTTCCCCATAAACCTTGGTTTGTTGCAGATGCCTTTCTTTTTCCTTTGTATGGTCATCCTCTTCTGCTTTTCTATGCTCCACCTTCATCCTCATCTGCCGTGCGAAAAACAATCTAATAATGGAGCCGATGCCCATGCCTATTACCAGTCAAAGGAAGAGTGACCATTCCTCGTAACTTGAAAGTCTTCTTTGGAGCAAAACAAGTTGCACACGTCCTAGCCCAACAATAGATGACAGGAGTGTGCAGAGTATTAGAATCTACAGCACTATATGGCATTACACATAAAAAATATATAACGGTAAAAGCATTGTTGGACTTTGACAAGCAGCTCCTGATAAAACAAGATAATGTTTAGGACAGTTCACATTTAGTTGTACAATTAATGGAGAACTGACTATGTTTCGGTCCACACCCTCAATCTTTATGGTACATCATCAGGACTATAGTGTTATCCTTGCAAAACTTAATAAAAATCACTTTACAGAGCCCCCATCCAATTATTTCTGTAGTCAAACAGTCAAACAAATTAATTTTGACTCAATCAAATTCAACAGAAATTAACACCATCTTGTACTTAGAAATTCTATATGTCTATACTATGGCATGGTGCTCAAAGTACAAACCTCATGGACATTCCAATCACCCGACTAAAAGCATTGCAATTGGCACATCAGCAGAGAATTCATATTACCATGTTCAGTGATCCAAATATATATAGTATTTTCAAAATATAGTAGTAGATCTATTTTTGATTTGTCAGAACATGTTTGTTACAATTTCAATTATGCAGAAAAAGCCATTTCACAAAACCCATGGTGTTTTACAATATGTTATATAAGGTAATAATGCTACACCATGGTGTACTGAATCCAAACCATAATGGAAATTATGTTTATATTTTGTTATGTTCCCAATATACTCATTTTAGACTAGCAAAGAACCCTTCTAGTGCAAGAGAACAAAATATAATGGTATCTTATAGCCATATAGTCTTTCATAATACCAATACCCACTGAGTACATAATGACTCATAGTACCCGATTTGTATAGGTTTTAGTAGTTTAAGATTAACCAATGACTCTGCCAACCAAGCTTAGTAACCATTGTAAAAAATACCTATGCTCTTTTGCAGCTCTAAGTTGGCAAATATAACAGTGCACACAGTGACCCGAATGAATACCCTTTTCCATCACTACAATATCATAAGTTACACTTATAGCAGTGGTGCTTGCCCAATGTAAGAGTATTGAAGCATTTCATTTGAGCCTATTCAAAAAAAGCTCATGGAACGATCCTAAATAATTCTACACTTTTTTTAAGAAGTTAGATATAATGGTCAATAATGGTCACAGATGAGCCACTTGAGGCCAGATGTAAGACCGTTTTTAGTGTTCACAAAAGGAAAATCAGGCTGTTTTCGACTGCTAAAAAAGGGTCGACCACTGCCTGCCCTTGAAAAATGGAATTGAAACTTTAAATTTTGATTTCTTAAAAACGTTCCATTTGTCTTTAAGGAAAGCGGGCTGCATTTGAAAAAAAAGTTGCTTTTAAAAAAAAGGAAAAGACAGACATGGTGGTCTTTTGTCCCCAGCTGGCCATGATCCCTGTAATTGTAGCCCATTCCCAATAGGTGGCACATGGCAACCTGGCTCATGATTATTGAGGAGGCAGGTAATTTCCGACCCGATTGGGAATAGCTAAATGTGTCTGAGACATATTAGTACATTCTGCTTTGCGAGTCGCAAATTGCGAGTCACAACAAATCGCAATGTGCAACCTGCAAAACAGAAAGGTCGTACGACTGGCCCCAAGCCACTTTGCACTTTAATTGGAAAACTCACCTAATGAGGCACTACCAAATGTCTCACTCATAAGTCTCCAAAGCAACATTTCCTGTTTCCATTTCCATTTCCATTTCCAGTTTCCTGACGCTGAAGCGGCGATAATGTTATCGCTGGTCTTGATAATATGGCCCTTAGTTTGTACTGTTGTACGGAGTTCTCTTTGCCTGGACATTTTTTTCCCAAATGTTTTTCACGCCTCGAGCGCCATGTCAGTTCCCTCAGTTACTTAAACCTGTACAGGCGCCCCCAACCCTGCATTACTCCACAGCAGTGATGTCGAGAGAGGGTGTATTGTTCTTTAAGTCGCAGCCAAGCCAAGTAAAAGGAAAATGTCTTGAGAATCGCACATGAAGGTAGAAAGTGAACTGATAAGGATAGGACCATATTGCAAGGAAAGCATTATTTTTATCATCGTGTGCAATGCTCGGGGCATGTTTGTCCCAGAGAACAAGGGTGTTCTGGGCCAGCCTCTGACTTCAAGCTAATCTCCTACGTTTGGGACATTTTATGCAATTTATTTCGGTTTGACTGTTCCCATACTCTTATCTTATTATTAACTCCTATCTGTAAGAGATCAGTTCTCTTCTAATCTTCTTTCCCCGAAATAAAAAAAAATGCCATTCCCCAGATGGTTTTCTAACTTCCTCCCAGGACAGCAAGTTGAACGCTAGCAGATTGTTTCGTTTTTTCAGGATTTGAGCTGCAGAGCTTCGCTTCCAGTCTGTACTTGAAGTAAAGGGGGGGCCAAGAATGGGATCCTAATGACAGGCCATGCCTCGGAACTATATGTTGGGAGACCAGATGACTCCAAATCCCGGAACAACAGTTTTCTGTTTCTTTACTTTGCTATTATTTATAATTATTATCAGGTGCGTTTTGGTCCAATTAAAACGAAGCTCTACTGCAACTCCCAGAATGCACTGATATGCTAAATTAAAACCCAGAACTGGAAAAGTTGTGCCCAGAGACATGGAGTCATCTGACCACCCTAACTGTACGTCGGTGCGTTTGACCTCTTCCTAGGACGGTCTTCAACCTCATGGATGAGCTGGAGTCCAGAATTACAACACGTCAAACAAACCTTAACTCAAGTTGTGTTGCAGCGTTTTTCGCATGTGATGAGAACATCGTATGAGGGGTGGGCTAAATTGTCATTTATAAGGTTTGTAAGTGTGACAAGCTCTACAACATTACAAACTTGAAAATTACAAAGGGAATCAATGAATGCAGACAGATTTTGCCCCCTTACTCCCACTCTCCCCAGATGTCCCCCTGGATATTTTTACTGCTTTCAGTAACCGGAGTCCCCAGGTGAAACTGACCCTGTCCATGGAAGTACCACAGACCTTGGAATAATGATGGATCTGGTAACTGGTATTACAGGCTTCATCGGAAGTGAACCGAACCTCGAAATCATGGCATATGGCCTTCAATACTAGTGGACGGGGAAGAGCTCTGGTAGTTCCCCACCACAAGGTCACCGAAACTGGGGGTACCAATAATTCATGGGGCAGGGAAAATTCAACCAACTGATTACGAGTTGGACCCACAGGGCTCACTTAGAAATGAGAAATGACTGTGGTAATCATTAATTTTGACTCTGATTCCCCATTAATTATCTATTTTCGCCCACACTTTAACCCAGCTGTTTCAGCTACTTTTATCTCTGAGTATTAGTAAACAGACCTGCCGTGTTCCCGCGGATCTCATATTTCTCATAGGACCTTCAAAAGCCCCATCGGATTTAAGCGCGCTCACTATAAGGGCCAAGTGCCAAAACTCAAACAGACATTACCCAACAAAGAACATTCTGGAATACCTGCTTACCTTTCACACAGTGGAAACAAATGTTGATAGGAAAGGTTTATTTACATTATCTGGCATCTGCACTAATGGCTATAGCAGAATAAACAGAATTTAATGCAGAAAACAAGGTAATGCAAAAATAATCATATGCTTTTGTCCTCTCCTAGGAGATTAAAAAACAGCAAAGCGTCCACGGATGGGCATCGCTACCTGTTTCGAGGCCGCATCAACACAGAGGTGATGGAGGTGGAGAACGTGGACGACGGAACAGGTAAGGATGCTCTGAATTAAGTGTCTTTCACTGTATAGGATTGGGCACAGCAGGATGGCCCATTGGCTGCTCAGCTGTTTTCTGCTCTATCAGCTTGAAGTATTGAGAAGGGCAGTGGGCTGCCACAGCTGATGGGTCTTACACAGCAGAGTAAGGATGACATGCCAGAAAGCGTGTTACTGAAGTTAGCAGTCTGAAAGCAAGGATGCTGATGTAAACAAATATTGTATCCTGTCCGGACACCGTGGCAAACAACCTTCATGAAATAAATATTAGCGGGAAACAACAACTGCTCAGATATTGAGGTTGCTGGAGTGGCGGGAAAAATAGAGTATTGATGTTAGAAGGTTAGACATGTAATGTTTTAAGTTGGGTACTATTGTTTTATGGCACCAGCCATGCACTAGATGGCACTACAAGCTGCTGATGTACACAGGGAAGCAATAGTGACACATCGAGACACGATGCCCGTGTTTTAAAGGTTGCCAGGGGCTCTTCCTTTCCCAGAGGCAAGCACATGAGAATGCCATTCTGATGCATCCAGCGATGGCTGCTTAGTCGTTAAAACCCTACTATTTAAAGAAAAGTATATTACAAAAATAAGGGTGTAGGTGCCTAATTGCTGGCATCTGAAATTCCTTTTCGCTGAGATGAAGTTAGGAGACAAAAGTAACCAACTATGTATGTGTGATTTTAGAGTATTTAGGGCCCGATGCACGTAAAGGCAGGTCGCGAACAGTGGGCGCAATAGTGCACCATATGTTTGCGACTTTCCTTTTACTTTGCAATGCAACCTATGTTTAAAGAGGTGGGTTACAAAATGTCAGTGGTGGAGGTTGCAGACCGACCTGCCTAATGGTTCATGATTAGACAGGTCGCTATTTTCAACTCCCTGTGATTGGTGACAAGCACATTAATGGATGGTGGCCTGCAAGCAACAGCAGACCACCAAAAAAGTTTTGCATACCCAAACAAGAGCCGGTGCAGCTGCAAAAAACAGAAATGTTTCCCTTTTTGGGAAGACATTAATTAAGGAAGAAGTGGTAACCTGAATCATGAATCCCACAGAGGAAGCTTTCTGCAATTCTTGTACCACCTCCTTTTAAGTGTCAGTAGCATTTCCATCATTTACAACTGCAGTCACTGCAAATTGCAATTAAGGGGGGGACGCCTATTTCACGCCTCCTCTTAACTGCGATTTCGAATGAGTCGCACAGCCATATTGTTATTCGTAAAAGCTTTTACACACATAATTAAGGTTTGGAACATTAATAAACAGACATTTTGCAACCGCAAACCCTGTGATTTTTTAAATTGCAGGGTTGGTAAATGAAAAATTATTTACTACATCTGCCCCAAGTGTAACATAATCAAGCTTGAACACATCTATGTATAGTTTGTCCCAGTTTTGACTAAACTAAAATTCTTTACTGACACAAGCAGTGTAAGAGCACACCTAGAAGAAGTAAAGCAGAATGTAGGATCTTACATGCTACATGTAATACTAACACTGGTTGACACGCAAGATGCAATAGTATCAACTCAAAAGCCCCGCATTGAATCCCTGGATATAGGAACAGTATGTGTATTTGAGACTCACCTGTGACAATTAGACCATAAAGGTAGCATAAGTACACGCACTAAAACATCTGTAATCAATTCGTATTTTTGTCTGGCAATATATCATTCCAGGTAAGAGGCATCATTTGCAGATCAGGATTTTAATAGCTGAAATGTGTCACATGTGCCACAGCTGTCGAACTGCTCAACCTTGAACAGGTATGACGACACCCTGGTCCTACCTTAATTCTGCTGTATGTTGATTAGATGCAACATGGTAAATTCAAAGCACCGGCTCCTCGCATTGGTGTGCTTTATCTCTTCTTCATACTATTTCTGATTATGAATCCCTTCTCCTGCTCCACCCTGTTGGTGGTGTGCCAGTAGGTCAAACATTTGACTGTGTTCAACCCATTGTCTTGATCTTGACATCACAAATTTTGCTGAAACATTGCCAAAGACCTGTGCCTCAGGTTTCATTTGATTTTTCAAGGAACTAGCATTTTTTGTTCCCCATTATTTACAACAAATTTGGAAAACAAGTAACAGCTATCCCTCCAAAGTATGTACCAATCTGGATTCACACACAATTGTACCACTGATTAATTTATGATTATGAAGACACATTTATGTTGATGATTAAGTGAAGCAAGTCACAATGCTTCAACTTATTTGGATTGGAAACTTCCTGGAAATTGAATGTTTATAAGTAAGTAGTCAATGTATTGGCCCTGATGAAGCAATGTCCTTGTCGTGAAGAATATGTTGCACCCCATTCTCTGTTGTTTTGTAAAATCGACTCATATTGAGAGCTATCCTGAAATAAATGGGATTACGATTTATTAATCAACAGGCAAACCTATGTTATGTGATTTACTGAAAATAACCTTTAATAGGAGATAGAAGACTTGACATTACCATTTAGCCCTCTGACAAGGACTGTGTTGGGTTTCATACTCTGTCAGTGCCAAGGGGAAGGTACTACTTTAGTTCTTGAGGTCTGACTTGTCTTACAATAAGCGTCTTTTCTGGTTCATGATGCTACCCTACACCATTGACCGTGTGCTTTTCGCTCCCCGTTTGGACCCTGCACTGCCCCCCACCACCCCAACTCCGTGCTGACCCGGCCTCCTCCATAGGCTGGACATTACTGCCACGCTATCCACATTCAATTTCTTTTTATCGAGTAGTTTGCGACGAGCCTAGAATGGCTGGCCTTGCCAATGCTTGTTTCCGTGGTGTGTAGGGTTGGTGACTCAGACTGTAAAGAGTCTGCTGAGATATTTTTAAGGTTAGGCTCTACTTGTTCCGCATTCCAGCGTGTCTTTTGTTCTGTCAAAATCTATCATGTTGTGTAAACTAAGTGTGAGACAAAGAACTGTGTGGTTTGACCCCCGGTATGTGGTTTCCTTATGAATTAAAATTCCTTAAACATGGTTTCCCTCTGAGATGCGCGACCCCACGTACTTCTGAGCCCCGCGCCGGAGCCGGGATGCATATGTCGTCATCAGCTTCCCTAAAGCTCTGAACAATACATCCGGGCTTCCCAGCCCGTGGACAGGGCCTGGCCGAATCCCACCCTATTAAGAAGCGGGGGTTCTGAAAGGACACCAGAATGTCTGCAGAGATTTATGATTATTTAACAACAGTAGCGAGTTTCTGAATATTCGTTTTCTTCTTGTGAAAAGGGACCAATTGTAGTAAAAGGTATTTTCTATTTGACAAGTGTGCTTATAGTTGAATATATTCAGGTGCATTATGTGTCGTGTGGTGGTTGTAGGGAGCTGGTGTTACCTGTGCGTCTCATCACTGAGGTTGAATTTTCGAGTTTATATCCCCTGTTCGGTAGTTATGTTTTCTGACTAGGTAACTCAAAAAAACGACCCATTCTGGCCAAAAAAAGAAGTTCATAAAACGATATTTTTCCCTCTTGGTTTAGGGTTTATGGTAGCTGCATTGACGAAATTTACACCATTCTGTGAATAAAAATGTCAGCTCTTTATTGGCATAAATGAATGATGGGCAGTGACCCACGCTGCTTTATAGGCATTTCATGCTTTAGTGACTTGGTTCATAGAGTTCTGCGCCTTCACTTTTTTGAAGTAAAAGAAAAATGCCAACGTCTGTTCCCGACAGAGAAGTACTTCTTAAAGAGCAGTACATTTTTTATGGTAGTCAATATTTAATCTAGCCCACGCGCATCACCCTCTTATCAACTTTTCCTTTTGGCACAGAGACCCAAGAGTTTTACATATTTTTTGTGTTTACATTTTTATATAGGGTAGCACGAGCAAATCAGCGGCTGGGTGCTTTAAATAGACCCACATGTGGAGTGGTGGCAAAGCTCTGCCTTGAACCAACTCCTACTACACCAGGGCTGCTAAACAATTAGACTGTTCTTTAAGAAATCAAAACAATTCAAGTTCGGGGATGAGGCTGAAGATTCTGACAAGGTGCAGGTACTTTTGCAGTGTGCTACACTCCTGTGTTGAACATATTTTGCAGGGAGCTGAAGCTCTATTTTCCTGTGTCGTCCATGAATATTCGTTGCTGATTGGGTGGCACTCTTGTCAATAAAAGCGCTGGGAAAGGAGTCTTTCCAGATGTCGGTAGCAGCGCCCATTGAATGTACCATGGCAAATGGCCAGGGTGACTTTCAGAGAGACTAAATAGAGGCATTTCTATCTCATAACATAACGTGTATTTGTGAAGCGCACGTTCAGCCGTAGGCATCTTGGCGCGGAATAACAGATGCTTATTAAGCTACTTTAACCCCTGTGCAAGTGAAGCATAATGATATGTTCTGAAACTGTGCACCAGCTTCAATAAATGTGCAAGCCCATCATTCAATAGAATGGCTTGCATTTTTGTGGGAGACTGCTATTGTGTGCATCTTTGCACATCTCACCTCTGAAGAATATGCCAAAGTCAGATACTCATTGGCTACTCTCCATCAAATGGTGCAGGGATGAAGGTCTGCTGGAGACAACAGGCCTCCTGTACTACAGACGACTGTAGTTTCCAGAGGATTGTCCTTAAAGGCGTTCTGGAGGCAATATGGGCAACATGTGAAAAGCGCACCACCCAGATAATGGCAGACCGTAAACATTTGTCTCCCTTTTTTCAAACTTTAAGCTCGTTGAACCATCTTCTTTGCAATGCGGGAGGGGGGCAGATCTGAAGGGAAGCATCTCTAAAGACTGGTACTCACTTTATTGGAAAATCTGGAAATAAAAATGTCCTGGCTGAATGCTAAAATATTCACACCTGGGGAAGATATCACAAAAGGGAAGTGGTCCCTGGTAGATGGGTAGCAAGTAGCGCGCATGTCTGGGAACTCCATAATCTTAGACTAAGAGCCAAAAACAGGATGTTTGCAATCTGTCTTCAATTGTTCTCAGGCATCAGACTGTGTACAGTGTAAAGCATTGTGGCTTGAAGGCGTAGGAAGAGGAATATGAATTGACCCATGACACTCCATATTAGTATGTAGTCGAGGAGAACCATTGCTGGATCAGTCTTTGCTGATTTGGGCCAAGTTAGAAAATGTGTGTGATAGAAAAAAATCCAACAGGATTGTGCAAATCAGAAAGGGAATCTTGCCTGCATAAAAGAATATGTTTGTGCACTTATATGTGCCTTAGCTGCAGAAATGCCTTTGAGTCTCAGCTCTTCTATGATCAGTACAAACAAATCTAGCACCCGTTATGCAACTGAACTGAGGACATAACCAGATGCTTTGTGTTAATGACCACAAACAGAAAGGGACACAATATGGGGTGGAATGAGTTTTCATTGGCTTAGTGGGTGCTACTGCTAAATTACATTGCACATGGTATGCACTTGACAAGGTCAATGGGCCATGTTTATTTTTCTAAAAACATAATATTGGCATTTAGATCTTAATTACATATCACATCACAAGTGATTTTACAAATATACACGAAGCATCAAAACACCATAACATCTTTACAATGGGAAATCACATTAAATGCTGTGTTTTATGTAACATATATTCTGTTTCGACCAGGTACTAGGGGTGGGCAGAAAGTTCTGTTCCAGCCACGGAATTGGTGGAAATTTGGCGGCTCAGCGTTACTCCTGTAATGTGGAGTTTCGGCCAAATTCCATTAATCGCCGCATGGCAGAACTTTTTCTCATGCGTCGCTCCAGAATGGTAAGTTGGAAAGTGAGATTTTGCATCCCCTAGCACGAGCAGAACATCCAGCGAGATTTTTCCAAAGCCAGTAGTCGCGGGCGGTCGTGACCGTTCAGGGTCACAAGGCTGCCGCTCAAGCAGAAAATCTAAATCACAGTGCAAGCAGTGCGACGTTCCTATTGGCGCAGAGTTTTTATGTCAATTCACAGAATTTCGTGGAATCAAATTCCACAAGTTTTATCCACCCTACCAGGTACATAAGTCATCTATTGTATATCTTCCCTGTCACCCCTAATTGTTCATTAATAGGGGGGGGTGGGGTTGCTAAAGAATCTTATGAGTTCAGCCCATATATTTCTTTCTCCCCACCTCGGACTTTGTCAATTTTTTTGAGCAGATTTGTTTCATAGACTCATAGACTACTTTGTCGGCAGGCATGCACCTGTCCATAGTCACACTCCAGGCCTTCATTTCAGCGCTTCTAATTTTACTCCACCTTTGTGGCCCCCCCCCCCCAGCCACCATTATTGCTAAATTACAGAATACCCCCTGGCATCTTGTTATTGTGACATCTTTCCCTATCCTTAGTTTTGCCAGATATGCTTGCAACAGGTGATTGTCCCCCAGTGTCTGAGCAATCTGGTTCTTAATTTTATTCCAGAGTCGTAGCATACGGAGGCTTTCCATTTGTACCTTTGTAAGGGTCCCTTCTGATTGCTGCCCCTGAGGTCTCTGTTGTCTCATAACTTCCCAAATTTGACTAATTATACTTTCGTGTACCAGGTGCAGTTCAGAATCTTTAATTGCACGAGTTTGAAACCAATCCTATTTGCTACCTCTCATAGATGTCTGCAGGCTTCGCTATAGCCCTCATCATCAAGCGCACATATATTTCATTCCTCTTTACTCCTTAGAGCTCTATGTTCCAATGTGCAATATGAATTAATGTTCAATTTATTTGTGATGTGGCATGTCTTTGGAAGAGGGGGCAAGGACTCTATGTTCAGCAGAGATTCCTCCTGTATGTCTGTGGCAACAGTGCATATTTTCAAAAGGTGTCCAGGCTGTATGTATTTGGAATGTGGGTATTTGCCCGTATGTACTCCAAGTTCAGTCTCAAAGTCTCAAACTCTTTTAAACCATCCGGCCTCTACACATCTAATTTTTCAGAAATGACTAATAAATCCCATTTGCTAAGGCGTTCCAGGTCCTGCACGTCCGGCAATGAGCTAAATAGCCACAAAGGAGCTTCTAGTGCAAATGGATCTCTCTGTTGCAACACTTTATTAGAGGTCTGCCAATATCCCCTGTTTTAGATTGATCTGGACAATGCGTCTGTATTTGTTTTCCATACAAGTCTCTTAGGTAGCCTCGAGGTTCTAATCCGTGCCCATCTGAATTGATTTCCAGGTTGTGATTTATATGCCAATTAGGCATTGAAATTCTCCCATCATTTTGAATAGGCCTGCTCTGCCCAATTTGGGCCATATTTTACTTGTAGTATTAGTTGACTAAAGTGGTTAGTAGGACTGACATTCAGTGTTACTTGCATCTCTTTGGGAGCCTGGCTTTTCAGTGAAGGACTCTGTTATTACATTTGACATTTAACTGCATGGATTGAAACAAAGATATTGCAGGCATTCATCTACTCACAACATTGTAACAGTAATATCTTTCAAAGCCAGTAGGTCTGGCTTTGGCTGCCAGCGTTTTGTTTTGCCTTAATTCTTGTGAAACGTTATAGTTAGTAGGGCTGCTGACCTGCAACAATATTAAAAAAGAAAACATTGGCTAGAAATAAAAATATATTTTTGGTCTTAAAAAGCACTCATGGCTATAGTAGTCCTTTGCTCTGGGATGAACTTCTTTGTATGCAGATGTGCTCCTTGTGAAAGAGCAGAATGCGGACACTCACAGTGAAGTTAGCCATGGCTGTCCAATTGCCCCCTTTGCTTCATGCTGCAATGGGCAGTATTAAAATGTCAATGACATAGCAACAGACCAATCGATGAAGAAGGCTGGCTGTAAGCCCTTACAAGTAAGCATAGTGTGTATATAATGTTAGTTAAATCAACAGGTTTTGGTTTATACCAGACCTACAAATATGCATATTTGTTTTCAATTCTATATATACCACCATCTAGGAGCAAATGTAGAACTAATTATTAATATAAAAAAATTAAATAAGAATGAATCAGTGTTTTGGAGAATAAACCATATCGATTCATCTGTCGATATTGGGCAGGGATCCAGAGCACACTATACGTATCCAAATGATATTCTCATCTTCAAGTATTCATTATTCGGTATAGATCACACCAAACGTAAATTTTCAAAAGTTTTATTCATCAACAGTGTCCACCTCTTGGGAATCACTGTACCTGTCACTCAAGCCTACACGTGTTTCATCACAGCATGTGGCTGTGACTCTTCAGGGCTGATCCTAATGATCGAGGCGCGTGGTCGGGGAGCCGGTGATAATTCCAACCCGGTCCTTATCGGGTGGTTTTGTTGTTTAATAGGTCACGGCACCAGTCGGTATTTCCGGTTGCAGCAGCAAAATGTTGAATTTGAAGTTCACAGCGAGTGATTATCTCTAACGGTATTCAGGCCGTGTTCAGCCCGTGAATCAGCTTGTACAGCTTCGGTCTCCAAGTGCGGGAACACACTTGGAGACCGAAGCTGTACAAGCTGTACATGACGATGGAAATACTTCTACTTACTGGAATAACGTACTTTTTGGCGCTTACTCTGAAAAGCTTTGTGATGTAATTTAAGAAACGTACACAATGTAGGAATTCCATGTTTGAGTACTTTTGCTTAGGGTGTAATTGCAGAACACAAAAAGTATTACATTTATTCCAAGGTGTTAAAAATATATAGTTTTTGAAAAATAGACCAGCCATCAAGATGATAGATTAGGATTTTTTTCATGCCTATTTGGCATTACATGGTTTGTATTTTTGTAAAAACTGTTCAATCAATCAGGTGTTTGTTAAGCACGACTACTCACCTGTAAGGATCTCAAGGCGCTAAAAACTGTTAAAAACTGCATTCGCTTCCTTTTCACATTTAGTCATTCATCTAGCAAGTGATGTGGGGTATCATAGCTACATGGATATGTTTCATCATATGTTATGTTGTGCATAGTGTAGTTATCTGAGATTTGACACAAATTCTGCTGACATGCTTTTGGTTCCAGTTTGTTGTGTTGCATTTCCGCAGTGATGCCCTGAACGTTCTTTAATGCAGTTTGATGACCACACTATATTATTTATTTACAGCTGACTACCACAGCAGTGGAAACCCTGTTGTCAACGGGTGGAAAATACACAATACTGCCAAAAACAAATGGTTCGTATGCATGGCAAAAACACCTGAAAACAAGCAAGAATGGCTTGAAGCAATTTTAAAGGAGAGAGAAAGGCGAAAAAGTAAGACTTTAATTTTTACCAAATTGCTGGTACTTCATTTTGTGTGTATTTTAATGACCTGTTAATGGCAAGATGTCTATTTCTAGGATATGTTCAGGCACTGTAGGGCATTGTGATACAAATGGTAAGTTATGGCTTCCATACAAAGAGAAGCCAGGGTATAGCACACAACTAGAAAGAGTTAGGGGTGATTATCTTAAAGTTGGGAAGAAGACTCTACTGGTGATACTTCTGACACTTCGGAATAAGGCTTCTAAACCTGGGTTTGGCATTTGACCAAAGAATATGTTTAATCTTGGGGGACGTCAGTTCAGTATTTTTGGTTTTAAGTATGGGAAAATTTGTTACCAACTAATTGCCTAGTGTATGCAACTTCGCATACTGTTTTCTAAAAGTGTGATTTCCATTGGACCAGAACCCACATGCATAAAAGTACTGTTCTGTGTAAAACGTTTCATGTTTGCAATGCTTATGATGCAATTGCAAAGTTTTCTGTAGCGTGTTGCAGAGTTGCTTGGGGGCTTGGTCTGTGATTTATCAATTAAATGAAAAATAAAATGTCAGTCCAGTGGTTACGAACATGATATTTTGAAAGACTGCAAAGAACATCATTTTATTTGAGGTATTAGTAGAGTTGAAAGTACATTTTACGAATGGCTGGACGGATTGTTTAATAGTGACAGCGGGAACTGGAAGAAATAGAGCTTCAGGATTCACAGGCTTTCTGATATCATAATATAATCCAAAGGTCGGAACCTCACCTTAGGTACAAAAGGTTCAGTAGAAGGTACTGACCTCTTTGCTGTTGGTTGATCCAAGTACTTCAGAAGTGTTTTTGACCACATGCTAACGAAGGTGAAGCTTGTGCTGTTAAGAGCTGAGGTGAAGGGCTAACTGGTAACTTTTCAATAACTTCAGTCACGATCTTCAACAAGTGTCACCACACCGGGAGTGAAGTTGGGTTCGAAAAAAGGACATTAAATTACAAAGTAATTGTTTTTAGAAGGATAATAAAAGTCTTGGACAGCTTTGTGGAATAGAGGCAACACAAATGCAAGATTTTGACAGTGCTATCTGCAATATAGGTCTCTGGGTAACTTTTGGCACCATACATTCAATTCTCAAAATTATTTAGTCATTTAAAAGCAAGTATAGTGATGAAGGTTTTTTCAAACAGATAAGTCCTGTTAGGTGCTGGCCTTCATCAAGTCAAGGTAATTGGTTATCTACATAACTCAGTGTGTCAAGTGGATTAGTAAAATAAGCAGTTAATCCTGTCAAGCTAGGAGACCTGTAGAAGTATCAAATCCAAAAGTGGTATGAGCTTTGGAGAGTGGGTTATCGGTGCTAATTAAATCAGTTTCTCGTCCAGTCCATGACTGCCTCTCCATCTGATTCTTATAGTCCAAAGGCAGCATGATTGACGTTTTGTATATTGCAACTCTCATGAATAATTTTGCCTTACCGTAGATGGAGTGCTAGGTGCCAATTCATGGTAACATTTTTCCATGGTAAGATATACATTTGGCCAGATGTTACTATGATGCTTTGCTTTCTTAAATAAAAGCCATAAACATGATAGAAAGACTACTCTATGCTTGGTGATATATACAGAGGACGTGTATAAACCTTGTATAAACCTCATAACCAATATACACGGGCTGCATAAAATATTAAAGGAATATTACTTGAAGCACATTGTATATCTTTTCATTGGATTTATGTAACTAAAGATTGCTAAAATTTCAGCTTTCTATACCACCCTTATTTCAGAAATCATGGTTACTTGAGAATCATATTAACTGATACTTTATTGAATCATTAGTTATTTCCATGCACAACATTCGACTTTTTAAGAACGCCTATACAGATAGGCATTACAACTGTTTTGTACTTAGCATTATGGAAAAATGGTTTTTATACAGCAGTGCGAACAAACTAGTGGCCTCTCAAATCACAAAAGTAATTTGAAACTGTTACTGAGGTAAATTATTGTAAGAACCATAGTGCTATTTATTGTGCTTTGCTCTCTGTTACGCTTTTGCAGATTTGAGACTTGGGATGGAGCAAGATACCTGGATGATGATATCTGAACAAGGGGAGAACCTTTACAAAATGATGTGCAAACATGGAAACCTAATCAAAGACAGAAAGAAAAAGCTGACAACCTTTCCTAAATGTTTTCTTGGCAGGTAAAGTCGTAACATACATATACAGCATATCCCTCTGTATATAAGCATTTATTTGGACTAAAGATTTGTACCTACATAGGTATATTGCTTAATGTAAACATGTATAATAATTACGTTTTGAAGATATAGATATTCATTTGTTCTGCTAAAGAAATGTACATATTACTTATAGTTATATTATTCTATGTTTAACACGTATATAAGTGACTGCATAAATAAGCAAATCTTTTGTCATAACTATCTACAATTGCTTCACTAATGAATTACAAAAAAAGCCCTAATACATTAATTTAATTAATACATTAAAGTACAACAACACTTGAAAGTCTGAGTTTATTAAATGCAACTTTAATCTACAAATAATACCTTCCTTACACTTATATACCTTTCCACGTACCTATGTATCTTTATATTTATTACTTTGCTTCTAATTCAGCATATGCAAGGCATTACCATATATATCACCTTATATTTCTCACGATGTATCCTCTATCTCCACTCTCTCATTCATCCCAAACCCTATACCACTACTATGACCCCCAAAATAACCATTTCTAGACTCTTCCCTCCTCTACCCCTCCTTGCATCATCTCATACCTCTTTACTATTTAGATCTCTCAAACAAACCTTTTCCTCTGACTCCTCCCCCTCCACCTCCCCCTTTACTCATCCAAAACCCCCTCCTACTGCTATAAACTCCATTAAAAAAGAAAAAAAAAAACCTTCGACAGAGCTATCATTTTTTTCTCATTCAATTCCTCCTCCTGGCTCCCATGTTTCCTGGATTCTTAAGCAGTTGTTTTGTTGCGAGGTTTCCCACTCACTTGACATGCCTCATATCCCTTACCTCCCTGACTTCACACACAGGCGCATATTCTCAAGGACCTTTCGCCGAGTTAACAGCACTTTATCGCTGTCAAAGTGGCGATAATTTATCGCCCCATTCACAAGCTAGTGTTAACAGCCCATATCACCAGTTTACCTGCGATAGCAGCCGCAAAAACCATCGCCACAGATGACCCCCACAACTATCGCTAATGAGATGCAGAGTAGGTGTACCTGTGCCAAAAGCCACGACACCCCTCAGCAACATTCTCAACAACCAGCCAGATCGGCGATAAGAACTTAAAACAGGCGATAAGGCGTGTTAGCAGCAGGAAACTAACACCTGCTCTGACCTGGTGTAAAGTCGGATGGCAGCCTGGACCACAAAAGGGAGCCCAGCCCAGAGTCACACCTGAAGGGCACAGATGCCATGGAGCCAACGATCATGCACCTAGGAGCCCCTACACGACCACAACACCCACCACTGCCACCCCCAGGACACCCCCCCCCCGGCAAAGACATGCCACATCAACTACACAAAACATGTACCAAATAATCAGCCTGATGTCGCACAATCGCATTTGGTGACATGCATGTGCTGTCACAAAAATGAGCATCACACATTTACCTACGATTTACCACTCGAAAATGTATTCAAATAAACACAGAACAGAAATGAAGACACATGGTAGCTCTCCTGGGGTCAATCTGTAGGTCACAGCCTGCAAGACAATAATCCAGATGAGAAGGTGTGACTTGTGCTCATCAATGGACAGAGATAGAGCAAAAGAGAGAGATAGAAAGAGAGATAGAAAGAGAGGGAGAGAAAGACGGACAGAGAGGGGGAGAGAGAGAGAAAGACAGACAGAGAGGGTGAGAGATAGAAAGATGTCTCAGAGGCACCCTCATCTACAGACCCCCGGGACCACGCACACAATTCAGCGAAGACATCGCGGACTTCATCAGCCCGCACGCCCTCCCCTCCGCTGACTACATCCTCCTCGGGGACCTCAACTTCCACCTGGAGAACAACAACGACCGCAACACCACCACCCTGCTGGACAACCTCGCCAACCTCGGACTCAAGCAGCTGGTCACCACCCCCACCCAGTACGCCGGACACACACTTGACCCCGTCTTCTCATCCAGCAAGGACACCGCCTTCAGCCACGCCACCGGACTCCACTGGACGGACCACAGCTGCGTCCACTTCAACTTCAGAAGGACCACGATCCACCACCACCAGCAACAGGTTGCACGCAGAAGCTGGAACAAGATCAGAGCCGACCAGCTCGCGACCGCCCTGAGCAAGAACCCACCCACCAGCGCAACGAACCCCAGCCAAGCGGCCACCAACCTCACGAAGTGGATCAGCAACTGAGCAGACGACCTCGCCCCTCTGAAGACCCCGCCTAGCAGACCCGGTAGCAAGAAAGCCCCATGGTTCACCGACGAACTCAAGAGCTCCAAGAAGAACTGCCAAGCCCTCAAGAGAACCTGGCGCAGAGACCCAACACCGGACAACATGACTGCCCTCAAGCTCGCCACCCGAAAACACCACCAACTCATCCACGCCACCAAGAAAAACGCATTCAAGGAACGACTGGACAACAACGCACACAACAGCAAGGAACTCTTCAACATCGTCAAAGAGCTCTCCAACCCCAACGCCGGAAACAACGACATCACCCCTTCGCAAGACCTCTGCAACTCCCTCGTCTCCTACTTCCACAACAAGATCGCGGACATACACAACAGCTTCAGCACTCAACCGACGCACGCCACGACCGAACCACCGCCCCCCACCACCACCCTCCGCGCCTGGACCCCGATCAGCACCGAAGACACCGTGCGCATAATGAACTCCATCCACTCCGGATCTCCTACCGACCCCTGCCCTCACCACGTCTTCAACAAGGCCGACGCTGTCAATGCACCCCACCTGCGGGACATCATCAACACCTCTTTCGACACCGCTACCTTCCCGGAGAGCTGGAAGCACGCCAAACTCAGCGCTCTACTAAAGAAGCCATCAGCCGACCCCACCGACCTCAAGAACTACCGCCCCATCTCGCTGCTCCCGTTTCCTGCAAAAGTAATCGAGAAGACCGTCAACAAGCAGCTGGCCGCCTTCCTCGAGACGAACGGATCCCTCGACCTCTCGCAGTCTGGCTTCCGGGCCAACCACAGCACCGAGACCGCCCTGATCACAGCCACGGATGACATCCGAGCTCTGCTTGACAACGGAGAAACAGCGGCCCTCATCCTCCTAGACCTCTCCGCGGCCTTCGACACTGTCTGCCACCGTACACTAGTGCAGCGACTCAGCAACGTCGGAATCCAGGGGAAGGCACTGAAGTGGATCATCTCCTTCCTCGCCGGTAGGACACAGAGAGTCCGCCTCCCCCCGTTCAGATCTGAAGCCACCGAAGTCATCTACGGCGTTCCTCAAGGCTCCTCGCTCAGCCCAACCCTCTTCAACGTGTACATGAGCCCCCTCGCAGACATCGCACGCCAGCACAACCTCAACATCATCTCCTACGCCAACGACACCCAGCTGATTCTCTCCCTCACCAACGACCCCGCCACCGCCAGAGCCAACCTCCACGAAGGGATGAAAGAGGTAGCCGAATGGATGAAGAACAGCCGCCTGAAACTGAACTCGGACAAGACGGAAGTCCTCATCCTGGGATCCTCACCCTCCGCCTGGGACGACTCCTCGTGGCCCCCGCCCTGGGCAGCGCACCCAAACCAACAGACCACGCACGCAACCTGGGCTTCATCCTGGACTCCACCCTCTCCATGACCAGACAAGTCAACGCCGTCTCCTCATCGTGCTTCAATATCCTGCGCATGCTACAAAAGATCTTCCGGTGGATCTCCACCGAGACCAGGAAGACAGTCACCCAGGCCCTCGTCACCAGCCGTCTGGACTACGGCAACTCCCTCTACGCCGGCACCACCGCCAAACTGCAGAAAAGACTTCAGCGGATCCAGAACGCCTCAGCACGACTCTTCCTGGACATCCCCCGCCGCAGCCACATCTCCGGACACCTGAGAGACCTGCACTGGCTCCCGGTCACCAAGAGAATCACCTTCCGACTCCTCACCCACGCACACAAAGCCCTACACAACCAAGGACCAGGATACCTCAACAGCCGCCTCAACTTCTACGCTCCCAAACGCCAGCTTCGATTGACCGGCCACGCCCTCGCCACCGTCCCCCGCATCCGAAGAGCCACCACAGGGGGACGGTCCTTCTCCTACCTCGCCGCCAAGACATGGAACTCCCTCCCGACCCACCTCCGCCTGACCCAGGACCACCTCGCCTTCAGGAAGCAACTCAAGACCTGGCTGTTCGAACAGTAGCGGACCCCCCTCCCCTAGCACCTTGAGACCCTCTGGGTGAGTAGTGCGCTATATATATGTTATGTTATGTTATGTTATGCAGGGGTTTTGTATAGCGTACGGCTACTCGGAAGAGTGTCCCGACGCTTTGGATTGCACACTAATCTCATAACACAACAGGGAAAATAAGAAACAAAGATAAAAGAAACCTAACAGGGACCGAAACTAAGAGGAGAAGAGCCAGGTTTTAAGCCCTTTCCGAAAGGCCAACAAATTAGGAATGCTGCGCAGGGACACAGGCAGTTTATTCCATAACTGAGGCGCTAGTAGTTTAAAAGAGCGGCCTCCGATGCGGGCTCTCTTCACACGAGGAACCGCCGCAAGATACAGGGCTTCAGACCTGAGCGACCTGGCAGGCAAATAAAAGGCCAGCCTCTTCTGCAGGTATTTTGCTCCGGAGGCGTGCAGGGCTTTGTGCGCCAGGGTAAGAGTTTTAAAAATTATCCGCTTCCGGACAGGGAGCCAGTGCAGAGCCTCCAGAAGACCCGAGGCTCTGGCACGGCGAGATAGTCCAAAGATGGCCCGTGCTGCCGAATTCTGGACAACCTGTAACCGTTGGAGCAGATACTCTGGTAAGCCGAGATAAAGGACGTTGGAATAGTCAATTCTCGAGCCTATAATCGCCTGCACCGTGATCTTCCTATGTTCCTCCGATAACAGGGGAAGGAACTTACGTAGCATCCGGAGTAGGCCAAAGCAGGTACCAGTGAGACCGATTACCTGTGAACGTAGTGTGAGGCCATTATCGATCTTAATCCCAAGGTTTTTAGCCACCTGGGAAGCATATAAATGCTTTGATTGATTGATTGATATATAAATGCTTTGATTGAGGGGGGGAGAGAGAGAAAGACGGACAGCGAGGGGAAGAGAGACAAAGACAGACAGAGGGGGAAAGAGAGAAAGACGGACAGAGAGTGGGAGAGAGACACAGATAACAGAAGAGATGGACAGGGAGAAAGAGTGCCGACACTGCACATCCAGGCTTCACTGCTCACCTGCTGCCACCGGTGTGCCTCCAACCATGTGCCGGTATGTAGTGCAGTTCACCAGGTCCTACATCTGAAACAGATCCGTCATCTGAAACAGAGTCCAGATACATGAATGGCAAAGTACATACAATTGCACACAACATCATCGCCTGTTCACCCTGCGCACCCAGGCAGATTCACCCCAGCCCCTCCCTCGCCCAGCGGTGCATGCCCACCCCAGAGCACCCAGGCAGATTAAGCCCAGCCCCTCCCTCGCCCAGTGGGGCATTCCCGCCCCTGCGCACCCAGGCCGCACTGCTCACCTTCCAACCGGCGTGTCGTAATGAGGTCCCACCTCGTGCCGGTGCAAACCCCAAGCCCGGGGCCCACGAACATGGCACCCTCCACATCATGCAGCCCGCTCCGCATGCCACCAGGTCTCACATTTGATCCTGGGTCTTGATTTCGCCACGGCCGAGGACATACCAGTGTACCCGGCATCATCGCAGGCTGCACACCCGCTCAGCCCTTGAGGTGCCATTAATTCTGTGATCCAGGAGGCAACGCCATGTGGTGGTAGGCCCGCACTGCCTGCTAGCTCAGGCCTACACTGTGGTCCAGCAGGACACACAAATCCTGAGCAGTCCGGACCGCCAGGACAGGGCATCATTGCAGGCTGCACACCCACTCAGCACTTAAGGTGCCCCTACCTCAGTGCACCGAAAGTCACTGTCCCATGGCGGTGTGCCTGTGCCGGCCACAGTGTATCCGGTGCCACCAAGTCTGTGCTCCACAAGTCATGGACCCTGTATGATTGGGTATTGTGGTGCAGACGCCATCATGTCACCTCCGGGCCGGGGGAATGTGATGTTTCAGGGCCCTGGGCCCTCATGACTACATGAACACCACACAGATACACCCAGAGAGAGGTTGGAAATGGCATCGAGCACATGCACCCCGTCCTTTTTATTGGCAAGGTCACAAGTCTTGTAACCCGTGTGCTGGATGGGTGTGGTGTGGGTGTAGACCAGCTGTGAGGGAGTGGCTGTGGCATGCTGACAATTTGATCTGTGATCATCAGATCACTACAGGGTAGACCTGGGACATGTAGCATTGCCGCCTTCCCTGTGAGCGTAAGCAGAGTGGGCTGGCCTGGCATATGCCAGTCCAGTGTAAAGATGTGAATAATGACACCGGGTCTATGAGCTTGGTTCCGTGCGGGGCTGGACAAGGAAGTTACTAATGCGTGTGTCCTTGTTGTTGTGTCTGCGCCACCCGAACCGCATTCGCCAATGTTTCATCCTGTGACCCAAGTCCAACGACATGAGTCACATGGACGTAAGAGGAATTCACTGAGCCTACATTCATCCATACTTCCACACTTGAAAGACCATAGACAGGACACATCAGTGTGATTAGGAATGTTTAATGCACATTCAGTGGAGTGTTGCATCTGGAGCAGTACAGGGCTGTGCAAACCCCACATGACGATGTTGGCCCGTGGAGGGCCAGCCAGAGTCCTTCAGGGAATGACATGTCCAAAGGAAGTTGAATTGTTCAGTCTGCAGTCTGATTGGCGATCAAATAAAATATGGCAGTCCATGTCGAGGTCCAAGGTGAGTGCTGCAGAGTGCATCGGGGGACAGTGGAAGGTGATGATGAAAAGGGTAGAACCAATCAGAAACCAGACATGTGGCGGAGAAGAATGCTACTGCTTCCTTCATTCCACGAAGGCAGGTTCATCCGCATCTTCGTCCACTGCTGTTGCATGTGCCTTACGTGTGGGTGGCGGTGTTCTGTCTCCTGCACTGTGTGGCAGTGACACCTCAGGGGCCCGAGGTGGAATGTCTGCTGCACTGTGTGGCACTGACACTTCAGGGTGCGGAGATGTGGATGTAGTGGTGGCAGCAGCATGCATCAGAGCCAGGACTTGTGGCAGCAATACCATGAGGATGGTCTTGAGGTCACTTAGGAACCCAGCTTCCACTCGCTGGTGTGCAGCTGTGGCAGTTGTTCTTTCCACATTCGCCCGCTCCATGGTCTCCATTAACCTCCCCATGTTTCCCAACTCCTGTGTGACATCGCTAGAGCCACTCTGACTGGACAGTTGTTCTATTCTCTGTGTCAGGGCTCCAGCAATGTCAGCCATGGTCCGTTGAAGAGCTTGGAGCGGACTGTGGATGTCCGTTAGTGACTGTGAGTGGTCCCTGATGGGAGTTAGACACCCACTTATGGCATCTAGTTTGTCTGCCATACGGTCGAAGCCCACCCGCACCTGTTCAGCCAGATTCTCCTGGCACCCCAACACCGGGCATTGGAAGTCCATGTGTTCTTTGTGGGGGTCCTGGGAGGCAGCCGTGTTGATGGGTACTGCCTGCTGTGTGGTCTGTGCAGAGGGTGGGGCTCCCTTGATGCAGCTGGGCTGCCCAGCTCCTTGAAGTGGCTGGCTGCAACATTTTCCGCTTAGCGTTTTAAAGCGGAAACTCTGAATAGCGCTGTGTGGGGGGTAGAATTATTGTAATTGCATCCTGTCACTCTGTATTTCTAATTTGAGCCTGTCACCTGATTTACTAAACCGCACCGAGCTGTGTTAATTTGATCACAGTCTCAGAGTAGCGGCAACGTTAAAATTTCATTTCATTATATTTTATTCTGTGCACTGCGACGCTTGATGATTTTAACCTTTCATTGTGTGAAACATATTTTACCTTGTTCCTCTGCATTTCCCGTTCCACCGCAAGCACTCGGCTTGTTAGCTGTGGCGGGTGCAGGGCGGTACTCACTTCCGGATTCCACCTCAGCGAGGCTCTCATTGGGCGAGTATGTAGAGGCGGTGCTGAGCACTAGCCCGTACTCTACTTAAGCCAAATGGCAGCTATGACGCGCAGCGAATACGCGCTGCGACCGCGCCGCGACCACGCCAAAGACATGCCTAAGACCTGCCCGTCTGGGCCCGTCCGGGCCAGACCGGGGCCAGGGGCAGGAACCTATGCCTCTCCATCCCTTCGATGTCCAGGTATGACCTCCCAATTCCTTATGTCTCTGCGACCACAGACAAACACAAATTGTAGCATACTGGCGCCATCGCTATATGAAGGTGGCTGTTGCCCAAATTGTCATTTTGCTCTCATGAATCATCAACCGCATTCTGACCCTGATAATATGAATACTCGCTATGGAAGGCAAAGAAAGCAGGCAGACACTGCTTTCACCTTCCATAGTATAAACTGCAGATCGCTCCCCCAGCATAAATGAGATATTCTGAATCTTCTGCTAGATAACAAACCCAGCGCCATGTTTCTGACAGAAACCTGGCTAACAGAGAGTTCAGGGCCAGATATTGCTCTTGCCCTCCCTCCTGACTATGCCATCGTCAGAAGAGACAGAGAGGGAAAAATCGGGGGTGGCATAGCGGTTATTTTTCAGAGACAGTTTACCTGCAATCTGGAGCCCATTAGTATACCTGACAGTGAAGCTGCCTTCTTCAAGATCTCACTGAATCCTAATTTCACATTCTCCGGTGTCTTGATATATAGGCCCCCCTCCGGACACCTAAAAAATTGGGCTGCCAATTTGGCCAGTTTTATAACCCCCCTTTTCTTAACTTCGAAAAATCTCACCCTGCTTGGTGATTTTAATATGCACTTCGACGACCCTAACAACGTGACCTGCTCCAACTTATTGGAGGACCTTGCAGTATTACAACTTAGACTATTAAACTCTGGCCCCACTCACAAGGCGGGACACTTACTTGATCCCATTATTACAAACATCCCTGAACTTAGTTGGACATCCACATCCCCTGTCTGTTGGTCTGATCACCACCTCCTACTCTTTGGCCTAAATTTACCTACATCTACTCTAAATAATGCTGTATGGCCGGTCTCGTCCATGAGAAACTGGAAACAGCTCGACACCAGTAAACTCAGTGAGTCTCTAGCAAACAGCCCACCAGCTCAGGCCTCAGACATGGAAGGTATTGCCAACGTGATGAAAACTTGGCTGGAAAAAGCTGTTGACAGCTGTCTCCCTCTTTCTCAAACCAAAAGAAACATACACCGACCCCCAGCCCCATGGTTTACTGAATGCCTGAAATCGGAAAAATCACACTGCAAATACCTTGAGAGGCAATGGAGAAAAGACTATTCCATTGAAAAAAAGAGGGTTTATCAAAACGCCAGAAACAAGTACCACTCCGCTTGTACCAAAGCACGCGCCCTTTTTGTTGCAAATAACATCAATTTTGCTTCTAACAAAGCAAAAACTCTTTTCAACACAGTTAAGGAACTTGCAGGTGTTAACACGGTTGCAAACGCCCCCCCTCTGAGCACCACACAATGTCAAAACCTAGCATCTTTCTTTACTGATAAAATTGAGAACATCATCCATGCTATAAACTTACAACCTCTCACTAATAACCTTCCAGTCGCTCCACCACTAAACCTTCCTGCTTCTAAGCTCCTTACACACTGGCCTGAAATTACCCTGGACTCACTTAAATCTTCCCTGAAATCCATAAAATCGGGCTCTCCTCGAGACCCCCTCCCCATCAGTGTTCTAAAAACCCTCGACGACCCAGCTCTGACTTTTGTCGCTAACACCCTTAACGCCTCTCTCATCCTTTCCACGGTGCCTTCCTTGTGGAAGCATGCGATGGTTAGTCCCCTGCTGAAGAAGCCCTCTGCCAACCCTGAAGTTCTGGCTAATTATCGGCCTATATCACTTCTACCTGCTTGCTCTAAACTTCTGGAGAGACATATTCATTCTGCTCTTACTCTCTTCACCGAGAATAACGCCCTCCTTCATCCATCCCAATCAGGTTTTCGTGCCGGTTTCTCTACTGAAACTGCCTTGTTGGGCGTCACGGAAGCCATTAGGAAGCACCTGGATGAGGGTCAAACTGTCGCACTCATACTGTTAGATTTGAGTGCGGCGTTTGATACCATCTCGCATTCCAAACTACTGACCACATTAGATAACAACGGCATTAGAGGTGCAGCTCTTGACTGGATCAGATCTTTTCTGTTGCACAGGACCTTTCAAATCACCTCGTCCATTGCTTGCTCGGACACCTTCAGTGCCCCACACGGTGTCCCACAGGGCTCCATCCTAAGCCCCCTGTTCTTTAATATTTACCTTCGACCTTTGGCCGATCTAGCAGAAAGTTCGGGTCTCACCCTAATGACCTATGCTGACGATTCCCAAATCATCTTTTCCCTGACAAAGCCAAAATCCTCTGATCCCTCTCTTCTTAGGCAGGGACTCCTGAACATCTTCAGTTGGATGTCCATCAACCAACTGAAATTGAATGGCGATAAAACGGAGGTCATACTCCTAGGTAAAGATAAACATCTGTGGAATCCTTCCCATTGGCCATCTGAACTAGGGACCATTCCAACTCCTGTTTACCATGCAAGAAATCTGGGTGTCTGCCTCGACGACACTCTATCTATGAGGCAACAGGCTAACAAAGTAGTCGGTCTTTGTTTCATCATAATGAAATGGCTGAGAAAGATCCTCTGGATGCTGCCCCTTGCAACTCAAAAGACCGTAGTCAATGCATTGATAACATCACGTCTTGACTACGGGAATATCCTGTACTTAGGATCAAATCAGGCTGTGATCAAAAGGTTGCAGCTCGCCCAGAACTCAGCAGCAAGACTACTCTGTAACATCCCCAATTTCTCCAGTGTATCGAAACATCTGAGGGACTTACACTGGCTCAGGATCGATCAACGCATCAAATTTAAAGCCCTCACCTACATGTTCAGAATTAAAAATTCAACAGCCCCCAAATACCTGCAATCATTGGTTACCCCTTACATTCCTGGAAGGATGCTGCGCTCCCATTCCGGAGCATTCTTTGTGATCCCCAGATACAAATTGTCAAGAATTGGTGGTAGATCTTTTTCTGTCCTGGGACCCACTCTTTGGAACTCCCTCCCAGTTAACATCAGGACTGAGGACAATTATGCTAGTTTCAGAAAGAGCATCAAGACCTGGCTCTTTAACAAATAACTCTCCGTAACCCTTAAGCGAAACTTTGTGATCAGCAAACCTGTTGTCGGCGCCGGGAAACCCTTCTTGGGTAGCTGTGCGCCATACAAATGGAAAAATAAAATAAAATAAAATAAAGTGGGCTGCGGAGGCTGTGCACGAGCTGTTGGAGGCTGTCGGAGTCGAAGCTATGGTGATCCTCTTCATCATCAGAGAAGAGAGATTTGGGCTGCTCTGCAGGAGGTGTTGATTCTCACTCTGCAATGTGAAGGAGAGATGCAGTTTAACAATTTGTCCACATGTATGTTATCGCATTGTACATGTTTTCATACAGCCTGCATGACAGTGTACATTGTGGCTGTTTGGGAGGAGCTGCCTATTTGATGGGGGACAGTGAACATTTCAACAACATGACTTGTGTGTTTGTAGTTGTACATTATCAACTCACATTTCTCTGCAATGCCAAATGTGATTGGCCAGTGTCTACACTTAGTCGTTACCAGTTGTATCCTGTGTTCTGTTGTGGACATGTTGTGGTTTGTACCACATTCTTGTCACTGTTGATGTGCCCTGAATGTTATATGTGTGTGCTGCATTTCGGGGGAGTCGCCCCTGCAGCTCTGATTTTGCTGCCCCTTCTCTATTTCTATTTTTTGATATACCTTTGATTTCTGTGCTTATGCAGTGCTGAGATGTTGCATACTTGGGTACATTGGTCTCTTGGTGGGAGTTGGGGGCTGGGGCATGGTTTGTCCGCAGATGTGCTCTGCTCAATTATGCATGTGTGCCATTGTGCCCGTCCCCCCAGTCCCTGGTCGTTACTAACCCTGGTGCTGTTGTTCCCGTCATATTGAGCAGTGTCCAGAACCCCAACTCCTGCCACCATCTCCCCGCTGATGACTATAAACACCATTTCCTCCATATCGTCCAGCTCCTCCTGTGGTGCAGGACTCCCACCTCCAGTCTGCATTGCTGTCTTCCCGTTCTTGGCCAGTTTCAGCTCGGTTTTGCGCTTGACATAATTCCAGCACCTCTTGACCACTTCCATTGTCCTCTTCAGCACTCCTGCTGCATTCACCTTGTCTACAATGGACTGCCATAGTCCATTTTTGGTTGCCAATGACACAGTGGAGGTGACGAACAGTTGTTGATGGTGTTCTACCACCTCTGTTATCAGGATCTGTTTTCCTGCGGACTGAACTGCTTCTTCCTACTCTTCTTCTCCTTGGCCTTCCCTGACCCCGAGGTCCCAGGCAGGTCAGCCGGGGGGCTTGTGGGGTTCTGGTTCTCCTCCGTACTTGCTCCGGAAACATCCATTGTAATTTGCTCTTGTTTGGCATTTGTTTGTCTGTTTTTTTTCTACTTTTATGGTGATTTTTCCCACCTGACGCCTATGAATTTCAGGCCTGTCGCTGGTTTTCGCTGATTCTTGTATCGCATTTGGTCTCATTGCAACTTTTTTTGTGTTCATGTTTCACATGTTTGCTGTTTCGCGTTGGCTTTAACATGGTCATTTGACATGTTCTCGTGAGACTATTGCATTGTACCGCCGTTTTGTGAATACTTAGTTAACACAGCCTAATTTTCCCGTGATAGACTGCGATGTTGAGTTAAGTTACTTTTTTACTTTTGCGATGGTTATCACACGTTCTTGAGAATATCCCCCACAGTGTGAAAGTGTGAAAGAATCAAATGGGCATACTGGATCACTGGTGCAGAGTGTCACCCAAGCATGTCCAGTGCCACAGTCTTCTCTCTACTCTGCTGGGCCCTGGCTGCGCTGGCAGAGAGAGTGTGCATGTAGCATCTAAGGCATGGTGTTATGTGCCACTGTGGTGAGCTAGCGTACAGTCACACACATTTTGATACTGCCCCTTATTTTTGCACCTAAGCAGGCTAACAAATCATCTCAGATATTTTGGAGTCCATCCAGTTATGTAGATGGAAAGGTTGGGTGTCTACCACTAAACATACAAGTTCAAAGACATCTGTTGTGCTCTGGATGAGTCATGTCCACATAACCTAGAAATAAGATCAGTTTTACAAGCTGAAAAACCTGCTTTGCTAATGTGGGGCTAATGAAGGGCATTTTGGTAAATGCGGGATTCACAGCTGCACCCAATCTACACTGTTATGATAATTGCATTAAACAATTAGAGCAATACAAGGGATAACAATATGAGAGAAAAGGGGCAAACAAAGCAGAGAAGGAAAATAATAAGAAGGCTAGTTAGGTATCAATGAGTGTGCATGAGACCTACACATCCTGCACTAAAGTAACACTGGAGGGCAATGTGTGCCTTGGAAAATGGGAACATAATAAGGGTGATCAAACTAGCATTACACTGGCCAGAAGGAGCATAACATGTGAACATAACAATTTTGAAATCTGAAAACTCAAAGGAAAGAGTGCAAGAAAATCAAAAACATTTTTAAAACTTTCATTTTGTACACAACCTTTTCCTTCCATTCTCTCTGGGTGAAAATACTACAGAGCATAAGATCTGCGTTCCTGCTGATGAGGTGAATCCATTTCCAGGTACACGCATGCATCTCTTTTCTACTGACATCACTCTAGCAGTGGTGCCTTGTGCACCCACGTGTTCATTCGACAACCTCCGACAAATGTCAACTCCTCCCTTTTGGCACCCTGGACATTTATAACAGCATAAAAGGATGGACATAGCTTGGGTTTCTTGCTAGTTTAGGGTGCAGATTGGCAAAATGTCTATAGTAGTTGAAGGATGAGTTGAGGGGAATCTTGCCTCACAACTTCACCTCATAAGAGGCATTGGTGACTTCTGGCTTATATTCTGCTTTTCATTTTGGTCTAAATAATGCAAAGTGATTATTTCAGTAACAAATAGATGATGATTCATTTTGATTTCATTATAATATAATTTCAAGAGGCCTATAGGCTGTTACAGTCAGGTGAGGTATATGTTTTTGAATTTATGTGTATGTTTGTCCAGATGTGCAGACACTCACCAGGCTTCTGTGTATATAGGAACAAACCATGATGTGGCGGGACATGTTTGCCAGGTGGAGTGGGGTTTGGCCAACTGGGTCAAGAGGGCCCCCGCAGTTGAGGTGAACTCCCATCCAGCACTGCCAAACTCTGGCATTCGTTCCACATGCACGATCTGACAAGGGAATGCATGCAGGGATCTGCTGCCTAAGGCTAAACCTGAGGCACCTCACGTTCAGCTGGTGACTGCCTAATGAGCAAGGCATGACCTGATGTAGTGGGCCGCAGTGTGGGCCTGTGTGCTTGTTTGGCTCCCAGCACTCTGGGCAGACCTGCAGGCCTTGTATCGCTTTCTGACCCTCAGTGGTGCAACATATGGGCAGTGGTGACCCCCACATCCCATGCAACATCCTGAGGTGGGCTGGGCTGCATTGCATGAAATTAAATAGAGTTTATAAAGCACAACAAATGCCCAAAGGCGTCAAGGCGCTAATGACATTAGTCCTACGGAAGGAAAAAGAAACAGAAATAGGGATACAAGATCACAAGGACCCAGACCTCCATGAATGAGTGAAAAGTTAGGTCTTTGGGGCTTTTCTGAAAGTAGTGTGAGCCTGGAGGCCGGTGATGGAGCAGGGGAGAGCATTCCAGAGCTTGGACACAGCCCCTGATAAAGCCCTCCCTCCCCACCTTGCCTTACGGAATTTAGGAATGATTACACAATAGTGGTTGGAGGATCGGAGCAGTCTAGAAAGAATGTACCTTCGGAACATGGTGTTGATCTCTCTAGGTCTGGTGTTCTGCAGTGCCTTGTGAACAATAAACAAGGCTTTAAAGGCAATGTGTTTGTAAACAGATATCCAGTGGAGCTTGGCTATCCCAGCCAAAACAGACTGATATTTAGGGATATCAAGGACCAGTTTTGCTGCAGCATTTTGGACCAGCTGGAGCTTGGCTGATGCAGTCTTGTTGACATCCAGAAATAGCATGTTGCAGTAGTCCAACCTAGAGGAAATCAATGCCAGAGCCACTTGCTTACGCGCCGGAAGGGGCATATAAGGAAACCCTTCCTAAGAGTCCTAATTACCCAGAAACATGTAGAAACCGTTCAATTGATCTGATGGTCAAATTATAGATTTTTATCTACCAGAACTCCCATTTTTTTAATGGAGCCTGTGGGAGTGTGTAAAGTGCCCATCATATCTGGTCACCAGGACTTGGTCCAAATGACTGGGAGACTACCAAAGTTCAAGACCTCCGTCTTGTCTTTGTTGAGTCTAAGATAGTTTTTTCCAATCCAGATGGCCACAACTTTCATGCAGTTTGTAAAATTAGCGACAGTCACCTCTAAATTTGTGCTGATTGACACAATAATGTGCTTGTCATCCACATTAGATATAGCTTGAAGAGCCAAATACCTAATGAGCTTAGCCAGTGAGGAAACATAAAGATTGAATGATGTAGGGCTCAGAGAGGAGCCCTGGGAAACCCCACATGGCAAGCTGGTGGACTGAGAGCAGAATTGATCCACCTTTACCATCTGTGACTTATCACTGAGACCAGATGTTAAGAACTTCAATGTTAACTTTTTGACCCACATTTGCTGCAGCCGTTCCATCCACAAGCAGAGTTGAAGAGATGATGCTAAAGGCTGTGAACAAATCTAAAAGGATCAGTGCCGCAGCCTGACCCACATTAACCACAGTGACAGGTCCTCCCCAATGGCGATGATCGTCGACCCACTGCTTGGCTCAGAGTCAGCAAATGAAAAACAAAGTAGCATTGTGTTATTTTTCATTGTCGGCTGTGAGCCAGCGCAGTAGGGAGGGGCAGGGCTGAGGCAAGGGAGGGGGTAAGAAGAGTGCTATGTGTGCATATGTGTTTTGGCCAGCCGTCTCAGGCCGACCAAAACACACATGCCCACTTAGGTTTCTCCAGGCCGGCTGCATTGAGCATACAGGCTGGAGAAACCCCACAGACTCCCTGACCTGAGCGGAGCGTCTTTTCAGCCCGCTCAGGCCAATTCCCATGCTGCTGTCCTAGGAGAGCAGTGCAGGGATTGGATGGGATTTTGTCACAAGGCTGCCAGAAGGAGAAGAGGAAGCACGAAACGCAAAGCGGCCATGAGCTTCAGGTAAGTTCTTTTTTTAAAATCAATATTAGATTACTAATCCGCCTGCCGGGCGACGTGACCCCTCCCACGTTCCCTCTACTTGCCCCACCACCCTTTGTTTGTGGCGGCCACCACTGATCAACCATGGTTCTGATGTCATTCACTGCAGACACCAATGCGGTTACTGTTTCATGGTTAATCCTGACCCAAAACTGTGAGGCAACGAGCAGCTCATGTTGCTCCTCGTAAGCCACCAGCTGGGAATTCAGGTGCTTTTACAGAATTTTAGCTGGAGTAGGCAGCAAGGAAATAAGCAGATAGCTTTTTAAACTCATTAGCGCCCAGATTTGTTTTTTTGAGTAATGGCTCATCGCAATTTTTCTCAGTTTAGGAGTCCTAAATTTAGGAGTCCTAACTAGTCCTAACTTTACTACTACTAAATTGAGAAAAATCCTAATTTTAAGACTTTCGGTATTCACAGAAGGCATTTAGGAGTCCTAAAGTTAGGAGTCCTAACTTTACTACTACTAAACTGAGAAAAATCCTACTTTTAAGACTTTCGGTATTCACCGAAGGCATTTAGGAGTCCTAAAGTTATGACTACTAACTTCTGTGAATACCGAAATGTGTAAGTGCCTTCTGTGAATACCGAAATTGAGTAAGTGCCTTCTGTGAATACCAAAATGGTAGTAAGTTTAGAATTTTGTCTTAAGTTAGTTCTGTGAATCGGGCCTATTGTTTTTATTGACTTATACAATGGGTGTGCAGTGCCCAATTCTCTAGCCTTACTATTAAATTGTTGAATGACCTCATTTTAGGCCTTGATTTTAAACTTGCCTACCTGCAGAAAGGGTTTCATTTTGTTGTTTGTGGCGATTTTAACACTGAACTAGTACCTATGCAGCAGGATAAATGTTTTTACCATGTATGAAGAGATTAGCCCAGGCTATGTACCCCAAGGCTTGGATCTGAGGGCCAAGGCACTTTCACACTTTATTAATATGTTCAACATTATCAATGCCTGCAAACTGCTAGAACCTCTTTCAAATGACACCTTTGTTAGGGGGGATTATGACTATCATTGATTATATTTTTGTGTCTAGAGGGTTGACGGGCTGGGTGAACAGGGGCGGAGCCGAGAAAAATGTATTTAGTGACCACAACTCTCTATGGCTTGCTTTAAGTATTCTTAAGGGTGGAAGAGGTACTAAGGGTGTGTCTACTCTTCCTTAGCGGGCAAGTCTCAAGGGCTTCATCTGGTTTGGAGAAATGCTGACCTTGCAGGCGTTATGGCATGGCTATGTGTAATCACCTTAACTTGCTGTTTTGCAGTGTGAATCCTTTTCTTGATTCACATGCTGTGCATTATACTGCCATCTAGTGGTTGGGTCCGGAGTAGTCTTTTTTTTTATTTTATGGTCGCTGTCGACCACCATTTGGTGTCAGGTACGTCCCCCTGTGTGACGGCAGACGGCATCCTGGAGGTCGACGTGCGTGGTAGCATCTTCAGATTCTTTTTTCTGCCGTTGGGTCTGGAAACAAGTCGGAAAGCTCTGAAGATTTGTTCAGAATGTTTCCCAAATCAGCAAGACAATCAGAAAAAAGTTGACTGTGAAGCTCATTACTCATCGATGTCGTAACCGGAGAGAAGATCACAGTTCCGGCGAAGTTCCGGGGAAGATACCACGGAGGACCTCACTGGTCCACA
The DNA here is from genome assembly GCF_964263255.1 of Lissotriton vulgaris. Taxonomy (NCBI): domain Eukaryota; kingdom Metazoa; phylum Chordata; class Amphibia; order Caudata; family Salamandridae; genus Lissotriton; species Lissotriton vulgaris. The sequence goes on from NC_141691.1 coordinate 1,595,903,349, forward strand.
AATGACGAGGTAGGGGACATGGGAAACACCCCTTTCAAATTCTGTCCCAAATGCCACCACAAATTCGCACAACGCGATCCGCACGACATCGGTAACCTCTGCCTACCTGAAGACCATCAAGACAAAGACTGCGAGGCCTGCGCGGAGTTTCAGCCAAAAACTCTAAGAACACGCCTAAAGCCGAGAGAGGCTCACTACGCCATAATGGCGCAGACAAGCAAGAAGACGCCCCTCAAGGATCTGGGTTTCTCCAGCGACGAGGACAAACAAGGAGTACCAGCAGAATTGACACACGAGGATTCGGATGTCGAAATTCAAGAAGTGGACTCCGAAAAGGCCCACACCCAGAAAAAGACGAGCAAGAAAACCAAAAAGACGGATAAGGTAAAGCACCCCACACATCCGTCGGAACCGAAGGACCATGAATACAAGGCGTAGCCGAAGGCAGCCCCGACGTCGAGCAAAAAGGTGATCGAGGGTCAGCCGCGATCAAAAGAGACCCACGGAACCCATACAAAGGTTACAGAAGAGGTAAGATCGCACAAGAAGTCAAAAAAAGGGTTGAAGCCGAACCCACAAAGAAGGGCGCCGCGCCGTTGAAGTCGGACGCAGGCGCAAGCCCAAGCCTCCGACTTTGAGAGGGCCCTCGAGGTTGAAAGGAAGAGAAGAAGGCTCGAGGAGATGACGGCTATTCTTCAAAAGAAGAAAGAGTTAGACGAAGTCTTAATAACATTTTTGAATCCCCAAAACAACAGTCCTCGAACAAAAGAACGCTCCGGTTGTCGAACCAGAGAGCATGTTCCAAAAAACAGGGTTTGCCCTAATAATCCTACTGCATCTGGGCAAGGAATAAACGGCTGTGCAGCGGAACTGATAAACCAATACTTATATATAAGGAAAAAATATATTAGTCCCTATCTGTGAGTCCTAAATCTCTACAATTTTTTATTTATTTTATTGTCAAACCAAAACTAACTCCAAAAGTGGTTGTAAACATTTATATTTTACCTGATTTTTACCAAAAAGACACATAAAGACAAATATACAGAAATTCAAAAACACATACACATATATATCCATAAACAATCTTTCCTTCCCGTTATATATACATACGGATGCAGCAGCAACGTAATTCTAGAAAAAGTCATCCGTAACAAAAAGATGTCCTATACACATTTGAGGGGATATTTCGACACTCAACCTGTTTTAAGGAACATATACACGATTTTTTAGCATTAATCAAAGTCTGACGGACTCCTCCTTATGGTAGGGTTTGGAAAATACCGACCTTCCAAGCGTTATGGCAAGGCTATGTGTTAACCACCTTAACTTGTTGTTTTGCAGCGTGAATCCTTTTCTGGATTCACATGCCGTGCACTATTCCGCCATCTAGTGGTTGGGTCCGGCATAGTCTCTGTTTTCTTTTTTTGTTTTGGTCGCTTTCAACCAACCTTTGGTGTCAGGTATGTCCCCTGTGTGACGCCAGACGGCATACTGGAGGCCGACGTGCGCGGAAGCCATCTTCAGATTCTTTTTTCACCGTTGGGTCTGGAAGCAATTCGGGAAGCTCCGAAGATTTTTTCAGAACTTTTCCCAAATCATCAAGAAAACTGAAAAAAAGTTGATTTTGAAGCTTATCTCACATTGACGTCGTAACTGGAGAGAAAATCACAGTTCTGGCCAAGTTCTGGGGAAGATACCACAGAGAACCTCACTGGTCCACAAATGGTGAGGTAGGGGACATGGAAAACAACGCTTTCAGATCCTGTCCCAAATGCCACCACAAATTCGCACAACGTGATCCGAATGACGTCTGTAATCTCTGCCTACCTGAAGACCATCAGGACGAAAACTGCGAGACCAGCCAGAGTTTCAGCCGAAAACTCTAAGAACACACCTTAAGCAGAGAGAGGCTCACTACGCCATAATGTCGCAGAGAAGCAAGAAGATTCCCCTCAAGGATCTGGGTTTCTCCAGCGACGAGGACAAACATGGAGTACCAGCACAATCGACACACGAGGATTCAGACGTCGAAATTCAAGAAGTGGACCCAGAAAAACATGAGCGAGCCAACGAAGAAGACGGATAAGGTAAAGCACCACACACATCCGTCGGACAAAAGACTGCTCCGGTCATCGAACCAGAGAGCATCAATGCTGAAGAGGCGGAGGAAGCCGAAGGAGGAGAAAACAATATATTTGAATCACCTCTCACACCAGAGGCTTGAGAAGAAGTACCAGAGGAAGACAAAAACCTTCCTGACAAGGAAGAAATCTCCGAAAAGTTTGAAGAGATATGGAACAAACTCGCCTCCGAAATCCCAGAACAAGAGATATGCAATTATCCTTCGAGGGCTTCACCTCCAGACGACATAGCCTTTTACAATGAAATAGTCAAGAGGTCAGCAGACCGCTTCGGAGTCACCCTTGAAGATGAGAAAAGAGACACATGTTTCTTATTAGAAACTCTGGCCCCTGCTACTGAGGGAGTTCAGTATCTACCTATGCTCCCCAGTATCCTGGATCAAGGCAAAGAAGCTTTCAAGGAACCAGCCTCAAGCAAGGGAATAACACCAAAGTGGAGAAAAAATACAAGGCAGCCTCAAAGGACCCTAAGTACATCCAGGAGAGCACTGTGCCAGACTCCATTATTGTGACCACAGCCAGAAGGAGAGCCAATGCTGTCTCCAATACCGGGCCTCCACCAGAAAAAGAGAGTTAAAGAATGGATATGGTGGGGCGAAAAATGAAAAAAGAAGCAGCTATGCAATGGCATATTGCTAATTCTAAGTCTTGCTGAATATATATGGCCACCAACAGTGGGAGGACATAGAAGTGCATCTTAACAAGCTCCCAGAAGAAGGCAAAAGCAGAGCAAAATCCATCATCCAGGAGGCAAGAATGTAGCAAATACTTAACCTACATCAGCTCTCGACGCATCAGACACGGCCAGCAGGCAAATGTGCACAGGAACCATCCTGAGAAGACATGCCTGGCTCAGCATATCGGTTTTCAAGCAGGAAGTTCAAATTTCCATCAACAACAAACCCTTCACTAGAGACGCACTCTTCAGAAAAGAGGTCGATGAGTCCCTGCAACAGATTAAAAAAGATAATGAAACGGCAAGGGCTATGGGAGCCCTACAGCAGAGAGGTTCATTTAAAAGAGGTGGCTCCAATAACAGGAAGACCGCAGAAAGAGAGGCACTTGGCCAGGCCCAAAAAATTGCACAACAGTCACAAAGTCAAGGCTCGACACACCACACAGGGCAACAATCAACCTACCAAGGATGGCACCAACAGTAGAAGCAGCCCTTTCAATCACGAGGCAGAGGCCAGACCTCAAGAAGAAGAGGAAACGGTTCCAACTAACTCGTTTGCAAAATGATACCCACACAAAACACCAGTGGGGGGAAGAATATCATTTTACCTCAAAGAATGGCAAAACATGACAACGGACAATTGGATATTACAATTGGTAAAATACAGGTATTGCATAGAGTTGACAAAAACACCACCAGCAAACCCACCAAAGGCAAGAAAATACCAGAAATCAGAACAAACCTGCTAAATTCAGAAATCAAAGAGCTATTGCAAAAACATGCAATAGAATCGGTGCCAAAACAGAAGTGGTTCACAGGAAACTACTCACAATATTTCCTGCTACCCAAACAAGATCTGTATCTAAGACCAATACTGGACCTAAGGTTCATAAACAAGTTCATATTAACACAACACTTCAAAATGTGTACCCTACAAGAAATCCACAAATACAAAAGGGGATTACATGGCAACCATAGACCTCAAGGACGCATATTTGCATATCCCTATGAACAAAAGACACAGAAAATACCTGCGATTCCTACACAACAGAACACATTATCAATTCAAGGTTCTGCCTTGTGGAATAAAATCAGCATCACATGTCTTTACAAAGTGTCTGGCTGCAGTGGCAGCGCATCTAAGAAGGAAAGGAATCCATGTCTATCCCTATCTAGATGACTGACTCGTAAGGGCACACTCAAAACAAACATGCCACAATCATGTTCAAACAGCTGTACAAACGCTTCAAAAACTGGGTTTCTCGATAAACCACAAGAAATCATCTACAAATCCAGAGAGGGAAAAAACTTTCTTAGGAGCAAAATTAAACACAATAAGTGTGAAGGGGTATCCAACACAAAAGACAATACAAGCTATCCACCACCAACCGACCCCTGCCCTCACCACGTCTTCAACAAGGCCGACTCCGTCATCGTACCCCATCTCCGGGACATCATCAACGCCTCCTTCGACACCGCCACCTTCCCAGAGAGCTGGAAGCACGCCGAACTCAGCGCCCTACTGAAGAAACCATCAGCGGACCCCACCGACCTCAAAAACTACCGCCCCATCTTGCTCCTTCCTTTTCCTGCCAAGGTCATCGAGAAGACCGTCAACAGACAGCTGGCCACCTTCTTCGAGACGAATGGATCCCTCGACCACTCGCAGTCCGGCGTCCGGGCCAACCACAGCACCGAGACTGCCCTCATCGCAGCCACCGACGACATCTGAGCCCTGCTCGACAACGGGGAAACAGCGGCCCTCATCCTCCTGGAACTCTCCGCAGCATTCGACACGATCTGCCACCGCACCCTAGTGCAGCGCCTCAACAACATCGGAATCCAGGAGAAGGCACTGGAGTGGATCATCTCCTTCCTCGCCGGATGAAAACAGAGAGTCTGCCTCCCCCCGTTCAGATCCGAGGCCACCGAAGTCATCTGCGGCGTACCACAAGGATCATCGCTCAGCCCAACGCTTTTCAACATCTACATGAGCCCCCTCGTGGCCATCGCACACCAACACAACCTCAACATCATCTCCTACGCCGATGACACCCAGCTGATCCTCAACCTCACCAACGACCCTGCAACCGCCAGAACCAACCTACACGAAGGGATGAAAGACGTAGCCGAGTGGATGATGAACAGCCGCCTGAAACTGAACTCAGATAAGACGGAAGTCCTCATCTTAGGATCATCACTCTCCGCCTGGGACGACTCCTGGTGGCCCCCTGCCCTGGGCAGCGCACCCAAACCAACGGACCACGCACGCAACCTGGGCTTCATCCTGGACTCCTCCCTCTCGATGACCAGACAAGTCAACGCCATCTCCTCGTCATGCTTCAACATCCTACGCATGCTACGTAAGATCTTCCGGTGGATCCCCACCGAAACCAGGAAGACGGTCACCCAGGCCCTCGTCACCAGCTGACTGGACTACGGTAACTCCCTCTACGCCGGAACCACAGCCAAACTTCAGAAAAGACTCCAGCGCATTCAAAACGCCTCAGCACGACTCATCCTGGACATCCCCCGACACAGCCACATCACCGGACACCTGTGAGACCTGCACTGGCTCCCCGTCAGCAAGAGAATCACGTTCCGACTCCTCACCCACGCACACAAAGCTCTCCACAACCAAGGCCCCAGATACCTCAACGACCGCCTGACCTTCTACACTCCCACCCGCCAGCTACGATCGACCAGCCACGCCCTCGCCGCCGTTCCCCGCATCCGAAGAGCCACAACGGGAGGAAGATCCTTCTCCTACCTGGCTGCCAAGACATGGAACTCCCTCCCCATCCACCTCCGCCTGACCCAAGACCACCTCTCCTTCAGGAAGCAACTCAAGACCTGGCTGTTCGAGCAGTAGCGGACCCCCCTCCCCCAAGCGCCTTGAGACCCTCCGGGTGAGTAGCGCGCTATACAAATGCTTTGATTGATTGATTGATGAAGGCAACAATTGCACGATGGATAGTACAAACCATACAGTCATGTTATGCCTTTGCCAAAAAAGAACTGATTATACGGCCTACAGCTCACTCCACTAGAAAGAAAGGAGCAACCGTAGCTTTCATGGCTAATGTACCCATTGATACTATTTTTGCAGCAGCAACATGGGCATCACCACACACCTTTACAAAACATTACTCTGTGGACATACAACTGAGTAAGGAGGCTCAAATTGGACAGAGGGTGCTTCAACACCTGTTTGCAAAGACTTCCTCTCACCACAGCCTCCCAACATAATCTAATGCACAGCATGTGAATCCAGAAAAGGATTCACGCTGCAAAACCAAATGGTTACTTACCAGTAGGAGTAGTTTTGCAGCTTGAAGAGTTTTCTGGATTGACATGCGACTCACCCAGCCTCCCCTAAAAGGAAAACAAATAGGTGGGGAAGCAAATAATTACATCACTTATTTAATTACCATCTCAAGGACTACTGATAGAAAAGAAGAAAAAGAATCCAAAGAAGGCTACCACGCATGCCGACTTCCAGGATGCCATCTGACGTCACACAGGGGACGTACCTGACACCAAATGGTGGTCGACAGCGACCAAAACAAACAAGCATTTACAATGCAATGGTCTCGGCATCATTAAAAGTAGAGCTATTGGCATTGCTCATGACATTTCTTTTTTTTTCCTTAAATCATAAATAACAGCACTCTGCACTCAACAGCACACACCACTCTGCACCTGCACTCACTGCTCTGCACACTCACTCTGCACTCACTACTCTGCATTCTGCACTCACTACTCTGCACTCACTACTCTGCACTCACTACTCTGCACTCACTACTCTGCACTCACTACTCTGCACTCACTACTCTGCACTCAATAGTCTGCACTCAATAGTCTGCACACTCTCTACTCTGCACACTCACCACTCTGCACTCACTACTCTGCACTCACTACTCTGCACTCTGCACTCACTACTCTGCACACTCACTACTCTGCACTCACTACTCTGCACTCTGCACACTCACTACTCTGCACACTCACTACTCTGCACACTCACTACTCTGCACACTCACTACTCTGCACACTCACTACTCTGCACACTCACTACTCTGCACACTCACTACTCTGCACTCACTACTTTGCAGTCTGCACACTCACTACTCTGCACTCACTACTCTGCACTCACTACTTTGCAGTCTGCACACTCACTACTCTGCACTCACTACTTTGCAGTCTGCACACTCACTACTCTGCACTCACTACTCTGCACTCACTACTCTGCAGTCTGCACACTCACTACTCTGCAGTCTGCACACTCACTACTCTGCACTCACTACTCTGCACTCACTACTCTGCACTCACTACTCTGCACTCACTACTCTGCACTCACTTTGCGGTTTCTGTCATTGCATCCAGATATATGATACTACAAGTAACATCATACCTACAAGTCGGAACTATTGGCTTTGTCAATTGTGGTTAGTTGCATAAGATAAATAAGCAGCAGCAGCTTGTATTCAATACTGAAAAAGCTTCCACTTAAAGCCCTGGTGACACCGCAACAATTTTGCTGCGCTCTAGTTTCAAAAAGAGAAGGAAATTCCAGAGAGAAAAGGACTCTTTAAAGGATTTCCCTTCCCCTACAACGCTCACCTGGCAGGACGTCATGCCGTAATTTCACTAGTGTCTGTGTGAGCATGGGCACATCCATGTGCCTGCTGTCACTGCAGTCTGGGGGAAAAAATGGTCGCCTGTGCATAAAACAGCGGTACAAAAGCGGGTGGTAAAGAAGGGGGTGGTGATGGACGGAGCATCTGAACCAATCAAACACTCACACCCAGTCAACAGATCTGGGTTTAATCCATCACCGTTCTTTATCCCACTCTGCCACCCCAGTTCAGACATGGCCATATGCAAATCAGTCTGACCCTGTGCCTGTGCCCGATAGAGACCCGCTTCGAGCCTCCCTTTAAAAAAGTGCCGGTGCTCAGCATCGGTGAGACCCGGCCCATTTAAAGCCCGGGTTATGGCTGGACATTCGGCAGCCCGTTCTTCCGGATGTACAGTGATAATGGTCGAACTGCTGCAGCCTTATGTTAAGTCCAGTTTTAGGGTGTTCACATCTGATCAAAGGAACTGATAATAGCTGCGCTACTAGCAGCTTCCTTCAAGTAACCTAAGCGGTAAATAGTATCTGGTTGTGTGTCACCAAGATTAGCTGCGGACCCCTGGCAGCTTTTGTTGTCTGAAGCAGTCACAATAGGTTAATCGAGGCCAGCAGATAAGTCAATAACGAATCAAACCAGAAATCTCTCTTCGGTTATACAACACTTAAGGCAAAAAAGTGGGAGGCATTTAGTTTCCACCGTTTGATCTGACTTACTAACGTCATGTTGACAGTCCGATCAACACAGTACGATTTTCTGACGCTATTGCTGTAGTGGGGCCACTCTATTTTTCAGTACAGATTTCGTCATGGACGTAGCCCATCATGTACATTTTTTTGCGTCTCTGTAAATCACCGCGGTGACCCAATAGCATTTTCTCCGAGTCCTAAAGCTAGATTTTGAAAATCGTAGCACTGCACCCGGGCGCTGCGTGAAACCACGAGGATTAAAGTCTATTGCTGTAGTGGGGCCACTCTATTTTTCAGTACAGATTTCGTCATGGACGTAGCCCATCACGTACATTTTTTTGCGTCTCTGTAAATCACCGCGGTGACCCGATAGCATTTTCTCCGAGTCCTAAAGCTAGATTTTGAAAATCGTAGCACTGCACCCGGGCGCTGCGTGAAACCACGAGGATTAAAGTTTATTCACTAAACGCGAAGGATATTAGAGCGCAACGGGGCGTTGGTCGCAAGCAGCAGCAGCAATGAAGGCTCTGTGCGACGAGGAAGTGCCCCTCCCGTGCCGAAGGAACCAGGCTCGAAGAAACACCCACTCGATTTCCTCGACTGGGCACCTGCACTCCATGCATCTGGGAGAGAGGAAGGTGTGGCCGCCATTCCGGCTGCACGAGCTGTCCATTTCATGTCCTCGTGCCACTCCACGTGGCAGACGCACGACAACCGGGCCCCCAGGGGCGGCGCTCTGGAAGAAGCCGATACTAGCAATGCCATCAATGGGGGCACTAATCCATGGCCGGCAGGAAGTGACGACTTTCAAAGAGATTCATCAACCTGTGAATCCGTTTGTCTGAGTTACAACCAATGTATATATACGCAACACTCTGGCGTTACTATTCTGCAACATGCATGCAAGCCACCTTTTAATCACTGGAATAAGAACTTGTTTTATGTAGTGCCTCATACCATCCACCAGTCGTTGCTAAGAGCTGTAAGTCACCGAACTATTGTACCGATTTAAAGGTTCTCCTCAATGGAAGGCCAAGCGGCCTCACCGCGCTCCGTGGCAAGCTGTTCACTTGGCAGCTACTGTTATGGCTTCTCAAACAGTGCCCGTACCCTCAGCTAGCCGGCTATGGCCGAATGCAAAAATATCAAACTGAAAGGTCCTTCAGATTAAGGAGAGAGCGTGAGAATGCATCAATGAATGCCTGTGTTCATGAATAAATGATTTAATGCAGTGACTCACTTCCGGCTCCCCCGAGACTTTTGTGCAAATAATGTAAACACACACGTCGGAAAAATTCCCATTAAAGACATACAGTGGAACTGGTGCAAGACAGAAGTAGTCAAAACTCGAACTCTAGTCACCAGGCGGTCAGAGGCTTTCATCCCACTCAAACGTGCATCAGAGAACCTTAGGAAGGCCATTTACACGGAATTTCCATAGTCAAACCGACAGCAAACAAAGGCTGGCGCGGCACTCAGTCGCTCTGATGGAGTGAGGTAAGTAAGGCATCTCTGAAACAGAAAGAGCCAATGCGCATGACCAACAATTCAAAGAAGCTGCGCACACGGGAAGTCAGGCAAAGTCGCCTGTGACGGGGGCGGGGCTGCGTACGTAACCGGAAGAGAAGGCGGAGTGAAAGCGTCTCGCGACGCCAGAAGGAGAGCCCCGGACCCTCAACATTGAGCTGGTAACTTACAAATGGCTGGGGGTGGGGGGGGGGGGGCTCGGTTCTCTCGTTGTGTGTGTATGCATGTGTGCGACGGCGGGGGAGAGGGGGGGTGCACTAGTGTGCGCGCGCGTGTGTGTGTGTGTGTGTATGTCTGCGGAGGGGGGGTGGGTGACTCTGTATGTATGTGCGTGGCCGCTTCTGTGTGTGTGTGTGTGTGTGTGTGTGTGTATGCGCATGCGTGTGTGGTGCTTGCGCTTCCCAGGAGACAGCGCCTGGCCACAGCGCGCGTTCCAGTTACAAATCGCCTGGAAGGATGCGCGTGGCCGGGACTGTCTCCTGGGAATGATAGTTGCTGACAAAAGATCTCCGGCGGAGACGCGCTTCCGCGCGTTGACGCCGAGACCTAAAAAAGAAAACTAAGACTATTCCGGACCCAACCACTAGATGGCGGAATAATGCACAGCATGTGAATCCAGATAATTCTTCAAGGTGCAAAACTACTCCCACTGGTAAGTAACCATTTTGTTTAACTGCCTCTCTTCTCATGGTGATCTGCGGGCTGTGGTCAATCAATTTGCCCCATTGGGTTGAACTGTACGTGGGATGCTTACGAAGCCAGTCAGGCCTAATGATCAGGAGGCAAAATTGTTTGATTCATCTTACGGAAAGGCCTCTGCGGACTTACATAAGCCCTTGAAGGAGACACCAAGGGACAGCGGTAAGGTCCAACTGTGCAGAGTGGAGTACAAGACTGCCCTAAACCAGAGGTGCAAGTAAATCCAAATGGCTTCCTGGGGCAAGCTTGTTCAGGCTTTCTGGCAGAAAGACCCCAGGACTTTGTGGAAGGTGGTCAATGACAATAGCTCTCCGGGGGTTGGTTATTAATAACAACTCTGTTATCACCTCTATAGTAATAACAAGTCTATATCACCTCTATCTGCCCTGGGGCCTTGCTTAACCATTTTAGTGCAATATATAACTCTTGTATTTCCCTGGAGAGTCATGAGACAGAGGTGGTTTTTCCTTTATCGATGGTATTAACCCTGGAAGAGATTCGGGAGGCCATTTTGAAGTCACCATATAACAAGGCACTGTGTCCGGACGGGGTCCCCATGGATTTGTATAAATCCTTACTTGAGTTGTAATTGTTATATTGCCTTTTCCAAAATAGGCCTCCTTGAATCATGGCATGCTGCCATTATTGTTGCAATGTTTAAAATGGTGAGACACAGTCTCCTTGCTGCTGTCGCCTATTTATCTGCTGGACTCAGCTGTGAAGACTGGTGAGAGAGTTGTGCTGGACCACCTCTTGTTATGGGTTGAGGAGCCGGACATGCTGTCGGAGGTGCAGTATGGTTTCTAGAAGGGGCTGGGCACGGTGGAGCAATGCTTGAATTTGCACCTGCAAAAAAGCCAATATACAATCGCTAAGGAGTGCTCCATCTGCCTGTCATTCAAACCTGTCTTTCGCAGTGGTGTCTGGCACGGACAGGAGGTAGCAGGGGCAGGGGGATGCTGGGGAAAGTAGTTATAAAAAAAATAAAATTAAAATTAAGATTAAAAACTTCCCTTCTTGCCTCTTCCTCATCTCGTCTCTCCTTCGTAGTCCTCCCTCGCTCAGACTCAACAAGAAGCACAGTCAGCCAATCCCAACGCTGCCTTAGCAGAGTTCTGATTGGTCTGAGCACCATGTTTCAGGGCTCAGACGCTGACTGGGAGGCTGGGCTTGTTCTCCATGAAGGCTGTACTGCAGCCTGCATGGAGAACATGTTAGTGGACAAGACTGCACTGGGAGGCCCGAGAGTTCTGGCCAAGCAGTCACTGCGCACATACGAGGGTGCTGCCACTCCTCCCCTGCCCCCGCCCCTCACGCAAAGCTTCGGAAGTAGGAGAAAATGAAATGAGAATAACATGAGTTATTATCTTTTTATTTTCCCTTTGTTTCACTGCCAAAAAGCAGTGAGGCGATGCTCCTCCGCCTTATTGAAGGAGCCGCCACTGCTTGTGTAGGGTTGGGAAGGGAGGTGAGGAGCTAGGAAGGGGTCAGGAATGGGATTAAAATGAGAGTAATGTGAATGGATGGGAAGGAAAGCTAAGGAGATCGATTGGAGGGAAGTGAAGAGAATGAGCAGAAAAGGCGTGGTTTGAAAGTATGGGGCTGGTGAAGGGGAAAGGAAATGAAAGAAGGGAAAAGAATGGCTAGTTTACACAGGTAAAGAAAAGGTAGGGAAGTGGAGAGGAAAGATATGAAGGGGTGGGAATAAAAAAGCAGGCCAGGAAAAGGGAAGACAAAGCGAGTGATTAGGGAATTTAAGGGAGGGAAACAAAGTGCTGGGGTGGGGAGGAATGTGTGGGTTGAGATGAGGGAGGGGAGAGAAGAAACTAGGGGAGGCAAGAGGCTAAGGAAGGAAAGTGACGGGAGAGAACAAAAAGGCATAGGAGAAGTGCATGCTAGTGAGTAGGGGGTTGGCTTGGAGGCTTTCTAGATGGAAAATGAGTGCGTGAGGCACGTGTGTGAACGGTTCTTGACTGGGCTGTGGATGGGGCAAAGGATTTAACGGTTTTGGTACATGTGTATTTTCAAGACATTTTTTCGTTACGATTTTCATTCAGTTTTCAGTTCAATTTCATGTGGTTTATTCACTCACCTTTGACCTCGTGCCTTCTCACCTCTTCTTTTTAGTTTACTTTCTTGTGTCCCAGCCCCTGTGGCTTCTGGCCTCAGTGTCCTCAGCTCTAGGCACGAGCAGCGATCCTCCCCGAGTAGCGTTCTGATGTAAATTGCTGCAGCTCCCTGGATACCAGTCTTTTATACAAACCACACGTCACAATAGAGACCAATCCAGCACCACATTACGATTCTGTGGGTGATACCATTAGTTTACTGGGTTACGTGGGTGCTGGGGAAGGCATGGTGACGATCCAATTTCTTGACTGAATCCAAATATTGTCACTGAAAGGGTTTCGGACCATAAATCAGAAAAGAATTCCCGTTCTCCATGATATACTGCCTCAGAACTGTCTCTCTTTCTCTCTTGTGCAGGGGGGTCTCCCCCGTTTAGAATGCACTATTTCCATGTACCCTGGGCCTGTGACATCACAGTGCGGGGCCTGGACCTGCGCATTCCATGCGCCCGGCTGTGCTCCCACTGTAGTGAAGGGACGAAAGCTTTCAAATGCACGTTACCATTTACATTTTACCAATTATGTTTAAAGTAAATGATATTGTCAACATAATGCTCATCCGCACGACAGCACGACGCTCCGCCAATCTATAAACAAAAAGGACTCTGACGAGATCAATCCACATTTTAATGCTTGACACGCTGCCCTCTAATCTCCATCTCTTCCTTGATAATGTGCTAATACCAAATGCGCCCTAATCTCCAAGAAGATGAGCAGAAATGGCTCCTACTGTGGATATTGATTTTTAAGGTGGAATGGGTCATGGGTCTCCCCCCACGAGCCATGCGGCCGTATCATCATGTAGGTTCTGGAATGCGATCATTTTTGGTATCTTGACCGCAAACATTAACTCTAATCAGTGCATGGTTTACTGACAGCAGAGCTCAGAAATTGTGTGGTGCCGAACTCTGTGGTCAGAAAAATATGCAATAACTCGGAGAAATTTGTATCTAATGTATGCGCTCAAGATGCCAAAACTTGGCGCACAGACCCTTTCTACACCGCCGCGGAGCAGCAAATGGCATCACGATTGGGAGTCTAGAACTAACTCTGCGGCTTCCTGGTCACTGCGCCTTTAGTAGTTCCTTGTCCTCTGTTTCTGGAGATGGGGTTTCTAGGGCTGAAAGTGCTCCTCCTGGTGACGTCCAGCTTCTGGCGACCGCACTAACGCAACAAATTATTTGTTCCCCATGCCCTTCCATGGCGCTGCAAGGGCCCTGAATCCCCTCTTTCTCCTTCAATAGCGTGATTAAATCAAAACTGTGGGAGACCCTTACTAACCTGGGGGTTGATGGTGGACTTTTTTGAGGGACTTGCACTTTGATCTATCAGCGTTCTTGAAGTTCGAACCTTTGGGCGAATGCACTGATGGTTTTAAACTCGGCAAAGTTGAAAGATAAATTATCCTTTTATTATGAATTTGTCAGTTTTATGGGGTCATTAGGTCTTGTCACCAATCGTTCTAAAACCTGTACCATGGTCTGCAGGCAGAAGTGTCACAAGATGAGGAGTGTATATCTTCAGGGCCACCGGTGGCTTTTACCCTAATTTTTCATACCTAGATATAGTCTTCAATGCCAGGGGGACCTGCGGACTCTGTAAACCTCAAGTTTGCCACAAGTTTTCGAGTGCGACAGGGTTTATAACTTAGCCTTCCACATTGGTAGAAAACCTGTGGCCCCTCTGTTGGAGGTTCTTAGGATTAAATGCCTCCTTGTTCTTCGTTATGAGGTTGAAATATGGGGCTGTTCGAATGCTGAATAGTGTTGAGGTGTCTCTTAGGTGTCCCCCCGACATGCTCTACCTTTTTTTCTGTACATAAAGAGCTGTGGATTGAGTACGTCAAGAATAGCATCAAAGTGGCCTTTACTTGCCTTGTGGTGTGCAGTATGGGGGAATGCTCATGCCAGTTTTTAACAAGGAGTTTATTCTTGCTTGCTTCTCGTGATAGAGGACTGAAGATACTCTGAAGATACCCTGTCTTCCCTACCTTAACCCTTTCGATGCTGATGACGAGCTCAGCTCGTCATCACCCACGGGTGGCGTGTGCTGATGACGAGCTGAGCTCGTCATGTATCGCGGAAAAGGGAAAACAGCCGAACAGCGCAAAAATCGCCGCAGCATCGATGCGGTTAAGACAGAATTTACCAATTTGGGGAGGCCGTCTCTAGCCCCTCATCTAACCCTTGTTTGGGTCAAAAAGCCTTTTAAAGCCCTTAAAAACCAGCATAGAGAGGAAACCGATTTCTTAAAGTCGTCTGTCAGGGATTATGTGAGGCTCTGTAACCATATTTAGTTTGGGTTTACACCAGTTTACACCACTTGACACGGTTTGCTTTGAACTAGATTTAGACTTGGATTTGTGAGGTAGTCAATTTGATCTATACAAAGTGTTAATTTGTCCATGTGGCGAGTCCTCCCCCCAGAGTCTGCTCCACTTTCTTTTTTTCTGTAAGTTTAAATTGTCTACACTTAGAGGTTTTTAACTCCCATAATTAGGAAGAGTGGAATTAGAAGATGCGGCGATGCCCTGGCCTATCTGTGACAGATAAACTTGCCTACCCCGTGTAAGTATCTATTATTTTTAAAAATGTGTTATAGCTATTAGAAAGTCAATGTTTTTTTAATCACTAGCACTTGGGATATTCGGTTTGGTGTCCCTCTGGAGTCAGCTTGTCATTTGGACATGTCGAACTTTTAGACGTTCCAGAATTCTATTTATCTAGGATGCCAACCGTGGCCATATTGTAACTTTTAATGACTTATTACTTGATAAATTTCGATGTTTTTATGTTTAAGATGTTTTTATTAATTTTTATTAGGATATTTTGAGAAAATGTGTATGATCACGACAAACGCTGTGTTATATTTATGTTGTGCTTTTATGGTCGCTTCTGAATCTGTAGCCGAAATAAAGTTCTTAATAGAATACGATTCTGTGTACCTTTCCCGTGTTATGGTCCAGAATCCAGAATCAGTAAATTATCCTCTTAGCATTGCTAATGCATGTGGCACAAATCCAGGTTCACAAATTTAACAATAAATGTCTGTTTCAACCAATTGTCTCATGAGGGAAAGCTAAAAGGTCATCTTAAACACAAGGTATACATCAAAATTAAGGATGTACAAGTAACCCAATAATTCGGGTTTATGTGAGACTCTGCTCAATAATAAATCAATAAAAATCACACCCAAGCCGAGTTAGACTTCCAAAAATCTGTTGCATTGTTTTGACAAATCTATCAATAGATAGTCGGTTAAACAAATGTTCAATGTCATCACACTGAAAATATAGCATTCAGTGTTCTACAGAATATGGAATCTTTGTTACTAAGCAAGTGCCTTTTGTTTTTAAACAAAACGTAGGCTTGTCAAAATGATGGCTAATTCCTTTCTGGTTGTGTAAACATATTTGACATGTGTACTGACAGAAAGACCCACCAACTCTATTGCTATCACATGTGCTTATTTAAAGTGCATTGTGAGTACCCGAGGGGTTTATGGAAGCATTGGTTGTATTTGGCAGTGGTTAATTGCAACACATGCATGCTCGCATCACAGTTATACATGTGTTGCCTAGGCTCATGGGTGGAGCACATATTCTTAATTCGAGTATGACTTATCCTTGTATCACAAACACATTTTTCTGGTTCCGTTGTTTTTATTGCCTCTTTGTAGCAATAAAACGTCTTTTGAGTTTATGTTCTTTCTTATCTGTTAGAGCCGGATTTCTTTTCAATGCATGTATCTTGCCTCAGCCCATCATTTAGAAATCGGTGCTCAATTGTGTGCCAACACCCTATGGGACAATTTCCGATGTTGTCAATGTTTGCGGAAGATTTTACCAGGCGATATAGCATCTCATAATCTCAGTAATCGGAAATAACAGGCGCAGAATTATTTTTGTTCCAGAAAATGTAACTTTGTTTTTGTTTTGCAAAAACCGTGCAATCACAATTTACGCTCAAATCCCAATAGTTGTTAATGTCCCAATTATACATTCTGAGGCCCTAAATGCTTTTAGTAAAAGTAAGTTTAACAAATAGCCTCATAAACCCGATATGGTATGGGTTCTTGGCAATATCTCTATGATGGGACACTGATGCACAATAGTTGTGTGTTAGCGAGACTTCACGTCTGTGATGCACTTTGACTAGCATGAGGCTGGCTGATGGCCTGACTTAGAAATATACGCACTACGCTTGCCACTGGGCAGTCATGTCGGACAAAAGAATATTTGAAACAAAAGGTATGTTTTTCAGTCAGGGCCTATTTTACCACACCCACAATCAAATGCATCTAAAGTGATTTTGCCACACTGCGCCAATTTGTCGGTAGTAGCCGCTGAAAGTGAAGAGAATCTTATACCAGGCTCTGAATGTAATGGAGAATCAAACACATATTTGCCATCTTTGCCACCCAGGTAGCCACATTTTGGATGAGTATACTATACCTCTCAATGTAGATTATATTCACATCTGGTTCTGCTCACGTGAGTTCTAGGGGAGATTCTCTGTGCACACCAGTTTATGCACTTGTGCAAAGAGGTTGGACACAGAACTATCATATTCATATTAAAAGGATTGCTGTCTCTCGGGTAGCAACGAGAAAGCCACCGCCTAATCATGTTATGCTATGTTATCTTGTGTTGTGTTGTGTTGAGCTGTGTTGTGTTGTGTTTGTTACGTTATGTTATATTGATTTGAATGGCCTTTCTGCGGTTTGGGTACCATCATACCCAGATCTCAAGGATTTGGTCACATACCTGAGTCTGTTGTTCATGTAAGTAGCGTCAGTAGTAGTGTAGATGCAGGTATTATTAGAGTATGTGTTCGGAGCCGTGAGGTGTGGTGGATGAAGTCTCAGGTCTTTACCTATAACCTTTAGAATACTCAATTGGGATAACAGTTTCTCATTCCTTCATACACCGTCACTCTCTTTTGACATGGTGGATTATGGGGCTTTCTTGCTATGCGTATGGGCTTTAGCAGCCATGCTGGTAGTGGTGGCTCATCTCTCTTCTGATTAGATGGACTCAATTTACCACAATGGAAGATCAATATTAAACACCTACCCATAGTCTCAGGAAGTAACCTTGCTACACAAGGTATACCCGAAGCACCTGAAAGCTTTGGTGAAAAGCATGGCTGGTTATATTCACTAGCATGCTGAAGATGCATGCTTGATCTTAAAGTCTCAAGCCTGTATTGTATTAATAAGCAATGAATGTTAGTTTAGTTTTCAAGTCGATTGTCACTGATGCAAAGCAACACCTGTGGTGGGTAAGGGCGGTGATCACTGGTGGCCCAGAGTGGCCAATCAATACTATTGCATTCCAATAGCTAAGTTTGGACATTTGGCGCTCTAGGGATAAGATGGCCAAACAGTCAAGGCTTATTGTAAGGAGTGGTAGGTGTTAGAAATTCAGCTGCTGCATCACACTCAATAAACTAATGTTCAGTCAGTGCTATATAGTTAAACAATACCACACTCTTATTTACATGTGAGTAAAATGAAAGGTTAAGACTGGAGCACGGATGTATGTCATTACAACGCATGCTTTTACAACGCATGCCATTACGATGCAACTTTTACAATGCAAGTCGTTACAACGACTTGCGTTGGGGGGCGCTGGATAGTGAATAGTTTAATTTACTATTCCAACTCCAGTCCCCGTGGATAGTAGGGAAGGTGTTGGATAGTAATTAAACTATTCCCTATCCTAGAGCGCCCACCAGCGCAATTCGTTGTAATGACTTGCGTTGTAAAAGTTGCGTCATAATGGTAGTGCGTTGTAAAAGTTGCGTTGTAGAGGATGTTTCCCCTGGAGCACACACAGAAACCCAGAATGTGGTTGCGCTATCTGGTTATGAGGTACATCCCACATATATTAGAGCTTTCCTGCTCTAGGTTTTTGAATAACATTGAGCCCTATGGACAATGTTGCCTAAAGAGCTAAGTTTGTGATCTCTCTGCTATCTCTGAGACTTCCTTTAGTGTTAATATTCAAAGTTTCAAATGGACAGAAAAGGCAGGCAAAGAAATACTATGTAGCAGGAATGCTCTGATATTCTGGACCTCTTTCAATGGCCTTTCACACTGGGTGCAAATTGGACACATCAGTGGCTGATGCACCATCTGCTGAATTTCCAATAAAATAGCTCAATAATGCATTCAGGGGACATTTGGCAATGTATGTGTTTTTCTAATAGGTTCCCGAGACCAGTATTGGCCATACTATTGTGATAGAAACAATGCTGCACAAGGCTGTCTCTTCTCTTGGTTTGACTCTCTGCTCGTCTTAAGGCCTTCAACATGTTGTACCATTGATTTATATTGAAATTGAATTCCTCACTTTTGTAATATATTTTTTTTACTATTTTCCATCAGATGTTCTAGAGGGGTCTATGACTTGCATGCTAGTTTATATACACTCTAGTTTGTTGTGTATCCACACATTTCTTCTTTTGGCTGACTTTTATTTGTATTACCTATACCCCTGCCCCTGTCTGTCCAAGAGTTGGCGAGTTGAGAATGATATACCCTAATATTGTGGGTGAGCCTTTCTTGTTATAATATAACAGATGGGGGGGGGGTGTTTTTCAATCTCACAGACTTGAGATTTATAGTGGCACTCATATGCTATTGATATATGACACCATATTTACCTATATCTTGTTACGTTACCAAAACACTGCCTGTTTCTCTGGTTTTATTTTGCTGTTCTTCAGATGTTGTTTTATTTCCATGTTTAGCTTTTTTTGCAGAGTGATAAGACTCTTAGTAGGGTCAGTAGGAATGGCAGAAAAATGTTGAACCCTTTTCACTATTAGGGTGAAGTTGTATCACCATTTCTTTCTCTTGTTAGTGTGCAACTCAGGGACAACCAATAAAGCTACAATTTTGTCCACCAAGAGGCATTTTTAAATCACCTTTCTTACTATTCACTACTACACTCTGCTCACCTTCACCCTCACGAACACAGTTCATGTAGGAGTATCATCTTAGGTATTTTCAAAGAGCGCTCCTCCAGTTTTGTGAGGTTGTAGCCGGCACCACTAACCTAGTTGTTAGTGGTGTGAGGAGGAACCCAATAATGAAGCATGTCACCACATGGTGGATTAGGGTTTTCTGTCCTTAAATCAGAGATGTTTGTAGGTTCTGTCCGTTTTTATTTACTCCGAGTATTACAGAGGATGTCTATGCCCCTTGAAGTTGCTTGATTTGATCAGAACCCTTGCATCTTGTGTGTGTCTGGATTATATTTGAGAGCGATGCAGGTTGGGTCTTTTAATGCTTCCCTTTAGTTCTTGTTGTCTTGATGACCAATAAAGGATTTAACCGAAAATACTCCAATAACAATTTTCTCCCAGAATAAACAAAATGGTGTTTTTAAGAGTGCCAGGAACCTTGATGCTCAGTTCCATGTGCCTACCCTATAGCCAGTTGTCCAGTCAGGGCACAGTTCATGTGTTACCAGCTAAGGGCACAACTGGTCTCCTAGATCTGGCAATGGGTGGCAGATATTGCAGAGGGTCAGCACTTTCTTCAAAATCTTCCTGGCTCACCATAATGTAAGGGCACATACACTGAGAGGACTGGCTGCAATTAGGATCCCACTGTAAAGTGTGCAATCAAGGACCTGAGTCCAAAGCCCTCACCAGTCCCTACTGTGAACTGGACTTTAGACTTAGAGTCGACCTAGGGATTTGAAATGGGATAACTCTGAAACTGTAACGACCACTAACATGATTCAGATTGTTCTGGATCACTCTCAATGACTAAGCTGACAGGCTCTATGTCCGTTTGAGGTGAGGAAAAGCCAATATTAGCACTCTGTTTACAAGTGGTGTCTCGAGTATGGTGCAGGAGTCACTGTAGATGAAGCAGGAGGATATCTCTATTGATACATGGCCGGAGCAATTTGTTGTCTGTCTATCTCCTGGCTGATACACTGCTTTGTCCTCAGTGGCATCTGCCATGCAGATCCATCAGTCAGCTGGAATTTGTGTAGGTTTTCCTGGCAAGGTGTTCCTTGAATCAAGGATTGGCCCAGACTAAGGCAGGACAACCACCAGAAAAAGATCTGTCTCTGGCAGGCATTTGTTCAGCACTGACATAAAGGTCTGCAGAGAGCAGAAACAACCCTACATCCCACACTGATCCGCAGTTTAGGTATGGCCATTTTTAAGCCCTTATCTTCTGACTGGGCTGCAAACATTGGCAGTAGCACAATTGTTAGTGTCAGAGACGTTCTCAGAGCACTGAAAACTTTTCACACTGGGTGGCATAAAAAAGGACTTCTGCTGAGGAGCTCAGAGGAGCTCTTTATAGTGTGTCAGTTTGGGAATGGTTACCATTTGTATTAGTCTAAGCCTTGATAAATGGCATTTGGCTGGGCTGCCTTAGTGATGACCTTCTTTACCTGGTTATCCTCGGGGGTAAGGAGATGAGAAGGCTTAAGAAGGTGGCAGCATCAAAACAGGCCTCCTCAGGCAGCGGGCTCTGCACTTGGAATTTTGTCTTACATACCTACAAGACAACTTAGCGCTATCAGGGTACACTTAACTACACCAAATATGTCTGCATTTTTTAAATGCTTCTCCTAGCAGTGTGCATGCTTTGATAGAACCCCATGTGATATACCTTTTTAGGGTAACTGCAAAAATAAAAGCAATTTTTTTCTAATGAGTAAAGGCACATTACAAAACGCACATTTGGCCCGTTACTCATTGAGTTCAATGCAGCCTACTATAGGACCTTGTCTTTCATTTCTTTTTGTGTAATTTTGATCAACCTGCAAATGGTGTAAAAATTGCTGCACACAGAGGTGGGATATGTTCTACCAAAGCAGCAGGTATGCAGCCCACTTAATTATTAGAAGTTTTTAAAAAGAAGAAAGTAATGAGTGTTCTTAGTGGGTCAAGGAAAGTAGAAAAGCTCAGCATTGGGAAAGGTTACGTACCATTCTTTCATGGAATTTTGATAGAGTGGTGTCTAGTCATGATTGAAAGTAGGGCCTTTGAAACAAGCCAGACATATGACTGTAACCTGAAAATTAGAGCAATGACATACAAACATCTGCACCTTACACATTGTGAGTTTAAAAGAGTGGAGATGACGTATTCAATTTGGTGCATAGTGCACCCTGTGTTTAGAGAGCTTCAAATGGGTCTATATTTAGAGGAAACATATTAGCCTCATGAAAATGTCAGAAAGTAGACAACAGCCTCAGACAGGCATTCTACCATCTGAAAATGTCTTCGCAAGTAGGATGTGGTTGGTGGGATGATGATGAGTGGTCCAAGCACTGGTTGGATGGTGTGACGTAGGCCAGGTTCTAAAATACATCTCAAAATTCCAAATTGATTCTTAAACTGGCTCTTTGCAGTATCAATTTAGAACTTAAGGAATTAGACTTTGACATGTCCAATGGTATTTAGCAATGTTGTCTCACATATTATGCATACTTATATCTTGCAAGAGTGGACAGGAGTCTCAGTGGTTATCCTTAATGGGATCCTGTCAGTTCTGAGTAGTCTGAGTTGGTAGTCCCAGTTCATTCAAGAAAATATATTACCCCAAGTTATCCCAGGGATACTGCCAGGCATCCTTATTTTTCATATATTCATTCACCCCTTGACACAGAAGGCTGTACAGTGTAAGCTGAGGTTGCAAGTGCCTGTGGATGAATCACATTTGTAATAATGTACATGCAGGGACTGCTTTACTACATACACATTCAAATGGGGGTGTAACCGAACTGTATGACACACAAATATGAGGGAATGCCTGTTTGTTCTGTGCATCTTTTCATTTGGAAACGTACGCCCATTTTACCTGTGGCCATAGGAAAGAACAACAAATAAAGGAGGTAGTCTATATTTTTCTCCTATCCTGAAGGGACGTTGTGTGGGAGTTGCATGCTCCTTTCTTTTCCCACAACCTACTCTTCACAAGTCTAAGCCAAAGCATCTTCTCGGAGTTCAGATATGTTGGTCCACAATGATGCTTATGCCAGATAATTTATTGATGCTTATGCCAGATAATTTATTGATGCTTATGCCAGATAATTTATTGTGCTTGTTTAGATACAGGCGTTTTCTTGAGACTGCTTCTTAAACACATGAATATCTATAATAACACAATGTACATTCCAGGCTCCACACAATCATGTAATTGAATATCATTTACTATTTATAGAACAAGCTGATGGGGTTATCCACCATGTCAACAGAAATGTTGGTGTTAATAGTAGTCATAGACAAACATAGGATGGTTGGTTCTGCCATTTCTTACATAATCCTGTATTATCGTAAACTGTTATGTTTCCACAAATTTGCATTAAACTGATTTAATGTGTCACTTTTTCTGCTTCACCCACCCAGTGAGTTTGTCGAATGGTTAATGGAAATTGAAGAGATATCAAAGCCAGAAGAGGGAGTTCATCTTGGACAAGCATTGTTGGAGAATGGCATCATACATCATGGTAACTATCTTACCTTCCAAGTGTTTCTTGTGCCTAATATGTAACCAATAAATATGAGCATGGGCTAAACCCAATAACCCTTAGAACCTGGGTATGCATACAGTCACTAAGACAGTGGCTCCATTGGGAGAAGCGTTTCTCAGCCTAAGATTCTATGGCAAAACAACCACTGTTAATTTGTACTGAAATCACAACTATATTAACTGTTCATTTATAGTAATATTAGACAGATGTATTCATTACTATACCTATGTAACATATCAATTCAGAAAATCTACAAAGTAATAGTTACTTATCACTTTCACTCCACCAAAAATGGAGCTGTGAAAGTGATGAGTAACAAAAAGTTCAAATGTACGCTAGTGTTACATTAATACATATAACAATCCTATGACGTTGTTGACGAAGCACTGTAATCATTCATTAAAACTCACTAAACTTTTATGTTCACCGTATGACACTGCAAATAATTTCTGGTCAACAACAACAATCGTCGACTTTTTGACCCTTCCAATGACTCAAAAAGGGACTTCTTCAGGACAAAAGAGGTGCCACCTATTAAAGAAAGTATCAAGAAAACCCTTTTCAACGTCAGCTGTTAGCAAAATGATTTTGTGTAGCAGGGGGCCATGTTTACATAGATTTTACCTCCCTCCAAGAAAGGACCTCTTAAGTGTACAACTAATAAGTGAATCTGTGTACAAAAAATTGGCATACCGACGTAAGACAATCCTACAGGTTTTCAACCCGTCTATACATCTAGATTCCTACATAATCATAGTGTGTTTTGGTGTTAATTCAACCAAAACAACCCTATAGGAACGTACATGATTGGGCCTAAAAACCAGACATGACAGTTGTAGAAAAAGGTCAATCCCTGGCTGTTTGACATGTTAAACAGTACCTGACACTTATGCAGTTTAATTACAACACATGATCATAACGAAGTATCAGTTGAAATTAAGAGAATATTTACATCTATAATAAATTTTAAATCATACGTTCTTATATAGCGCCTTTCACCGTAAGGTATCAAGGCGCTTGCTTTGGGAACCGGTCTTGGCTTTTCCCTGCGAGATAACCCCTACTGGGCATCCCCAAGGTGAAAGCCAGGCATCTCATCACAGTGGGGCTGTAGTGGAGATTAAGCAAGCTGTTGCCCAGAGTTGCAGAGTGTGAACCCATGATTCAAGTAGGCACCGAGGAGAGAATTATCGAGTCCGTGGACATTTTTGAGCTCGAGACCCTGCCGCGTTGGGGATTGAACCCTGGTCCCGGGTCTGACCTCTTCGTCCGGGTCTGCCTCCTCTAACCGGTGAGCCACACTTCACTGATACTGAAAAGCAGGCATCAATACCCATATCTGCTGAGTTGTTGTGTATAAAACTTTTTGTTTCCATCAAGTGAGACTTATTAAACATGGAAAAATAGCTCACACACCTCACTTTCAAATGAATATATTGTAAGGCCAAAGCATAATGCCATCATAGGATCAATGCTCTGAAATGGCCAGGCAATATCAATAAATGACGCCAGTAACACAACATGAAAGAACATCCACTTTCTGCTTCAGGAAGTAACAAACAATCATAATGGCTCTCCTACTATCGTGCAACAATAAATGTTTATAAAGCACTTAAGGTATTCTTGCCTGAAAGGACAAGAGAGAACTCATCAGTCCTTAAGTAGCTATTCCATATGAAAAATAACCAGTTTATGAGAAAAAAACATGAAAAACAACCACTGTCAGCATCCGAAGTAACCAAAGGGCATAGTTACTCAACTGTTGCCTTGCAACACTAAGGGGTATATTCACAAGAACGTGTGATAACTACCGGAAGAGTAGCATAACGCAACTTTCAACATCGCAGCCTGTCGCGGGAAATTACCCGTGGCAACGTGGAATTCCCAACGCAGCGGTAGCATGCGATAGTCTGCCGAAACCGCGGACAATGTCCGCGATATACAACCACCTCGATAGAGACAAAAGCACACACCACAACACCAAGAAACCTGCGATGGGCCAAAGCGCGATGAGGAAATCAGGGATAAGCAGCGCTAGGCCTGCAACACACACCTGGCAGGGGGGAAAAATCTAATATATAATGTAACAACAAGAGAGAGAGGGAAAGAGGTACTCTTAGACCCCCTGTAGATCAATAAACAACAACAAAAGAGTGACTATAGTACAACCAGGGAACACCTGGTTAAACAACACAGCAAAGGGCAAAAACCAGTGTTTGTAAAAGAGCCCTCACTCACCGACCTGGTCAGTGACATGCTTCATCATAGGGTTCCACCGGAGAGGCCGAATGCCTCCCTGTTGTGCTTCAACGCCTGGTTTACAGCGGAGCAGGATGTTCAAGTGCCTGTGTGGGTGATTGTGAAAAAAACATGAAATTTAAAGGTAACTGGTTCTAGCCTATCAACTAGTTTATTAAAGGCTAACCAATGACCGTTAAAATAAGTGAGACGGATGTAGACTAGCTTATTAGTGTAGCCAGTAACATCCGATTTTAGTGTGTAAAATTGGTCAACATGTTTCTGCTTCTTTATGCTATTAGCTAAGCATTCTTCAGGACCTACTGTGTGTTCCACAGCAGTATGCGCTCCCTAAGGCGCACCCTAACAGGAGGAACAATTTGTGTAGTACAACTCACGGTTATACCGGTGTGGTCTCTCATAGAATCGTAGACCATTAGAGCCTGCAATATAGGATCAACAAAAAGACAAATATGTATTTAACCATATGTCAATTGTGAAACATAAAACAGGTTACAAATAAAATAAAGGCATTACTGTCCCATGCTGTAAAAGTGCAAGACAAATATATTAAGATGTCTTGAAGAGCATCACAAACAACTTTAACCGTGTGTCTCTCTCTGCCCGGCTAGCCCTATTTGGGAAGATTAGAGCCTAGACTGGGCTTGTTTACCAACATAAATTATGGGTGCAGCAAGATGGAGCAAAGCAACCATCTAAAATGAAAAAGTAGTTCTCACAAAGCTCAAAGTTTTAACAGGCGACAAAATTATTTGTAAAAGTGCTCTTTAAAAAACGCTATAATCCCTTGTTTCAATTCGGGATCAAGCTAGAGAATTGTGCACATTTTTAAATGATGAAGCATGTCACCGACCAGGTCGGTGAGTGAGGGTTCTTTTACAAACACTGGTTTTTGCCCTTTGCTGTTTTGTTTAACCAGGTGTTCCCTGGTTGTACTATAGTCACTCTTTTGTTGTTGTTAATAGGTGGGAAAAAAAATAAACAGTAGGGTAAGTGTTGGATAGTGTAGGGGTAGAAATTCCTATTCTAACTCAGGGGGTGCAAAAGTAGGGTAAGTTTTGGATAGTGTAAAGGTACTATGAGTTGTAATGGTATGCGTTGTAATGGTATGCATTGTAATGACTGCGTTGTAATGACATGCATTGTAATTGTACGTGTTGTAGTGTCATGCGTTGTAATGGTTGCGTTGTAATGGCTTGCGATGTAAGGGATGCTGCGCTGTAATGACTGTGTTGTAATGGTAGTGCGTTGTAAAAGTTTCGTTGTAAAGTTGTTTCCCCACTATTAATGGTAGCTGCTTCCAATAATATGTTTCACATGCCAGATCTGTCTGTGATACCCACTACACCTTCTACAACTATGGCTTCAATATTCAACCTTTGAAGTTATACCCGCTTAGAGTCAGAGATTACTGTCTTCAACAGGGGTCTTATCTTTGTGCACACCTCCAAGACTAATTTGTTTAAGGTTAAGATCGACATGCAAATGTTCTTTAGGAAGATTATACTCAATTATTTATTTAGCAATAATGAACTCTGGGAAGCAACGAGGCAGAATTGATCTTGATATTGATACAGTGATGAGTAAATGTGGCTAATATTACTATAAATTAACTATGAATATACTTGTAATTTTAGTAAAAATTAACAGTGACTGTTTTGCCATAAAAGCTAATACTGAAACAGTTGACTTAGTTGCACCTCCGGTTACTACCAGACTCAAAAGCATGTTAGAACTTTCTCCTGTTCAAGCCTTTATATTTGTAACTACTCTTCAGTGACTCGTTTAACTTAAACAATAATATGTGGGTTGTGGCTAATTTAAAAACATGTTATCACAATGCAGACATCTTTTAAAACTATGAACATGTGAACTTAGTTTAGTAATATTGCTAATAGTTTTTAATGAGTAGTAGGGACTTAATACTTGCACCGCGAAAAGGGACACTTTTTCAAAATTTGAGTTTACATTATATTTTCTACAGCATTAGAACAGTATAGTTTCTTTGACAGTACACGTAAAAACCTTCATTTATACCATCAGATGTGGCTTTAGAAGATCCATTTTATGGAAGACTCTCTTTTCATATTTGCTCCTAAACTGCGAATCAAGGCTGACGTTGATGCCCAATTGAGTCCAACTATCAACCTGTGTCCAGTTTGTGCTGCACATTCAATGGATTTTAAGATGAATTATTGCATGCCTCTAGACTGTGCTTGCAAACTCTTTCTTTGGCCTCCTGTGCCCCTTTTTTGTTCCAATTTTACTTCAAAGCTCATGACATTCCTTAGATGCTACAACAGCTACGTTTTTCCCTAAACAATGTGTTCATAAACTCAAGATTTCAAGATCCCCAGAAGGTGGCATCAGGCACATTAATGTTGCAGATTGTGATCAAAAACGAATTGTTTTCTTGAGTCAAGTCCCTGTGATCAATATTGTCTCTATTTCTTTACCCAGTTTCCCATATTACGCAACAGAATGTGACCAGAGACTTATAATAAGCCCCAATAAGCTCTTAAAGACATTTTTTACCCATCCTGTCTTTCACTAGACTCATAATTTCATATACGCCGAGCAACACCCCTATTTTCTCTGTTCAAGCTTTGCTCTAAGATATGTTGTGCTCCTATAATGTGCCAAAGATTTCTATCTGTACAAACCCACTTGTATTTTCTCACCACCTATTCCCAACATGATCATTTTGTCTCGACAGTGTCATTCAGGAGAGTTGGTGTCACAATGATTGTGCCCTCAGATCTCTACTATGTGTTGCCCATAGACTGTGCCTGACACAAACTAATTTGCACCCAGATTATAACTAAACCAATTTGTTCCCCCACGTTGTGCATGTGCATTGGCTATTGCTCCCATTTTCTCTCAGCAAATGGGGGACATTGATCTTGATTTACCTGCTAAGTACTGCTATGCTCTTCATGGTGGCCCTGGGCATATACAAAGAATAGGAAACCCTGCCTGGAAACATGGAAATAGTGGTACTACCCTACTGTCATGGTTTTGTTGGCGACAGAGCTAGCATGGACTCCTCCAATGGAAATGAAGTGAGGAACTGAAAGATGGGCAGATGGGTCATCTATCAATTTTACCTCCCCTCTTTAGATGAGCCCTGAGTTATTAGGGTGTGGCCTTTGTGACCTATTTGTGTCTCCTTGTATGAGGAGAGATGTTTAGTGTCTGAAGTATTGTTTGTGGAAGCATTAGCCCATTGCTCTTATCACAACCTTCCTACTTGGACCAAACGTAATTGTGGCACATTGTATCCTGGCTTCATTTATTTATTTATTGGAAGTTGAGCTCTCATAAACAGTATTAAACACCATGTATAACAACAACAGTCTAGCTATCTTGGTATGATAGTGGCATAATAAAAGGACAACATTTATAGTTAGTGAACATTTTTGTTGACATTCTGGCAATGCCTGGCATAATAGTGGCTCACCCTTGACATTCAGTGGGCATTTTTGCTGATATCTATACTACTATTATAAAGAGAGAACACAATCCTTTGAGCCAGGTAAACTCTGGAACCACAGTGCCATCCAAAACACCCAATACATCATAGGAAATGTCAGGGTAAGCAGATGGACATAGGCTATATACCATAAAAAAATATACCTTAGAAGGGCAAAGTACGTTCTTTCAGAAAGTAGTTCCTTGGAAGTAGCACCATGTCTGAGGTGGGCGTGTGCGTTTTATGCGTGCTGACATCACAATCACGGGTCCGCCATTTTAGTAAAGTAGAAAAGTGCTCGGAGAGCGGACAGGAGCATGGCCAGAAGCGGGCAGGACAGGATGTCTGAGGTGGGCGTGTGCGTTTTATGCGTGCTGACATCACAATCACGGGTCCGCCATTTTAGTAAAGTAGTAAAGTGCTCGGAGAGCGGAAAGGAGCGTGGCCAGAAGCGGGCAGGACAGGAGCGCTGAACCGACAGACTCCGGAGTCCGACATGCCAAGAGCGGACAGGAGCGTGGGCAGAAGCGGGCAGGAGCGCCGAAACCGACAGCCTCCGAAGCCCGGACAGGAGCGTGGGCAGAAGCGTGGCCAGATGCAGGCAGGACAGGAGCGCCGAACCGACAGACTCCGGAGTCCGACATGCCAAGAGCGGACAGGAGTGTGGGCAGAAGCGGGCAGGAGCGCCAAACCGACAGCCTCCGGAGTCCGGACAGGAGCATGGGCAGAAGCAGCCAGGAGCAAGGAAACGGGGGCAAGGAAACAATACCCTGCGCACGTGATGCTGGTAAGTACACTCTGCTGCTCCCGCTGCTGGCCGCTCTGCTGCGCGTCTCCTGCAGCGGTGCTGCCCCAAGCCCCCTTCTGCCCCGGACAACGTCGGGGCGGGCTGCTAGTTATGTATATTTCTGCATGAGTGTAGTTCATCATTAACATATTGGGCCCATTCTTGACAACATACTGGCTAACCATGTTGTGATAACGGCCCATCATTTTCCAGTATATGTGACTATTTGTAAACATTTCTCTAATTTGATCCACAACATTGTTTTTTTTAAGATGACAACAAATGGGCCTGAAAAGAAGAATATATCTACACGTGACAGCAATGCAAATGAGTGATTGATACAAATGTAATTCTTAGGATGAAAACATGTATTTACCAACAATGAAAATCTCATATCTTGTGACAACATGCAGTTTTTCATGAAAATGACAAGCTTCAAGGGGAAATATGCTTGTTTATCAAATTATTTTTTTTGCACTTCATTTGCTTATATTTTATATTATTATTTTTAAAGTTTATTGAACGCACTGGTCCCATTGAGTGTCCTGGTGCTGAACGCTGAGACCATTAAAGTGCATCAATGCGAAGTGTGAATACAGAATGAGAGTGGTTTACGTTTTTCTGAAAACAGCAAGATTAGATCTAGTGCAAATGGTAAGTGGAAGCTCATTCCAATGGGTGGCTAACAGTTCTGAAAGAGACCAACCTCCAGTTTGGGACCTTTTAGCCCAAACGATATACAGGTGATCCCAAAGAACATGAAACACATTAGGGTGAAAAAACAATTGTAAGGGTCCGATTTAAACCAAGCTCAAAGAAATAAAAAGTAGTTTCTTCTATATGGGCAGCTAAAGAAGCCTCATGAAAAGGCACTCACAGCGTGAGGGGAGATTCAGAAGTAATCAAGCAGTTGCATTTTGAATAGCTTGGAACCTGGGTAGTAAACAACCAAGAAAACCCTTTTAGTAAAAGAGATGGCACCTGGCACTACTTGTTGCCTTTGTGGAGGCACAAACAGAAGAACGTTTATTAAAGTGAGAGTATTATGAAGCATGTGGAAGCAGTAACTGTAAAGGGGGGGGGTCCCTGAAACTAGTGAGAAGTACACCTAGGCAGGTATATACATGCTGTGAAATTCCTAAGGCTACTTCATATACAATTTAAACAAATGTATATAAATAAAAGGTTTGACCCTAGAGATAGAGAAAATACAAAATTACTTATTACGATATATTTTTTTTGTTGAAAGACATTTTTTATATAAGATTGATCACAGAACAGAAGCTGTACGTCATTCAAAGTATACTCATTCATTCATACACTCATACTTTGTACTTAGGTTATTATTTGTGTATATATAATACATAATACCAGGATGCTTGTTTCCGGTCCAGGGATAACCTGGCTTGGCAGTTCGGGGTAGACTGCTCCCATGAGGAATAGGGTCAAGACTGATTTGCATATGGGTGGGTCCAAACTGGGGTGGCATGGTGAGCAAAAGAACAATGGATTAAACCCAGATCTTTGCAAATGAGGGCGAATGTTTGCATTGTTTAGCATTCTGTCCATTGTTTGTTCCTTTAGGCTTATTACTTTTGGGCAGGCTCCCTGCGATACTACATGAATGTACTCTTCTGTCGCCTCCACACTGTCAATATCTTCTGTGAGGGAAGGGGGTGAATGACGGGAGATAAAGTTTGTTTGATTCTTGAAGCCTGGCCGATGGACTGTGGCCCAGCGTTCAATCCGCAGTGGCGGGTGAGGAGCGATGCCCTGAAATAGCAGAACAAGTGGTTAGTGATCAGTGACCACTCTGGAGGGTCTCCCCTAGAGGTACAGGTTGAAGTGCCTGCATGCTCACTTGATGGCGAGAGCCTCTCTTTCGATCTGGGCACACAGCGTTTCTGTGTGTATGAGTGCTTTGCTAATGGTGCCCATCTTCCGGGTTCCACTTCCTGGGTGACTACATCTCTGAGGCCCTATGGGCTTGCATTCACAAGAAATTCAGTTTGTTTCTTTGGGTAAAAGTAGGCCATCGTTGTCTTGCTCAGAAGGCCCTCCTTTATCGTGTGGAATGCTTCCTCTTCTTGTTGAACCTATGACTGGCAGCCATCAACCTTGGTGAGAGTCCTCGGAGGCTCGGCGATTGTCGTTAGGGAGGAAGGTAGATTGTTGGGCATCCTTTGCATGTGGTGGTCAGATACAGGAGGTAGGGGCTTGTCCTCATACCGCAACGAGGTCCAGAGACTGGCAGGAGACTCAGAGGCAGACAAGCCTCATGATGGCAGCGCTAGGGACATGGTGAGTGCCGCAGCGCTGGCTTACTTATGGGTGTCCGGCCTGCACAGACCGTAGGGCTCAGCAGCAGCATGAAGGCAGGGGCAGCCCACCGTACAGTCAGCTTTCATCTTTATTCTGGTGATCTGGGGTGAGAGCAGGAGTCAGGAAGGCACACAGAGGAGCACCCTCAATGCCAATATGGAAGGGTGACTCGGAACTTCTCAGACACCCTGCACTGTAGTAGGCCCTACTGCTACACAATGATACCCACAACCGCACTGGTAGTTTGGTATGGGTGAAAGACCATGTGCGGCCTATGACCCCGTTATTTTGTAGCATCTAGCCACGCCTGTCCAGAGGATGTGGGTCAGCGTGCTACCACGCGGTGGTCCCGAGTGTCTCACTACATCATGTCCATTACTCTGTTCTGATGCTCTTTGGATGTACAGCGCCACCGTTTTCAATTAGGTATTATGGAGGTCTACTTTCACCTAGCTAAAAATGCTAAAAGCAGCCAAATCTCCAGGTTATCGTCCTGTCAACATGAAGAATTACTGGAGGCGCTAGATCTGGAATTACTGATTCCTAATTTCTTAAAGAACCCTCCCTATATGCAGAGTACTTGCTGCCCCCGGTATCGGTAAACTCTGGGGATACGGAAGCACCAGCCCATGTCCCAGGCCACTCGTAATGAAGGACAGAGGGTGGTAATGTTTGCAACTGATTTGTATGTAGAAAGGGCAAATTATTAATGAGCTGTCCTCAGTTTGGCCCAAAGCATAGAGAAACCAAAGGCTGACAGATGTTACCATCTATCTTATTTACAACAATTGATCATTTTGGATTAAATACTTTGTTTTTACAAGTCGAATCCTTAGTTCCAGCAGAGGGCTGCTGAATGATCTGGATATTTCGGGTGCTGCACTGCTGTTCCCGCAGATTTCGCCTTTGTGTATTTTGGTGTTTTCTTGATCTGAAATAGACTTTGAAAGATATCGGTCAGTATTTGGCTTCCTGAAAATGTAGGGAGCTTTGCCAGAAGAGCGGTGGGGAGCCAGGCATCCTTCTCCTGACCTCTGCGGACTGCTGTTGATATAGAGAAGCTGGCTTTGGTGAGCAGGGCCTGCAGTCGCTAGGCACAGTGGGCTGACTGTTGCATGAGGCAGGTGTAGTTCTGTCAGGGAATGAAAGCATGAGCCAGGCATATTTGTTTGATTAGCACGTGGATACAACTGTGCCTCTCTGAAAATAGACTTCCTAAAATAAAGTTCAATGAAACATCTGTTTTGCTTTCCCTTGAAAATGTGGTTGTGGTTAGGTCTGTTGCCGACTTAATCATGATTTGCTTCCGCTTAGCTCGGTATGCAGTGAACTTAGTGCAGCGTTGCTTGAGGGGACTGTATTCTCATGGTGCTGTACTAACTCTGATGCCTTGACGTTTCTCTACACAGTTGTCAGAATATCAAGCCCAAAATGAATGGGCTACAAAAATGTCAAAGCTAGAATATTTACTGCCAAAATACTGTGAAGGGAGATATACAAAGCTAAGTGCCAATTCTTAATTTTACATTAACGTTCCTTTAAGATAAATATGGTGTAGGTGCATATGTGGAGTAAAGTGCAGTACATTTATACTGACCTATATATACCAACCTTCACAATATTTTTGTAGTCATTATAATGGTTGCAAAGTTTTTCTAACACGATATTTAAAACTGAATATTCCATCAGTACTCCCTGTAGACAAGTGTGTGTCTGTTCTTCTCACTGCTGCACATTAGTGCAGCAAGACGTGTTAAAACCAAATCCCCTTGATACCGTCAGACCATAAATGAGAAAAAGAAAGAAATTACTTGAGTGGAATCACCCTCTGGCCAGCTGGAAGGTACAAGTGATGGAGTTGTGTCTTTATTTTGCAGAGGAGGGATCATGTGGTACCTTTCTTGGTCCCAACAGTGAACTGAAATGGTCCCCTGTAAGCAGGGTGTAAGCCAGAGGTTCTAGAAGAAATCCACAAGGTGACAAATGCAAGTCATCTGCTCTCTTCATCTTTACACCACCAAGTTTATACTCTTTTTTTCTTAAACTCTTTTTATTAAAACCATGCCCATCATACAGTGTATGCAGGCAAAGCATCAACGTTCATAATATTGGCAAGGATTTTGATGGTGGGCGTGTAAAGGGACTGGTCCCTGCAAAATAATCCAGAACTACTTATAATGGTTGGAGGATTAATCATCCACAACGTAATCTTTAATAAGCAAAATCTATTGCTTCATGGCAATCCCGCCTACATCCATTTGGAAAACAACGCCAGTGTCTGTAGCTAAGGTCTATGCCTGCAATGTGTGCTGCGGTCACTCCAGTGAGTGTTATGCTGCAGACACTGCTTCA
The DNA here is from genome assembly GCF_964263255.1 of Lissotriton vulgaris. Lineage (NCBI taxonomy): Eukaryota > Metazoa > Chordata > Amphibia > Caudata > Salamandridae > Lissotriton > Lissotriton vulgaris. Next base: position 1,595,937,552 of record NC_141691.1, read on the forward strand.
TACTGTTGTGTCAGTAACTGTCATTACCTGTGTGTACTGAGCACTATTGACACTTCTGTGAATTGTTTCATGCCACAGCTTTGTTTAAATGGATGTCAATACTGTGCAATTTTATAGTAGTGCCCTTAACTGATGTTCATATTTGGTGAAAGGCAGCAGGTAAGGCAACCTGAGAACCCCTACTCACAATATTGTGGGCTGTGTGAGAATAGAAGAGGGTGCTCATGTGTACGAAGAAAGTGAAGGTAAGAATGAAGCTCTGATGATACAGCTGTGAACCGAAAGAAACACTGATTGATCGCACCACAGGTCCAAAGTTTTACGGAATGACTGGAAACATTGCCTTCAGGCTTACTCTCGCGTGATCAATCATTTGCCAATGTAACATCTGCTGGACAGCAGGCTGCGGAGCTGCATCCTTCAATTAAATCTCTGCACTCCCTGGAGCCCTTCTGAAAATGTCGAACGGAGTTATCCTTGTTTGAAGTTATCGTGGGACATCACAGCGCTTACCATGTACCTCTGCTGCTGTCTTTAGGAATATGTTGTAGGCCCATGTGATGCCTCCTCTCATGATCACCCACTACTTTCATCGTGTCTTCCTCATTGTGTCGTGTTTTTCAGTCTTTCATCGTGTCTTCTTCATTATCCTCCAGGGACGTTCTCCTGGTTTACATACCACATGCCAGAACGGTATATGTTACATGAATGGCAAACCTATTTAAAAAAGAATTGTCATCACTTAAAAGAAAACCATGCAAATGAGGCAGTTCAAATGATAAAACCCCGCTGGCTTGACCACGAGTAAGCCCTGTTGAATGCAATAATTATCGAACTAGATAAAAATCAGACACTGAGGTGTTCAGAATTTATCAGATGCGGTATATGTCCCTTTTTCTGCCCGTTTGGGAAATAACGTGGTTCTTGGTGTGCACCACACCAAAATCCTCATGTAATTACGAGGTGTGCTAAGCATCACTCCCTTACTTATAATACCTTTTATTTGATAATTTGCTCTCCCCTGAGGCGGAAGCCGGGGGACTCTCCTACTTTTCTTTACTTTTAAAACGCTTTTAAAACGCTTGCCGAGATCGTGATTGTCCGTGCATAGGACTCTCATTTTGTGTATTTTTAAATACAGAACTGGTTGTATAAAACTGTCTTTACCTTTGTGACGAGCGCGCAGTGCATAGCGCGATTGCTGCAGTCACCGACAACAGCGCTGCCCAATTCGGTCACAGTCACGTGAACTGACCCACCTCACCCGCCATCTTGAGGAGGTAAGGGCTGCGCTCTAGTCAATCCAGCCCTCCCGCCCTCTTAGACTACTTAAGGGGCCAATCTTTTCTCACAGGCAAACCTTTTATTTGATAATTTGCTCTCCCCTGAGGCGGAAACCGGGGGACTCTCCTACTTTTCTTTACTTTTAAAACGCTTTTAAAACGCTTGCCGAGATCGTGATTGTCCGTGCATAGGACTCTCATTTTGTGTATTTTTAAATACAGAACTGGTTGTATAAAACTGTCTTTACCTTTGTGACGAGCGCGCAGTGCATAGCGCGATTGCTGCAGTCACCGACAACAGCGCTGCCCAATTCGGTCACAGTCACGTGACCTGACCCACCTCACCCGCCATCTTGAGGAGGTAAGGGCTGCGCTCTAGTCAATCCAGCCCTCCCGCCCTCTTAGACTACTTAAGGGGCCAATCTTTTCTCACAGGCAAACCTTTTATTTGATAATTTGCTCTCCCCTGAGGCGGAAGCCGGGGGACTCTCCTACTTTTCTTTACTTTTAAAACGCTTTTAAAACGCTTGCCGAGATCGTGATTGTCCGTGCATAGGACTCTCATTTTGTGTATTTTTAAATACAGAACTGGTTGTATAAAACTGTCTTTACCTTTGTGACGAGCGCGCAGTGCATAGCGCGATTGCTGCAGTCACCGACAACAGCGCTGCCCAATTCGGTCACAGTCACGTAACCTGACCCACCTCACCCGCCATCTTGAGGAGGTAAGGGCTGCGCTCTAGTCAATCCAGCCCTCCCGCCCTCTTAGACTACTTAAGGGGCCAATCTTTTCTCACAGGCAAACCTTTTATTTGATAATTTGCTCTCCCCTGAGGCGGAAGCCGGGGGACTCTCCTACTTTTCTTTACTTTTAAAACGCTTTTAAAACGCTTGCCGAGATCGTGATTGTCCGTGCATAGGACTCTCATTTTGTGTATTTTTAAATACAGAACTGGTTGTATAAAACTGTCTTTACCTTTGTGACGAGCGCGCAGTGCATAGCGCGATTGCTGCAGTCACCGACAACAGCGCTGCCCAATTCGGTCACAGTCACGTGACCTGACCCACCTCACCCGCCATCTTGAGGAGGTAAGGGCTGCGCTCTAGTCAATCCAGCTCTCCCGCCTTTCCCGCCCCCAGGATGTATAAGACAGGAGGTACACCCCGTCCGCGCAGCGGTCGGGCGCAGCGGGCGCGCCGGCGGCGCGCCAGAGGCAAGCCCGCCTGCGCCCGTCCGCGCCGGGACCGGGCCTAGGGCCACAACCCCTGCCCCACAAAGGTCAGAAGCCGGCATAAAGTACTCCAGCCAAAATCTCCTTGCCCTCAGGCCACCCATAAGTTCTAGCTGCTTAGATATTAATCTCTCAGAGATCCATAAGAATCTCGCCACCCCATGTCCTCACTGTAATTATACAATTCCTCCTCTTTCTAACCCCAATTCTGCAACCAATATTCTGGAGGAAGGAGTCAGCATATCTATAGCCCTCATTAATGCTCGCTCTCTTGGAAAGCATAGGCAGGAGGTCTTTGATCTCATCACCGATTTCAAATTAGATGTATTATTTCTCACAGAAACCTGGACTGACGATACCTCACAGCCTGATCTGGCCATCGCAGTACCAGATGGATACAAAGCCTACTGTCAGGATAGGCCCAAACAAAGAGGAGGTGGACTGGCTGTAATAACCAGAGATTCCTATCCTGTCAGAATAACCCCTATTCCATCTAACTCGTGTGAAGCTATGCAATTTGCCATTAATTCTTCCCCCCAGTTTAATATTAAGGGGATTCTGATATATCGACCCCCAGGATCCAAAGCGGCGTTCCTATCCAGTATCAATTCCATGATGGAATCTGTAGCCACAGAAAGTGCTTTTACAATCCTAGGCGACTTAAATTTTCATCTGGACCTTATTCACCTAACTGACTCTGCTACCCTTATTTCTGATCTTGAAACTCTAGGACTGAAACAACGTGTCATGTCCCCCACCCACCAAGCAGGCCACATTTTGGACCCCATTTTCTCTAATCTAGAAGGCATGCAAATAACAAACATCTTGCCCATGCCCTGGACGGACCACTACGCAATCTTTGCAAAAATAATTACGCACAAGCAGTGCGGTAACAGACCACTCCCTACGCCTAAACAATCCTTTAAAGATTGGAAAAACATGAACCATGACCAATTAGAACTAACACTGGAACACACCCGTCCCACACTGTCTCCAGAGCCCAATTTAGCTCTCCAGCAGTTTTACACCTGGGTGGGCCAGGCTACAAACCAATCAGCCCCTACCAAAGAACTGTCCAGAAACAGATCCAAACCAACTGCCCCCTGGTACAACGATAAATTAAGGGCACAAAAACAAATAAATCGCAATAAGGAACGACAATGGAGAAAGGATTATGATACAGTAAGTAAAATTACCTACAAAGAAGCATTGGCTCTCTATAAAGCCATGATAACAAAAGCAAAAAAAGATTATTACAGTAACCAAATCGAAAACGCCAAAAATTCCAGCAGACAACTGTTCCAAATTACCAAAGTACTATCAGGTAACGCTCCTGATCTTACCCCTCCTCCATCACAATCTTTATGTGATGCTCTTGCTTCCTTTTTCTACCCCAAAGTAGACGATATTTACCAGGCTTTTGCTGCTAATTCACCCTCGCGTACAGTCAATTTCCCTATCCCGTCCCCAGCCAACATATTTCCCAGCTTTCAACCAGTCACCCCAGATCAAATAAAAGCCACATTGTCCTCCATCAAATCAGGATCACCTCTGGACCCCTGCCCACTCTCAGTACTTCGACCGGTAATGGAGGCTATCATACCAGTACTTACCCAGGTCTGCAACTCCATTCTCCTATCAGGCAACTACCCAGATTCCCTTAAAAATACGTTACTAAAACTCCTGTTAAAAAAACCATCCCTTGATAAAAGTGAGCTAAAAAACTATCGTCCCATCGCAAGCCTCCCTTTCATGGCGAAGGTGATTGAAAAAACAATGAATTCCCAGATCTCCGACTTTATAGAAAAACATCATCTCTTGGATAACACCCAGTTCGGATTTAGGAAATTCCATGGGACAGAGACAGCCCTGATCAAGGCTGCGGACGACATCAGGGTAATTAGGGACCAGGGAGGCACAGCCATTCTAGTTTTGCTAGACCTATCTGCAGCCTTCGACACGGTTGACCACACCATCTTGGTCGACCGGGTCAAGGGTTTTGGAATTTGTCACACCGCCAAAAACATAATTGCGTCCTTCCTTGCCAAAAGAACGCAGGCTGTCATCCTAGGACCCTTTCAATCGGCCCAACTCTCAGCCCCATGCGGCGTTCCTCAAGGCTCATCCCTGAGTCCGACACTGTTTAATATCTATGTGTCGGACCTTGCTAAAACCATCAAAGCTCATGGGATGAGCCTAACCTCCTACGCCGATGATACCCAACTAGTGTTGGCAATCAAAGGGGATGGAGATCAAGTGGCCGAACAATTCAAGAAAGGACTCTTAGATATAGGAGACTGGATGTCTACCAACTGTTTAAAGTTGAATTCTGACAAGACCGAGGTACTCATCTTTGGAACACTTCTGCCAGCCTGGCCTTCAAGCTGGTGGCCTGAGACCTTTGGCACGCCTCCCACCCCTGCCACCAAAGTCAGGAACCTTGGCATCATCTTCGATGATGCCCTAAATTTCATGGACCATGCCAATAAAACAGTGTCTTCCGCACACCTGAAACTCAAGATGATCAGGAAAATACATCCTTTCCTTCCTGACTCGGCCATCAAGACACTGGTCACCTCTCTAGTCTTGTCCTCCCTGGACTACTGCAATGGTCTCTTTCTAAACGCTCAATCTAGAGTCATCACCAAACTGCAGACTATTCAAAACGCGGCAGCCCGCCTGCTCGCTGGCAAAACCAAATTCGAATCCATCTCCAACAGCATAAAAGACTTTCACTGGCTCACTGTGCAGAAAAGAATCCAATTCAAATCCCTCTGTATTGTATTCAAGGCACTCAACAATCAAGGCCCCCAGTTTCTAAAAGATCAATTACAAATGCACAAACCCTCCAGAGCCCTAAGGTCAGCCACTCTCAATCAATTAGTCACCCCCCGCACCAAAACTGTCACCTGGGGCGATCGGCGCTTCCTGGTAGCTGCCCCCAAGCTATGGAACACCCTGCCACTCAATATCAAACAAAGCCCCACTCTTCTTCAATTCCGTAAACTCTTGAAGACCTGGTTGTTCACCCAATAATCACTCCTGCTCAGAGTCATTCACAAATAACTGGTTCATAGCGCCAAGACGCCTACGGGTATAAGCAGCGCTTTAGAAATATTAAAAATAAATAAATAAATAAATAAATATAATTGCAATCCCTGTGCCAACAAGTGTGTGTGCGGGTATTGCAGTTCTTAGGGCCACCTGCCTTAGTAGACACCACAAAGAAAGTATTCCACCAGAGTACAATACAAAAAAATATAATTCAAGTAGAAAATTAAACCACAGGATACTAAGCACTTCTCCATCTGTATCAAGTTCATCCCCCACTCAATCACTATGCAATAGTATCCCTAACCCCTTCAACAAAAATATAGAAAAATGTAATAGAGATACTGCACACTGTCCCACTCTTTGTTGCAGCGTACCCTCAAGTGTATTCTTCAGCCACAGTGAGGGGTGGATTGGGACACTCCACAGTGTCACAGCAAATGCACTGGTTCCAGTTGAGACTTAAACCCATGCCTGCACGAGGAATGGCGCATTTCGCAATAGTGAAAAGCAGAGTGGCTGTTTGAAGCAGCCAGTCTGCCTTGAATTGGTAAGTCATAAACAAAACAGATTGACAATACTGTGCAATGATTTGATTTTTACCAAGGGAATGAACTATCTGTCGCTCATCCCATAGACCACTCTTTCAGTCGAGGTATTTATAAAAAATAAATTAGTTTATTTTATTTTTAGTTATGTTTTTCTTTTTCTTTTTAAGTAGGAAAGTTTTTTTGGTTGTAAATACAACATCACATGTATGATTTAACTTGAATCAATTACATTTGTCATATACAATCAAGGAGGATGAAAAGGGACTGATGGGCTGAGAATTTAAGAAAAAAGAAGAAAAAGGAGGCAGAAATGCCAGAGATTGTACATTTAACACATAATACTCGCAGACAACAAATTGACGACAGACAACAAAAGATATATTAGAATTAGAAGGGAAAGAGGGAACTTTTCCTCTCTCAAGAGATGAATTTTTATTACTAGAGGCCCTATCAGGATCCTGTTATTAGTTAAACAGGTGGGCCTACTCCACTAAATGGAAAGATGCACAGATCTAGATTTTATTCAAACAATAGACCATCCAACATTATTACATTCAAAGCATATTTGAAAATCGATTGGTCTATAAAGACAAATAAATCAGAACAAAGGTCGACGTGTTTCGAATCCCTGAGGTTTGAGGGATTCTCTTCAGGACCAAACAACAATATCTGGAAGACATAAATTAAATAACGTACTGTCAGTTATTCGTGTGAGCAACTCTCAACTTACATCCAGCTCTGCATGTGCTCAGTTCATACCTGGATTTTCTCGTAGTATATTCACTTCCGGAGAGCTAGAGAATCGAAAATAGAATAGACTTGTCTACCGGTGTTGAATAAAAATGAGGCTTCTAATAAAGAGTGTCTTATAGTAGTATCACTTACTTGTGTAGTCGATCGGGTTTTGTCCTACTTGAATCGATTTTTAATGTCCATGATTTATTTCTTTGTATAGAGATGTTTTACTCTCTGGAAGAAATGGAAACGCTCATGAGTTCGTTTTTAAAAAAATGGCGTTTCGGTGCATAAATCGTCAGCTTTGTGAGCGGGGGAAATAGTCCGTGATTGCGTTGGTGAGCCTAATGCCATATCTTGTTGCAAAGGGGACTTTTTACGGGATGGTGATTTGACTTAAATAATGTACATTCGAGTAACCTTGGTTGCGTGTTGACTGACGGCAATAACATTGAAAAACAATACTGCGTCGCTGTATACTAGTTTACAGGTACTAGTTAGTGTAGCTAACAGGCATAGCATTATGAGCTAAATAATCCTTATGGCACAATGGCTTGCGGGTTTACCTTGAATCCTTTTCGGTATCCTCCTTAGTATGGTGCCGCGATCAGTGCAGGCGCCATTCAGTTAACTTTTTCCGGGTCAGCTTATTTGAAAGGAAGTCGTATTTGCAATGTTTACACGCTAATTTTGCCGCGAGTTGTAGTTTTGTCACCGTGATCCGGGAGATTTTAACAGGGTTGTCTGACTGTTGTCTGCATTTATTCTGGTTCGTGCTGGTCACTCAATTGTGAGGATTTTTTGAGTTGGTGAAACAGTATCGTATTGCGTTTTGCGCATAAACTTTCATGTTTAAAGATGATTCTTAGTTGACAGGTATATGTGCTAGTAAAGCTGGGATTTGTAGTTTGGGCTACATTTCATTCCGTGGACAGATAAATCTATAGTTAGCAATATGAATCTGCTCAGCTATTGCGTCGCTCTCGCGCTGGTGTATATTAGTAAATCACAATGTGATTTAATGCAATTATGTTTTTGAGTTAATGTCCTTGTTCACAATGGTAATCGTCTGATATAAAACAGAGATCTTTAGTGAACAACAGATTATTTATTAAAGCTTCAAAGATGGTATAATTCTGACATCTCATTTAGACCTCGAATGGTGGTGTTAAATTTAAGAATAAGCATCGCCTCTCGCTGTCTCAATTTGAATTGGTAAGTCGGCGGCAACCCGGCCTGTGATCAAAAGAGGGGAGTGGGGGCCAGTGGCGTAACAAACCGTGAGGGGGCCCCCCTGCAGGGTAAGTTAAGGGGCCCCCTCCGGACTCAATCTAGAGCTCCACAGCAGAAGTACGGTGCTGACGGGGCCTCCGGGAGTTGCAGAGGTGAAGACTCTTCTGCGCTAAACCGTCGGGCGGAGACTGGATTCAATCCATTCCGCTTCCAGAGACATCACGCTTGATGTCTCTGGAAGCGGAATGGATTGAATCCTGTCTCCGCCCGACGGTTTAGCGCAGAAGAGTCTTCACCTCTGCAACTCCCGAACTTCTCCCGGGTTGTCTCCGTCTACATGAATCTGCAATTGCGCGCAGCAATTAATTAAGAGATGGTGAGCAGTTTCACTCACCGGCCTCCCACCGTTCCACGGGCGCCCTGATTCATGATTCCTCCTCATTCTGCATCCACATTCAAGCTCAGACTTAATTCACTTGATGTGCAGTTAATCTCCACTCCTGCAGCCCCTGTGCGCGTTGTGCAGTGAAGACCATACCCAGTCCCCGTCCTGAGGAGAACCTTTCAATATCTACGGTTCGAAACGCGTTGACTCCCAGCCTGTGACAAGAAAGAAGGGTGCAGCTAGGGAATAAGTGACACCACTGTAGTGGGCCCTTGCTGGCAATCCAAAAAACACTTTATCACAGGTTTTGTGAGACAGGCAGGCAGTCTTATTCCATCCTTAGTTCCGCCTGTCCACTGGTATTTAAGTTCAAGGACTGGTTCTTTTTGCCTAATACGTTTTTTTGTTTAAATGTCTTTCATGTTGCAATTTGTTTTGTATGTAATAACTATGTAATAAGTTGTATTTTGGTGTCATGAATTTTGAGTATCCACTGTGAACTTTTTTACACTTGTACATATTGCGCAAACAATTGTATGTTGTTGATTCGACTGTTGTGACAGGATTTTCCTTTGAAGACATATGGATGAATTTATGAAACTCAATTAAAAATGAAAATAAAATATTTTGTAATATAATACGTGTGGTTCATGCAGCACAAACTGGCTGTGTGTGTCCTTGTTCTGTTTAGCAATTGTTGAGGTCCAGGCTGGTCAGTTGTAGGATCCAAAACCTTATTTTGTTCATAACATTGACATCATGCCATGATAACATTATCATCTAGCCCTAAGCTTTGACACAAGTCTATCTTTATGCCATAACATTCAGCGCAATCACTGGTGCATTAGCTACCACTGTATATTGTCACAATTCTACATGAGAGCCTGCAATATCCATTGCAGGCTCCCAAGTACTATATATCCAGTGTCCTTATTACAGTCTTTTTATCACTTCTGTATTAACTGTAATAAAAAAATATTATAGCTGCTCAACTGTAACAATTTATCACAGTGTACCTTGGATGCCATGAAGAAGTTTGTCTGGCCCCTGCCTGAATGCCTGACCATTCTTTAGGGTGGTGCTTCGGCACCCCCCAAACTCGTACCTCAGTCCTCTGACCAGGACTGTCCAGTGCTTGCAGACCTGGGATCTGTAACACTTTAAGTTCCTCTGGGGCAACCCCACATCTCTCAGGCCTGTCTTTCCTCTTTTTGTGTTTTACTGTCTGTTTGTTTGGCTCTTTTGCTTTTTGCTGTCTCTATTTCTGTGCCTCTGGTCTCTTTTCTGTTTTACTCTCATTTGCTTTGAGCCTTTTTCCCTCTCTTTACCCCAGTCTGCTCTCTCCCACCCTTTCCATCCCCTTTGCTCTCCTCACGAGTGCCACTAGCCCTTTCCACCACCTTCTCCTCCCCCCCTCACTGAGGCCTTCTTATTGGCAACTCCAGCACAGACGAACCATTGAAGGAGGTTGCCTGGCACATGTCTGACCCTTCTGCTGGCTGTAATTCAGCAATCGACCACCCCCTTTCTTGCTTTGCCAACCGAGACACTATGGCCCTTGTGGACCTGTGGTACTTTCAGCCCTGTCCACGCCGAGCTGACTCCAATCTCTCCCTGCTCTGTCTTTGCTCGTTTGCTTTTTACTGTCTCTCTTTTTGTGTTACTGTGTCTCTTTTGTTCCGTTTCTCTTTGTTGCTGTCTTTTGCTTTGTGCTTTTTTCCCTCTCCTTGTCCCACTCCACTCTTTTCCCATCATTTCCACCCCATGTAAGCTCTGCTAGCATCTCTCACTGCCTTCTCTGCCACTCTCCATGAGTCCTTCTTACCATTCTGCCGGGTGATGCTCCAGCTCCTCACCCCACCATCTCAGTCCTCCGACAAGGACGTTTGTCTTTTTTCTTTTGTTTTTTATTGTATTTTGCACGTCTATGTCTCTTGTACTTTTACTTGGTGCCTTTAAACCCCTATATATTTCCCACCCTTTCTACCCCTTTCATGCTCCATGAGAATGCTTCTAGCCCTGTCCATCACCTTCTCCTCCCCCTTTCCAAGGCCTTCTTAATGGCAACCTCATGTGGATGGAGAGTTAGTGCACCAAAGTCAAGTCCATTTGCGCCCATCGTTTCCTCAACTGGGCCTAGCGCTAAGCCCCTGGTCTTCCGGCCATCAATCAAAGCTGCCTTAGGTGCAACTTTTCCTGAAACTCTCTGTACCCTCAACCCTCGATGCTCATTACTGCAATGAGCCTGGACATCCATCACCCATAAAAAAGCCTATTCCCTTGCCCAAACTACCACTTCTCTTGTCCTACCTCCAAAACCACTGACAGCTCCAATCCCCACACACACAACAGCACAAACGCCTCCATCGCCACCCAGAACACACAACCCACCCAAAACTGCCTGCTCCTACACACCTGCTCCCTTACCAATCACACCATAGAAGTCTGGAACTTCCTGAGCAACCCTGTCCAGGCCATCTATTCCTCCCAGAAACTTGGCTTAACCCAGATTATGCCATGGATAAAGCAGTGACCACACCTCTTGTAACATAAGACAGAAACCGGACGCGACCCTGCCATCATCTACAATGAGGAAATCATCTGTTCCATTAGCTCAGCACATACCACCAACTTGCTGGAACACATGTCATCAGCACCTCGCTCTCCCCGATCCTAAGAGGAATTCTACTCTATCTCCTTCCCTGGACACAGATCCCACTTCAGCTGTGCCCTTGCAGACCTCATTGCGACTCTGGCCCTCACATCAACATCCTTCATCCTGCTTGACGATGTTAGCTTCCATCCAGAGCATCAGACCAGACCCCACTCCACCACTCTCTTTGAGTCCTGGACTACCTGAGTATCTTGAACCTCACCCAGCGGGTGAACAACTTCACTCATGCAACGGTAAATCCCCTCGACCCCATCTCCACAAACTTCTCCAACATCAAGGTAGACAAACCAACCCCTCCTATGTTATGTTATGTTAAAATGGATTTGTAGAGCGCACAGTTACTCTACAGAGTATCCCGGAACTGAGACAGAAAAAAACAGATGCAAGGGGGAAAGAAAACAAAACAAAACCCAAGGGTGAACGGTTATATTGCTTGCTGGAACAGCCAGGTTTTCAATTGTTTCCTGAACGCAAGTAGGTTCGTGGTTTGCCTAAGCGGAAGAGGCAGCTTGTTCCAGAGTCCAGTCACTTGCACTTGGAAAGAGTGACCCCCTCTGCGGGCTCTGAGATACTTTGGGGTGACCATAAGATGGTGATGTGCAGATCTGAGAGATCTGCCAGGTACATAAAAGGAGACTCTTCTGCGGATGTACTTCGCTCCCTTACCGTGCAGAGCCTTGAAAGCCAGGACCAGAGCTTTGAAGCGTATTCTGCTATGGACAGGCAGCCAGTGCAGATTCTTTGGATGATGGGAAGTCCGGTCTCTGGGACCAAGGCTCAAAACAGCCCTGGCTGCCGCGTTCTGTGCCACCTGTAGTCTGTAATAAAAATAGAAACCTCCAGAGCATTTTCAAGAGACCGAAGCAAGTACCAGCGGCCGACTTAAACTGAGGTACCATAGACAGTCCTGACTGCTTCCTGGGGAGAAGACATGTCTTGGGGCCACCATTGTTTCCAGGCGTCCAACGGGGAGGAGCCGAAGAAGATGATTTCGGACTTGTCTGTGTTACATTTCAGATGATTATGTTTGAATCAGGCAAAAGTTTCTTTCAGACACTTGTTGACACTCCTCTCCCTTCTTACAGGTGAACAACTGTTGGGTGTCGTTGGCGTACAATATTATTTTGACCTCGTTCTCCTCAGCCAGGGTAGCCACGGGGGCCATGTACAGATTAAAAAGTACATGGCTCAAGATAAATGTGTCCTACCTGAACATACCACTCCCTCATTCACTTTATTATGCACCTTCCACAACATCCCAGAACCACCAACACCCGGACTGCCTGGTGACACTGGAAAAAAATCTCTGGGACGTATGCATCTCAATGCTCTGGTCTTGATACCCCCCACTACACTGACCTAACATGCGTGCTGTGAACCTCAACCCATGGTTCACGTCCTGTGCGCCTTAAAGCACCACCCCATACCTCTCCCCAAGCCGCAGGCCAACAGGTACACAGAGGACTTTAAATCACAAAGTGTCACTGCAAGCAACAGGAATGACAGTGCTGCCACTCCCCTGAAAACACTAACAACACTACAAATCAGCCCTCTCGATCTACCACCAGTGCATCAAAGCCACCACCCACTTATCTTTCACCAAACAGATTCACAACAGCTCAAACTCCATCAAAGAAATCTTCACCATCATGAGGGAATTCATGTGCCGCTTTACCGGCGCCATGACCATCACCCATTCCCAGGACCTCTGCAATCAACTATCTAAATACTTTTTAGAAAGAAACAGAGCATTCTACAACAACTTCACCCCTCAACCGAGCCTCTCCTCTCTCGATGTCCTGCATTTTGAGGATAACAATACCCTGGAAACCAACCTGATCACTAGGCCAGCCATAACCATACGAAATCCGCTCCCACCATGGGCTCCATCCACTCAAGAGCTCCCTCAGACCTGTGCCCATACTTAATTTTCACCAAAGTCCTCAACCCCACATGCGCAGTTCTCACACCCATACTAAATGTATTACTCTCCACCACCACCTACCCGGGCTCTCGAAAGCCTGCCTCCACCCCACCACTCCTCAGGAAACCCTTGGCAGACCCACTGACCATGGTCAACTACAGGCCCATTTCGTTCCTTCATCAACCAGCTAAAGTCCTGAAAAATCTCATCAGCTCCAGCCTTGCGAACTACCTCAACTCAAACTACCTCCTGGAATATTCCCAATTGGGCATATGATCCAACCACACCACAGCACAGAGACAGCCCTCATCATAGCTACCGATGACATCCACCTCATCATGGACAAAGGTGACACAGCAGCCCTCATTCTCCTAGACCACCTGGCAGCATTTTACACTGTCCCCCACCCCTTCCTCATCCACTGTCTCCATGAGGTCAGAATCTGTGGACCGACACTATGATGGATCAGCTCCTTCATCTTCAGATGCACCAAGTCAGTCAGCCTAGCCCCTTACCTGTCTGACACCAACAATCTGATCTGCAGTGTCTTCCAAGGCTCCTCCTGTAACCCCACCCTGTTCAATGCCAACATGGTCCCCCTTGCTAGCAAGATTTGGTCACATGGTTTCTGCATCATTTCTTACTCAGCCAACATATAGTTCATTCTCTCCCTATTTGAAGACACTCCCACCACCCCAGAACACTTCGTCAGGTGCATATCTTCAGGAGCACACTGGGTGATCAGGGACTACCTCAAACTTAGGACAAAACCTAAGTGGTTCTAGTTGGCAAAGGCACTTCTCTCTGGTGCCCGAACTCTTGGCCCAGCAAGCTAGGACTGACTCTCCACCCCTCCAATGCTGCCAGGAACATGGGCATCATGTTTCACACCAGAATCTTTGTCCACCCAGGTCAATGCGTTAGTATCTACCCTTTTCCACACCCTCAAACTGCACAGAAAAATCTAAAATCATGCCCTATGGACGTCCACAGATCGGTCACGCAAGCTCTCATCACCTGTAGGCTTGACTACTGCAATGGTCTTCACATAAGCCTCACAGCCTAACTCGCCAAAAGACTACAAGTAGTATAGAACACAGCCGCCACATTCACACTCAACCTACTTCATCGCACTCAAATATCCAAACACCTCCAATACCTCCTTTAGCCCCCATTCCACAAGTGCCCTCTTTTCAATCTCCTCACACACACGCAGAGCTTTATTGATTTCTTTTTGAAACTTGTAAAGCGCGCAAATGCCCAAAGGCGTCTTGGCGCTATGGGCGTGACAGAGAGAGGCAGAATTATTGATTAAACAGCCAGGTCTTTATTTTTCTTCTGAAAGCCAACAAGGTTTGGCAAGATCTGATCTCCAAAGATCTTCCTCAGCAACTGTATCCTTTTTCATACCCCATCCAGACACCTCCACTTAACCAGCCTGCTCTTCGTCCACGTCCCCTGCATACATCGATGCAAAGCTGGAGGTCGTGATTTCTCCTACATCTCCCCCAAACCCTGTAACAAGCTCCCCTACCAACCACTGAATCAGTCCTTGGATTCTGCAAGAAACTAAAAACCTGGCTCTTCCAATATTCTACCATAGACAGGCCATATCATCGCATCATAAGGTACCAGGATACTCTCCCATGTGATATCATCGCCCTACAAATCTGTATCGCATAACATGACATGACCAGGCCCGGACTGCCCTTTTTTCCCACTGGCCTTTTTCACGGTATATTGGAGTCTTTGTAGGAAAGTTCTTAGTGAAGGGGGCCGCTGCTGGCACTTTCTTCAGGTCCCTCAGGAAATTAGAGAAAGCACAGGGGAGGCTTTAGGAAAAGGAGAAAGAAGGAGAAGAAAAAATGAGAGTGAAAGAGTGTGGAAGAAAGGAGCAGGGCTGGGTTGAACATTTTTGCCAGAGCTGCTTTTAGCTCCTAGTCCGGCCCTGACCATACAGCAGCTGCTCTAAGCAAAGCAATACATGGGGGCATTCATTTATGGTCTATGATTCAACATTTATTTATTTATAAAGTTTTATATAGCTAGCCCTAAACACAGTCATGAATCCAGGCTCACTTTAGTTAGTTCTGAATATTACTATGATTTTGTGAAATGTCATTTACACAGATATCAGCACAGCCCTCCAACGTCTGCATAACTATACCATATTTTCTTACAGATGTTGAAAAAAATCCCCTCCCTTATTTCTTTCATTACACTCCATTACTCTCAATACTAACAGTATCTCTTTTCTATTCAGTTTCAGATAAGCACCAATTCAAGCCAGAGCAGATGCTGTATCGGTTCCGCTATGATGATGGAACTTACTATCCAAGAAGTGGAATGCAAGAGGTGATTTCCAAGGTATGTCATTCATTTCACCTGTTTTGTATTTGTGATGTTCTAAGTAATCCCACTCACACCCCCTTCTTCAGCCCACATGGATTTTTTATTTTTGCAATTACCATGCCACACACCCAGGAACGAGCTGCACATCCCTGTCCATCTGCCACCGTTCCTTCTAGGGTGCAGATGAGATCTCAGTGGTGTTGATCGGTTTACATGTGCATATTATAAATATTAATATGACTCTTCACCTTTCTGAATAAAAATGATATGAGTGGAATTACGTGACTGGAATTCGTGTGTCTCGGGGTAGAGCTGTGTAAGGTGAAATCTATTTTAGAATTGCATTCATATTCCTGGTCTAGGCATGCTACAACAACAATACATTTATACAACAACAACATCACATTTATAAGACACAATACACACGTTTCCTAGAACCGCCCCAGGTGAGTGGCAGGGAATATTGCGGTGAAACATAAAGGCTCTTGTGGAGAAGAGAGACTCTGTGTCCTCTTGCAGGAGGCTCTATTAGAAGTCCTGCCAGTGCCAACTCCTAACCCACTTCACCCGAGTAGTCACTGTAGTGCCTACCCCTTCTTTGGGTGGAAGCAGATGAAAACAGGGAGAACGTATTGCAGTGCCATTGTTCCAGGTTACTAAGGGCAAGTTGAATGGTACTAGCAACAATCCTTGTTAACAATGGATGATGATACATGCAAGCACAGAGTGTAACAACTGAGTATTTGTTGTTTTTACATCTGTTAACACTTTATGCTAAAATACAGTGTTGGTATATACCAGGGTGACTCACTGTCTTTGGGCCCAGGTGATTGTATGATCTAAAACTCACCCTGCAAGTATTTAACCAAAATAAAACATAAACATAATACATATCTCTTGTCATCCAACATCTGGCACATTTCCTGCAGGAGATGCGTTAGAGTAAAGTAGGTATCAGTGGGGCCAAATGTGAGACCACATTGGTTGCTACAGCGACTCTGAGGGGCATATGTACAAGAACTGCCGCTAACCAGTGTTAGGGGTAGTTAGCGGCAGTTTTATTAACGCGGCCTATCGTCGAAAACTATCGCCCTGTTAGCGATGCTTTTACAATATGGCGCTACATGGCTATATTTTCAGGTAGACGCGGTGAAAACTGCCAGTAACACTAGCGTGAAGGCGATACAAATTCTGACGTTAGCGGGCTAAAACTGATGAAAGGCCCATTAGCAGCAAAAAACTCACGTTAGTCAGCCCAACGTGACTTTTTTAGCCTCTAGAGGCAAAAATAGCCTATTAGTCCACCTTCAATGAAAAATAGGAAATAAAACCAAAGGAATGCTGAATGGAGCAGCCAGGGCCAAGTGCAGCACAGATCAACAACCCCCCAAGCCTCCCAACAGCCAGGATGAACCGCCAGAGACCCAGGGGAAAAGGACATTCATGGCTACATCTATGAAAAGAGGCACATCGCACTGCAAAACCAGTGATGCATCACTGGTTCATTACGCACTCCTTGCAACACAATTGCGTCAGAAACCTTGAAAGCGGAGACAGTCCCCAGGGCCCGGAGGCCTTGCTGGGCGTGCTTCTGGGACCCGGAGTGGGATGCGGAGGTGCTGTGGAGTCGCTAAGCCATTGCGGTAGACATTGAGGCGCTGCGATCGCCCTTACCTGGTGGTGAAGTCTGCCTGGTTGCATGGAGACACATTGCTGACCTGTGTGAGAAGACCGCCTTGCGCCCCTTGGAGCTGTGAATGATAGAGGCGCTCCTGCGTACCAACCAAGGGAGGTCTCCATTGCATACTACGATCTACCACTACACCGGGGTGCACGGAGGAGATTACCAATGGTGGGTGGCGCCTCTGCATCACAGGCGGTATGATGTTGCGCTGGCCGGACGCTGTGGAGGGTGATGCCCCTGAGATGCACCAAACTTGTGCGGCAGGAGCGCTGTAACTTCACACCTACGGGGGCCCTGTTGCATCACCTGTATCGGGAGGTTCCCCAGCGGAATTGGCGGCAACTGCTGTACCCAGGCTTGTGAAATCACGCCTGGCTGAGGCTCCTGCCAGCTGAGTCACAGATTTGGAGTGCAGCAGATTGCACCACAGTGTCAATGTCCAGGTGAGGCGAGGAGAAGGTGGGACGCGTAGTTGAGGAGGCACGGGGTAGAGTCGCCCAGGCCTAGCACTTTTGGGTGACGCACCACCAGGGCCGGCTCATCCGCTATGGCGAAAGGGCATTGCCCCACTGCTTTCAAGCAGTTAAAGAAGAGGAAAAATAATAACATGATGAAATCATGGTATGTTTGCTTTGCGGGCGGGAGGGTCGTTGGGGCTGCTCTACTCAAAGAGCAGGACAGGGGTGGAGTGGTATGCCTACTCAAGTGCGCAATGACTGTTTGGTCGGCCCTCTCAGACCACCCAAAGCAGTAATTCGCACTTCCCTGTTCGCATTGCAGGCTGCATTACATCCTGCGTGGAGAACATTCCCACCCCTCTAGCTCCTAGCTGAACGCCTTGTCAAGGCACTCAAGAACAATCACAATGCTGCCTTGTGATTGGCATAGGCAAGGGAGCCTGGTTGCCTGCTTCCTGTTCCTGGAAGCAAACTTGGGAGAGCAGGAGCACAGAAGATGCGGGACCCGGCATTGAGGTAAGAATTATTTGAAAAAATGTTTACAACCCCCGCTCACCCCGCCACTTCCCCGACCCCTCCAGTGTCCTTTTTCATGTTTCCCGCATCCCAGCTGTCCAGTCCCTCCTGTAGCACTACTCAGTGGCGGCCGCTGTGCGGCCATGCGCAGAGGGCGTACCACTGGTGTGCCAAAGGCAAGCCTGCCTGCTCCTGTCTGGCCTTGGACCAATCCCAGCGCCTTCCAGGAGGAGGCACATTTTGAATGATCACACACTCTATTGAACCAACAGTGACCATGGAACACCTCCACTTCCAGATCCGGACCAACCCCAGTGCCATCCTCTGCGGCACCCTCATCTACAGGCCCCCTGTGCCATGGACCCCTTTCATCTATGCCATTGTAGACCTCATTGCACCCCAGGCTCTCCCATTCACCAACTACATCCTACTTTTTAAACCTCAAGCTCCATCTGGACAACCCCAGTGACCAGAACACCACCCCCCTCCTGGAGAACCTCACCAACATCGGACTCAACCAGCTAGTCACTGCACCAACCCACATAACTGGACACACGCTTGAGCACGTCTTCTCCGCCAGCAGGAACTTCAAATACAGCCACACCACCATAGTCTCCTGTACCGACCATCATTGTGTACATCAAGTCTTCACCATACCCACCGCCATTATCTCCTCCCCTCACAGCTGGATCAAGGCCACTGAAGAACTTCTCGTCAACTCCCTCAGCACCACCACTCTGCCAACGCTTACAGATGACAACACCACAGCTCACAGCCTTAACCGATGTATCTCCAACTGCACCAACACCCTGGCATTTCTCAAGAAAAGACAAGGCAAACAACACTCCAAGAAGGCCAACTGGTTCACTCCCGCCCTCTACTAGTCCAGACGCCCTGCAGATGTCTCGAGAAGTGATAGAGCCACAACATCAATCAACTCTACAACACAGTTACCCTTGCACCATGGCGCAAGGGTGCCTACGTTGGCACATGGCAGCCATTGTACGCCATGGTAGGGAAAAAAGACAGGGGGGCTTATTCATGAGCCCCTTCGGACAGTTTCACCCCACCAGTGCGTAATTTTCTTTACGTACTTGCAGCGTGATTCTTGCACCATGTTTCGCCGTATTTGCAAAGTGACACATCTAGGCATATGCATGACCTTGTGAAGCCTTGTGCCACATTATACCTGCATCAAGTATGATGTATGCAAGGTTGGCGTTCCCATGCAACAAAGCCTCATAGGAGTGGCACAGTGAAATCCATCAGATTTCACTGCGACAATTCTAGGACGCCACAGGGAAGCAGGCATATGGGTGACGCAGTGCCACAGGGTTAGGCTGGCACCATGCATAGCTGGAGTTGCGTCATGCCGGTGACACAACTGCAGCGATGTGTGACTTAAGCGCTGACACATACATCAGGATTCCAAAAGTATCTGTCAATAATTACGACATGGCGCTGTACAGTGAATACTCCAATAAACCCTTGTAGGCTTGGGCAATGAATAGTTCAGGGTAAGAGAAGGCTAAGAGGGATTTTGTTCATAAACTTAGTACCTATGATTGTACACATATCACTCTGGGGTTGTTTAAGCAATTGAACCCAATTGTATCCAAAGGATAACTAAATCAATATTAAGTTGTTCCAAATTATTCAATGAAAGTAAACTAGAGAAAACAAAACAATAAAGTAAGCACACAGCAAACTAATTTGATCTGAAAAATTATTTAGCATTGATTTGATCAAAGAATACAAATCATGGGGATAAAAAAGAGAAACAAATCCAGTAATCACAGTTATGAATGGATGTACATAAAAATCAACAAATCAATTCATAACATATCAGCATCAGCAACTCCAAAGGTAAAGGAAGAAAACCAAGTTCAAACAAAGGTGTCCGTCAAGCAGTAGTGCTGTGGAGATGGTGATTAGGTCGACGTTTCAGTCTTGCTTGTTGACATCTATAAGATCATAATCAGGACTCATTTTTCAAAAAGAGTCCCTTCGAAAAACAGGGCGTGATTGAAACCTGGTCGCCAATTTCTGTGTATTTCAACTTGAAGATCTGCAGTAGCTCGAGACGTCAGCTGTAACTGCCGGATTAAATACTTCTGTTAAAAGCTTTTCCTGGATCGACAAATATTTAGTGGTATAAATCACACAAACGTAAGTCTCCTGTTCTGAAATCCTTCACTGTAACGGGTACAGGTGCTTGAAGGACACCTTTTTACAATGAATACAGCGCATCCATGGTGTTGCAAGAAGGGCGTAATGAAAAGTGTTGCAACACTGTTTTGTCGCAGCGATGCAACACTTTTCATGAATGAGGCCCAGGACCTTATTGATGGTGCGCATTCCTGCCCTGTAGTTTTGTTGCAGGGCAGTCCAGCACCAAAACCTTCTGAAATGAGGCCCTAGGGTTTGCACCAATTTTAAGACCAGCTATTTTCTGGTCTTAAAAAAACTGCCTCTAACTACAGTTAGAGGCAGTTTTTTTCGGAATTCATTGTAAATATCGCAAAGTGGGGTTAGCGGCAGTTTTTTCTCGGGAACGCCTACCTTGCAACTCATTTTCGCTAACTTCTAATAACAGAAGTGGCAATTTTAAAAATGCACGTTTTCGGCAGAAAACTGCCGCTAACTGAGGTTAGCGACAACTTGTAATAAGGTGATTAAAAAATAGCCGCCATAACGTCAAAAAGTTGACGCTACGGCAGCGTTAAGTCCTTGTACATATTCCCCTGACTGTCTTACTCTTAAGATGGTCTCTCTCCTTGTGCATTCCTCTTCACCCTCAATACAAAAGGGAGCAGCCTTATAGTTTTCATTTATGCTTAGCAGATTGTTAACTCCCAAGCCAGTGGCATCATCAAAGGTGCCTTCCACCACTTCAGACATCTCCACTTACTGATTATCTTGCAGAAGAAGACCTTGATCCTTGTAGTAGCAATAGGGTGCTAGAACACCGACCTAATTTTACCTGCTGGAAAATACTACAGGTAAAATCTCATGAGGTGCGGGCAGCAAGCATGGCCTGGCCATCGCCCCAGACCCTGCCCGGACCCCTTCACTGGTATGAATAAGCAAGGAGAGCTCCTGCCACACACCCATAGCCTTTTCTGTGCCCTGACACCCTCTCCAGCCTGCTTTCCACCACCTGTGCTTCATCCGTCCCCCTGCTTTCATTTACCACCTGCGAAATGCAGGCAGTCAATGAAAGCATATTCGTCTATGGCACGGGTAGACTGCATGCGGATATAGACCCAGTAATTCTGATTTAGTGTACTGTTCTTATTCTGGGTACATATACACACTACAGCCAAATTTATGTGTGAGATACGAACTGAAAACATTAGTTCCAGCCACACAGTAATCATGCAAATAAATCTGGCCTCCTTGCTTTTGGCCTTTTGCGCTATGATCATATTATAAACTTCTGCTGTGAAAGCTCTGCGTTTTCTTCCAGAGCCAAAAAAAACAGCATTCAAAACACTATGCATTGTGCATAATGTGCTGACCTTTTACATGAGGCACACAAGCATAGACCTACCAGGTGCCTCTGCTGAAGAAACAACATAAACAGCCCAAGTCGTAGTTAGCCATATATGCCATGAGGCAGATCTCTACATGAGCGGAAAAATCAGGAAAGGAATGTACGCCCTCCTTCCTGCAAACAGAAACAAACATAGGAAACTTTGGAACGAACTGAACATGTGGATTTTTGAATCAGCTGTCTTGCTGATTATTTTTGTTTCCATCTGTGTATTTTGTCTATTTATCTTTGCTTTCTGGTGGTCATTGAGCTGAAACGACCTTCAACACCACGCATCGTGTGTAAATTCATTAGATTCCAGTTCCAGTACATTTGCTGCCTGGACCGGTCAGTACCCACTCACTCTGCGGCACACAAGTGGAATTACACACAAATGAAGTTACATTTGTAACCTTTGCAAGTGAACGAGATCAAGGAATGAGATGAATGAGTGCTGGGTCAAGGTAAAGAATTCTCGTGGTGACTAACATGAAAAGATAACATACATGTGCAGAAGTAATGCAATTTTTTATTTTATTTATAAAGTTTTATATAACGCGAACTTGATCCCGAAGGATATCAGAGCGCTTACCAATTTGAGGCACTTAAATAACTTCCCACCCTATTCCCCTATAAACCCACATCCCAGTATGGAACTCAAAATACACACTCAAAAGTAGTAGTAAGGCAGCACCAGAGGACCGTGCAAAGCACCCGCTATGCTTGACTTTGAGCATCAGCTTCATCTGTAAAGCAGTGTGGAAGAGAGGAAAGGACACGTAAACTCTGAAGCCTGAGTCTTTCTGGTGCCGGAAGCTCTTTTGAAGAGGGACCAAGAAGTGAATACTTGTGCATATTTCTGATACATTCCGTGCAAAGACAGAATACACCGGCAGCCAGCCCTACCCATCATACCTGAATGCTGAGACTCGTGTTAGGGAGCCCAAAGCTCGCAAACCAGGGAGCTCAATGGAAATGCAGAAACATTTTGGGTAACCAAGAATGGCGGGTTATTTAATGATCTTCGTTATTCAAGATCGTCTGGAATCACCGTTGCTTGAGGATAGATAATGAAGTTATGTGAAGTAGCATCAATACACCTGAGGCCTGCTGCAGAAAACACGATTTGAACAGAAGTATATCTTGAAATATGGCATCTAGTATCCTCACACTTTCGAAGAGGGGACATCATGGGAACACAAAGCTAGAAACAGCTATGAAAGTGAATCAACAAGTATCATGCTATGAGCAAATATATTCTGTTGGAGCCTCGGCTAAGAAAAGCATATTCTGTACAGTTTGCATAATTTCCTCCCTGCGTTCTGTGGACTTGTGTGTGATGAACTGACTATTGGAGCAGTTAAAGTGAGGGAATGAGTGCATGGGTTGTCCTTGCTATGACGAGGGATGCAGTGTGTCACATTGTGCTGGACTGTTCCTATTGGAGTAAGACCAAGGCTGCTTTACATAGGCTTGGTCCCTGTCTGTGTTGGCACAGTGAGTTTTAAATAAGTTCAAATTTGAACTTTGCACTGTAGAAATAATTCTGTGACAGTGCTTTTATAAGTGTATTTGCTCCAAATAACATGAGGTAGTGGCCACATTTATTTTCACCGCCATGGTATACATATGTGTGTGGGTGTGTATCTGACTTTGTTGTGCCATTCATGCAGCAGTAATTCCCAACACGCTGGTACAGCCTTACATTGGTGCACGTTTCCTTTATAGTTAAAATGGTATGTCGTTGATGGCAGGAACTGAAATGCTCCTCACACACACAGACGCGGGCTGATTAGGATGGTGGTTGGACCGCCACTGACAGGCCGTCGGTGGCGGTCTGGCAGACATCCAGCAGAGTGGTCTGCTCGCGCATTATGATGTGGAGGCAACACTGTAGGTATTACAATGGCGCATTCCAACTGCCTTTCCATGACGGTCTGACCGCCATGAAAAGGCAGCCGGACTGAGACTTTGGGGCCCCTAGGAGGGCCCACGTTCCACATGGGCCTCCTTTATGGGGCCAAGGGTGCAAATTTGGTGCCCTCCAATCATCCATGCCCCTTGCCATGCATTGTGTGCTAGGCACCACATGGTGCCTGGCACACGGTGCATGGATGTCAGCGTTGTGATTGGTCTGAGCGCCGTGGATTGGCGCTCAGCCAGAGAGTGGAAGGCTGGGCATGTTCTCCATGCAGGCTATAATGCAGCCTGCATGAAGAACATGCAAAGTGCGCATGACTGTTTGACGACCAAAGCGTCATGCGCACTTAGAGTGAGGAAACCACTCCTCCCGAGCCCTGCTCCGTGAGCAGAGCAGCCCCGCCCCAACCCAGCTGAGCAAGGGGAAAAATAAAATGAAATGATAATAACAATGAGTTATTACCATTTTTTTTTTCTTTGACCTGGTCAGTGGGGCGATGCTCCTTCGCCTTAGCGAAGGGCCAGCCACTGGGAGGTAGAAACTGATTTGCAAAGGGGGACTCCTTCCCTTTAGTTGGTAGCCTCTGGAAGAGTTTCCCTGACACCTGATGATTTCCCAAATTAAACTTTTATGTTTTTTAAAGCAGCACCGAAACCATTAAGAAGCATGGGCTGTTTTAAAACATTTTTTTTTTTAAAAAAAAGCTTTCCATTTGGACAGGCAAACTCAAAAATAGGGTCTGCTCTCACTTTGCAGGCCACCATCCCTGTGTTTGTAGCCAATGACAGGGGGTTGCAAATTACAACTTGTCTAATTAATATTCAAAAGCCAGGCGGTTCTGTGACTTTCTCTGCCCGCGAATGGTAACTTTGCAATGCAACCTATTAGTACATGAGCCGCTTTGCATAATGAGAGTCAGTTCTGAAAAAACGTGTGTAATTTGCGGCCAATGTTTGGAACGGATTCTTAGTATATCTGGCCTTTGATTCTTCACTATACAGTCTGATTATGAAGAGAACGTTTGGTCATCTCAGTTACCACTGATATAAAACGAAAACTGGGTCAAGTACTATCACACCTATCTCTATTAACTAACCTCTCAGATCACCAGTTTTCTTCTCTGCTGCAGACACAAGCAGCATTTCTTCTGCTAAAATGTGTTGATTGTTGGTGCCTTTTTCCAATTTGTATCGTGTGGGTATATGGTTTGCTGACATGCAAGTAGTTTATATATTGTATGTAGAATTGCATTTGTTCATGTAGAGTTGGCATCTTTTCCTCTGCAGGAAAACTAAGCAAAAGGAAACAATTGCTGATATGATCTGTGGTTTCAAAGAATTATCTTCCACCGTGCATTTCTTTTACAGCAAAGTGCATATAGATTCTTTTTTTGGAGTTTTCTTTCACTTTAGGAACTCTTAAAACATAAAACCTCAACGTACTTATTTGGTGAGATTGTCATCTGCACAGTGACCCAGAGTTTAGGCACGACGTGGACTATAATCCTCACGAGCATTTTCGAAATGAGACAATTTTAAGAGGAGCATTGTGAGAAATTGATTTTTGGCACCATCAGCCTCTCTCTGGCCAATTGCCAGATGCATGCCTACCAGATCTAATGAGATCACTGGAGGATTTTATAATAAGCTTGTCTAAGGGATGCACGGAGAGGTGTCTCAAATCACAGATGTACCATTTAAAAAAACAACGGTTCACGCAAGAGGACGCTTTGTCAACGTGCAATCTTTTCCCAAAAGGCTGTTTCCATCTGAACCAGTGCTTAATTTGTAAAACAAATGCCAGGGCACTCGTTAGGAGGCACTGCAGCTTGATCCACACATTGCGCCTGCCAGCACTGCCAATGATAGTAACAACAAACTACTAACAATCACACTCCTACAATCGCGACAATGCAGGCCCCCAAAGCTATAAGAATGACGTTGGCGGTAAGTAATAGAAATGTTTTATTGTCCATTGAATTAGTAATTAACTGTTGTTTTGGTCATCTCTACATTAGCCAAACAGTGTCACTTGTGGCAGATTGTCACAAGAACCAGTGTTGACATTTAATTGCCAATGCCGAGCACCGGACACCACTGGCTTAAATTAAGCACTGGTCTGGACCATTGATATACAGTTGTCAGGAAACAAAGGATGCAGAGCATATTGTACATGTGCTCACTTTGTGATGATCATTTAGGTGCAGTTGAGGTCTGATATCTGGCAACAGCCTGGCATACTTAACGCGATTTAAATAATCACTACCCTTCCTTGTTAATATAGCGAAGCTGCCTTTGCGATATTTTTCCTGGTTGGTTTCACAGCCATGCCTACTTTGCATCTCATTAGCGATTCAAAGTTAGGTGTGCTGGAAACGGGCGCTAAGTCAGCAAAACATGCAGTAGCGTGTCTGCTGATAAGGCGATAAAATTATCGCCGCTTTTCAGCCGAAAACGGCCGCAAAAGTGGCGATCATAGCGCCGCCTTGTTATTATGCCCCCAAATTTGTGCATATATGTGTTGTGGTGTATCGCTGTGGTGGTTATGTGTTCTGTTTTTTTTTTTGCGTGCTATGGTTTTGTGCTGCATTATGATAATGTGATATTGTGTTCTATGGTGGATTTTGTGTTACCTACTGTTTTGACTATTTTGTTGTATTATGTTCTGTTGCCAATATGCCAACAAATGTTGTTACATTTCCAGATAAAAGATGAGGATGTTATTACAGTTCATGTGACAAACA
The DNA here is from genome assembly GCF_964263255.1 of Lissotriton vulgaris. Taxonomy (NCBI): domain Eukaryota; kingdom Metazoa; phylum Chordata; class Amphibia; order Caudata; family Salamandridae; genus Lissotriton; species Lissotriton vulgaris. Next base: position 1,595,963,829 of record NC_141691.1, read on the forward strand.
ACTATTGACCACCATTTAAGACTCTAGACAGTGGCAGAGACTTTTGACCTTATTTATATTTTGGAGGAAATCCTACACCATCGAAATGGTGGAGTATCAGCCGTTGGAGACAGAGCTGCAAGTTCGCCCACCTAATTTAGATGGGTGGAATGAGGGGTCAGTTTTTACTGCCAGTAACCGCCAGGAAAACTCTGGCAGTAAGGGGCAGTGAAAACTGCTAAATTCTCCCTCACCATGGGGGAACATATTCTTTTTATTTTCTAAAAATAAAATCAGGCTACATGATTTTCTTTTTGAAAATAAAAAATGAAACTGTTTTTTGAAGGGCTCCGTCATGTTGTAGGAGCCCTACACGAAACAGCGAAATGTATTGATAGGAACTGCTGTGACAGTGGTTCTTGGCGATGCTTTATAGATGACCGCCAGCTTGGCAGACATTTATAAATATGACAGGTAGCTCCTCCACCAGGTCACTGGAATACTTTAATTCGTCGTCCTGGTGGAACAACGGGGCATTTGCCAGAAATAAATCAGGCTCTTTGAATTAATGAATTAAATTAACCCTTACAGTGCTCAATTTATACAATACAGCCCTTGGACACTACAAGAAGACTGTAGTAAATGTTATCCTTCTAAAGTGAAACCTTTTTTGGGGTTGAAGTGGGAGTGGTTTTTTAAAGATTTCCTATTTGAATTGGGAATGTTAATTTTGATATTCATTTAAATTTTTTATGTTTAGTATTTCAAATCTAGAATTTAAATGTTTTTTCGATTTTGTCAAAGGTATTTTGTGTTGATTAACTGTTATTTTTACATTAGTGTTTTGGTTATGTTTCCTATATATTTTCTTGTTTTGTCATTTTTCCTAATGTATGTCTTGTCATTTTATTTTACAGTGTATTTCTATTTTAATTTACGTTTGGGGGATAATATGAACTATAATAATGTGATGCTAAAAATATTTGTAATTATGGAATAATTGTATAATTTTACTTGCTTTCATTGTTAAATATAAATGTACACATATTGTGTTTTTAGTTATTACTGTTTGTTTTAAATACAATAATATTTAATATATATTTCATTATTTATGTATTTCAATTAATTTGTGTTATATTTAAAATATATATCTTTATTCTTACCTATTTATTATATTATATATATATACACACATATATATATATATGTATATATGTATATATATATATGAAATGAAATAATACTTTATTTCGATAAAAAACAAACTTTATCATAAAAGTACATGCAATTCATTATTTTTTAAAAAAAAGAATAAAAACGTTAAAGGTAAAATCTTTTCAGAAACAAGTGGAGGCGCAGGAGGTTAGGGGCTAGATTAGAAAAAAAGTCCTGAGACAAACAACCGGGGGATGGCCTGGTGCATTGTTATATACAGTTTCCTACCCCATTCTCGATTTTATCAGTCTAGAACGTATCTGCCAGGCCTTTCCCAGGAATTTGGCGACTCCGCAAAAAATCGTCAAGGATGTTGTGTCAGTTACCAGTATGCGGAGTGCCATCGCATGGTGCCTAACTCCCAGTTCTCTGCATACTGGCTTTAACCACCTTCTCCTGGGTCCGCTGTATGCTCTACAGGCAAATAGAAAGTGAGCTAGAGACTCATTAGGGTTTGGGCATCCAGGGCAGCTATAATGATTGGACATAGATGTGTTCCAGCGCCTAGTAAAAGTGTTCAAGGGAAGTGTTCCATATCTAAACTTTAAAAACAAGGTTCTGTCTCTAGGTGCTTTAATGACATCAAGGAAGGGTTCAAACTTCTTCACCGGCTTGTGTTCTAGGAATTGGTCAGTTAAAACCCCCCAGTTTGATTTTTCAAGCTCCTTGGCTAGGACCCATTCCCAGTATATTTTTTTGATTGTCTCTTTCGGGGGTGGTGATTGGGACAACCATGTATCGCTTAGCCCCAATTTGGCGAGCATGTCCCTTAGGTTGTCCAACCATGCAATCTTAGTCATCTTATTCAGCATAATAAGTTCATCCAGAGCTGCAGCATAGTGTACCAATTCCGGTGTCCTTCTTAGTCGTACCCAATATAATAACGGTCGAAGGATTACAATGTCTTTGATTGCACGGCGGCCCATGTCTTGAAGCAGTGGTTTCAAGGGGGTAGAAACTGGGAGGCCCACCAGGTCTCTCAAGAATTTGTTTTCAGTTTTCGTTAGTTCTGTGATGTTATCAAAGCCCCATAGTTCTGCCCCATATATTGTTGCAGCCAATGCTTTCCCCTCATAGATGGCAAGGACAGGGGCAATGGGCCTGCTTGCAGAGGCTCGGTGTTCTCTAGCAATGGCTCCCGTAGTCCTTTTCAAATTCAAGTGCATTTTTGCTAGATGGGAGTCCCACTTCATTCTCCGGTTCACCCTTACTCCCAAATAGTCAAATGCATCAACCTCCTCCAGTGTACATCCGTTAAGCGCAACATTGATCTTCCTTGGTCTCTTAGTTTGGGACAGAACCATTAGTTTGGTTTTTGCGGTATTAATTGTTAACCCACGTTCCTCACAGAAGATGTCAAACTTGGTCAAAAGTTTTTGGAGACCAGAGGGGGTTTTGGACAGGAGGAGGGTGTCGTCCGCAAAAAGGAGGGTCGGTATTTTTTCACCTGCCAGGGTTGGAGCATCCGCAGGGTCCTCCCTCAAATGGTCTGCCACCCCATTTATGAAGAGGGAGAACAGAGTGGGAGCCATCGCACAACCCTGGCGAACCCCCCTGTCCACTGGTATTTTATCAGTTAGTTGGCCCTCACTCCCCCATCGAATCCTTGCATACGTGCCTTCATGCAGTCTTTTAACTAGCTCAAGGAGGTAGCGTGGGTAACCCATGGCCTGAAGTACCTGCCATAATTTGGTGCGTGGAACAAGGTCGAATGCGGTTTTCAGGTCTATGAACGCTAGATATAATGACCCTTTGCTGACAGAAACAGTCTTCCAATAAATCGCAGTGAATCGGAAGACTTGGTCTATCGTACCGACCTTTTTCCTAAAACCTGCTTGTAGGTGTGTTAAAATATCACCCTCCTCTAGCCAACTCACAGTTCTAGATATGGATATGAGGACCCTGCCAACCACCTTCTGAATGACATCAATTAGACTGATTGGTCTATAATTGGCAGGGTCCTCTCTAGCGCCCTTTTTGTATATCGTAACCACTTCTGCCCCTTTCCACGACTCAGGGACTGGGTATCCCTGAGTGAGAAGGTTCATTAGTGGAAAAATAAGATTGGCCCATAGGGTTGAATCGTGTAATAAAAGATCTCCAGGCAAGCCATCCGGGCCAGCAGCCTTCCCTGGAGCAATATTTTTAATAGCAGCTTGGACCTCGAGAAAAGTAAAGGGATCTACTGGTTTGACATTCATGATTGTTGGTTCAGATTCAAGGTGTGGGTCTTGCAGTTGTGCGGAGTCAGCTTCGCAGGAGTAGAGTTTCAAGAAGTGGGAGTACCATTGCTGTTCGGTTATATGGTGTAAAACAGAATCCCCTCCCCTTCTTGATGATTTGTTTATTAGATCCCAAAAAAGAGTTGAATCTTTCATGGAAGCAGCACTCCTGAGTTCCTGCCAATGATCTTCCTCCCATGTTCGTTTTGACAGTTCTACAGTTTTTTTATAATCTTTCCTAGCTACCCTTAAAGCTGCTGGGTCTTTTTTTTGAATCGCTAGAGAAATGGCTTTCCTTTTTTTCCTACAATCTGTTGAAAACCAAGGGTTGCCATTTTTAGGAGTAGTGTGTGTCCGCTTGTTTGGTCCTATAATTTTGAAATAGGAGCCCAGCCTTACTATAAAATCATTGTAGATATTGCCCAGTTCTGGACTAAGGACACCACCCCGCAAGGTGTTCAGCGTACTAAATTCCAGTCCCTTAGATGCCACTAAAAGCCCTATACTATCCAGAGTTTTCTCATCGGATGCCACCTTGTGCCATTTTAACCTTCTATTGCAATTAAATGGAACTACTTCTTTGGTGTATAGGTGATTATTAAGAGTTTTCTTTTTTAAGTCCCATCTAATTTCAGCGGAGAGAGGATTATGATCACTGTCTGGCATCTGCTTAACATCCATGTCGACAACATTCCCCCATAATCTTGTATCCAGGAGAATGTAGTCAATACGGGATTGGCCGTTGGGGCTACTGAAAGTCATGGCCCCGTTAGGGTCTGAAGCTGTTCTGCCATTTAAAGCACGCAAATTATATTCCAAAGTCAGAGCATTCATCTGCAATGCTCTAACCGACCATCTCTTAATGGGTTTTAGATTCAATGGGGGGATAGACTGTTTAATGTCCTCCTCAGTGACCCCTAGTAGGTCATCCTCCGTTAGAGGTTCATACATGCAATTGAGGTCTCCTCCCAATATGATATTGGATCTTGGGGGGGTACCCTCTAGAGCCGTTTCCAATAGGGATATAGTTTCTGATTTTTTGCAAGCTGGCGCTCCTCTAGCATAGACGTTAAACAAATCTACTCTGTTGCCCTTTAGCGGACCCTTAAAAGATAGATGCAGGATATCTTCTGAATTTGTATTATGGCAGGTAATATCTAGATTCATTGTTACTTTGACCCATATTATAAGGCCCCCTGATGGGCGGCCCCTACCTAGGCTGACAGCAGGAGCGAAGAAAGTAGAGTAACCTGATTTGTACAGAGGTGTCGTACTCCAGGTCTCCTGGAACATGCAGACCTCGTGTTTCTCAATAAAATCATTCCATTCTGGAATTACCAGGTGTTTTTTGAGGCCAGCGATGTTCCAGGAGAGGATACGAATTGTATCTGGGGTGTCCCCCACTTCTATATTATTTCCAGTTCTATTCTGCTTTGAAAGGATTGTGACATCAGTGCCAGAAGGTTCATTCACTGGGGTGGTTAAATTTCCCGTAATGCCCATATTGAGGCTGCTTTCCGGATCGATATAATAATTACCATTATTTAGTCAATCTACTCTATTTAGATCTGAAAAATTATCATCTTGAGTGATTGACCACCAAGGGGACGATCTAATCTGTATATTAGAGTGTCTCGGGGGGCAAGTTCGAAACTCTAACGTCACTAGATTCTCTGCCAGGAATTTGTTACAAAGTTGGATTTCGATACAGTCGGTGTGCGAACTCGACAGGGACAGTCTTTTGATGCTACTTATATCCTCCCTTATGATAGATCTACAGCCCCTCACATGTCTTATCCAATGGATAGCTTTGTTATGAATTGAATCTCTTGTTTCTTGTTCAGAATTCAAGTGTAATTTGGGAACACCTGTCATATAGACTGTTGTAACTGGGTTCCTTATCACACTGGATTGGGGTGTTGTGTTTTGGCCTGTCTTAGAGTCCCCATGGCTTCCCAACCTTATACCGTTTGGGAAAGATACCTGATTATTCGCAGTCTTGTTATCTAGTGCAGGGCCTTTTGACATAGTGATTTCCGCATATGATTTAGTGTTACGGCTATGCTGCACATCAGTCCTACTTAACACTCCTGCACCACTAACCGGCTGCCCTTTTTTAGTTGGAACATTTTTGTTGGGCAATCCAGGAGTTGTGCGTTTGGTTAAATTAGGTTTTGTCGTAGGTATTGCGGGTGTTTCGGGCTGCTGAGTGGTGTTTGTTATGTCAATGTTTCCCTTCTGAGTTGGTGGATTAAGTAGTTTCTTTATGAATACTATGTCCCTTTCTAGTTTCTCTAATTTTTTTAGGATCGCCCTGTGAAAAGACCCACATTTTAGACAGTCATCTTCTAGGTCTGTACTAGCATCCGAAGCTTTGCTACCACTTTTAATAGCCCGCGCGATTACATCTGCGGCTTCCCCAGATTCTCCTTCCAGGACGGCAAACTTATTAGTGCACATTGTGGCTGGCTCCCCTACATTTTTTGTGTTGCCCCCCTGATCAATACTTCCACACACATTAGTTACAGTACTATTCTCTTCAGGAGAATCCAGCCCGGGCCCTCCCTCTTGGGAATTATGAATAATACAAGTGGTTACGTTTTGGGGGGGTTTTCTATTGAAAATAGCTGGTATCACTTTCCCTCGGCACTGTCCTTGGCTTTCTATCCCACTGTCAGGGTTCTTCTCCTGTTGGGTATTGGGGTTATCTATCAATATTTCCTCAAGGTCATTGACGAGAGTTTCAATGCGAGTCAAGGTACAATTTGAGCCAGGGTGGGTCAGTTTTTTCGCCCTTTTCCCTTTTCTTGGTAGAGACTGTTGAGCCATCCCTTCCATAGTTTTTCTCTTGCCCATTGTTAAAAGGAAGGCAGATAGGTTAATTCACTCTCGGGGCCTTGTTACAAATGGGTCAGTACGACAGAATATGGAAACAGGGTTTACATACTCATAGGTCCCTTCGCACCACCCGGTACCTTTTAGAACTTGGATCCTGTTTTCCGCAGTTCAATGATGAATGGGCAGACGTTAGATGTGTGGCCCAGCCCGGCCTCGGACGGCCAAAGACGGCCCGCCCTCTGCCCGTGCTCCGCCCGGCGCTGCCCGCGCGCTTCCCGCGACGCGGGGGCTCTTGCTGGTATTAGAGCACCTCCGGGGGCGGGACAGGGCGTGCGCGGCTTCCTCCGGCAAAGGCTGCTGGGGGATGTAGTCCCCGGTCCGCCGAGATGTTCGCAGGCAGAGGGGCCAGGTGACAGCAGGCAGGAAGACTTACGCTGGCAGCAGGGAAGGCACTGGAGCTCCTCAGCTCCCCTCGCTACACCCAGGTTGGTGGTTGCTTCTCTTGCAGTGTCCCCCGCTCCCCCGGGGCTCTTGCTGGTATTAGAGCACCTCCGGGGGCGGGACAGGGCGTGCGCGGCTTCCTCCGGCAAAGGCTGCTGGGGGATGTAGTCCCCGGTCCGCCGAGATGTTCGCAGGCAGAGGGGCCAGGTGACAGCAGGCAGGAAGACTTACGCTGGCAGCAGGGAAGGCACTGGAGCTCCTCAGCTCCCCTCGCTACACCCAGGTCGGTGGTTGCTTCTCTTGCAGTGTCCCCCGCTCCCCCGGGGCTCTTGCTGGTATTAGAGCACCTCCGGGGGCGGGACAGGGCGTGCGCGGCTTCCTCCGGCAAAGGCTGCTGGGGGATGTAGTCCCCGGTCCGCCGAGATGTTCGCAGGCAGAGGGGCCAGGTGACAGCAGGCAGGAAGACTTACGCTGGCAGCAGGGAAGGCACTGGAGCTCCTCAGCTCCCCTCGCTACACCCAGGTCGGTGGTTGCTTCTCTTGCAGTGTAAATATATATATATATATATATGTTTTTTTAATTTTTTCAAAAGCTCCGCTTTCTCCAAGTCCTACTCACAGACATGGAATGCTGGAGTATTTATTTTGGATTGTTACCCATAACGCGTTTCGGCCGCCCTTGGCCTTGATCACTTGATAACGCTGTCATTCAGGAACCACAAAATTAAAGTGACACCTGCAGGTAATTTAATGAATACAGACAACAGATTTACATCACTGCAATGTTGGTAAATCTACAGCCATTATATTAGTATATGTTTGTACACATGTAGCTCTCAGCTACCACTGGCATTTTTAGTCGAATAAATACATACATGTGCAAATACATATTGTAATCAATTCAATTTGGTGATAACAAACAACAGACTTATATCGATCCAATGCTGGTAAATATACTGCGATTGCAAAAATATATGTTTGTGCACATGCAGCTCTTGGCTTTCGCGGGCATTATATATCTGTCCCCACAGCTGCCATCCTTGATCCTCTTCCCAGCGGACTCTCTGGGGGCTCCACTGCTTAGCACTCACATGCTCCTCCAAAGATAATTGCTGTCAAGAGTAGAGCCACAGAACGACTGATGGTACGTGTGCAGCGTCAACCGCCAACGCTGAATTAAATCAAAGAAAACAATCCTACTCCAAAGAAGAAGAGGCATGTACAGGAGGTATGGGTGGATAAGGCTTCTTTATTGTAAGTCAGGTCTCCCTCGACCTCACATTGAAAGAGACACGTTTCGCCTGTGTGGCAGGCTTTATCAATCTAATTGGTGCCATAGTTACATAAATATATAGCCCTCCTTCAGGCAAGAATAGACATAGAAGGTAGACTGTGTGATCGTAAATACCATTGGTAGGAAATGTAGTCTAAACATATACTTAAAGTGCAAAATGCAAGACATTCATTAAAGATTATAAATAACTGCATATTACACAGTCAGCATGTATACCAACAATGAAACACAATCAGCTTCCTAATATGTGCACAAAGGAAACATCTATATATTTCTTTATCTGCCTTAGATATATATGAACCTGTCATAATGACAAGCCGAGGTGCTTTAATGTTAAAAATGATGGCGCCAATGCTCTCAAAATATGCTGCCTTGCTGATAGTAAATCAAATAAAAACTACAAGAGTTAAAACTGCTTTAAATATACGTTGTGCTTCAAATGTAATTAATGCCTTTTTACAAACACCACATTGCCTTGTGACTAACCAGAACAGAGGTTGCCTGGTTTAATCAATGATAGTGGCACACAGAGCAAATATTAGGCTGTGCTTCCAAATGCGCACAAAGACAAAAACAGAAGGTCAAACATAAGGTGAAAACATGTTGGGCTTGTGACAAATTCATGGGGCTCTGATTACACAGGCTGTGTAAAATTATACATATATATGTGTATGTATATATATATGTATATTTACATTTACCAATATAATTTCAATATTTAGTACCTCAATGTTTTGAAGTCAATAGTTTTGTCATTTACATTGTAGGTATGTACCTCAATATTTAGGACCACAATATTTTTGGTGGTTTATTGCAATATTGTTGATGTTGATAAGTTGTCATAGATGCTGATTTAATTGTTTCACCATATGGAATAGTTTCACCGAAGAAAGAGAAATTTTGATTGACTGATACTCTGTCCTGGCAGTAGAAGCTTTCTGTCACTGGTTTCATACCCCAAGTCGATAGTTCACGTCCATGTACAAGTGTGGAGAATGTGATTAGAATTGTGAGGCAGTGTGGAAAGTGGTCAGAAAGTGTAACATTGAGTTGAATTTCTGCTTACTGCCAGTGCATTCAGAAGATTTTCAAATGTTGGGAAACACTGTTTGATTATTGTATTTTTGTGGACACCGTTTTTCCATTGGATTATGTAATGTTGTGGATGAACTTTGACAAATGTATTGGGTATTTATAGTTACATATGGTGAGCAGTAGCTTTAGGGAGCTTTTAATATTTGAGGAAGCATTTGGAAGTCATTAGTTTCAGAGAAGATGGAAGAGCCAGGTACAAAGTTGACCGTTTTAGGTGTGAAGTTGGAGTCCGTAAGGATGGAACCAAGGTTGCCACAAGAGAAAGCAGAATTTAGTGAACTGCTAGAAGGATTGTTAGCACTTTTGACCGTTTGGATTTGGGTATGAAAAAAAATTGAAGAGCAATGATGGCTGAGAGAGGACTGCAAGCAGTTCTTGCCAGTCGTTATTGAATTTTCTAAAGGTATGAGATGCCTGGACATGTCATTTGTTTACTGGGGTGAAAATTACTAGTCTAGATTAAAGAAATAATGCGTTTTCCTCTTAAAAAGGAAGGTGATGATTACTGGTTATGTTGGCTAATAATGGGTGGAAAAGGGTGGTGGGAGATTTATTGCCCAACATGAGAATGTTGAACTCGGCCATCTCTGCAGGATCACCCCCCAAACCTTGTGTCTTCACTCCTCCTGTTTTCTGAACTTGATGACTCCTATGACTTTTTGGACTTTACCACTGCTAACCAGTGTTAAAGTGCCGATGCTCCTGCCTAAAACATAGTGAAATTGACTTACCCCTGATTGGGATATTTCATTTACCTATAGGTCCTCAGGAAGGTGATATACCATATACCGAGGACTGGTTAATTAAATGTTACTAGTGGACAAGCATCACATAGTGTGCCACCTACTTAAATAGCCCTTCTAAATATATCTCAGACCTACCATTGTAGCCAGTGGGCAGTTTTAAACTGCCAATTCGACTTGGCAAAATAAACCTTTTGCCAGGCCTAAAACTCCCTTTTTAATATTTACAAGGCACTCCTAGGGTAGTGCCTACACAGCTTCTAGGGTAGGGTTCGTTGTATTTAAAAAGTTAGACATGTACTTTTAAGTTGTACATGACCTGGTAGTGAAAAACTCACACCTTCTTTGTTTTTCAATACTGTGATGCCTACCTCTCCCATTGGATTACATTGAGTTAACTTATTGAGTTACATTTAATACGTGATAAGGTTTGTTTGGGAACAGCTAGAAATATCATATTTGGTGTCTAAAGAATTATCTTTAAAATACTCTTTATTGATAACATTGGATTTTAAGTCATAATTCTGAAAATGCCACTTTTAGAAAGTTGGCATTTTTTTGTCTGAACCATTTTGTGCCTGCAGCCTGTGTCCTAGGTCACTTTACTAGGTGTGAGTGGCAGTGGCCTTTGTGTATTCATGTCAGAGAACCACACAATAGGGGAACTGTTGCCACAATGGACCCCCTTAGCAGGATGGGGATAGAGCTGTGCACAGCCATATTTGCACTTCCAAGACACCACCTCAGCACACACACAAAAAACTTCACACTAGCCGTTTGTGACTCCAGTCATCCTGGGACTAGGGCAGGGAGGCAGGAAATACCAGGCACTTCTGTGGATGGGAAACTCTAGAAGTTTCTTCAATTTCAAAGCTGGCAGCAGGTATAAAACTAGGACCCTCAGACCCACTCTTCAGTTCACTTCTGGACCTGAATAGAACTCTCAAAGAACTGTCCTGCTATCTGTGGCCTGCTTCAAATGACTTCCCTTTTGCACCAAGATGAATGCCCTGCATTCCTAAGGCTGCCTTTTGCTCTCAGAGTACTGCCTTACCACTTGAGACCTGCTTTTCTATTTGAACCCAGGACTACCAGAGTGCCTCCAAGTGCTAGTTGGCCGATCTCCTGATCAGAACCATAAAAGGCTCCAACCATCTTAAACCTGCTTCTGGACACACCCTGAGTCATTCCTGACCCTCCAAGTGGTCCCCTTCGAGTCCTGGACATTTGTAAGTGGTTCTAAAGGTGCCCAAATCGAAAACTTGTGACTTATAAAATGTTCTGCTTGAAAGTGACCTGAGAACTGAGAGGTGACTGGGGACCTACATGTTTGCTGATCCATCCAAGGAGCATTGCCGGCCAGCCTAGCTTTGCAGTAGCTCCTGCTGCGTTTTTCACCACAGCAGCAAATCCTGTTCAGCAGCTCCTTTTTGGAAGTTTATCCAGATACATCCTGCAGCCTCGTCTCACTGGAGATTTTTGCCTTCCAAACGTAGGAATCTTCACCGTGAACTCATCCAACTGCTCCCCGAGTACCACACCTCCTCCTCCTTGAGCACCACCAGCTGCTTTGCCCCACTTCTAAAGACATTTTGTTCTTAGAATCCGAAGGTTAGCGGAGACTGGGCCCAATTCATTTTGTGTATCCGTTCTTCTCTCCATCGTGGTGGACCATAACATTTGACTTTGTCCCATTCTTGCATGACTAGATGTTCATGGTTGGCACTTTGATCTTCTAGGCACTAGGTTTTTACTAAAAAGTTCATTCATAACTACAGTTTCTACTGATTGGATTTTTTGTTGTTTTGGTGTCAAACAATTTATTACATTTTTACCTATTTTGGGATGTTTTCATGTGTTGTGTATTCCCTTTATTACTGTCTGTGTGCTGCAAAAATACACATTACACATTGCTTCTAAGTTAACCCCTTCCATGCTGCTGACGGAACGGTTCCGTCATGCACTACGGGTGAGCTGTGCGGATGACGGAACCGTTCCGTCATGACTCCGCCCGCGCAAGGCGGAGTCAGCATGGGCGGGGAAAACCGCCCGCACGGAAGGGGTTAAGCCCACCTGCTTTTTGGCCAAGCTACCAGAGGTTTAAGCACAGTGCCTTTTGTGGTTCACCCTGACAAGAACTGTGACTGTTGCTTGAGAAGGGCTCACAGATCCGTCAACCAACAACCCAATTTCCCGCAGGGAATGTAGGTATATTTGTATGCTAGATAGTTAAGTTGTGGCCAGGGCTTGTGTTTTTTTAGCACAGACCTGTCTGATTAAAGAAGCCTTTTTCTCACAAAAGCAGAGTTTAATGCATTTTGCTCCATCACGCCGTTTTCATTTTCAGGCTGAATATTTCATTCACCCTTAATGGAAGAAGTGAAACAGGTTACACACCATTAAATAGGAAATTGCCTAGGTGGTTAAGTGAGATTTTATATAGTTAATCAATTATTCATTGACACATTGATGTCTTCCGACTAACCACCTTAATCTTGGTCAATTATATGATGAAAGGTGTAGAGAGAGATTAATGCAAGATAGTTATTTTTCCCCATAGTCTGGTTACCACAGAAACAACGTTTCTCATTGTGGGCACAAATCATGCATTTTCCATTAAGAACAACTGTCTCGTCGGGTTGCAGAATATGTCACATGCATGAAAAGTGACGGAAAGGTCTCCAAGATTAAAGTAAAAATGGGGGTATTGTTCTTACTGGTTTGAAGGAACACTATCTAATTTATCCATCTGGCTCCTGCAACGTACTGGTGGCTGTGCCACCTGAGCTGGTAAGTGAGGCATCAGCTGATTCGGTCAATGCTTCTAGGCATCTTAGTATGTGCTAAAGATATACCAGGAGGTCCACATCTCTGACACTGTGTGTGCCGCACCCAACTGGCTGTACTCAGGCACGTCCCTTAAGTGGAGTGGTGTGGCTCACTGGTGAGAGGCAGCAGACCCGGGAGCAGAAGTCGGCCCGGGACCAGGGTTCAATTCCCGACGCGGCAGGGTCGTGGAACAGGGTCAGCGGACTTGACAATTCTTGACTCGGTGCCTACTCTAACCTGGGGTCCCACTCGGCAACTCTGGGCATTAGCTTGCCTAATCTCCACAACGGCCCCATCAATGCCGGGGATGCCTGGCTCCACCATGGGGATTCCCAGTAGGGACCATCCCACAGGGAAAGCCAGGACGGGTTCCCCAGTGGTATACAGCACCGGGACGCCCCTTTGCTGGGGCTGCTGTGCGCTTTACAAGTATACGACATTTAACATTTAAGTGAACCACAGTTTAAAGTGACCTTTTTAATGGATAGGTGATGTCATATGAATTATCTTTTTACATTACTCTGGGCTGCCATGGGGGTTCCTGTTGCACTGGGAGGTTTCTGACCCATAATAATCTATGTTAGTGGAGTTGTATCAGTGGGAAACATACTTTTTGATAGAAAAAATGACTTGTGCTCTCCACAACAGGTATTCTTTCGCCTGTTTGATTTGTTTGAGTGAAATATAAAAATGAACGGCATATACATTTCTTTGAAAACAAGTTGTTGAATGTGTTTATTTAACACCATCAACTCTTATGATTTTCCCCCCCTGCGCTGAAAATCTGTAAAACCCATTGTTCATGACGAGCTCAGCTCGACATGAGTGTACGAGAGGTGTACCTCATGACGAGCTGAGCTCGTCATGAGCGTCGAAGGGGTTAATATGTGGTGCAGCGGCAACAAGTGAGGCACTATTAAGAAAATATATATAGCAAAAGTAGGGTTACTTTCACTATCTGGAAATGCACCTGATATACCTTTGAAGTCCAGCAACAGGTGTGCAGGGCTCCCACTTTGTTATCAGCTTCCAGAAATAGAAGTGGAATTCACAGGGCTCTCAAGTGTCCCTATGTGAATATCCTATGCAGTCCAGTTTTCTTCTTTGTATTCTATCACCTGTAGTACTTATTTTATCATTTGAAAGACTAAACTACAAGTCCCATAAAGCCCCCATAACCTGGACTGATGTGTAGCTCACCCATTGACCTTCGGAAATCCACATTTGTGTGGGGGTGGCAAGCATGGGCACTAGTGAAGAAATGTGTGGGAGGTCAGGAGTGTGAAATGCAGGCCCAACAGAGCATTACCAAATGTTCAGTGTGTGCACATTGTCCTTTCTATGTGTGACAGCACAGCAGATCACTGATAGAATGCCTGAACCAAAAATATTGTGCGGTCAGAATATCGGGCAAAAAATATCGAGGACCAGAATATCGAAAAGGTAAGTGCAAATAGGCAAGTATAGATTTGCTATTTTTAAACTCCACATTTACGTACCTTGAAGATATATATACCATCAAGGCTCATATATGTTGAGTTATATCTGTCCTTGATTTGACATAATATTTTGTCCAAACACTATTCTTTCACCGTTATTTTGCCTAAAAAACAGCACTTTAGGTAAGTAAATGTGTGGGCTCATGTGTTCCTCTATTACGCTTAAGTATGACTTGAAATGAATTTCCTTCCTCCTGGAGAGTGTTAACAGCGATGTGCTTTTTTATAAACATGTTATACTGATTTAATGATATGTGTGGTGTCTGTATAGATTGTGGCCAGTTTGTTTTCTGACATGTTTATTTCTCCATTTATCATCAAAAAAACTAAACAAAAATATTTGTAAAAAAGAAGTTTCTTCCTATCGCTAAGCATATCCCTCTCCTACAGGGAGTCCGGTTGTACTGCCGCTTGCACAGTCTTTTCACTCCTGTTATACGGTAAGATTAATTAAGTCAAGTTAATTTATATGTTTTCTTAAAAGGATACTAAAACATACAATATGTTTTCCTTTTCTTTTACACACTGTCAGTATTTTGAAGTGAAATACAATCTGATAAAATGTACAGTGAGAATATCTCACTCAAACTAGGTCAGTGACTCTGTAGAATTATTAAGAGACTCTGTTAACTAAACAGCGTCAAAATAAGTTTCCTAGGCAAATGCATCACAGTTACTTTTCAATATTTCCAAAAAGATTTCCGCTATTTAGCATTCTGTATTTAAAGCTCTCTTATAAGGATGATCTGAGGTCTGGAACAGAGTAGTAAAGACATAGCTTTAACACATGTAATTCAAATTCCTGAAAAGTGAGCATAGAATTCACTTGCCTCAGGATTTCCAAATTTTCTCTTTGGAAGTCTTTCTCCATGCTCCCCTTGTGCAAACGAAGAAGCATAATACTTTATTAAATGCTCTCTCATACTTTGTCAATATCCATGCATACAGTATTATTAAATACATAACATTAAATAAATAAACAATGTACTAATTTCTGTTTTATTAGAGATAAGCTCAGTCCTTTTGAAAGCTGTAGAGATGAAAACCCTGTATGCAGTAGTCAGTTTCAGGTCCTGCTTGAAAGCCTGCAAGATTTTTTGTGTGGGCTGGGTTAAAAACTTGATGATGGCTCTCTGGATATGCCTTTAGATTTTGCCAGATGGCATAAGCACCTGATTCCCAATCATATAAAATATTTTGTGAGATCATTCACGGAGTATAAACACACCAGGGCAACCCAGTCACCTCTCGGCAGATGGGTATCAATGTAGGAATTTTAATACAAAACTGGCACATTTTGTTCCATTGACCAAAATATTCAGTGCTCCCAAACTTACCCAGCGAATTTTGAATCACATAGTTAGGTTACATGGGAATCTGGAGGTTATTGTCAATGCTAGTGGGCACAGTGTAAAGCTAAGTTCTGTTTTTCCAGTTAATTGCAGCTAAGGCAGACTACAAGAGGTTTGTTGACTGACACCAAAGACCTGCTCCTAGTTATCAAATTGGAGATAGGTTGTGCTCTCCACTTTTTGTCCTAGGTTTATGCCTCTATTAGTGGACCCCTTTAAGGTCACTAAGTTGGTTGGTTCTGCTGCTTAATGCTTATCCTTACCATGCAATTGGAGAATCTATCCTGTTGTGCATGTGTCACAAGGTAAATCAGCAGGATCTGTTTTCACAAGTCTGCTCCACCATGGATTGCTCACAAGAGCATGAGATTGAGGTTATTCTAGACTCAAAGATACATCCAAGATGCAAAGGAGAACCTTGAAGTATCTCATAGCATAGAAGTGATATGATGCCTCATTAAGCTCATGGGAAGCTTTGACCTCCCTACACTCCAAGGTTTTATTGACTGCACAATTAATTAAAATCTTTACAGTAAAAGAGTAAGTACAAAGATCAATAATTCTAAAAATATCCTTCTAAATAAAATAAAGAGTAAAGAGGTATACCTATGCTGATTAGGATAATGGTATATAGGGGAAAGCAGTATGGGTACAGAGGAGTGCAACTCCCGCAGTCTTAGTCTCGTTAATTAGGGGTTCCCAGCATTTATATTGGTACGGGTAAGACTTTGCGTTGTTGGTTGCAATGGCGATCTGGTGACTTTTTCAGTGGAACAACTGGTCTGTTCAGCTCATATCAGTACTTGTTGTGGTGAGTATCCTGAGTTCCCTACACTCACCTTAGTTGGTGAAGGCCTTCCATTCAGCAGCTTTTACATAAAAACTATCATGGGTACAGGTGAGGGGAAAGTACCTCGGAGAGTCAGATTTGTCAGGAGAACACAAAGAAAGAGAAGTGTGCAATAAGGTACAACAGGAAGGCTTTTAAATTGGCAAGAAAAAAAGGAGATTGTGGCTAGGACATTCACTCCCAGGACTCACTTCCAGAAAGGGGCCAGCAAAGACAGTAGAGCAAGCACAGTGGTTCTAATTTCCTACAAATACTATCAGAATTAGCAAGATGTTACCTGGCATTTCTTACTTATTGTAGGGCTCCCACCCAAGCTTATTTCATCACCGACTCTGGTCCCTTATCTTTTTCATTTCAGCTTTTTCTGCTCAGTTTGCATATTCCTCTGCTTTTCCTCTTGAAGAGACTCCAAAGGCATCCTTTCCTGTTTTTTCTCTTATGGGAAGATTGTTACATTAAGACCGCATGAAGTGGTCTAACTGTGTGGATCATACTAATCCCTTAAGGGTCCCTATGAATTGCCTAATGCCTACAGGGGATCATTTGTCTTCTGTTTTATGAAAGATCCAGTTCATCATTTTCCAAACTTGTATTCTAAATATATTGTTGTGTTTTTAGTTGATTAATTAATTTACTAATAGTGTTATACTACTCATTATCTTAGGGCACACTGCAGACCTTAGACCCTAACCCTAAAAAGCTACTCTTAAGGCAGCAGAATGCAGGCATGATCTGATTTCTCTTCCTTCCCATACTCTACAAGCCCCCAAGAAATGAATCTCTCTTAAAATTATTTAATGAAGTATTTCACACACCAACGTGTATTCTCTCTAACTGGGATTCAGTATTAAATCTCCATGTATGCAGAGGTCCTTAAAAACAATTTGTATCGGTCACGCAAGGCTACAGCCAATCTTGTTTTATTTCTTCCTCAGTGGATTCCAGCAGACGTGATCCGTCAACTGGGAGAATATCCCATCGACGTCATCAGGGCTTCATAGGTGGATTATGATCCAGTTGTTCATGAGGAATGTATTGCTCTATGAAAATGATCCATATTACAAAGTTCAATGTCACATGAAATCCTTTCTAAGTTGTGGTGTCGCTAAGACAGTGGCGGGTGGTGAGACTTGGAGCAAGGTGCAGCGTTTTCGTGTGAAAAGATGGCCATGTGCTGATGTATCCCACAGGCATCCAGCAGTATGACTGATCCTCATGTTGACCCTCTCTGACACTTATTCACAATCCTTTAACTCTACAGACATCCTTTCAGGGAGATTGTGGGATTTACCTTCGAATCTGCTACACCTCTTTCACCCATGGACGGGGCATTCCTAACACATCAGGTGCCAGGAAATTCTACTTAAGTCTGTGGCTACGATGATACATAGAGCAGATGTTACCTGAGATGTGAAACACATATAGAATTAAACTTGATGTGGTGGAAAAAGTCTGGTCAGGAATGGGGCTATTTCTGTTGTTTATGGAAGAGACCTTTGCCCACATGCATCAAACTCCCGTTTTGCGTTTCCAAATTTGCGATTTTTACCAAATCGCAAATAAGGATTCGCAAAACGGGATGCATCATAGAAAGTGCTTAATATTTCCGATTCGGTAAAAATCGCAATTTTTACCGAATCGCAAATATTATGCGAATTAAAAATTTTGAATTCGCTATTCCCATTGATTGCTATGGGCCAAAAGGCCCATAGGAATCAATGGAAATTGCGAATTCGCAATTTTGAATTCGCAAATGTTGATGCATTCCATGGGTGCAGGGGGGGGTCCAAAGGACCCCCCCTGCACCCCTGAAAGGTATTTTTAAATGGATGTTTCACACACACATGTCCTAAGGACATGTGTGTCTGTAACATGACATTGTTTAAAATGCAAATTAGAACATTTTAAACATTTTTCGCAAATTACCACGAGGTTCAACCTCGTGGTAATTTGCACTTGCAAACTTTGAATTCGCAATTTGATTTAAGAATGATGCATTGCATTTAAGGAATCGCAAATTTGCGATTCCTTAAATGCAATCGCATTCTGGAAAGTCGCAAAATTATCGATTTTCATCAAACAATAATGATGCATCTGAAAAATCATTTTTGGAATCGCAAACGTCCGATTTTAATGAATCCCACCGTTTGCGACTCCAAAAATGCTTGATGCATGTGGGCACTTGTCACTATGAGAAGAGCAATGCAAACTCTTGAGTGATCTGTATCCTCTTGCATGCAATAGTATTTACATTGCGTGAATTTAGCTATGAAGCAACAAACTTCTCTACATTATGTGAGGGGTTGGGAAACAATCTTAGATCATGTACATCAAGCAGGGATTAGACAAATACATTTAACATGCATTCAAGGCTGTTATGCATCCTGGCAAACTGACCATGAGTCATCAACGAAATATGCATTAATATATGTATAAAGGAAACTGTATCTCACAACATTTCATGTTCCTCCTTTTCTATTAAATTTGTTTTGACCATTCAACAGGCGAAAATCTATAGTCAGGCTCTATTTAATAACACTGTCTCTCCAATTACACTACATTGTACACATTATTTTACAAGGTCATATTATCTCTAGGATAATATTATATACTTTGCGACTGTGTCTCCTCTGATTTAGAATATCCAAGCCCTTTACAAATGGGGAACATTATGATAAATTAACATCCATTGATTTACATGTATAATTCATTAGCTATGTGCCATCTGGGTGCATAGTTTCATGTGCCAATGAACGTTCAGTGCTCGCAAGTATCCTTGCTGAACATCTCAATCGTCTTGTACTAAGAAGCATCCCGAGCCCACAGTATCCATTGGCGGGCCTCATTGGAAAGCTCATTTGTCATGGATTGTTGATTTTGAAAGCAAAATGCACCACGCGTACTGCTTGCAGTCTCATTAATTTGAAAGATGAAAAACAACTCTTCCCCCGAGGGTCCAGTCTTGCCTGCAGTGCCTCTGCTGCGTGCTTTCTGTATGCCATAAATAAAGGTATTGCACTCAATGCTATGTCTCAGTTTGTAAAATGTCAACCTGTTTTGTGTTTTGAAGGGACAAAGATTACCATCTAAGGACCTATAAGTCAGTTGTGATGGCAAACAAGTTGATAGACTGGCTGATTGCACAGGTAATGTTGCTCTTTGTGTTTTGTCAGCATTCTTTGTTCAAGGAGTGAATGCATAATGTTTGACCCCCATTCTAAGTAGCCCATTAGTTTCAGTGGGCTCAGTAACCCCAGTTACTGCCATACTTAAATTGTGAGTTTAGAGGGAACACTGCTGGTGACTGGTATTCTTCCCAGAGATTTCACCTGCTGCAAGCAGGCAAGGATTCTGTGGTAGAATACCAGGGAAGATCATGCAGGAATGGGCAAGCTGAGCACAACATCCTATTTACCAGACACATATCATCCCAGTTCTTTCTCCACCTGTGTAATGATCAGAATCCCCAGTAACAGTAAATCCAGGGTGAGGCAATAACAGGGTTTACTCTACTCCATCTACTTGTTATGAGACCTTAAGACGTTAAGGAAACCTGTTGTGTTCTGTATAATGAAGAGTTAGAAAAGATGCATAGGCCTTACAATGAGACAGATATTTGGCACAGTCACCTGAAATAGGCTTGCTTTGTCTGGGGTATGCAAGTTGAGAAAATTTGAGGCAGGAAGCATACATCAACAGATCTTCGGGGATAACTTCCAGTTGCATACAATGGGGAGCTGTTATTTGTACAACATGTATATATATGTTCCCCTTCATTTCCTGCAACACTTTTCTGATTGATGACTACTGAAACAACTCTTGCCCCACCTGCCTGAGTTTGGTCTTCATATTTCCCCATGGTACATGCTCTGCTAATTACTTTGGATACAAATCACCTCTGCCATGAGATAAATGAAGCTGATAACAACTACAGGCAACCTCTTGATATTTATGATGGAGATTACTATGATGACAAATTGGAATCATTAGTACTTTCAATCCCTCTTCATGCTGCAGTGTGTCCTGTGAAATAAAAAGCAAAACTTAGCTATAATCAAGGGACACCTAGAAAGCACTGTTTCTTTAAATAGGAGGCCGAAGAGAGAAGCATAGAAAAATAGTTTAATGTCATTTTGTAATAGTTCATCAAATCAGTTTACACCGACATAAGCTGGAGGCAGTGAATATGTTTAAAACACATAATAATTTTAGAACTGTGTCTTTATCAAATTTCAGCCCTAAGTACCGTTTCAGTATGGAAACCGACTGGTTCGGAACACACTATTACAATGCAACTGCACATAGTGTGGTCGCAGACTCACATTTCCCCATGGGAGCTTGTGCAGTGGTTGGAAACCGGCTGTAGCACAAGCTTCCATAGAGAAATGGGAGATCCTGTAAATCCCTGCACTGCGTGGCAGTCATCATGAGGTGCCTGCCACACAATGGAGGGATTTACAAGGGTGCACCATATGTGCCACCCAGTCTTACAACCGGAGGCCACAGAGGCATGGGGGCCCTGCTAGTCGCTTTCTGACAGGATTTTCATGTTGGAAAGCCCAACATGAAAAGCCTGTCGGAAACCAACAGCATAATCCTGATGGCAAAAGGCTGTCCATAAGGGATTATGTTGTGGTCTCCGGCTGGCCGACGGGCTCCTTGAGCCTGTCAGAAGCCAGCTGGAATGACCGTCTGGTTTGACTTCCGACCACTGTAATCATAGTACGGGGGTTTGAAGTCAACCCAAGGATGTCTGACCTATATTCTAATGTGGCCTTTTGTGACCTTTTGCAGATATTAATACACAAGTGTTAAGCTTTAGGGGTCTGGTAATTTACCTGCTGGAAATGTCCAGGTTACATGAACAAGCTTTGTGAAAAGTATTTTACAGAGCCCACATGGTATTCAAATGGCATACAAAACTGTGGCAATAACAGCAAGTCACCTGACTCTTTGACAGTTGATTCCTCATGCCCTATTATAAATCACACTCCCATTGCATTCCTTATCACTACTATCATAACTAATTCAGGACAGAAAAAGCTCAACCGGATCTTACTTCATTTTGATAAATGTAACCCTCCTAGTTTTCTTCTCTGTGCTGGAACTAGTGTTATTACAACACAATGCCTGTATGTTAGAAAGAGATCTCCAACAGAATATCGTGTTAAAAATATCAGAACACAGAAATATTGAGCCAAAAATATCCTTGTCAAAAATATTGTGGTCCTACACTGATAATTTAAATTACAAAAATATTGTGCCATAAATATTATTCACAAGAATATTTACCAAAACGTACGTGTTTTTAATAAATATCATCTTAAAAGTAGTGTATTTTAAACATTATACTCATTAAAATAATTTTTATTCAATATAATGTAAATTTTTTAAAGTATATATATTTGATATATTATTGAATATATATGTATGTAATATATATATATTTTTTTAAATACACAATTGTTATAATACTTAATTTTTCAGTATTAACAGTAAAATACATGAGAAATTCTTAAACATATATATAAACCAACAACATGACAACTTAAAAATATATTAAACGTAATATATTATAATAACATGTATTTTTTGTAGAATACACGAAACTTGAAAACAAAACCAATTTATCTAATGTACATTAATAATATTTTAATACATTTAAATTTGTGTATAAATATTATACATAAAATTAATTACAATATATATGTAAAATATTTAATAACCAATATTGTTAAAAGCTAATCTATACAAATAACAAAAACATTTCTAAAAAATGATAAAAATGAAAAACATTATAACCACTGCAACCGTGACTGAAGTGAGGTGGAGGGGAGCCCTCCAGGGATGTTGGAACAACGTGGAAGTCGCACCATAAGGTAAAAGAGTGACAGGGCCAGTCCGCCAGCTATATTCTCACAAGACTGAAACAACTAGGCCGCAACTCCCGGGCAGCGATTTCTCACCCCCCTGCCCTCCAAACCCGTTTCCAACCACTGCTCACTGTCAGCTCATCCCCATGCCCACCAGGCCTGCCGTTAGCAATAAGCAGTGTGTTTTGAGTTGGCCACAGCGAAGTGTGGGTGTGAGGCGTGCAGCATTGCTAGCATTACGCCATAGGGTTGAGCCAGAGGGGGAGGCAGACGGTCAGACCAGCTTCCGGAGAGGTTTGTCTCTCTCTGTGCGCTACCCCACCTCACTTACCAACACACTAGCTATCATCTTCACTAAAAGAGAAAGCAAAAAAGAGGAAATAAATTGTCATCATCAAGCCCGTACCAAGTCAAAATCAAGCTGCATAGGGTTCCTCCTGTACCAAGTGGCTCACCCCAGAGTGTCGACTGAATCCACTGTGTTTTCAGTACTTTTAGAATTTCCACTGATTAACACAACTTGCCACAAGCTACAACAGTCAGCTTAAAGTAGCCATCAGGAATTTAGAAAGCCAGCAACAATCGCCTTTCGGGCATTGAAAGCCTCCCTGGTGTGGGGAGCTCAGGGAAAAGCAGCAGTAAAATGCAAAAAAGGAAACTCTCTACATGGTCAAAGTTGGCAACTGAGGGGGAAGTCTCCCCCAGACCAGAAACCACCCAGAGCACATGAAGGCACCCCAGCAATTTAATAATGGTTTCATGCCCCCAGTCAGGAATGCCCAGGCCCCAAATCATGCTCTAACATCACAGCAACAGGCTTCATCATGCAGTATTTCTAGGGTTCGCCCGCAAAAGCAATTCACATGCCTTAAGTTCTGCAAGCAATATAGGGAGTAAAGACGTGGTGTCGCCTAACGACAGCTGAAGTAGTGAGTGCCAAGATGGACCTTATCGATGCCAAAATCCAAGACAGTTTAGAAGACAGGCCGTGCTCATGCGCATCCATCATCGACTAACCAAACTCGTTGCCACAGTCAAATGAAAGGTGACCTCTCTGTGGACAGCAGACCCACTGCACACACCCATGAACACATGGTAGTTGAAGACACAGAAGGGACACTTCATCCTCAACATTCAACTTAACAGATAGTCCCCTGTCAATTTCAGTCGAAACCCAGACCTTAAAGTTCCTGCAAAATCAATCACCTCTTAAAATACACAGTAGCCTCAGCACCAGTGATCAGCTAACAGGATAGGACAAAAAGGAGGTAATACCCTGTCCAACACAGCCAGCTGTGTCACTTTCCAGGAGAGCAAAGAAAAAACTATAGAAACAGCATAAAACGGCCACAAAGGCCAGAAGAGTGGTGTTTCTGACAACTATCAACAAAAATCGCAATCCATTTGCAGAACGTGACTCTGCCCAGTTGAACCTGATGTTCACCCCCATGGTGGGCATTAACAGCACAAAAGATCTCGCTGTAACAAGATCAGTCCCTCAGATAACTCCTCTCTCAATGATAAATAAGAAAAGGAAATACCTTGCTGTAGTAAGATCAGCCCCTAAGACATTCCTCCTCCCCCCACCCTCTAAACATGGAAAGGGGGATGCAAGCACTCAGGCTACACTAAACTTTCAGACATGCACAGATACCAGTAGGAACTCAGGCTGGACCCCAAATAACAAAAGCATACTCCCAAACAGCCAGCCCATCATTCCCTCAAACCGGATTAGTGTCAGTACAACGCGGATTTTTACGTCGCATTCCGTTACAACTGAATTTTTACAACGCAGGATCCATTACAACGGATGCCATTACAACGCATGGCATTACATAGCAGATGGTATTACAACGCATGGCATTACATCGTAAGTATAGGTAAGTATACCTTTTTAAAAAAATGTTATTAAGTTAATTTAATTAATTTAATTTAATTAATTTAAATAAAATACATTTTAAAATAGCCATTAATTTAATTTAATAAAATAATATCTATTTAATAAATGTAATTTCAATAAAAAAATTGGAATAATTTAATTTAAATAAAATAATAAAATTAACTTAATGTACATATTTTTATAATTGATATTAAATTAAATTAATTGAAATAATTTATTTAATTTAATTAATTTAATTTAAAAATGTAATTAATGAAATAAAATTTATTTAATTTATTAAATATATTTTAATTAATTTAAAAATGGTAAATATAATTTAATTAACCCAAAACACAAACCCCTGTACCCCAAAACCCAAACCCTGCCCTAAAACCTAAAAACACCCCTGTACCCCAAAACCCAAACCCTGCCCTAAAACCAAAAAACACCCCTGTACCCCAAAACCCAAACCTTGCCCTAAAACCTAAAAACACCCCTGTACCCCAAAACCCCAAACCCTGCCCTAAAACCTAAAAACACCCCTGTACCCCAAAACCCAAAACCCTGCCCTAAAACCTAAAAACACCCCTGTACCCCAAAACCCAAAACCCTGCCCTAAAACCTAAAAACACCCCTGTACCCCAAAACCCAAAACCTTGCCCTAAAACCTAAAAACACCCCTGTACCCCAAAACCCAAAACCCTGCCCTAAAACCTAAAAACACCCCTTTACCCCAAAACCCAAAACCCTGCCCTAAAACCTAAAAGCACCCCTGTACCCCAAAACCCCAAACCCTGCCCTAAAACCTAAAAACACCCCTGTACCCCAAAACCCAAACCCTGCCCTAAAACCTAAAAACACCCCTGTACCCCAAAACCCAAAACCCTGCCCTAAAACCTAAAAACACCCCTGTACCCCAAAACCCCAAACCCTGCCCTAAAACCCAAAAACACCCCTGTACCCCAAAACCCAAACCCTGCCCTAAAACCTAAAAACACCTCTGTACCCCAAAACCCAAAACCCTGCCCTAAAACCTAAAAACACCCCTGTACCCCAAAACGCAAACCCTGCCCTAAAACCTAAAAATACCCAAACACCCCAAAACATATACCTCAGTACCCAAAAACATATACTCCTATACTCATACTTATTTAAAAAATTACTTAAATTAATATATTTAATTTATAATATTTAAAAACATAAATAAATATTTTTATTTATTTTTATTTATAATTAATAATAATTAAATCAATTAAATAATATTAAATAAAATAAAATAAAATTATATACTTACCAATACTTACGATGTAATGGTATGCGTTGTAATACCATCTGCTATGTAATGCCATGCGTTGTAATGGCATCCGTTGTAATGGATCCTGCGTTGTAAAAATTCCGTTGTAACGGAATGCGACGTAAAAGTTGCATTGTAAGTGATACACACCCCTCAAACCTACTCAAAACGTGCCCCCAACGTTGGGAGTCTCGATTATCAACCCAATCAACGCCCCCCCTTGCACATTTAGCCAGAATATAGTAATCAACCCATACATAGGCTAGCCTGGGCACCCTCAAGATACCCCGATACCATATTAAAGGTCAACATGATATTTTAAACAGGGGCAACATTCTTTGAATACTCAAACATGTACCATCTCGGGCCCATATGTGCTTTGACAATCTCAGCTGGGTTAGGTTCCAAAAACTCCCTGACAACACTCAAGGAGAGTCAACTTTGGTAATCATGAACCGACAACCATACCAGGTCGCTATAATCAAGATAGCGCCCCCTGTTTTCAGAATGGGAAATAGACATTAAACAAAATCATCCAGAGAAATACGCACACGTGCTACAGGCGCAGCCCCTATAGTAAGGGGCCAACTCTGTAATTCGAGGGACAGACAGTGCCCATTGCACTTTTGAACACCAAGCTGAACTAGAGAAGCACAACATATTTTAAATATCATGGACTAATGAACAGAGGTTGTACACTCCCGGATCGCTCACGAGGATTGTGAGTGTCGAGCACCGCCTGCTTTGAGATTCCACCAACTGCACTCCTAACAGCACCCATACTTGGACACAAACCAATCTCTCAGAGATGGCCATCTCCAGCCCTCAGTTAACAATTATCTCATGGAATGTGGATCCCTCAAGAAAACTACTGATGACAACTCAGCCTTTGACTACCTCCACAAAGGAGAGATACTATGCTTTCAAGAGACCTGGGCCATAGTGTCAGCCACACTGCCAGGTTATTATGAATTTCATTCACCAACAATAAAACGTAACATCTTTGGTCGACCATCAGGAGGACTTTCCTTGTACGCTAAACACAACTGTAAAATAGAGGCCACTGCAATAGCCACTAACACACAAGCTCCAATCTTTGCTTATCAAAGGCCTAAAATGTGATCTCAAGCCACTTCCATTGCTGCTAATATACTGTTATGTCAACACGGCGCAGCACCAGAAAAACCCAATAAACACTCTGCAGTGAAGGAGGTCCACTCAAGAAGGTAGTAATTCAAGATGATTTATTTTATGAAGATAACATGTTGTAAGGTACAGGACATCATGTTGATAAGTGGTAGATCAGAGCCCCACCAGGAGCTGCCAGTCATCTGTTCAGCCCATGACCAACTGTCACTCTGCCTCCCTCAGTCCCAACATTCCGAGGCATCATCAGACTCCAACATTCTAATGTGTCAGAGCACAGGCACTGGCAGAGCAGGGCTGGTAAAACACCTTACAGTATAATATGCAGGATACTACACACTCTAATTACCGCAACTGAAGAGCTGGTAAACAAATACTACTCTCATACGCCAATCATAGCTGGAGACTTTAACATCAGGGCCCCGGGCTTTCAACCAAAAACAACCAGACTAACCTCTGAGGATGTTTCACTCCAGACTAATTTTAAAAACCGCAGCCTAGCCTCCCTGCAAACTCTAAAAGAAACAAGTGAACTGCAATGCTACATTCTTCCCATTTCCAGGAACATACCAACTATCTACCATATCTTCATCAGCAAATACTTGACACCTAAGATCAGCCCTTTCGAAGTAGATGATTGGGCAGAAAGTGACCATAGACCTTTATGAGCAATTCTGCAATTAGACATTAAGACCGCACCTCAATTACTTCCGCTCGGAGAATCAATGGGGGAAAAACAACATAAAGTTATCCCCAGAATTAAATGGACAGACAACCTCAGCAAAAAATTAAGCAACTGGATCATGTCAAAAGAGGCCACTGACACGTCACTCAGCGCACTCACACCACTGGAGCACTGTGATAAACCTGTAGCAGACTGCCGCACAACCTTGGGGGTAGGACTGAAGCCTACTTTGAGAAGAAGACTCCCCATTCAACCAACTGCCTTCTAAACACCAATGATGGGACTGGCCACAAGTAAGCGCAATCTTCTAATAGCCTTAGTGGCTAAAGGACACGGTGACAAGAACATCGCGTGACATACTATTACAGCATACAGAGCGACCCATATGCAGATTTTTAGGCAACAGGATTTTAAAAAAATCGAGGAAGAATGGTTATAGATATTTTCCATAGTACAAGAGAAAAATCATTACCACTTTTGGAAGCACAGAACAGCTTCAGGAATTTCGCCCAGACCAAGGACAACGGCATGGCAGAAAGGGAGGAGTGGATCACCTACGCCAAGCCTTATTCACGGATGATCAAGCAACTGAAATAGAGGCCAACCAGACAGTTGCAGCAGTAGATTGTCACACATTGCCATCCTTCCCTCATACAGAGGCCTCCATCATCACCGTAATACAAAAAAGGAGGAGAGACGGGCCCCCGGTCCTAATGGCCTCCTTGCTTAAGTTTTTAATGCTTCACCGGATTTCTGGGCTGGGATACTCACACTGCTCTACAACCACACCTTTAGCACTTCCACCATTCCAAACTCATGGAGAGGGTCCATTCTTGTCACAATTCACAAAAAGGGAGACCGTTTAAATTCAGAAACTACCAGCTACTTGCCCTTCTAGACTTGGAAGCAAAGGCATACGCACGTACCCTGCTAGAAGTCCTGGAAGCCTGGGTGACAGAAAACAGCATTCATCCATACTTTCAATCTGGTTTCAGGCCGGAAAGCTCCACAATGTTACAGTCCTAGGTCAGCTGTCTCACCAAGCAACACGTAGCAAAGAGCCACCATTGTTCAGTTGTTTAATTGATTGCAGTGCAGTTTTCGACAGGGTGGTTTGCGGCAAACAGTGAGAAAATTCCCCCCTTGCTGCTCAAAGCTATAATATCTGTATACCAGGGGACATGGGTCTAGAAAAAAACAAGCCCTACCACAGTGACCACTAAAGTCTCATCCAACAATGGACTAAAATAGGGCTGCTTGCTGGCCTCCCTCCTTTTTAACTTTTACACAGCTGAATTCAGGTGGTTCTGAATTCGCCCGCTCGGCTGTTACTCAATCTTCCCCCTAGATCACCCATGACTAATCATTTGGAGGCTCTTCATTGGCTCCCAGTGGGAAAGAGGAAACAATTTAAGACCATGGCTTTAATGCATAAAGCCCTGCACTGCTCAGGTGCTTGCTATCTGAGAGAGAGGATCCATGATTACATCCCTGCCCACACCTTGCACTCTTCTGAACATCTGGTTATGCGTATCTGTGGCTCAGAGCAAGCAGCAGATCATTCTCTTATTTAGGGTCACTTAACTGTAACAAGTTCCCTAGGGAACTGCATCTAACATGGTACCTTCCCGTCTTTAAAGAGAAACTGAAAACTTGGCTTTTCACACAATCTGTATACGTTTCATATGCAGGTGATGTCTTCTCTTTAGAGCAGTGAGTAGCTGTGCGCCGTATAAATCTTCTTAACATAAGATAACATAACCTTGGCAAAGCAATAGAAGGTGCCAGCCTAGTCACACCCATGTATGGTCAACCCTCCCAATCCTGCCGTACGCAGATGACATAGTACTCATGGAAAACACCAAATCAGGTCTACAGAGAGCCCTTGACTCACACCATAGGGTTCACAAGGCCAACAAACTTCAGGTGTACTAGGGCAAGACCAAAATCATCATTTTCGGAAAATATCCTCACAAGAAACAAGCACATTGGCAGCTTGGGGAATTACAAAAACCCATAGTTGCAAGTTATAAGTACATAAGTGTTTGGTTCACTGATTGGGCCAAACCAATGGCCCACCTGAAGCATCTTAAAATTTAGTGTGCAGGAGTTGTTCACACCCTAAAATGCCTCAGCAGCCACTTTCAAAGCCCAAATGCCGAAACTATGCCCAACAAGTTCTGAAAACTAAACTTATCCAAGCTCTAAAATACAGCCACTTAGCCTTTGCTGATGCAATGGTAACATTATTATAGAACATCCAAACTTCAGCATACAAAAAAATCTTTCAAGCATCTCGGCAAGCCTGAAGATTGAGGCAGAGACTGGAGCTAGGCCTTGGGACAATGGATCTTGAATGCCAATGGGACCTACTAAAATATTACATCAGGACCCAGCGGGCCCCTGAGAACACACACAAGGCCCCACTCAAAGCCATCTTCGAAGGAGGGATCTCCCCATGGCAAGTGTATCTAGCTGAGGCAATCAACAACTTGAAAATCAAAGTCATTAACCTACATCGCTAAGACATACTTTTTCTAGTATGGAAAAAAAGACTGTGGTCTCGCAGGTAAAGAAAACCTCCCTAGAACTGGACACAGAAAGTCTCCATCGTTGTTCGATCTTTGAGGCACTAAATGATACCTAAATGTAAATGTATTTGAGCTTATATAGCGCACAGCTACCCACAAAGGGTTTCCCGGCGCTTGCTTAGGGAACCCGTCCTGGTATTCCCCTGTGAGATAACCCCGGCAGGGTATCCACAAGGTGAAAGCCAGGCATCCCGCCGCGAGGGGCCGTTGTGGAGATTAAGCAAGCTATTGCCCAGAGTCGCAGAGTGTGAACCCGTGAGTCGAGAAGGCACCAGAGCGAGAATTATCGAGTCAGTGGAATTTTTGAGCCCAAGACCCGCCGAGGCGGGGAATTGAACCCTGGTCCAGGGCCGATCTCAGCTTCCGGGTCTGCCGCCTCTAACCCCTGAGCCACACTTCTCCACTACCTACACAGCGGGAAAAGCACAGCCCTGCTTACATTAAGCTCTTGCAGTCCACACACACAGGAAAATCCTATCTATCCGGCTGGCTGCTCGCCCTACCAATTTTGAACTTCAGCCCATCTTGGGTAAGGGAGGGTGAGGCAAGAACATGCAGACTGTGAAACTCGTAGAAAATCCTGGCTCCACTTGCTGTTCCCCAAACTTGCCAGCGATCGCCATCGCCATACTAGTCCCTCTATTTCTTGCCACTGGAATAAGACCCTGTAGAAAAGCCGTAGTCTTGTGTTTTTCAAACAACACTCTTTGATCTTAGAAAGGCTTTGGAAATTTGCGGATGCCATTCGATCAGCACTCTAATTGTCACATGTGGGAGCCACAGGATTAAGCTCAACATGTGCCTCACACAAACCCCATCAATCAATCGTCCTACCAAGGGTCCAAAGCCCTTGCCCATCCTCTAGTCCTTTGTATTCCCCACACTGGTACTTTTGATAAATGGGTGTGTTTGCCAACGCCCCAAAGAACATACATAAAGACAATCCGGTCTTTGCCATTCGTCAAGATGCGATAATTGCACTCTGCTTTCTTTGCCTTTTTTAACTCTCTGAGCATTTACATTTTTCATAAAGACAATCTGGCCCTCGCCGTTTGTTAAGAAATAGTGAAAGCCTGTTGCCTTTTTGTAATGACTTTCCCTTTTTGGATTTTAATCTTGACGAATTCCCAATATGGTTTTTAACAACGTAATTTTTGCAGAACTGTGTCTTTCGTTTCATGTCATGTTTTTACTTTAAGGATATTATTCTTGATAGATTCCCAATATGGTTTTAACAACTTCATTTTTGTACTTAGGAAATATTGTGTCTGTTGACTTATGTAACGATTGAAGTACTTGATCATTAATAAATTCATTCATTCATTCACATAAACAATTAACCTCCTTAATAGTTAATTTAATAATTAATGTACAGCAAATATACACATACCATTTAAATAAAATTAATTCTAATGTATTTATCTTCACACCCTAATCCCCTGTAAACCCAACAACTTGCTACTTAAATGTAACATACTATTATTAATTTTAATAAAATCATACAAACTCACATTCAAAGAATACCATTATTAATTATCAATGAAATGCTTGATCTACAATTAAACAATACTTACCTTTACGTTTAAATTAATTATAATGTAATTATCTTCCCACCCCATTCCCCTACAAGCTCAACAAGCCGCTACTAAAATATAACAAACTGTAAGTAATAATAAGATTACAATATGTATTAAAATGTAAAAAATAAATTTGAAAATGTAAACGAAAAATGAAAAAATTAACGTTATTAATATTAAATGAAAATCAATCATTATTCAATTTTAATTAATTGTAATTTAGTTAACATCCCATCCTATTCCACTACAAACTCAACATACGGGTACTAAACTTAAAATTACTAATTAATTACATTTCAAAATAAATTAGTAAAACACTCAAAATTAAAATTTTCTTAAAATAAATGTAAACTAAACTAACCTTACTACCAACATACATTTTACAACATAATAATAAAAATGATATTAAAAACAACAATATTTTTAAAACAATGTTTCTTACTAAAAAAAATTTATATTATTTGCAATGATATTCTGTATTACAATATTTCTGTAGTAGCAATTTTGTTTTACGTTATTTCTGTATCACAATATTTTAAACTCAATATTTCGTCCAAATACCATTAGAACGAGATTGTGGTAAGGCCCTCGTACGAAGATGCATGTTCATGTGGCTTGGGTCCTACTGCTTATTACAACTTATCCTTGTGTGTTAAGAAAAGACAAAAACATATTTCTAATCGGTGTCCCATGAGAATGATTTAAACCGAAACTGTTGTAAACAGAAATTAACATTTAATACATATTCTCTAACCATAACAGAAATATATTATACTCTATGAATATTTAAAATAAGGCTAAACATCACTAATCCTCCTTGTTTCCATGTGCCAGCTTCATTGTTTCTTAACAAATGACAGTCTATAAACCTATTTAATGTATAATGAGTTCAACCAAATTAACATAAACATTCCCAGACTCATGAATCTCTGCCTCATGTTTCTTACATATTTGGAGCATCATGATGCTCATGAAATATATGTATACAAGATGTGCACTTCTTAGCCATTTTAGCGATCACACCATTTGTCATGACACCTGATAACGGCATCTGACACAGATAACATGCCAGGTTAATATTCAAATACAAACCCTAACAAGGGATAGATTCTCTCATCTTAAATCCTCATGCTTCTTTACTAAATCCTGAACTTCCCATGCACACTATCTAATTCTCTAACCAGACACATTTTAACCAATCAGACAATTGTGAAACCAGCCATTGTTTATAATTCTTCACCAGCACCTATCCATTCATCCAATCAAAACCCCTCCTTCAGCCACTATTCATGCTGCCATTACATGCATAGAAATTGATAAGGCAGTCACCTATTTATAATGGAATAGAAATGAATAACAGTGCAAAGCTTAGAGAGAAAAATGATATAGATGTGAAATGTTCCCCTTATAACATCCTGACAAAATATGTGACCAGTAGAGATAAAACTGATCATGACTTTCTTCCTTAAGACCCCACAAATCTATCTTCTCAGGGCAGTAACTATTTAAAATAAAAAAATAATTCTACAGCGAATTCATAATGTAGCTGATTGCCCAAAATACAACAAAAGGGAACATTTAGATAGTGACGTCTCCCTTGCTTGTCATTGCTACCACTAGCTATTGTTCATTCTACATGTAGACACTGCTGTATGTTCTTGAAAACACTGTGCAGCAACAAACCCAAATATCTGTGACTGATTGTCCATCTTGGGCCATGATAAATGTATCCCTGACTGCTACCACTCTGAAATGCACCATTCTTAAACATTGAAACCATCAGTCCGGAGGATGTTCTTTCTCAACTTGACCCCATACAATTTGAAATTGCCTCCCCCCGCAAGTTCTAATAATTAAAAAACATCAGAATTCAAGTAAAAAATACAAATTTCTATATTTTGAATAATATATTGTCTCCCCTAACAAAAACAAAAACTATTTTAGCAAATCATTGTAACTTCATTCATTACCACTGTATTTTACAGTGCATATAACGTCAAGTATTATGTGCATATTAGTACTTATTTGTTCTATTAAGGTGTCCATATTTACAGACTGATTTAAAGGTGATTGGTTAGTGAATATCCCACAAAAATCACTCTTGTCAGTGCTTCTGCTCCCCATTTAGTGGGGTAGGAGAAAACAAACTTCCCAGTGGCAGAGCTGCAGTCGTCTTTGTCACTAGGAATGCCATGTCAGCAGTAGAGATGAAGACAAAGATGATCACGCTCTTCAGTAGTGTATTTTCTCTGCGATAGACCAACCTGTAAACAGCAGCAGTCTATTGTCACTCATGTGATGAAAGAAAACCTCTAGCATGTCAAGGACATGTCTAATGTAGGTATTGGAATGTACTTTGTACGCACATTTACAGAAGGTATATTGGTTGTAGATGTCCCACCATGATTGACAGGCTCCCCTTCGAAAGACAATTTCCAGCCAGAGCAATGCAGATAATTACATGTAGTGCAGCGTTCTTCTTCAGTGTGTCATAGATATTTTATCAACCACTCTTATGGGTGGGCTGTCTGACCACCCTATTGAAATTAGTCTCTTAATGTAGATTAAATTGCTTTTATAATGGGTAGTAGTAGAAGAAGCATTAAAATACAGTCATAACACTCTGGTCATTTCAAGAAATGCAATGCACATTGACAATTTCATAAGAAATGTAAATAAATAAAGTATTGTGTCTTTACCAGGGGGACTGCCGCACAAGAGAGGAAGCAATCATTTTAGGAGTAGGACTCTGTGACAATGGCTTTATGCACCACGGTAAGAACAATCTGAGCAGCAATCAAAATAGTTTTTCAGCTCCCATTGAAAGACTGAAAGAATAATTAATTATCGAAATATAATTTTTCCCCATGCTGTGGCCCTATATGTTGTTTAATCTCACTGTAATTGAACTTCTATCTTGGAAAAATCAAAGTTCACTGATATTCAAAGCTTTTGCACTCTAAAAGGTTCTATGTAGAGGCACTCCCACACCATATTTTGTAAGAGCGTTCCTTCCAGGAGTGACACTTAGGCACTGACAAGCTTGTAGGCGGGACCCAGCTGTTCAAGGGCCAACCATGAAACTACATACCCCACTTGTGATGCCAGGTACCCCAACCACTGCGCTGGTTGGGAACACATAGCCATACTCCACCCCATCATGGTCAAGGGTGAGAGGCACCTACACACTGATGAAGGTCCACAAGCACTTTGGTACAGCTCTCGACATTTTCCAAGGAAAGGCACACATTCTCTGAGCAGGGTAGTACCCTGGGTAGGTAGAACATCTATTGGAGATCCTTGTCTGCCTCACTGGGAAAGACAATGGATAAAGAAGTAGAACAGGAGATCTAACTAGGTGATACTTGATTATGCCCTTGGTATCACAGGAAAGCTCCAAAATATTCTTCCCACAGGAAGGGTACTTTCTTGTTTAAGCGCTGTGGAACTGGCTTTGAGTAGCCCTCAGTGCTTGGAGATTGGCTATCACTGTTGGGAGGCACCCTTGGGCAGGATGGCATATATGGACCTGCCAAATGGTAACTCCAACACACTTCAGCTGACTCATCGAGGGGATAGGCTGATTCCTTGCTCTGCTCGTCCTCATGATAGCAGCCAAAACCCTGAAATGTGCACAGGGATTACTGACCCCAGAGGCATCTAAACTCCAGCTTTTGATTTGAGCTTCATTTGGAGAATTGCTTCGCACTATAATCGTTCTCTGCTGCAAGGCTACTCCAAGCAGTTTTTTGTGCCCAATGTGTTCTGTCCACACGTCCTTCCTTACATGTATGAAAGCATGCATGTATGTGCTATTTGCATAGCAGAAACCTAGGCAAAAGGCAGTGGAGTGCTTTGTACTGGGTCAAAAGCAAAGCTATAGTCAACAAGTGTTTGACGAGGTAGCTGTATTCTGGGAGCAGTAGTAGACTCTTACTTCAGTGTTCTTTAGAGCGGTACCTCTTCAGCTCCTTCCTAAATTGTTTCATAAACCATCACAGTTTCCTAGACAAAACCTTTTAAGGGTCCCAAATGCACACCGACAGGCATAGACAATGTGGAGGAAGTGCATTAGTACTGCATTTAGTAAACCCTCTAGTGGCACTCTATATAGTTCTTATTTTCTTACAAAGAATGATGAATTAAAGAGTCATTGTGGATTATGATTTGTGATGTTTATCTGTTAATAATAGCAACCTGTTTTGTTTGTACAACACCCTTTCATTTTCTATGTGCTGTAAATTGCAAATGTTGTTATTGCCTGTTTAATGGTACTCGATTTACTGACCTTGAAACGATAGAATGTGACTCCAACTTGCTAGTATTAGTATTCAAACTTGTGACCTTCACGTCGCTGCGTAAGTCAGCAGTGAAGTTTTATTGCACGGAACCATCCTTATGATCATTGCTTATGACATGTTGTATGGCCACAATACTACCTAGTTATCGTACTGCAATTACTATCATCCCCATCTGTTTTCGTACATGTGTGCCTGGTTGCCCCTGACCCACACTAACCTATTCACCAGAAACCCACAGTAGAGACTATGAGCAACACATTCCTGCTACTTATCAGCTTAGCTGCCAAGCACTAAATGTCCACTACATTGTAGAGGAGCAGGAGTGTTAAGATCTTTGCAGGGAGTCATGATGGACTGCTGACACCTTTTTGGATGGATTATAGTATTAAGTCCAGGAATATATTGCTAGAGAAATCCCTAACTGCATCTGAAAGGTTCAGCTGGGGATGGACTAGGGGGTTTGTCAGAAGCCAAAAGCTCACATATCTGTTCTGCTCCTTAAAATCACAGTATCATGACAGTACACCATCTATTCTGGTCAGGTCATTGTGGAACCCACAAATCTGAACAAAACATGAGTAAAACATCTAAATCTAGACATGAACCTGCAGCAAAGGCAGTAGCGTGGGCACTAGAGGGAAAGCTAGGGTTGACAAAGGCTTTCCATTGGCGGCCAATAACTTACATTCATGTTGAATGCAAAGAACAGGGGATAACTGTAGTATGTGGCCAACCAGACTCCCACACTCCTGAATATATATTCATGGCTTTCCCCATGCCTCGAAGTGACTAATCATGCAGGGAGGAATCCTATAACTGGAAACAAAGAACCACTGTTGAAAATGTTTAATGGCTGGTCCTAAACATGGGGTGCCTATTAAGTGTACTTCAGTGTGCCTATGAAGACATTGGTTACCTATCAATCAGTACAAGTGTGAAGTGGTACAAAAATGCTTTCACTGTCCCTTTCTTCCAACTGATGGTGAGCAGAAATAGAAGATCCAAACTGGTTGCATTACCTCGATGAGCATAGATAATAGAGGTGCAACTCATGCAAAGCAGTGGTCCTATCATTTTGATCTAAAATGCGTTTGTTCCACAGGCATGTGGCAGAAAATGGGGCAAGCTCATGTTTGTGAGCAATACCACTTTAATAGCTCTGAAATTATATTTTCTTGCACAGAAATGAAAGCACCCGCAATGGCCATGGTTACCTGGGAGCAGAACTTCTTACACCCCAGATAGACAGATAGACTTCCCTCCTAAAAGTAATTAGACCCTGAGAACAGTTTAATTAGATTCATACTAGCAATCACTTCTTATTATCTACAAGATGACACTCAGACAGAGCACATGAATCGGATTTTGCTAAACGTACTGGCCCCTTGAATTGAAGCCAGTTGCTCAAGAAGAGCCAGCTTCTTTCCCACAATAATTTCTTGCCTGTTAGACAGTCGTTAAGGTTCTCCAAAGCAGAAGCCTAGAATCAGACCATAAGCTCATTTAGGGGGACCTTCTAAGACACACATAGCCCCTCTCTCACCAATGGAATAGAGGGTCCCAGGCCAATGGCCTACATTCTTTTGTAGTTGGTCCTGTTTACCTACTGCAAACAGGCCCAAATTGCAATGTGTTGGGACATCTAAGATCACAGAAATCTTCAGCCACTCTAAACATTGGCTCTGAAGGCTTGAGGTGTGTAGGGACGTGGACTATAGAACTCATCAGTATCCACCCACAACTAACACCAAAATCCAGTTTGAAGCAGGCCATATACCTACAGCAAATCAGGAGACAGATGTCTAGTATGACAAAAGCATGGTCTCAAGCACTAGTCAGGGAATACACAACAATTATCCTGACAGACTGTGTACTCCTTTGCATGTACGCCAAAATGTTACATTTGGCTCAAGCAGACTTTTCAGTCATGATGTGACATTGTGCTGGCAACGGGATGGCAGGCCTCCTCCGTTCGGTAGAACTCAAAGGATTCATCCTTGCCCATTCAGGTTGCCCTATCCATCACAGTGAGCAATTGCCTAGCTCCTGGAAGAAATTTCACACCTCATTCAGGCCAAGGAATTGTTAGAGTGTTAATGAAAATTTACCTCCAGGAACTTCAGGCAGGGAAAGGTAACTTTTTGAAAGTTACTTTTCCTAAATATTTAATGCAAATCTGACTCCAACCTTGAATTCGAAGTTTAGTAACTAATAAAAATAGTTTTTTGTTTTTTTAGCTATTCCCATTCTTGAGATACAGTATTAGAAAGTTAATCTATACTCTAATTTTCTTCATAGGACAGCTAGGCTTGCCACATTGAAATAGCATTTATGACCTTTTCACTGTAGAGACATGGTAGAATTACGTTTCTACTTGTTCCACTTTTTAATACTGTGCACTCTACCTTATGGGGTATTGGTCTACATAGGGATGACTTGTTACTATTTAAATGGGAAGACTTTTAATTGTCATTACCAATTATGTTAATAGGTCACACTGTACGTTTAAACTGCAGCACTCAGGCTACAAGGGCAGGTCTGAACTCATGTTTTCCTTATCACACTTGTGAATGGCACAGTATGTGCTGCAGTTATTAATTTTCCACATATCCCACTTTTAAATGCTATGCACCAACCTTGTGGGCTACAAAGCCAGTGGGAGCTCCTCGAGGGAGTGCTGCGGGCGGTGAGGCAGGGCGGGGGATGGTCATGGTGGGGGTAGTAAACTCCAGAATAGGGCCGAATGGAGTGGAGTAAAATAATAATAAATACAATGAATTACATTGCGCCCTGCATTGCTGATTTGGCGTTGGAGCATGTGCAATGTAATTTGTTTTACTTATTTATTTCTTTACTCAACTCCGTTCTGCCCTATTCTGGAGTTTACCACCCCCCGCAGCACTCCTTCGTGGAGCCACCACTGTACAAAGGCTACATTGGGGTAACTTAGTAATATTTAAAGGGTACATTTTTGCCTGTCACAGTGCAGTTTTATGGAAGGCCTGAATCCAGGTTTTCTTTGTTAAACTCGTCGAGGGTACAATAATTGCTGCAGTCCAAATGTGTCATATAGCGTTCCATGGCATGGGCCCTGTTTCTACACCATATACTATGACCTTAGAGGACAGTTAAGTACGCCAATTAAGGATTAGCAGATTGGTACATGTTTTAGTGGTCAAAGCACTGAACAGCAGTGCCCCAGTGTGCAGAGTCTAAAAACCATCAATAAAATTCACCAAAAAATAGAGATGACCATGCAAAAAAGGGCATTTTCTCACACATCTCTATATTTAATGACATAGTAGAACTGCTCCCCTTTCATCCTTTAAAGACTGCAATTATTTTTAAGACATGAGGAAGTATCCCCTACACTAATGCTGCTCGGTAATGACTCTAAGCTGGGCTTGGGGGAGGACGAAAGGGCCTTAGTGTTCTTATCTGTTGCAGTACTCCGAATTTTAATCCCTGCAGCTTGGAAGGATGCGATTGCCCCGTCCTTCCAGATGTGGCTATCCAGATTGTTGGGAATTCATAACATCGAGTTATGCCTGTACGAATTTAAAGGTAGTAGAAATTGTGAGAAGTGTGAAGTGTGAGCGCAGTAACAAACTGGAAGGCTGCCAGAGTATGATGGGTCTTAAAGTAATTGCTGTCTTATGGTGTGATAGGCTCTTTCAATGAAATGTCTTTTATTACTAATCTTTTATTCCTTCCGTTAAGGTTTTATCGCAGAATTTGTGTAAATATATCAATTGCTCGATCTGTGCTTCGACCATGTATGTAATATTGTATGAATTATGTCCTTTTATGTACCACACTCCCAATAAAAATATAATAAAAAAACAAAAGACATGAGAATGTAAAGGTGTATCTGATGTAATGGGCACTTATGTATTTGGAATACTTACCTTCCAGCATGGAAGTCCTTGTCCCCTACTGTGTCGAGTTCTGGTCACTTACACTGTGTTTTGAGTCCTCGTCGAGATTGTCCAAAAAAGTGTGACTTCTCCCACTAGCCCCTGGAACACTCTGCATAGCGTAGAATATTTAAAATGTGTCAATGTCTACTTAAGAGGGTCCACAATATAAGGAAGGGAAACAGCCATTACAACGCGGCTGTTAATTCGCAGGCCGTTACGTCGCATGCGTTACAACGCATGCGACGTAACCACACGTACACTTTACAACGCGGGCCATTACATTGCATGCGCATTTAAAACGCTTGTGATGTAATGGCATCGGAGCACAGACAGCAACGCAGGACCCGGGAGCAGAGACTCGGCGGCACTGGGACGGACCACGAGGAAGGAGAGAAGTAAGTGGGATTAGGGTTTAGTGTAGTCTCAGGTGGTAGTAGTGTAGGCGCTAGGGCTCAGGGTTGTGTCAGGGGGTTGTAGTGTATGCTAGTGTTTAAGTCTTTAGGGTGTAGGGTAGTGTAAGAGGGTTGTAGTGTATGCCAGTGTTTAAGACTTTAGGGCTTGGGGTAGTGTAAGGGTGTTGTAGTGTATGCTAGTGTTTAAGAATTTAGGGCTTAGGGTAGTGTCAGGGGGTTGTCGTGTATGGTATTGGTTTAGGCTATAGGGTTGTGTAAGCAGGTCCGGGACAGACTGTACGTAGGGGTAAGGTTGTGTTTTGAGTTCTGTTTTGGGGTAGTTTTAAATTATGTACTGTAGGGTATTATTGTGCACTGTGTGTTTGTAGGGTAGTGTGTTAGTGTTTGGGGGATATTTAGCAATTTAAATACATGCGGGAAAGTTGAGTACGATGTAAAGGCATATAGTATGCATTTCAAAGGAAATGCGAACAAATGCAAACAAATGCCATGCATTGAAAAAAAATGCATTGTGACGGTACATGCAAACTAAAAACCGCGTTGTTTTAGTTTGCGATGTATCGTCATACATCCTATAAGGAAACCCACAAAGTGGCAAACCTTCTTGGCAATTTCTTGAACCTTGATTGAAGGTGAGCATTAAAAATTAAGAGAATCGCAAAGCATCATATGCTTTACGATGAACAGGAAGGGGAAAGTAGCCAGGCCACTTTTCAGAAATAGAATCAAGTGGAAAGTTCCGGCGGCAAGGAGCACGTTTAGTGACAAAAATGGAAGCAGGAGGACGAAGAACTCAACATAAAAGAAGTGAGCTAATGTCTTGTCATTAATCCTACATGTAGAACTGCCTCCTTATATATAGTTTAACTGTAACTGACATTACAGAAAATTAATCTTATTTCATCCTGGATTGGAACCTTCAGATATCATCCTATGGACAGGTTACCATTTTGGAATTGGCATGTTATAAGTCTTGACCACACCCTTATTGTAGAAATAATGGGGTGTGCTTGGCATACAAAGAAAGTAAAGTTTGTCAACTTTCTCTCAGCACTGTATTCTTCTCCCCACTGCCGCCATTCTCGCTCTGTGCTCTAGACAGATTACGAAACACTCATCCGAGTGGCTGCAGGTGTGGAAAAACCAGGGCAGTCCCATCACCGTGTCTCAGAATACACTTCCTAATAAGGCAACCAATGCTCCTTCCTCCTTGGCCAACACAGGGCAAGCTCTCAACTACATTCTCAGAACAGATATCATACACTGCCAGTTCTTTCAGCCTGCACCTTTCCCTGCTACTCTACAGCTCCCATCTGTGCCCCACCCTGTTCTGGCTGCCTAGAACCTGGGAACACTTTACAACTTTGCCTCCTGGTCCATAGCAGGATTATGGCTGATTCCCCACACTTGGTGTCGGGGTCCATGACCACAGGGCTAGTGAAAAAGTGAGATCTCCATTCCTCACCAACGTGAGCGCAGTCAATATGACCCCAGTAATCAGTGTGCATGCCAGAGAGCGCCACTCAGCACTCCAGGTCTGGCTCAGCCACTTTCTGGGAGGAAGGGGCTCGATCAGACACCAGTGTATATCCCCAAGTGTATATGGCATCCACTAGAGGCTCTGGTCTGGGAGAGAACCAGGTCCAAGGAGGCACTTCAGCATGTGAGGGACTTAAGGCTGAATTCACTTATATAGCATTTCAGTTCTGTTATGGTCTAGTTCTCCAAAATGACTATAGATGTTACTGGCATGTACCTCACAGATGATTGGCAACTTTGAGGCCTTTCAGATTAATGGAATGGGAGAGGATTGTAATGGTAGCGGATGATGAAGATTTACTCTTTGGGTTACAAACAATGAGTTCAAATGGATTTAGCAAAATAAGTTATGAAGGCATCACTCAGCGAAAATCACCTCCTTTGTGATACCAGGCATGATTGGCAAAATGATTACCAGTGTTCTTAACATAGAGTGACATGGATGATTTTCAGTGTCTGCCGGGTATTGCATGCAATAATTTAACGATGCGACCAGCTGTGGGAATGGTTCACTTTGTAACATGTCCTGAACAGCAGCATTATTAATCTGCCTGACTCCCTATGGTATTGTGAAGTTGTTCCTTTACCTGTTGAACAGTGCTGGAAAAGAGTGAATTTAAAGATGAACCGCTTCTGTTCCGGTTTTTTGCGGATGAGGAGATGGAAGGCTCAAACATGAAACACCGGCTGCTCAAGCATGACTTGAAAGTGGTGGAAAACGTCATTGCAAGGTCATTATTGGTAAGTTTACTACTGTTCACACATTAAAGTGGTAGGCGCTTTCATGAAAAGATGCAACCAACTTATCAAGAATAAATGGCATATTGAAAGACAGTCACGGTGATGCAGGGTGTTGATGCTTTACTTTTTTATTACTCTTCACATTTTAGCAATTGTTTCCGATGTACACTATTACCGTAGTATCCATGGAATAATTCGTATTGCAAGCGCCATTTCATTCACGTACACATGTAGTAGTGCATGTGTGTAACAGAACATCAAATTGTCAGAACCCCTAAAAATGTAAGCACGGCATGAGCTAGATAACCCCCTCTAAAGAAAAGTCCAGGCATTTTATAAGTTGACTTTGGACTGCATAGATTATACTGGTGCTGGTCTATTTAAAAATGCAATTTATAAAATCTTTCGGTGCAAAGATGTAGTTTTGCACAAGTGACTCAATAAAAATGTTGCTGCAAAATTATATTGAGACCAGTGAAGTTTACGTAATCCAGAAATAGTATCCTCCACCAGCCCTGCAGCTTCTCGCCTCCCTCTGTGCTGGCTAGAATCCGAAAGCAAGAAAGCTGCACACAACTCACTATCTTACAAATGAGCTGCTATCATATCCCATTGCATAAAGCTCTTCACTCGTCCCCCTTTGAGGAGACACTAGCAGGCACATGCATCATAGGATTTTGCGATCGCAAAAGGTGCGAATCGCAAATATCGTCCGTTTGCGATCGCAAAATCTGCTTTTGGAATGCATGAAGGGTCAAATATTTGCGAATTCACAATTTGCGATTGCATTTAAGGAATCGCATTTTGCAATTCCTTAAATGCAATGCATGAAACTTTAAAAAAATTGCGATTTCGCAATTAGGGGGAGCAAATTACCATGAGGTTGAATCTCATGGTAATTTGCGAAAACTTTGAAAAATGCGCTTTTGTGCATTTTTCAAAGTTTCATGCTGTGCACACACATGCCCTAAGGGCATGTGTGTGCACAACA
Source organism: Lissotriton vulgaris (assembly GCF_964263255.1). Lineage (NCBI taxonomy): Eukaryota > Metazoa > Chordata > Amphibia > Caudata > Salamandridae > Lissotriton > Lissotriton vulgaris. Next base: position 1,596,007,135 of record NC_141691.1, read on the forward strand.
TATGTGCACAGATTGATTTCAGGGGTGCAACAGGGTATCCTTTGGACACCCTGCACCCTTGAAATCGCATTCTCAATTTGCGATTCGCTAATTGCCAATCGCAAATTGAGAATGTCTTTTCATTCATTCCTATGGGCCTCTAGGCCCATAGGAATGAATGGGGAGGTATTGCTTAATTGTGATTCACAATTTGCGAGTCACAATTAAGGAATATTAAGAAATCGCAATTTATTTAGCGATTTCTTCATGCATTGCATTTTGCAATTCCTTAATTGCGATTCCTTATTTTTCGCAATTAAGGAATCGCAAAAAGGAATATTGATGCACGTGCCTGTTTGTGGGTTAAATAATAATCAGCATAACATTAATCATATCATTCTCCTGTCTTCCTGGCTCTCTCCTCAGTGCTTTTTTTGTCTTACGTAGATAGATGCAGATCTTTGTCAAATCTGCCATCACAGCTCAGGACACATTTTGTGTTATGCTGCCTGAATCTCGTCGTCTAAAATGGAATATGTGACACCTACCCCTCACATTACTCACAATTCGTGCTGCACTACTGGTGTCTGCTAGTTTGAACAGTTCACCTGGTGTAGAATTCTATAGAAGTTCTCCTCTTTACTCTGTACAGTGCATAGACAGCATGGATGCATGTGAGAGTCCTGTCAGATGGAGCATTTCTGGGATTTCATTCTAAGCATTTGCCTTTACCTAGCTACTTGCAGGGTGTGATGAACATGAGCTTTCTTACTTCTCTCTTTCAGTTTGTTCAAGAGGGCTATTTTGATTCTTACAATTTACAGTAATCATTATTGCAATGCCCTTCATTGATGCTGTACTCTTTAAGGTTTTCCTGCTACCCCATTTTTTAACGTTGTCTTGTACGTTTTAGGGAGGATGACTTTTATTGCGTCTCTTTTGTATACCTTTCTAGCAGAAAGCTCACTTTAAGATGGAAGTCTGTCATGGATGCTAAACCACTTGAGAAGCCATTTCTACTCACAGGGTTGTTTAAATTACAGTTAAATCTTTGTTCCATTGAGGTGTCCATTAACCAATAGTTAATACTGCACAGGCAAAGTACAGTTAAGTGTCCAAAAGGTGAAGAAGTATTGTTGTTCAAGTTACCTCACTCTAATCTACAGAGCCTTCTAGATGCCAACAGGACTCAATTCACTTATGTTTTTATAAACATATCATGATCTGGTTGTTGTGTCAGCCCTTCACAAAGGTCTGCTTCTTCTTCCCTGTCTTGTAGATTGTTTCAAAAGCTTGATCCCTTTCCTTTGCCAGTGGTACAGCTGTGTTACAATAAGAAGTGTTTAGACTGTTTTAGTTATTTGTCTGTTAGATGTTCTTATGCCTCCTGAAGCTACTTCTGCTCCATGTTGAAAACCAGAAAATCCTGCATAACATTACACTGCACTAGGGAGTTGAGTTTGATGAGCATGGCCACAAAACGAGGACTGCTTAGCCAAACGAGTCTTGCTGTGACACGTAACATGACATTTTGAAAGAGTCAACTATCGGTCCTCCATTATTTTTGAGAAAGTATAGCAAGTAATATTATAGCATTGCTTAGAACAAGAAACCTTTTTGTGCATCAGTTTTGGTGACTGATTACTAGTGGGTGTTCTGTGGTGCATGGTCTGGAATTGCCACTCACAACACTTTTCACTATCTGGGGCTTAGAACTGCTAGAAGGCAATCTCGTGGCAGAACTGAGAGACGTGAAGCTCAACGTGCAGGTCTGAATAACGGTATTAATATTGGTAAGGGGCCGAATAGATCTGTTGAAGAGATAACCCTCCCCAGGCTCTTATTATTTTTTGTGAACCTCCCAGTCTGGATTAGCCTTTGTGGTTCTGGAAATTGGACATTGTACTACAAATGCCAATAAAAGAAGGAGGTTTAGTGTCTCCCGACCAGAAGTGATACTATTTAGTGGCCCGGGTTCAATGGCTGTCAAGGTGGGTGGACAAGTGTAATTTATCAGCAACAACTGTGCTTAAAAACCCTGGGGTAGAGAGAATTCTTCATGGCCTAATACAAAAAAAGTATGTGAATTATATCCAGTTACTCAGACTGGTTAGAGTTGGAACGAGATGCTGGCAAAGGTGGATTTATAAATCCAGAAATACACCACTTTATGCTCCAACCAATCCCCTATATGGGTTGATGCAGCAAAGTTTCCTCATGATATTAGTGCAAGCGTAAAGTTGGGAAGAGGCAGGAATACAGAATGACGTTGAATGTTACAAAGAAGGGAGGTTGATGACCTTGGAGAAAATGTTGGGTGACTGAATCCCACCTGGCAATTCGTAGTCTATGGAAGAGTAGTGGGAGTTATGAGGGAACTCTGGGCCTGGGAGAGGAGCACCCCACACATAAACTATTGCAGCTGACTTATAGGAAGGGCATCAGGAATTGATTGGTGTTATGGTTTTACAAATAATTCAATATAATGCTTAAATCTGAGCAGCAAGTGCTACGACAAAGTCAGAATCACAAGTTAGCAGGAGACTAACAGATAAGGGATGGGAAAGCGTAATGGACCATACACTAGGAGTTTCCAGAAACGCATGGTTAAAATATACAACTGTCCAGATGCCTTAATCAGATATTAGCAATATACCCACACCAATGCCCTAGATGGGATCTTTTTCACATGGTGTGGCGTTTTTGGAATTACATCTTACTGGAAGACAGATGTGACCTACGTACCGACTGCATTGGTTGGGGAGATTAAGAACACCTGAGAGGGATACCTATTAGGACTACCTTCTTGAGCGAGAGGAGAGTGAAAAATGCATTGGCCTAGCCTTCATTTTGGCTAAAAGACGCATTGCCATGCATTGGAATGCATAGGGTCTCCCACCAGTAGATAGTTGGTCCAGAGATGTGATTTAATGTACTGAAACTGAGAGCACTGCGCTAAAAAGAGAGCAGCGAAGGGGCTGTAGGAAATACCCCACTTGGTACACACTATTCATGGCTTTTGAATATCCAGAATAATAAGGGAACCCTACTACTAACCGAAGGGCAACTCAGTATGATAACATACAGGAATGGAACCCGGGAAATGTTTTGTATATGTTCTCTTTTTCTTGGTTCAATGTTACAAATGTTCAATACAAAATTAAAATCTGTAAGACCCAGCTAAGCAATGCCCTTAAGAGAGTAGAAAGGAAAATAAATAGGAAATAAATAACTTAAAATCGAAGTAAAACTGTGGAAGACATTATTAACTCAAGGGAAAGACACGAGACATCGTACGAGCACGTATGTTTGTGCAACATCTGAAGGACTGTTATAAACAGTAATGATCATATTTTATTAAATCAAAGAGATAAAAAAAGTACACTTGAATGATTGTGGCCGTGTACCCAGGACAATTGCTTAATGTGACTAAGAACTGATAGCTTGTCATTGCTATAGCCAGTGTTGCAGCTGCATTGACAATGTCCTGCAAGTCCTGTATCTTCTACCTTGTGAATACTATGTCCAACCCACTAAGCTCGGCTCTGCCATAGCTCTGGTGCTATAATCTAGATATACCCTGTTTCTCTTACTAGGAAGGGGATATGTTTGTTTTACAGCTCGGCCCGTTACTCTACTAGTTGTGCTCCATGATCATTAACTTTACAGCCACTATAGTAACCTAAATCCAAGGTTGGCATAGTGAGAGACCGGTGATGTTTTACAACCACTTCACATAGCATAATTATTGTCGTTCATTGGACTAGAGCGCAGTGTGCCTCATAACCCTGTGCAGCTAATTTACAAGTGAACCACAGTGAAAGGCCAGAATCCCTCAGCTCCTGAGTTCATTCATTTATATTTGATCCTGAACTACCTGTCTCCACCTTTACAACCACCTCAAGGGTGTTTTCTTTCATTTCTGAAATCCAGAAGACAAACCATTCATTATAGCCCTCCCAACCCCATTCAAACTGACGAGTGCCCATATATTTTAGTGAGAATGCTGCGCTTTATCCTGCTTGATATTAGGCTTTATGAATTTCTCTTCTTCACTGTTGTCATATTAGATGCCAGGGCGAAGGGTTTGCTCCATGGTGGACAGCAACCTCAGCCCCTCCCCTGACATTGTCTCAGGTACTCGTGATTGGTGGGTCGGTGCCTGTGAGCTTGTAAGAGCCTGTATTGTTAAATAACATAGCTATATACTGCTGCTTTGTGACTGGTTGTCCAGCAGTGAATTGTTGTAAGTGTTGATAGATAAAATATGCCCGCAACAATATCCCCAGCTAATATATTGATACTATACACTAGAGAATATAGGACTGCCAGCAACTCTATTAAATGTTCAGTTATCTAGTAGTAGAGTTTTCGAATTACTAACATGTATCGGTGTTTTCTTTGCAGATTAAAGCTAATGACGGCAGCTATGGGTTTGGTTTGGAGGACAGAAACAAAGTGCCTATTGTGAAGTTCCTGGAGAGGGGGTCGAATGCTGAGGTACAGTTTTCCAGATGACAGTCTAAAGTAGATTTTAAATTGTTTGGTTCTAAAGTGATAACACATGTCTGCCTAAGAGCATACTACACGTTGTCATATACAAACTACACACACACAATAAGATCAGCAGTTACGTGATATCCTTTGTCTCAGAATGAGTGATAAGATTTTATTGCGCAGTCATATTAAAATAGATTTGGACCCATATTTTCAGTTGAAATTGGTTTCACTCTAGAAAGTTAGCAGTAAGAGGTCAAATGCCCAAATGTATTGATGCTCTAATACAAAAAAGGAGTTTAGATAGGCGTACCACTTCACTAAAAACCTTGTTTGGCCATCCACTAGAGCCTGGAAAGGGGTTAGTGGGTGGAAGAGCAGCAGTTGTAGTCCCACCCAAGTAGGGGGTACAAAAAGGAGCCTTGCAACTACAGGCCTTTCACCCCTAACATTATTGGAATGTATGACGTTACAACGTACACATTTACAACGCATGCCTTTACAACACAGTGTTTACATCGCAACATCCTTTACAACGCACTCCATTACATCGCATGACACTGCATCGCATTTTTAGAAACTACCTGTACAACGCATTCCATCACTTCACATTATACCTTTACAACACATACCATTACATGGCATTTAAGCTAAGTATTGGATAGTATAGGGGTAAAAATTACTATTCTAACTCCAGGGGGTGCAACAGTGGGGTAAGTTTTGGATAGTGTAGGGGTACTAGGCGTTGTAATGGTATGGGTTGTTATAGTATGCGTTGTAATGCCTGCGTTGTAGTGACATGCAATGCAGTGACATGCGATGTAGTGTCATGCAATATAGTGTCATGCATTGTAATGCCTGCATTGTAATGACATGCGTTGTAAAGGATGTTGCGATGTAATGGCTGCGTTGTAAGTGCAGTGCGATGTAATGGTTACTTTGTAAAGGATGTTTCCCACATTATTGTGAGCTAAAAGAACCAGGTTCTTTGGTTCAGTGTATTTCAAAGAAGAGACAGGAGAGACTATGAGCTGATAAAGGTCCAGTGCCCGGGCTCCAAGAATTACAAATGCTTCCAAAAGAGGGATCACTGTTCTTGGTAGATATAAGGGAAGTCTTCGTACTGGATAGTTTATAAGGCACAGGCAACAGGATTGCTTTTTGTTGCCCTCACACATCTATAAAGGATGTCATGCTTTATCATCGGGGGAGTTCTCCTAGTTGGGCCGGGTCTGCCATGCCCTACGGGTCCCTGGAAGGGTCACGTTAGCAGAGATCTTTTTGCTTTACCACAGTTTGAGGAGTGTAAGAGAGTCCTAAAGAGGTGGTAAGTGGTGTGTGTGTGAATGAGTGGGATTAAAACTGGCTAGGGGATATTTATTCTGTGTTTAATGTGTGGATTCCCTGTCAGATTAAAAGACCTGGTATGTCAGTGCTACTGTTGGAGCTGTTATGTCCCCTAGTAGCCAAGTTTGATTTCCTTTGTGAGGTAGAAATGGGTCAACATGTTTCGTGCACCTGTTGGTCTAAACAGTCATCTCATGCTTCATCAGGACCAAAAAAACAAAGGGAGGGTAAATAGCCTGCCCCTCTTGTGATTCAGCAATGAGTGGCCCCCTCTAACAGGGTGGAACCGACTCCTGATTAATATCATTGGTTGTCCAACCTAGAAGAGAACATGTGAAAAGAAGAAAACAAGGAGGAAAACACTAAAATCATGGCTGGGTTAAGAAATTTTTCTGGCATACATTCTCCTTATTAACCAGAAGGTCCTTTAGTGTCGAGCACTGTGTGCGTCTGGGGCTGATAAAGTCAGCAGACGTATAAACATACATACATACACGGCTCCTTATTGGCTAGAAGGTCCCTTAGAATGGACCTCTCTTCTGGGAGGGGAGCCAGTGGAGGTCTCTCAGGGGGATTTGTTTAGGAAGGTCCAGCATGAGACTGGCTGTGGTGTTCTGTGTGGTCTGGAATCTTCTGAGGAGCTGTGTGGAGATGCCGGCATTTAGGGCATTTCCATATTTGAGGCGGCTGGTGACGAGGGCCTGAGTGACAGCCGTTCTGGTGTTGGTTGGGATCCATCTGAAGATCCTGCTGGTCAAGTGTGTGGAAGCAAGAGGAGGCAACAGCGTTTACCTGTCGTTTCATAGTCAGTCGGCTGTCGAGGATGATCCTGAGGTTGCACGCATGGTTGTTCAGTGTGAGTTTGAGTTCTGCAGGCCACCAGGTATGGGCCCATGCAGGTGTTCTTCCTAAAGATAAGTACTTTAGTATTGTCAGAGTTGAGTTGGAGGCAGTTGTCTCTCATCCATTTGACTACGTTAGTTAGGGCATTGCAAAAGTTGGTTTTGCCATTGGTGGGGTCCTCAGTGAGTGAGAGAATCAGTTTGGTGTCGTCTGTGAATGAGATTATGTTGAGTCTGTGGCATCTGATGACGTCTGCAAGATGGGTTATGTAGATGTTGAACAGGGTGAGGCCGAGGGATGATTCTTGTGGTACGCCACATATGATGTCTTTGAGGGCAGAGCTCTGTGTGCATCCTGTAAGGAAGGAGGTGATCCACTTGAGGAAGTCTTTCTGAATGCCTATGTTGTAGAGGCTGTTCATAAGGGTTTTGTGAGAGACAGTGTCAAACGCCATTAAGGGGTCGAGGAGGATCAGGGCCACAGTTTCTCCATGGTCGAGGAGTATGCAGATGTCGTCAGTGGCAGCAATCAGAGCAAGCTGTCTCAGTGCTGTAGTTGGCATATAATCCTGATTGTTAGGTGTCCAGTAGGTGTTTTATTTCAGAAATTTGGTGAGCTGCTGGTTTATGGCTTTCTCAAGTACTTTGGCTGGAAAGTGGAGCAGGGAGATTAAACAATAATTTTTGAGATCGCTGGTAAGGAGGCTTTCTTTGGGAGCGGTCTGACATCTGTGTGTTTTCAACTGTGTGGGTTGGTTGCTGTGAAGATGGAGGTGGTGAGGATGCTGGTGAGTTGTGTTCTGATTTGGTTCATTGCAAGGTTGTAGAGGTGGTGGGGGCAGGGGTCGGTGGATGCCCCAGAGTGGATGGAAGACATGATGGCTGAGGTGGTCAGGGCAGTGAGCGGGGAACAGGTGATAATAGTTTGGCTGATGTTCGCTGGTAGGTTGAGGTCGTTGGGGTTGAAGGTTCCAGATTGGAGGGTGAAATTGTTGTAGATGTTGGTGATCTTGCTATGGAAACAGTCTGAGAAGGTGTCACAGAGTTCTTCGGAGGAGTGGATGGTGTTTTCTATGGCTGTCGGGTTGGAGAATTCTTTGACTATTTTGAAGAGTCCTTTGTGTGGTTGACCGCGGACTTGATGCATGTGGTTAGTCAGTGGTGATAGCTGCTTTCTTGGTTTTCTTGATGTGGCCGTGATTTTTGCTGAGGGCGGTTTTGGGAGCTGCTCTGTGAGCTGGATTCTTAGTGGCGCACCAGTTGGTGGCACTTGCGCTTGGTGGTCCGGAGTTCTGGGGTGCACTAGTTGGTGTGTTTGGAGGGCTTGTTGAATTTTGGAGGTGATCCAGGTGGGAAGTTCTAGAAGGTCTGGTCTAAGTCTGTTGAGGTCTCAGGCTGGGAGGTGGTGCGGACCTGTGGCCACTGAGTTTCAGTGAACTTGCTCCAGCTACGGTGGGGGATGAGCTGACACCTGGCAATTGAATGCCGGGAGTCGATGATGTGGTCAGTCCAGGTGATGTCTGTGGTGTCGCTGGAGGTGAAAATGGGGTTGAGTGTGTGTCCAGGTTCGGTGGCAATTTGGGTGAGGCCGATGCTCAGCTTCTCCAGGAGGGCGATGGAGTTGGCGTTGTTGGGGTCATCGATGAGGAAGTTGAGATCGCCTCGTAGGATGTAGTGGTGAGAGTCGATTGCTAGTGGTGCGATGAGGTTGGGGATGGCGACACAGAATGTTGCTCGGGTCCCAGTAGTCAGTAGGCAAGGCTGCCTTTTAGCGTGGGCTTTGCGTAAGTTTGTAGCAGGAAGTTCAGGTGTTCCACGAGGGGTGTGGGGTTGTGGTTGGGTAGGGTGCATCTCATGGTTTCCTTGACGATGATGGCGATGCCTCCACATTGTTTGTTAGTGCGGTCTCAGTGTATCATCTTGTAGCCTTTGGGAGTGGCAGTGTGATGTTGGGGTTTGCGGAGGGATTGAGCCGAATTTTGGTGATGAACGCAAAGTCCGTGAAGTGGGTGGTGTTAGTGTCCCAGATTTCCATGGCATGTTTGCAGAGGGAGCTAAGCAGGATACAGTGGAGCGGTTGCGAGGTGTTTTTGGTCTTGGGGGCAGGAGTCGTGTGGAATCTTTTATAAGTCGTATCGCTGGACAAGTGTCAGTGTCAGCAGGTGAAGGGTCCTTCAGTGGAATGTGGGGAGAAGGAGACACAGCTGTTGTTTTGGCATCCGGGGACCAGGCCCAGGAGTTCATTGCAGGTGTACAGTCGGGTCGTGTGAGGGTCTGGGGTCCTAGCGCTCGGCGTTGTTAAACTGGCAGTGTGTTGGCGGCACGCCCGCTGCACATGTCCACTGCGTGGCCATGCAAGGGGCTCCCTTAGTGGTCCTGGATGGTGGTCCTAGTGGTTGTAGGCAAGGACCTGGGATGGGCAGCTTGGGGAAAGAGACTGCAGGCAGCGCAGGCACAACAGGCAGTGCAGGGACAGGGCAGAGACAAGGACTGCAGGCAGCACAGGGGCAAGGACTGCAGGCAGCGAAGGAACAGCAGACTGCGCAGGGATAGCAGGCAGCATACAGACAGGGACTGCAGGCAGCGCAAGAACAAGGACTGTAGGCAGCACATGGCCAGCAGGCAGTACAGGGGCTGGGACAGCAGGCAGCGCAGGGACAGTGTAGGGATAAGTACTGCAGGCAGTGCAGGGACAGGGGTGTGGGCACGGTACCTTAAGCTGGGATTAGGTGAAGGAGGGGTGGTCCAGCAGGTTCTTCTGGCTCAGAGGCATGTGAACTGACCCATCCTTGCGGGAGCCACAGGGGCCCTTTATTGGTGCCGGGAGGTGCAAACATTCTGCTGGGAAGTGTTGTATGTTGTCGAGCAAGGTAGCAGCAGTACCTGGAGGGGAGACACCCTCTCAAGGGGAAGGGCGGTCATGCAGTTTCCCGCAATGCAGGCGCCGCATGGGCTCTTTATTGGCACCGGGAGGCACGAAAATCAGATAAACCAGCTGCCCTGCTTCTGGGGCAGCTGGGAAGTGTAGCCCAGTGGTGGGCAGGGGTCAGGGGCACTGTGGGGTGGCTTTCTGCAATGCATCTGCAATGCGGGAGCTGCAAGGGCCCTTTATTGGCGCCAGGAGGTGTGAAAATCAGATAAACCAGCTGGCCCTGCCTCTGGGGCTGCTAGGAAGTGTAGTGCAGAGGTGGGAGGGTGTCAGATGTGCTTTGGAGTGAGGTTGCAGCAGTAGCTGGAGGGGAGACACCCTCAGTAGTGGGAGGGTGGTCAGGCAGCTTCTTCTGGTATGACCCGCTGCAACACCCATGGAACACCTCCCAAGAGCAGAGTAAGGCAAGCCAGCGCTTTGCGCTAGCTTGCCTTACTCCATACCTATGAGGCCATCCAAAGCCTCATAGATATGGGGAGAGGATGTAGCTCTAAGGCTAGAGCGGTAGACCTTGAAGCTGGGAAGCCGGGTTCGAGTCTCTGCAACGAAGCTCAACATCCTGTGATTCTGGGCAAATCACTTAGGGCCCGATGTAGGTAATTCCGATTTAACTACTCTTAAATACTGAATCATATTGATTCGGTATTTAAGAGTAGGTAAATTGGAAGGAGGCAGATGTAGGTAATTTTTATTTAACAATTACCAATCTGTAAGATTCGGTATTTACCGATTCGATAAATACCAAATCGGTATTTCCCATTGATTCCTATGGGCCTTGAAGTTTAAGGGCCTGATGTAGGTATCCATTTACCGGTCGGTAACGGTCGAATTCGGCCGTTACCGACCGGTAAATGCATACCTACATCGGGCTCCTAATCGCCCGTGCCTAACAAAATAAATGTGAACATCTGTAATGAAACTGGTGCTCATGTAAAGCGCTCTGATACCTGATATCTTCGGGTCTAGTTTGCGCTATATAAAACTCTTTAAAAAAAAAGCCATACATAGTGGCTTTGCGTCTCATAGATATGATTTTGTAATCTGCATCGCCAGAGTGTCACAAAAAAGGACATAAACGTATAAATTAGCCCAATAATTTGACTACGATAAGCATTTGAAATAAAGGTAATCATACATCTGGCAAATAAATATATTGCACAAACCAAGCAATTACATGTGGATCAAGTAATTTATTGTTTAATATGCACTTATAGAATCTCTTTTAAATAGCAAACTATGCAACATTATTTGGAAAGGGTGAAAATTGTATATACATCATTGAAGTTTTCAGTAGCAGTTATGCTACTCATCAACAATTTCAGGTCTCACCTAGAGACAGCTTTAGCTATCACACCAGCATCATGTTTTGTAAAAACGAATAATAAAAAAGTCATCTACATACATACTTGGCCGCACAGTCAGCCCTGTTCATCCATTCATCTGCTTAAGTGTCACTCACATTTAGCTCCACCTACCACAGCATGGGGCAATAAGTCTGGTCACTTCAGCCACCAGCTCTTTTAAGAGTTGACCCACAATACGTAACATACTGACATTTATTTTGAAGTTTGTGAATTCTCCCTTTAACGTTTAAGGTTTGGGGAAAGGGGCCAGCAAGGGCCCATAATGGTGCATCTTTTCTGCATTCCTGCTGATGGCCCTAGTTCCCTGCCTACTACTGTATTGTTCAGGGGGTCTTGCCACTGTTGGAAATCCTTTTGCAGTTTTAGGGGTGCTGGTGCCTCACTAGATGTGATAAGGTGTCATCTCTGGTGAGGATTTTAAGGTGGTAACTCAGCTCGATTCTCTAGGCAATTATGCAGGGCAGCACACTGACTCACAAACAAATGAAGGCAGCAACAGCCCGCCGCACAGAGTGAGTGTCTGGGCAGTAGGATAGGTGACTGTGGTATCCCAGGTAATGACAGAGTGGAGAGACCTATCTATTGTGGGCCACAGCTGAACTGGGACCGCAGCATACCTAAGGTTACACCTAGGGGCACGACTGAAGGGGTACTCTGTCAAAGAAAAAGGAAAGCTGATCCTTAGGACCCAACATTAGCCTGATGCCACTGACAGCAGTGGGGTTCAGAGGCCTCAGCAGCTGTGGCCCCTTGCCATTGGCAGTGGTCTGACAGAAGCGGTGTAGCGGCTACACTTGGTGTGAAGAGTGGCCTGTGAGTTTAAGTGGTCAGTTGTTGGTGATCCCTAAGTCTTTGTGAGTCTCCTGCCCTGGAACTTTACTGAACCCACATCTAGAGGGCAAAAGGAAGACTTTTTCAACCTTAAGAAAGGGTTGCAGTTCAAAGACAAGAATGGGTTATCTGCAGAGCTCAAGGGGAAGTAGAGTTCACACCAGGTAAGAGGCCACACTTGAGATGCATTAACAGCATGAGACCGGAGATGGCAAAAAGAATGATTGACATTGTATGAGCAGAGAGGATGCTGGAGGAAATGTTGGAAGTGACGACTATCAGAGTGCAGAGTGTTAGCGAAGATCAGAGTATACTTACAGGGAAGCTGAGGGCTCGTAGGACCAAGTACAGAAATCTGCCGACCTGGTGGGTGGCCTAGAAGCTTTCAATACCAATCTGATTGGCAGTGTAACCCTACTTAATTCTAAGATGAACCATTTAGGTGATATCCACAGAGGAAATCTGAGTGTTAAGGCTCCCAGCAGCAATGCGGGTTGACAAGCTGAGGGCTGAGCTGTGTACAGTGCTGAGGGGTATGCTCGACCTGAAAACGGATGCAACATAGGCAGCGGTGGAGTGTGCGTATACAATTTCCCAGAAACATGGAGTACACAATAGCAAGGGGGAACGGTAATGCTTACCCTATTATATGCAGAATGGAAAGAAATATTACTGGGAGAAGCGATCAAGAAGGACAGGATAATAATGGGGGATGTCAGGTTCCTTTTATCTCCTGATATTAGTCTGGATACACTGGCTAGAAAGGAAGCTCTCCTGGAGGTGAAGAGCAACCTAATAGTGAAGGGCATTGCTGCATCCATTGGTTTTCCAGTAAGTTTGTGGGAGAACTTTACTATAAAGAAATTTGTGTTTTCGCAAGTGGAAGTGGCCATGGAGTTCCTCAAGGTCTTGCTTCAGACAAGACGCAGAGATATAGATTGGACTACGGCAACGCACTCTACGCAGGCGCCCCAGCCAAACTCCTGAACCAGCTCGAATGCATCCAGAACGCCTCAGAACGCCTGATCCTTACAGCTCCTCACCCACGCACACAAGGCACTCCACGACACCGGACCAGCATACCTCAACAGCCGACTCAGCCTCTACACCCTCACCCGCCAGCTCCGGTCCGCAGACCGCGCTCTCGCCACCGTCCCCTGCACCCGAAGTGCGACCACCGGCAGCAGATCATTGTCCCACCTCTTCGCCAAAACGTGGAACTCCCTCCCCATCCACCTACGGCAGACCGAAGACCTCCTAACCTTCAGGAGACTCTTCAAGACCTGGCTCTTCGAACAATAGCAGCATTCCCCCCACCCCTAGCGCCTTGAGACCCTCACGGGTATGTAGTGCGCTTTATAAATGCTATGAAGGAATGATTGATTGATATAGGACACTTTGCTAATTAACCAGGGCTGCTGTTATATGCTGGGGATGAACCAGGGGCCTTATTATAGAAAGTACCCCGGGCGCAACAGGCATGTGCACCCCCGAGGCATTTTAGTATTCAGATTGCCCATGTGCTCATGTAGCGCCAGCACTATCTCAAGATGGTTTTTCCTCATTTGCCTGCGGGCATGGCCCCATGCCAATCAGGACATCTCTTTACCTCTGCACCTGCGCTGTATAATGGACATGGGCACGAAGGCAAAGAAGCTGTCAGGAGTGGCACTGACATTGGTCCAAAAAAAGAGTGGCACACTATCAGTGCACCCCCTGAGGACGAGGGCAAGGGGGTCCTATGGACCCCTCAGACATCCCCTTGCAAGTGGGTGGAGTTAGTCATTGTACCCGCTTGCAAGAGGAATCTCTCACCACTCTTAAAAGTGTAGGTGGGTTGCCGCCTGCACAGTGAAACATGGAGCCGCTTTTAAGCAGCCCCTCCATATTTCGCTTGAACGCGCTGCAGCAAGGGCAGCGCGAGTGCGTGGCTGCCCTTAGGGTAGCACATTCAGCATTATAGTGTGCTCTTTCCCTGTTTGCGCATGTCCCACCTGTTTGAAGGTCGTAGACAGCTTCCTCTGCAGGAGGGGAAGCTTGACAAGTGTAGAGTTATTACTTCTCTGGAAATAGTTATACTTTGTTTCTTTCCTTGATGATTATGTTCAGCCATTACTCCTTGAAGGTTCCCTGGGCCGGCACTGTCTTGGAAGTAAGAATAGTGAGATCTGACTGGTTATTACTTAATATGTTATTCTCAATGTTTGTGTGACTGTTAATAGTGGTGGTTTATAGTTATAAGCTGTGCAGTCACAATGAAGGTTTTTGAGCCAAAGGTGTTAAGCGCACCCAAATTACTGCCTACGTTTAAATCTCCATGAACTCAAATACCTGATGGACATTGCTTCTTCCCACCCACAGCAGGTACACCGAAATTCTAATGGCACACAATGAGATGTTGTGTTTGCTGTTGTGTTATACTGTGGGTTAATATACAGATCAATCAGTGTGGCTTAGATGCTTGACAGAGGTGCTAGAGAACATCAGGCACATGCATCAACCTATTTAGGAAGTGCAAACGATGCGAATCAGTAAATTCGGCGTTTGCGCTTCATAAAAACGTTTTTGGGATGCATGAAACTATTTTTCAAAATTCGCTTCTTTTTGCATTTCCTAAAAATGCGAATGCATTTAAGGAATCACATTTATGCGATTCCTTAAATGCAATGCATCAATTTTAAAAAAAATGCGAAATTTGAAATAGGAAGTGCAAATTAACACGAGGTTGACCCTCGTGTTAATTTGCGAAATTCTTTAAAAAAGCACAAAAATGCATTTTGGAAAGTGTCATGTTACACACACACATGTCCTTAGGACATGTGTGTGTGAAACATGCACTTTAAAATACATTTCAGGGGTGCAGGGGGGGGTCCTTTGGACCCCCCTCTGCACCCTTGCAATGCATCAAAAAATTGCGAATTCAAAAAAAAAGAAATGCAAAACGGCATTGATTCCTATGGGCCTCTAGGCCCATAGGAATCAATGTAATGCCATTCCTTAATTGCGATTCGCAATTAAGGAATCGCAAATTCCGAAAAATTAAGAAATCCTAAAAAATTTTGGATTTCTTGATGCATAGGATTTAGCAATTCCTAAATTGCGATTCCTTAATTTTCGCAATTTAGGAAATGCAAATTCCTACAATGATGCATGTGCCCGTAAGTGCTGGATGCATGGCTGAGCTGAGGGCTGAGCAGGGCGTCAAGCGTCTTCTCTCACACATTTTATAGTTTACTCACAAACAAGGATTTCTGCTGTGTTGGCAGGGCTTAGCAGGAAGCCAAATAAAATGGAGTTGTAACTGTCTGATAAGCAGAGTGATTCGTAGCTCTTACTGCACCGACCTTCAACTCATCAGCGACAGGTGGCGCAGCATTCGTAGCAGGAGCGAAGTGAACTGATGCAAAAAGTGGTAATGGTAATCTGTAGTGACAATGCTTTCACTGCCTCCTTGAAGTTAGCTTACTAGCCGTGGACTCCACTGGGAATTCTATTGCAAAGTGTATGCACTCATCTAATAGACACATGGTTTCGGAGCCTTTTAAGTTTCATTTGTACTAAGACCTTTAAGAGTTTTCTATGTACAGAAAAACTGCCAGCTTTATAAGTTTATCAGACGATAACCAGTATTTACAAAAAAATTCTTTCATGCTAAAAGTACAGGGCAAAGGTATAAACCACTTTTGAAAGCAATTTCTCCCTCAGCAGTGTGACTGACTGTTAAAGCCCAAATTCTCCTCATTGCTGTAATTGCTGGTGGCTTCATAGGTCATGCGATATGTAAGTGTGCAGATTGGGGTGTATTATATGGTATGATTGTGCGACCTTACTGTACACTCGCAAAACTGTCTTGGGTCCAGTCAGGCACGT
This sequence comes from Lissotriton vulgaris, assembly GCF_964263255.1. Taxonomy (NCBI): domain Eukaryota; kingdom Metazoa; phylum Chordata; class Amphibia; order Caudata; family Salamandridae; genus Lissotriton; species Lissotriton vulgaris. Next base: position 1,596,022,794 of record NC_141691.1, read on the forward strand.
TTATAAAACCTTTAGCTCAGCACTGGGCAGCTGTGGTTTCGAGCAGCAAGGCTTAAACATAAGAGCTAGTGTAAAGTTTTTAGAAGCACCAAACAATGGAATAAGAAAAGCATATAATGCAAAAGAAATCCTACACCAATTTAAAAAAATAGATTATATTTTTATGAATTTTTTAGACACTGAAGAGTTCCAGGAATACAGATCTTTAAGTAAAATGTAAATCTCAGCTTTTTAGTGCAAAGCTCAAACAAGCATCGGTAACTGTAAATTTGAAAGAGCTGTGCTCGGCTACTCCGGCCTGAGTAGGGCGATCAATTCCAGCAGGGAGAAGGTCAGGGGGACCACTAAGGAGTATTTAGCCAGTTACGTAGTCACCAAATCAGTCTCAAGTATAGTTCCACACTTTACAACAACTACCGTGATAGACTTCAATGGAGTGGTCCTGATCCTGGGGAAGTAGGATGCTGAGGATGCTAAAATACGCTCTGCTCTCTATACGGTTGACAGGGGTTTCCTTCATCCATGGGTAAGTTAGGCGACTTTGGCCACAGGGGTCAGTGTCCTTGGAAGTCTTTTTTGAGCCAGTTAAAGGTCAGCTGCAGATTATCTACCAGTCTCCATGCACAGTGGGTCCAGTGGTATCCTTTGGTGAAGGCTTGCATCTGTCTCTAGCAACCAGTCTGGAAGTAGATGACACTCCTATGTCCAGCAGACTCCGAAGCAACTTTTGACCACCAAGGATTGGTCTCTTTTGCTGCCCAGCAGCTGCCAGTGGAGAATCGAAGAATGTGGCTACTGACTTGTGGGCATAGGCTACTTCAGCTTTGATGGCCCTGGGTGGACATGCTAACTTACATGCCCTGGGTACCCTTGGTACCATATGCTAGAGACTTAAGAGTAGGTCAGCTTATGGGGTTTCCAATTCACCATATATTTTGTATGTGGTTAGTACACTGGCTTTGAGATCTGGTTAGCATGCCTCAGTGCACTCCCAGAGTAAAAAAAACAGTACCAACAGTCCAAAACTTTAAGGGCGAATATATAGAGGCATATCCTTACAGTAAGGAGTTCAAGTGACCAGAAGAAGCTACAGAAGACCAGTGGTACAGAACTTAAGGTAGGGAACTCAGTCAGTTATGGAAGTATAAAGCATAACCTTGTTGTAAGATGTAAGGGGGCTATTTAGCAGAATATGATGCAGTGCAGCGCAGCAAGCCACCGGGATAGGGACAGGGAAAGGAAAGGAATGTGCCAAGTCAATACCACACATTCCTGCCTTTTCCCGTGTGCTGGCACCCTTTTGGCTGCCTAGTGCCAACGCAGGCACCCTTGCACCATGGTTCAAGGGTGCCTGCATTGCATGCGGGATTGTTTTTGTGCAGGAAGGGACACCTTACTGCACAAAAACAATCCTGAGATGCATATTTCTTTTACTATGCGTTCTTTAGAATGCAGCACACATAGAAAGAGGAAGTAACAAGGAGAAATTAGGAAATGTCTTCTCGTTGCATATCTTTTTGCCACACACCCAGGTCAACGAGTTCTGGTAAATCCGTGAATGCATCAAAAACCATAGGAGTTGTGTGGGAACAGGCATGCAATGCCCATGGGATGCCTTCCCAGGGCAGAGTAAGGCAGTGCTGCGATTTGTGCTGCGTTGCCTTACTCCAGATTAATGGTGCCACTCAGTGCCATGCAAAGTGGCTTTGTGCGGCTTCATAAATCACATGTAATGTTTGCGTTGTTCTTGCACCTCATTGCAGAGTGCAAGAGCAATGCAAACCAGTTCATAAATAGGCCCCTGAGTTTTCAAGAGTTTGTGAAATGATAGTAAGTTGATTCTGGCAGAGATGCATTGTGAAAGCACTCCTGAGGCAGAAGCTTTGTTGACAGAATGATTTTCCCCCAAATATTTTGCTTATGCCATTGTTGTTGATAGAGGATGTTGGGAGGCTGACCTTAGGTTTCTGGTTGGACGGTACAGAATAAAAAAGTTGTATGTAGTAAATGGACACTGTGCCATGCAGGGCGTTTCAGGGAGGCAAAAGCATCTAAAATCAATGCTTTGTTTGAGGGGCAACTATGAGCAAGTTTATAGGGATATGGTGATACGAACAGAGACCTTTAGGTTGTAAATGAGTCAACCTGTGCTGTTTTGAGATCTTTATAATGTGTTTAGCGCTTTAGGTGGAAGGCCAATGTGGACTCCATTAGAGTAGTCAATACTGAAGTGGGCAACAGGGGAAGGAAATTTGCTCCTGAAATAGCAGCAGTGAGACGATCCCACAAAGGCAACAGAGGTGGAATGGACACTTTTGCCAATAACATTAACCTGGGTGGACAAGGAGAGAATACTATTGAAGATATTTCAAAGTTACTCACACGTTTGGATGCTAGATCGTGGATATGGTTTTCAGTTTTAGAGCCTCTAATGGTACAGCCAATTGTTCTTCATTCATTTTTTGTACTCGATAAAGGTATTCAAGGGTGACTTTACAATTTTCTGGAAACTTAGTGATTCTGAGGTGAATTTTTGTTTCATAGGCATACATATGGCAACCTGAAATGTAGGTGTTGATGATCACAATAACTGGGTGCTTGTACGTGTTGAAGAGAACAAGAGTAATGGAAGATCCTTAGAAGATGCTGCAGGTCAGGGAAACAATTTCAGACGAAAATTGTCCAAATTCTACCTCGTGTAAGGAGTGTACTGCTTAGGTAGAACAAGGCCCCTAAACGAGTAAAGGGAATTTTGTGGGTGACATTTACTAAAGGTACAGATATATATAGGAGAATCAGTGCACTGCTTTTGCTGTTCTTCCTGCCAGAAAGGAGTGTCTTTCTGATGTTCAGGACTGCTGACCCCTGTCTGAATCTGACACGTCACTGAAGAGGTTGTTATTCTCAAGTTAATCAGATAGAACATCTGAGTCTAGGGTTTTAGCAATAGTGTGGATGCCAGAGTTTGCACTGTAGCTGACAAGCACCGTAGGGCCTGCAGATGGTATCGTAAGAAAAAAACTTACCAGAGCTTAAGGTAACAAAAAGTTCCAACTGGGTCATATCTTACCAGGTGCAAAGCATAGAGCACACCTCTGGGAAACTGGCCAAAGAGCCTGGCAAGATACAAATTAGAGCCACAGATTTCAGTTAGGGTTATCCAGGAATAGCAGTGGTGATCCCCGACATGCTTCTTGGTAACCCTGGCACTGCCTTTGCTACGCCTGGATACCTGGGGTCCTAAAGCAGCGGCAGGTATAGAAATTGAACAGTGCTCCAACAGCCCTGTTTACTTTCTGCAGTTCCCTATCAATGCCTGACACCCTCAACAGCAAAGAGTGAGACAAGGGATTACACGTGATATTATTTTGGGGAAATGTCACTTCCGCTACCCATAGACCTTTGACGAATAAACAACGCCTATGAATGGGGCAGGTGCTGCAACTGCCAAGGTTGAATATCCTTACATAGAGTCCCATAGTTAACCAAATTTATTTAGCACATTTTTTCGTTATTGAAGTTGGAGGATTGTAATGACATCAAATACTCTATTCATACCTTACCTCAAATGTTCAAAGCATTCAATGATTCCTTCTTCTGCAATCATTGCTCTCTTATAATTTATTGCTAATCTTTCCAAGGTCTCCCATTGTGTAATGATTTCTCAGAGTAGGGCCACTGCTGGTCTCCTGCGAAGAAGCACACTTGAGATTTAAGATATAAACGCCTTAAATTAATAGTTTTAATGTCAAGCAACACGATAAGTCGGCTGGATTTTCTGAGTGAAGAAACTCTTGATCCAACTTTACTGGCTGAAAAATCGAGACAGTAAAATTGCATTGGGATATTGCTACAGTTTCCGGTCTCCAGCCCCCACATATTTCTTCCTCAATAGTAAACAGGGGCTTAGCATCTAAGTGTCACCACCAGCGGCAAAAGACCTGCAGTGTTTAAAAGATACGATATAGTCTGTGGTCATCAGCAACAGAAATGTAACAGTTTGCCAGTCTATATCTGTTGCATATTGCAACGCTTGTAGTAGTACTGATAAACCAGAAATAAATCAGTAGTTTGAGTTGTTTGCCCTTGGAAAAGGAGGATACATTTCTGAAATTACAGGGTTGATCAAGAATTACTCAATTAACCACCGGATTCCTTGAAACAACATAGTATCACAAGAGGCTATAACCAGCAGCAGTTTATGAGCTTCTACTCACAACACCCTGGGAGGGATATTGGCTAGGTTACTATCTTACTGTTTGGATGGCGGGTGCAAGGCATTTAGTGTTAAAATTGAAATTTTATTTAAAAAAAACATTATAAAAAATGAGTGAATCCATGTGTTCGAAACAATGTTCGGATGATTTTCAGTGATCATTCCAACCCAAATGATTTGCTGTTAGATTGCTGCAGTCATATTCCAGGGTGCTGCCTGTAGGTATCTGGGTAATACTAAACTTTACATAATGCTGCCAATGGTAACAAGGTGCTGTTTAATAGGCAAATGTGTGACCAGTAATATTGAGGTGCTGCTCAGTTCTTCTGTGGTGTTGCTAATAAAATCAGAGCACTGCTCAATATGCCTGAGGTGTGCTCAATGTATCTTAAAGACCAGGGGCCTTATTTAGAGTTTGGTGAATGGGATACTACATCAAAATGTTGTTGATATTCCAACCTCCCTTTTCAAGGTACCAAAGGCTATCATGCACTTGTAGTATGGCGGACGGGATATCCTCCATGTTTGTGCGAGAGTATCCTATCCGCTAAACTATAAATAAGGCCCACGGTTTTTGCTCATGTTCCAGAGTGCTGACATGTAGCCCATGGCTTCCAGTTACAATGATAGTTATTCTAAAGGTGCCTGAAGTACCCATTAATTTATCACTGGTTTTGTTCCTTTTTAGGGGGGAAAAGCTACTTTTGCAGCTTGAATCTACTCTGAACTCACACTCAATACATTATTCTGCCATCTAGGGGTAGGATCTGGAACTGTCCCTATTCCTGCCCCCTCTTTTATTTTTGGCATCCAGAGGCGGGGTAGTACCAGCCCCGCTATCATGTCAAATGTAAGCTGCCAATGCCCTGTATATTGTGGCCATTTTTAGATTCTTTTTTTTCACAGTTTGGTTTATTTAGTGCAGTGTCAAGAACTTCAGGTTGAAAAACTGTTGATTTGTGGCGAGATTTGGAGTGCAGGGCAGAGAAGAGATATTTATGACTAATTAAAAAGACATCAGTAAGAACAGAATCAAATTGAAAAACAAATGGAGACAAGTTTTTTCTGTTGAGCTTTGATCACATATCACAGGAAAATGCACAGATGGGGGTGTTGACTGTTCCTTGGTATTTTATGAATACAGAAAGGGATGGATAATTGTACTTTAAGGATTTGCTCGGATTGCCATCACAAACTGTCACAGAAGGATACTCTTAAAGTCAGTAATCTGTGCTTCCCTAAGGATCACACGCCTGAAGGTTGTAAGGCAATCTTATCCCAAGAACCTCAAAGGTCAGGGTACACTACTCAATACCCAAAACAAAACATGTTCCTGAAAGACCTGGGGCTATCAGAAGATGAGGACATATTAGAAAAGGCCAAAGAGACCATGGAAGAGCAAGGGTCTGATGCTGAGGATTTAGCATCAGTAAATTTGTAAACTGGGGATTTAAGGGCAAAAGTATTAAGTATTGAAAGGGTGTGTGCCAATTCTGAAAAAGTGTACTCCGACAATGCTGCAAGGTAGTAGCATATTCCAGTCGAAGAAATCTGATTCAAAGACAGCTACAAAGCCTTCAGCTTCAGGCATTTGACTGCAGAAGATGTAAGGAGCCCTCTGTGTTGCAACCCAAAGACACCATTGGGGCCAAACGTCTGCACTCCATCTTGCTCTAAAAGGGGATCTGGATCAGAGGAAGAAATAAGAGCGCTACAAGGGAAAGGATACACTGATGCCTGTAAAAAGGAAGAGCAGCTTGGTAGTCAATGTCAAACAATAAGTGTTCCACATTGTGAGGAAAAATAAGCTTGAGGCTGAAATGGCAAGATTGCTGCAAAAGAAAGAAGAGTTTGATTACTCTTTAATCTTGTACAGAATACCTCAACAATACCTCAAAACCAGCTGAAAAGGGGCGTGGATGGGAACCACATGGAGGCACCCCCAGAAACACAGAAGGTAGAACGGGGGAGTTCTATGAGGAATATGAACAATCCTTCTTAGAGAAGAGCTCACATGGGCTGGAAGACATATGGCAGGAGGTAGAGGCTGATTCTCTTATCCATCTTCACAGCTCTCTCGTCCAGATTGCTTCTCATTGTTTATTGTAGAGGGTAAAAGAGCAGTAGATACATTTGCAAATTCTAATTGTACATGAACTCCAAATTAGGATAGGTGTTCTAATCCATTAGCTGACATTCCGGGACTCAAGGAACACCCTACCTTCATTGCTTTCCTGTTAAAATATTAATTAATTCAGTGTCCATTCTTGTGCCAAGAGCAGTGTAAGAAATGAGAGCTGTTAAGTACCCTAGGAATGTTTGCACATTTAAATCCAGCAGTCCAGATTGCCTGGCATAGCTGAGTTTTATAGCTAAGAATTGTGGTATAGCTCTTTCAGATAAGGGCTCCAGATCGTCTAATGCCCACCTTGCATGTAGTTGAGAGTCATATTAAATAACATATAGGATTAAGAAACTTCTCTTTCACAAGTCCTTTGCTGTCATCTAGTCAGAGAGGGAGGTATGTGTAAATCTCCCTTTAGTAAGCATCCTTTAATGACTTGTCATCAGTAACATGGTGCACACTCTAAAATGGCATAGGCAGGCAGGTAGCACAAAAACATGAAACATATAACATAAAATATAATCAATCAGTGGCAGGAGAACACCCCAGTTCAACCAGTACTAACATGGTTAAAAACACTCTGCTCGGGTCTGAAATATAGTTATAGTCCGGTACAATTTTATCTGGCATACCCTACCTAAGACTATCATTAATTTGCACAGCTTTGCCTAGGCCCTCTTTAGAACAAACATGGCAGTGAATGTGTGCTAAGTGTATGTATTGGCTCATCTTCTGCTCTTACTAAAATTGATTTATCAATCATCTCTCTTTGATGCAGCATAAGGTGATGATTCATTTGTGGATTCATGCATCCAGGCAGGAATTGAAGTAGACACACTTTTGTGCCCAAAAATGATACACTCAGCATCTGTAAGTCAACCTTGTATGACATATTCAAGGGCAGAAAATGCAGTGTATGTCAGGAGCCAAAACACTTACCATGCTGAGAGGTACAAGTTGTTATGAAAGCAGTTAGTCACATTCTTGTCTAAACTGGGACGAGAGCCACAATCTCCATTCAGCCAGACCGACTGCTCACATTTATAACGAACGCTACTCCATGGGATCTTTTGGCTGAATTCACTCTTGTTGAGTGGAGACACCATAATACGGTTTGGCCTTCCCAGTTCTCCTTTCTCACTTGTGTGTTTGAAAAATGTGAAATTCTTTACCTACTGCTCAGCGTGAACACACAATTGAACCCTGATTCGACCACTTTGCTACCTGCCCACCATTCTCCAATCTGCCTATCTTGCCAGTTGAATAGTATGAGTCACAGTGAATCTTCAAAATGACTCACTATAACGATGAAGATATTATTAACCTTCCCCATGGAACTAAAGTTCAGCAACATGCTACCTTGCTCGGACTGCATTCTGAAGCATCTCTTTAGATTCTTCACCTATGCATTTTATGAAACAATTTAGGAGTCATACAGCTCTGCATTGCCCTTTGTTCTCTTACTGCAGACAGGAATGGTCTGTCTTAAGGCATCTTGCTCCTGCCACCAAGGGAACATTCTGATTTGCCTTTCCCAGTTAGTTGGTAATCCTCAGGGAAGCACATATTTGCAACTTCATAATGCATGGTAGGCCCCTTTTATGCGTGCTTGAGGTAGCATGGCCGAAGGTGCTGCAAAGAGTTTCATTGGTCAAGTGAAGGGATGCCCTCTTATTAGAGAATGATTCTTTTTCCCAATAATCTTTGTTATCATCCTATGTGAAACACAGTTGACCTGAGCAAGTATCTTTGTTTGCTTAATATTTACTGTTTCCATTGGAATAGATCTTTTATAAAGTCTTTGACTTAGCAAGGACTACTCTTCTTCTTCTAACTTATTCTCTTTTGAGGATTTTAACAGATAGCTATACCACAATAATTGTTTACCAATAGACCTGGAAGTTTACTGGCTTCTGCCCAATTTCTTCAAATCAATGGAACTACCCATGCCAAAAGGGTGTTAATCTATATATGATCATTCTGTAATCTCTGAATTTGCACTGTAATGGTAATTGTCCTGCAATGTTTACCTGCACTACTGGGAATCCTAATGTATACTCAAGTACACATCAGTAAACCGGGTGTACTAAACCGCTTTGGCAATCCCTTACAATATTATTGCTTAATGAACAAGCTGTGGCTATAATGCCCTTATAAGATATGGGATTCGGCAATCACTCTGTAAAAAACCATAGCTAATTTTTATGCAACTTGGGGTACACCATCTATTACAAAGAAATTATTATTATTGTGCTCGCATTTACTCCAGTTTTACTCCACTTTCTTCATGGTGCATTAATGACTTTGGTGTGATCATAAGAAGGGGTGAGAAGCAAATAGTTGATGGAGTTAATGGATATTGTTAGGTTGCAGGATATAGTTTCAAAGACAGCGATGTTAAGAGAAGGTATGCAGTTTAGAGTAGTCTATATATATACAAGAGCCATGTAGAATATAGAAGGGAAGAAATGGGCCATTCAAAATAAATGGAGATTTTTTTGCAATAACATGCAATATGTGGCTGTAAACCCGCAAAAAGTTTATTTTTAAATGTGTACACTAAATGAATGTGACTTTTGACAGAGGCTGTACAAACACCTTAACTTTAAGACGTTGTACATATTTGGCTTGCTATAATAACCAACTCCAGTGCTTGTTGAGATCGCTTTGTCAGTGACTGTTAAACACTGTGGGCCCGATTCACAGAATGAACTTAAGACTCAATCCTAAATTTACTACTATTTTGGTATTCACAGAATGCACTTACTACTTTTGGCATTCACAGAATGCACTTACTACTTTTGGCATTCACAGAATGAACTTACTACTTTTGGTATTCACAGAAGTTAGGATTTTGTCCTAAGTTTGTCTTAAGACAGACTTAAGACAGACTTAAGACAAACTTAAGACAGACTTAAGACAGACTTAAGACAAAATCCTAACTTCTGTGAATACCAAAAGTAGTAAGTTCATTCTGTGAATACCAAAAGTAGTAAGTGCATTCTGTGAATGCCAAAAGTAGTAAGTGCATTCTGTGAATACCAAAATAGTAGTAAGTTTAGGATTGAGTCTTAAGTTCATTCTGTGAATCGGGCCCTCTGACATTTCGTGTCCCACTACCAGTAGCTGCCATTTGACAACAACATTGAGAAAGCTCTTGTGAACATCATCCTATTGTAGATGAGACAAATAATTGCAAGCCAAAAAGGACATGTGTGCACCTACCTGTGTAGGTCATTTAATACAATGAAGTATTCTTACAGTTTATCAATAAAAATCATTTTACACCATACCTAAACTACACATATAAACATGTTATGGAAACACCACCAACTTTGTATATAACAAGGCAGTTGATAAACATGTTGCAGCCCTCATTCGTAAAATTAGTGCAGCGTACACAGTGATAGGGACCTGGGAACAAGAAGGCTGGGCTTCTCAAGTGCTAGAGAAATGAAGGGAATTATCACAACTAGAAACAAGAATTTACAACTTTTAGGAACACAGGAGCAGATAGTCACACTCAGGGCCAGCCAGGCAGCAGTGGTTGCTAGCAACGACCTAGAGCCTGGACCACCAATAAGATAAATAAAACAACTCAAACTAAAATTGAATTAAGGATCGAGAAATGTAGGTTGATAAGTTAAAAGTGTGTAGGTTTTGTGTACATTGAGGCTTGGAGGTATGCTGCCATTAAGCAGAAATTACAGATAATTGGTATGATATTGACAAACCTTTTGGGGGTTTCTGAAAAGGTGTGTCTTATACATGATAGCAATGTCATCTTTCCCCTCTGGTACCTACCTAGACCATGTGACTTTTGTTACAGACCATGCACTACCTCTGCCATGATCAACTGAGTGTCTCAGTTCTATACATTGTTTAGTATAACATTAAACACACATTTATAACATTACAACATGCCGGTAGATGATGGCCTTATTCTTGTGATGTATCTCCAGCTGGCAGGTTTGGAAGTTGGGAAAAAGATATTTGCTGTCAACGGTGACCTGGTTTTCCTGCGGCCCTTCCTTGAAGTGGATTGCTTCCTGAAAACATGTCTGAACAGCAGAAAACCCCTGCGAGTGCTTGTGAGCGCCAAGCCAAGAGAGTAAGTATTGAATTTAACCACAGTGGAGTGCATCAATTGTATTAGCAGTGAACAGACCAGGTTGTGAAACATGTTTGATTTTATTTGAGTGACCCACTTTGCCATATTCGCTTAAAGCTGATCCATTCTGGGCCCTTGTTCAAGTCATATCGCACCTCCTATTCCAGCCCTGCATGAGTGCAGTGAATAATATCACTTCTTAATAGAGTTAACACCAATTATAAATGGCTGAAGTCTCCACTTTCCTCAAAGAAAGATCAGAAATAATTGTAATTGTGTTTATATAGCGCTTGAACTGTATTCCTATTTGTCAGGCTACTGAAAGAATTTCTGATCGACCTGCTGCTTTAGTTTTGCACGAACAAGTGTCAACTTTGAAATATTCTACATTTCTTTAACTTAAATTTTCATTGAATTCCGACAACAAATTTTCTTTTATAGAAACACAGTATTATGTAGGTTGGGAGAAGTCAATACTTCTTATTAATTCCAGCCCTTTTTTAAATAATGGTGAGCCATAACAAGTAAATATTGGTAAACTATCCTCTTTTTTTGTGTGGGCTTACTAATTGTTCTGCTGATTAGCTATGTGGTGGCAGGTCTGAATAAGACACATTTCTTGTTGCCACTCCCTTCAGACTGCTTTCAACAACAAGCTCAACCTGTTAAGCAGTAAGCTGAAGGAACATACTTGTGCAATTGACCTTTATGCTAAACTGTCTTTAAAACATATTGAACAGCTTGCCACACTCTTGCCCAAACACAATACCAGGGCAATGGCTTAAGACTACTAATGAGCTGGAGGGGTGTTACAGCATGCCACTGACCGGACAAGAGTAGGTTGCCCAGTGCGAACCTTCATGGGGATCTCCTCATCTCTGAAGCTCTGGAATGGGTTGTGCAAGCCCCTTGATTGTCATCAATTTTAATATCAGCTATGAAGTCTCCAGAATATATATTATTACCTTCCTGGGTGCATAATCAGGGAATGTAGGTTGACGGGATGGTGGTGAGGATGGAAGAGTTATCAATTAGTGAAGGACCCACCACTAGGGAAAATCTCCGCATTTCTAACGCAAAAAATTATCTGAAGAAGGTATGAAGGATGAGCTATGGGAAGAGGAGGGAAACATAATTGTTAGTATTTCTTGATTAGAAAATTTTTGTTCAATGGTAGAATGTATTGGTGGGAAGCAAGATTTAAACTGATAAACAGAAAAATTGTATCTCTAACAATTATCATGCTTAATGTGAATTGTCTCCACAGTGTTCCTAAAAGAGGTGTAGTAACCTCATAATTTAAAGAACATCACCCTTGAATTGTTGGCTTCAATAGTAATTTTTCTCATCACCTTCAGCTGCCCATAGTGGAGTTTTAGTTATTTTTCCACAAACGATTAGGAGTGGAAATAATACGTTAATTACAGGACCAGAAATGAAGCAGGGCTGCTCTTACATTCCTATATGTAAAAGGAGGTTTAGTTTGTGTGTTCTGAATGTGGATGAACTATGGTTGGTATTGTCTTCCACATTCCATATCTGGAGTAATGGGCAGTGGGTTAATGTAATTCAAAAGGAGGTGCAGTACCATATTTTTAAGTCCAGGTGATTTTTATATTACTAAATGGTACACAAAGATCCTGACCTTTTCCTATTACTATTATCTCACAAATATCTTTTGGGCCCATTGTGACATCAATTCTGTAATTCTGGTAGTAAACATGTAACATGAGAGTATCTGTTTGGCCTTATTGATTCTACATCTGGAGATGTTTGAGGTCTCCACTATTTCTCTACTTCTGTTTCAATTATATTCACAACTAGCTCTAGGAAAAGCAAAATATAATTGATCTTAGTTGCGCCAGGAACAACTCAGGCCACTTGGATCTTCTTGTGGTTTCAGATGCGTAACTGCAGCAAATGATCGACGGATTGCTGAATGAATCAAACATTATTCCCCAGTCAAGAGATCTGAGATAAATCCATTGTTCTTTTGCCCACTACGCCACCACAGTTTGGACCCAGCCATATGCAAATCAGTCTTGACCCTGTGCCTCATGGAAACAGTCCAGACCGAACTGCTAAGCCAGGTCCTCCCTGAACTGGAAACAAGCACCCTGGGACCGGTTTCAGGGTATGTCACCCTTCATCAGCCAGGCTAGCTTGAATCCAGTGGCACAGTGAGCAAGGGACCCACATCTGAGCATACCCATCCCACTTAGGGCTAGAAGTGCAACTGCAACAAATGATGGACAGAATGCTAAATGATTCAAACATTCTCCCCCAGTCAAGAGATCTGGGTTAAATCCCTCATTCTTTTGCCCACTACGCCACCCCAATTTGGAACTAGCCATATGCAAATCAGTCGTGACTCTGTGCCTCATGGGAACAGTCCAGACTGAACTGCTAAGCCAGGTACTCCCTGGACCGGAAACAAGCATTCTGGGATTGGTTTCAGGCTATGTCACCCTTCATCAGCCAGGCTATCTTGAATCCAGTGAGCAAGGGACCCACGTCTGGGCATACCCATCCCACTTAGGGCGAGAAGTGTAGGTTTCTGATGCACTTGGTCAAAGGTTCCAGAAGAATCACAGATAGTAGAGCAACAGTGGAACTCCTTGCCATTTGTCCATTTCATGCCTACTCTTTCTTCATTAAGAATGAGATCAGAAGCGGGCCCCCTGTATAAAGCTGAAATCATCTTGGTGAACTGTGCAAGAAAGTCAGTTTCACTTATTACTGTTTTCTAAATATTGTCAATTCATCAGATAAAAAGCCTACACTGTGGCTAAAAAGAGAATGGCCAGTGAAGAATTAGAGTATGATGTAGGTGAATGACTGTGTGAATGATACTGGCCTGTCTGTTCAATAGCAATTCTATAATAAATGTGTTGTATGAATTTAACAGAATAAATGGCTAATGGGATCCACAAAGTCCTGAATCCCTTCCAATGTTAAACAAGCATTTACAATGCAACGGTCTCGCCTTCGGAAAAGTTAGAGCTATTGGCATTGTGAATGACAAACTTTTTATTTATGTGTTGGTTTTGAAAACAGATAAATAAATGGCATTGTCATTTACAATAACAATAGCTTAATCTCTCGCAAATACGAGACCTATTGCATTTGCACCACACCCACACACAGAGAGCCACACACTCCCACACACACAGAGCCACACACGCACACAGAGCCACACACACACACAGAATGACACACACACAGAGCAACACACACACACAGAGCCACACACACACACACACAGAGCCACACACACAGAGTTCTCAGATAGGAGCGCGCAGTCAGTAGTTATCTTGAAAATCTGATATGGATCAGCCTTGTGTAAAAACACGAGTTCTAAGTGTGATGCAGAAGCTTGTAGGTGTGCTCACTTAGCAGCATTCAAAATCTGGAGGGAAAGAAAGCGACATGGTTTACACCTATGGGAGGGGTTTTGGCTGCACATTAACGTTCTTGAAAAAGCAACTGTAATAATGCAAGGCCCTCTAGCAAGCCAGTTGCGTTGTTGGTGCAAGGTTGCCTTGCCTTTGAAGTTTGTGCGGGCACAGCGACCTAGTACTCAATGACCGAAGAATGGAACATCTAAGGTTCAAAATCACACGAGCAGACCCTTGCTGATAACACCGTTAAAGTGAAACATTAAAATGTACACAAACGTGGATGAATTACAGGTGTGAAAATTGTCCTGCCTGTCACACGCAGGCAAAACAGTATTAATCAACTCTCCAAGGACATGACACAAAACTTGCCACTGTGCAAACCAAAATTTGTAAATGTCGGATTTTTCTCTACTTCAAAACACAGAAGTGTTTGAATAAATAATGCTGAAATTCAAATAATAAAAATGCTTTACATAATAGAAATCTGGGACTAGACCTAAAGACAGGGAGGCGAATCTTTTTCCGGCGTGTTCTCACTTTTATAATTGTTCACTTCCTGGAATGGTTATGAAGCCAGGCAAGCCACTTCTAGGAGATTAATATAGGAGGGATAAGCAACCAGCAAGCGTGTGGAACGTGGGTAGAAAATCCAGAGGGAATTAGAACATGCAAGTGATAACGACAGGTGCCAGAATTTAGGGGAGAGCGGGAGGGAATTCCCTGGCCGGGCACGCAAGCACACTGCTGCATGCTCCGCACTGCTGCCTCGTGTCACCGCCGCAGTGTGCGCAGCACAGGTCGGGGGAGGGGCCACACGGAGCCCTCACACCGGCGGAAAGGGAGCGGGTGGAAGACCACTTGCGGGGTTTTGTGCAGTGTGAGCGAGTCCTGGGCCAACCACTCGCGAAGTGGGGTCGCGCAACTACAAGCTGTAGGAGACGATCCTGGTGGCACTGCCCCTCCCCCTCAAGTATTGCCTGTCTCTTGCTTCTCCAACATGGCGGAGGCCGCTCAACCTGCACAGCCACAATCCCCGCAGTACTAAAGATACCTGTGGCAGCGTGGCTTGCGTCCCAAACAAGGGCGCCCGCCCGTGTGTAGGGCACCACGGCAGCCCTGCCGCACAAAAAAAACAATGATATAGATTTCCAAAGAGGGTACAAATGAAGTCATATTACTATTTAGAAGAGTAGTACTGGGAAGGGGATGAGACTCCGCAAACGAAACACATTGACGGATAAGCTTTTATGTGCAAGTTCCATTTGCGTGGGAACATGAAGCTAGAAATGGCAAAACAGCCCTGTCCTTTTCAAACTGGGGGGGGGGGGGGCGTGTTTTTCTTTCTCCCCTCTTCTCCATTGGCTGGAATGTAAACAACGGGCGTGTTTTTCACTTGTTGTTTACCATTCCAGCCAATGGAGAAGAGGGTAGAACAAACCTAAAAACACGTCCCCCCCAGTCCAAAAAAGACGGGGCTTAGAGCGAGAGGATGACATAACTGAGACCTCTTCTCTAATGGCTGGCCGCCGTTTAGGAGGACAGCCAATGGAGAAGAAGGGTGGGGTTTACCCTCGCTACTCAAAGTCATTAAATCTCGCCAGCGAGACTGCGCATGTGCACAGCCTAAGCTAGCCGAGACCTAAAAATGTGATGAAATTCCCTCTTCAAAAAGAAGCAGTTGCTTCTTCCTTGCCTTTAAACTCTTTATTCATCTAGGAGTCTAAGTCAGAGACAATGAGTTTGTATGTTTCATTGGGTGGACCATCTTCCTCAGGAACCTTAAGCTGAAGGCAAGATTTAATAGACTGTGAATAATGTTTAATGTTTAAAGATGTTTCTGTGTATTTTTAACAGCATTGTTGTGAGATTGTCTACAAATTGTTTCAAATAGGGGTTGAATAGATTGACATTTTAAAGACATTGTAAAAATGCCAAAGATTTTTTTTAAGACTTGATCTTTCCACTTGGACTGTTGGGTGTAAGTAGCAGGAGGTTTTACTTCTGTCTACAATGTCTTCTTTACTAATAATGCCATTGGTACTCATAAGGCATGTCAAAGGTAAGTCCATATGTGCCCATGCGTATTCTTGTAGCAGCTGAGACCAGAATGCCTGGCTGCTCTGGCCAAGGTTTGGCAATTTAAAAGTGTTGCGAGGCACAGAAACCCCTTGAGGTAAGGCCCTTTTTTGGCCCATAGGCAGATACGGCCCATGAAGGGAGTTCCGGTGGGGCAGAAAGGCGGGGCGGAGGGTGCTAAAAACCGGAATATGGATAATTGGAGGTAAGTACACAATTTAATTAATAAAACGAATTTTGTTGCGCGCGCTGCATCGCATTTTGCAATGCAGGGCACGCTACGAAATTTGTTTTAATAATTAAATTGTTTACTTACCTCCAATTATCCATATTCTGGTTTTTAGCACCCCCCACCCTGCCCCTCCCCCGCCTTGCCTTTCTGCCTTTCTGCCCCACCGGAACTCCCTCCACGGGCGGTGGCTGCCCATAGGTTATAATTATTTGCATAGGAGATCACATTAACGCGAGTGAATTATAAGACTGATGCTAAGTTGGATCAACTACATTATCATTAGTCTGTAGTACACCCTCCCTCGCACAGCGTATATATTGAGGTCTTCTGTCTTTGTAGGCTGCCTTATTAAATGGGAAATCTTTACCAAAGCATAGTACAAAGGTCAATTACCCCATTTTAGATATGAACCTTGAGCTTTTTTATTTATTTAAACTTAGACATGGATTCAAGAACATAATGCATTGGATATTGTCCTTGCTGTTCCTGGGTCTTTCATAGCAATTAGGCAGAGGATTTGGCTTTTAATTTTAGTCCTAGCCTTTCCTCATACGTCATAGGTGTGGTGGTATATTATGCCCACGTGGGACTGACACAAAATTTTGGATTTTAATTTGTTCAGCCGATATTTTCTTTGGCAACTAAAGTTTCTAAATCTTAGGTATGAAGTGATTTTAATATTAAAATAGATAAAAATGGATTCAACAGTCACTAAAAACTTTGATTTATGTAGTACCATCAACTTAACCTAACTGATTTCCCAGCACACCGGTGAGCTTTTCTGATCGCTGAAATTAGGCCTTGTTAGTAAAGGCATTCAATGTAAAAAATACGCCCCAGGGATCCTGTCGAGGCTCACTCCTGACAGTATTTGCTGTCTATTAAAAAGGTCTCCCAGCTGTTAAAATCTGACCTTGAAATAGTTTCAGGCAGTATGAATGGTTGATTCTCATGCTCTTCATAAAAAGCGCTCCAAAGACCAGGGATACCTGCTCATGTCCTTGGTTTTCTGATGCACCAAAACATGTAAAAGTGCATGCAAATTGCAAAAATGCATTTGAAGTACCAATTGTAGTCAAATAAGTTGTGCAAACTACAGAGAGGTGATAAAGAAATACTAACAACCACTCAAAACAATGAGATCAAAGTATTCATCATCTAGAATTTCTGCAGGTAAAAATAATATTCACAATTTGTTTTACGATTCTGAAAGACGAATTCGACAATAAAGTATGTAACGACTATCCTCCTCCTTCGCAGGAATTCTGTGAGGTGCTGTCCTTTTACTTTTTCTCCTAGATTGATGTCTATGTGGAGTTTAAATTAACCATCAGTAACCGTACATCAGTCAGGAGGAAAATTAGTCCCCAGGCACCTGTAAAAATATGAAGCATGCTTCCATATATTTGCACAATATGGCAGAGAATTACATGTTTTTCAATAGGTAAAGTGATAAAATCTGGGTCCCCTATGGATCACTGCTCTATCAAAATATACCACATGGTCATAAAAATCTTTGTTCTTAAAATGGTTTCATAATAAATGTGTCATTTGCTGCATCCATGGTTCCTCTTTCTGAAAGAAATAATTAATTTGTCCTCTATTAAAAAGGCTTCCCTGGAGCTTCTAGTTTATAGAAACAACTATAGGACTATCTCATTATTAGCCTTTATGGCCGAGGTTGCAGAAAGAATAGCAAATATGCAGTTAACCTGATTTATGGAAATAAACAACTTCCTGGAAAAATCAGGATTGAGAACATTTCATGATATGGAGACTGCTTTGGTCTATGTGACTAATCAGCTGCAGATGGTACATACTGGGGAGGAGTCACTACCCTCACCCTGTTAGATCTGTTGGCTGCTTTCAACACAGTAACTCATATTGTGCTGTTGTCCCTTATTTTGGGGCAGGCATCAAGGGCAAAGCACACAACTGGCTTATGTCCTATTTATAGGAAATGCAGTCATGCTGTCACAACTCCACTTTTCTTTGCAGATGATTTGCGAATCTCCATTAGACTGGGTGGTGCATGTGGCTTGACTCAAGCCATCTTAGAAGTATGAAGGCCCTTTTCTGCAGCTGGATGCAGGAGAAGTTTCTTAAGCTCAACTCAGATAAGGTGAAGGTCTTGACTATAGTAGAATCGTTGAAGGGTTATTGATCTAGTGACTGGAGGCCATCTGAGTTAGGCAACGGTACCTATGGAGGTGCTTGCAACCGATCTTTCTTTTTGAAAATAAACATGTCAAACTTTCAGCAGTATCCTTCTTTCACCTGAAAGTATTATGAAATATTCTTCCCATATTGCTATTTGATTATTGCTTCGACATGCTAACATTGGCTCATGTCTGGATTATTGCCTGTGCCATATTTAGCTTTATGTAAATATACATTACATTTAAGAAAGTCATGAGACCTGGCTGTTCTTAATTAACTTAAGGTTGTTGTTTATTTGTGTGCACTTTCTGCATGGTGCCAGGGTGCCTATGAGGATAACAGAGCACTCAACAAAACTACTAAATAAATAAATACAGCTCTAGATTTCATTACAATGAGTAACATGCTGTTTAACTGCTGTTCTCCACATATGCTTATGCTTAGGCATAAAACATGCAAAGATAGCGTACCCATTACACTTTTAAACAAACAAGAATTAAAACAGATATCTGTAACTTGACCAGCAGTCGAACAATGTAGCAAACTGTGTTGCATTTTTAGGTCTCACCTACAGATATCTTGTATAGCTATTATGGCTAATGCCAATACTAACAGTGGACTTTGAGCCAGGCCGTTGCTTACTATTGCTTTTACTTTATTATTAGAGAGGGGGAAAGAACAGCAATGAAAGTTCAATATTTACTTTAACTGTACTAAAACCCTAAGATAGAAATATATATGTCATACATAGAAAGATGCTTCTACCTGAAAATCGGACATAAATTAAAATATTAACTGTCAATGTACATTTTTATGTTTCATTAAGTAAATTCAAATTTGGTTAAAGAAAACACTTTTCTCAACATGCATTATTGTAACACCGACTTCACTCTAGCTTCTGCACAATGCAAAAGGTCCTGGATAAAAAAGCACCAATGCAGAAGGACATAGCATGGACCAATCCCCTTTTACCTTCTCATTAGTAAAATCATAAATAATTCCAAACAGTTTTAGCTCCTCCCTCACATTTGGACAGCAAGGGATCAGCCACACCTTCCTGTGCAAATTGGGAAGCTAACTTTAATTTAGATTTGAACCTGACATTACATAATTTCTAATGCTAGAAAGGAAATACAAGACAGGCAAGCAGAAGTGGGAACATTACAGAATGTAACTTGGTATCTGATCCATAGAAGAGCAAAGTATCCATGTAAGGAGTGGTAGTTTGCCACTCTGAACCGTCGAAGTGCTGGGTATGCTAGTTTTTGGAGCAGATCATAAGCTTGCGAAAGGGGTAATCTGTCAACAGTGTGAATAGGTCTTTAATGGTGACAAATTTCAGTGTCAGTACAGTTTAAGTACAACCAAAATAATAAGCGATCTCTGAACATCCACTATGACAGAATTGTTTGTGAAATACATCTGCAGCTAACTCCAGGTCCTAGACAACTGCATATTGATCATATTGAAGCCAGTCAGTCAGTCAGTCAACAAGCTTTATTCGAATTTAGTAGAAAAATTCAGGGTAAAAACACAATAAAAGCAGAGATCAATTATATTCATTACAAGGACACTATCTGTACAAGGTTAACAACAAGTCATTTTACTAATAAAATCGTTTTTACAATTCATCGTAAACAAACCCTAGCAGCTTTGTTATAAGGGGGCAGGTATATAGTCCTGGGGTAAAAGTCATGCAGTTCCCATGTTCTGATTGGGCCATCTCCCATATATGACTGCCAACTTCGGAGATGTTGGATGACTCGAGGGTCCCTAAAGTTGACCAAAACCAGGTCTCCCGGTATGTCCTTGGGGATAGATCCCAACCACCCTACCCTTCTAACATTTAAGATGGTTCCATCGATGTTGGGTGGTAAGGGTCTATTCTTTGTCAACCAGAAAGACACCTTGTTTGCCAGGTCTGCTGGTCTTTCAATTTTGTTATTAGTGAGCTCGGGCACGCCCGAGAGGATGGACACAAAGGGTGCTGCCTCCGGCGGTAGATCTATATGTTTAGCCCTTCTTTGCGTGTTATCATGGATTTGGAACTTCCCCTTTTTTGGCGTGAGTGGTTTAAAATGCCCGTCTCTGGGTGCAAGATTCTGGGTTAACGGGGGTTTGATGTGATAATGTTTTAGATGTTTTGGGGGCAAGTGCATGAGTATGTACGATATTACTTTGTACTGGGAGAATTGGGATATCGGTAGTGACTAGGGTCTCAACTTGATTTTTTCCTTCAATTCTTTTAATGATTGTTAGGTTCGCCCTGGTGGTTTCCTCTATGGAGCAGAGCTTTTCCCCTATAGTCTCGATTCTTTTTTCCAATGGGGAAATTAAGGACCTGACCAGGAGTTTAATCTGGGCCAGTAGTTCAGATGTAGTAATGATTGTATTCGGCTCCAGGTTTGAGCATACCTCAGATGTTTTAGGGTTGTTGTTAATGCCTAAAAGGGGACTTTGATGCAATCTTTGTATTTTAGCTACTTTTCCCCTCTGTTTAGGCCCTTTGCGCTTTCTGTTTGGATAGGATACCTGAACATTTACTGGTCGTTGTGTAATGTCTGCAGGTGTTGAAAGAGAAGGAGTACCAGAATGGCTTGGGTTTAGTTTAAAAGTAGTAATTGATTGGGGGCTGGTATTTCGCAAAGCACCTACAGAAGCATTAGTTAAGTCATTCTCGTTATCAACATTGGTATACACAGTTTTACAAAGCAGATTTAGTTCATCCAGTAAAGAAAATTTTTTTGTTTGTGTTTGGTCTTGTGGCTCCATAACTGAGAGGTTGCTGGATGCGGATTCTATACAGAGACTCTTTTCTACTCTTTCTATACCGGATTCGATGGCCGATGTGGTCCTAATTAAGTAATTGTCCAATGTCCCTTTCTGTTGCCCCCCCTGGGGGTTGTTATTCGTGCGAAGCCCTTTGTCAATCATATTATAGGTAACTTTATGGGAATAAGTGTATGACAGGGGGCTAACTAAAGCGCACCTGCACCAATAGTCTGACAACGGGGAGGTAAAAGGATAGTTCAGTTAGGGATACCAAAGGAAGTATGATGACAGTCGCTTAGATGGATTAATTAGTTTATAGTACCGCTTTTTTACCTTGAGCAAAAGGCGAAAATCGAAAGGGGGTGGCCCGTCCGTCCTCCTCTGGCCTCCGAGGGCCACAGAGGGCCCGCCCTTTGCTCGGGCTTCGCCCGGCGCTCTCTGCTCGCGATCCGCGGGGCGGGAGGCGGTCCGGTGCTTTGTAGCACCTCCGGTCGCTGGTGGTGGCGTGTGGAGTGCACCGCGGGTCCCGGGACACCTAGGGCTTGTAGTTTCTCGCGGCCGTTTCCCTCACGGCGCGAAAGTGGACCCGCTGTCCCCCGACAGCAAAGAGAATGCTCCGCTCGCTAAGCCGTTGCCCTCACGGCTGGACACAGTCACTAGACCTCAGGTAGGTCCTCCCACGAAGCGTCTGGCAGTCCGGTGCTTTGTAGCACCTCCGGTCGCTGATGGTGGCGTGTGGAGTGCGCCGCGGGTCCCGGGGCACCTGGGGCTTCTAGTTTCTCGCGGCCGTTTTTCCTCACGGCGCGAAAGTGGACCCGCTGTCCCCCGACAGCAAAGAGAATGCTCCGCCCGCTAAGCCATTGCCCTCACGGCTGGACACAGTCACTAGACCTCAGGTAGGTCCTATTGAAGCAGTTGAACATCATACTATGTAGCAGGAGAGCCTCAGAATTCCGTTTTTAACTTGGATAAATATTCATCCTAAACTCAGTATTAGTGGATCCAGTTTTTGTCACAGCAAAGGTAGAGGTTGAAATACAATGGTGGAATGCAACAAACGTTAACATGGTGAGACCATCGAAGACACCAGCTCCCGCAGTGACCTTAAAGACTGATACATCCCACAAGGGTTGGTGAGCTCACCCAGGCAACCTGAAGGTATGGGGATTATGAAATAGCATGGATGCAATAAAACACATCAATCACCTGGAACTGAAGAGAGTATTTCTAGCACTAAAGGCTTCCCAGACGGACTTAACAGGTCAGACTGTATTGATCCAAACGGACAACACAACAACCATGTTCTAGCTCAACAAACAGGGGGAACAAAATCTTTCACCCTGTCTGAGCTAGCCAGGAGATATGGAGATGGGTGATCCAAAGACAGACCACACTACAGACCACCTACCAGGAAAACAAAATATGAATGCAGACACACTGAGCAGGCAGGACAGCACCTCCCACGAATGGGAGATGAAGCAGGAGACACTGAGAAAATATCTTCAAAGTTTGGGGCAGGTCAAGCATAGACCTGATTGCATCCCCCAAAAAACGCAAAATGGCAACATTTTGGCTCCATTTTTCCACACCACCAGTCAAAGAGGAATGCCCTGTCAATAAACTGGTCAGGGAAATTTGCATATGCCTTCCTCTGATTCCTCTGATCTGAAATGCACTGGACTCAAAGGACAAATGATCACAATCAAAGCAGAATAAGATCTGCTGACAATGCAATATGTAAAAGTGTACCATCCAGAACAATTCACACTCAGCCAAGGGGCATGGCTCCTGAATATCTAGAATTCTGTCATCTACAGCTTCCATCCAGGACAGTGGACATCCTAAGAGAAGCTAGAAAGCCAAGCACAAGGAAATGCTACACAGAAACATGGAGCTGATACATCCAGTGGTGCACAGACAACAGGAGAATGGAAAAAAGGACAGAGCAGGAAACGTGTCTGTTAGACCAGGGGTCCCCAAACCGGTCCTGGAAGGCCGGATCCATGCCGGATTTTTAAAATAACTAAATGTATCTCAATGGGGATATCCAAAAAATCTGGCATTGATCCGGCCCTCCAGGACCGGTTTGGAGACCCCTGTGTTAGACAATGAACTAACCTACGCATCGCTAAAGGTACACCTAGCAGCAAAAATAACCTACACCAGAGGTACATCAGGGAACAGCTTCTTCTCAACCCCAATGTTGAAGAGATTCTTGGAAGGTTCTAAGAGAGAATCACCACCAAGAACAATTCCAACACTATTGCGGAATTTGATCACCGTACTAATGTAATTAATGACAGAACCCTTTAAACCTATGCACAGATCAGATCTAAAGTCACTCATGCTAAAGACAGCCGTTCTGTTTGCGATCACATTGCTATGCAGAGTCAGCGAGCTACAAGCATTGACGATAGAGGAACCATTCCTACAAATCTACAGTTACAAGTTGGTCCTCAGCACCAATCCACATTTTCTACCCACGGTGGTGGCCGAATTTCATGCCAACCAAAGCATACAACTCCCAACTTTCTTCAAAGATCTAAGGACACAGGCTGAACGAGCCCTTCACACACTGGATGTGCAGAGATCTTTAATGTGCTACCTGCAGGAAACAAAGTAGTTTCATAAGGGGAACCAGTTATTTGTCTCCTTTGCAAAGAAATCAAGGGATCATCAGTGAATAAAGGAACAATAGCAAGATGAATAGTTGAAACAATACAGACTTGCTAGTCCAGGGCACACTCAACTAGGAAAAAAGGGGCTACACTGGCGTTCCTAGCAAATGCCCCCATTGATGACATGGGCATCAACACATACTTTTGCAAAACATTATTGTGTGGACATTTAGATGAACAAGGAGGTAAAGATTGACAGAAAATACTACACCTATTTGCTAACACATCCGCTTTTAAACCCAACCAACCGAAGGGAACGGATACCGTTATATAATCAAATGCACAGCATGTGAATCCAAAGGATGCATGCTGCAAAATGAAATGGCTACTTACCAGTAGTAGTTTTGCAGCTTGAAGACTTTTCTGTATTCACATGCAACCCACCAACTTCCCCAGATGAAGCAACAAGGTAGAACAAAAAAACTAAATAGAGAAAAAGGACTACAAAGGAAAGAAAAAAGAATCCGAATATGACGACTACGCACAGGAAATTCCGGGGTGCGGTCTGATGCCATACAGGTGATGGACCTACCACCAAATTGTGGTCAATGCTCACCACAGCAACAACAATAAAAGTGGAAGAACAAGAAGGTTTACGGATCCGACTACTTGATGGTGGAATAATGCACAGCATGTGAATCCAGAAAAATCTTCAAGCTACAAAACTGCTCCTACTGGTAATTTACTATTTCATTATTGCTTTTAGATTCGTATACAGCTATTAGCAATGACAGTATGAACCAGTACTAACTCTTCTTGGGGACATGGGGTGATCCTGTGTGCTCTACATAATGGCACCAATGTACTAATGGGGTCTGATAGGAATATAAAGTTAGGCAGCAATATTGTCATCTCAGGCTAAATTTTGTTTTAAAGAAAAGTTCATATTCTTGACTAATCCTGTAAGGAAATACACAATTTTTGAGGATAAACGTATTTGCACCCCTTTGCCCCTTTTAGTTGGGTGTGCTGCTATACCCTTACAAGGGGCTCTCATGTTCTATGATGTGTGCTGTCGGACCTTCAGAAACATTTTTGACAACCTATCTGATGTGTTTTCCTGCAGTTTGTAAACTGTTTTTCGTACTTTATCATCAAGATAGTCAACATAAGTATACAATTAAATCATTTGAAACAAATTTGACAGCATTTTGTAAATTTCTAATTAAAAAGTATTGATTCATTTACACCGAACCAAAAAAAGATCTACATAAGACTCTTCAGACATGTTGTGGGTTTACCAAGAACTTATAGTGGGCTTACCGACCATGTATTGTTTACCATTGAATAGCTTAATTGTCACTCCTCTGTGTTTGCTTTTATTCAGATATTTTATTGTCCCATCTTTTCCATCTTGTGTTTCTTCCTTCTCCTTGACCTTAGCCTCTTTACCATCCTTTTTGCTTTGTTGACTTGTGGCCTTCCACTACTCTCTTTTAGGAAACTCCTTTTTTTTCTTTTCTGCTAGCTAATCTATGACAGTGCATTTGATTTCCAGCTCTCTCCCTCATGTGCTTTTTCCCACCATACTTGCTGCCCTCATGATCCATCTTGCTCGCTCCCTCATGTGCTTCTTCCACCCCACTTTTTGTTGCTCTCTCCCTCATGCCTTGTGTGCATCCCCATCAGCAAAACACCTCCACTTTCTGCATTGCTCTCTGCCTCTTGTACTTTCCACCCTGCAAAACACGCCCACTCCCACACTCCATGTTGCTCCAGCACTAGTGGGCTTACCCCTTGCATACCCCTCGCCCGCGCTCCATGTTGTTCTCTCAGTCGTGAGCTATTCCCACTAAAATTCACTCCTCCCAGTTCTTTGTCTTGCTCTCCCCATGTGCTTCCACCTGTAATACTCCCTACCACCATGCTCTGTGTTGCTCTCTCCCTCGTGTATTTCCCCTGCCCCTGTGCCCAGTATTGCTGTTTTCCTGAAGTCCTTCTCCCCATGCAAACTCCCCCATGCTTTATGTTGCAATCTCCCTCGGGTGCTTTTCCCCCTTGTGAAATCACCCCACCCCTCATATTTCTCTTCTGTGTGTACTTCCCCCCCCTGCAGCCCTCTTCCCTTCCAATCTGTGTTGCTCTCTCCTTTGTATTTGTCCCCTTGCAAATGATCTTCTGGCCTCTCACTTTGTGTTTGTGTCTCTCTCTTCTGCTTTCCACCATGCAACCCCTCTTCCTACCAAACTGCATTGACAAAGCCAAAAGGCGAGACTCATTGGCTTTGACAATGCTTTTTGCTTTAGTGGAGATCAATCTCCTAATGGGTTTAGATAGGAAAATATGTTGTGTCAGCCACTTCCTGCGCTTTTCTCGCAAAGGCCTGCACTGGAGTTCTGGGACAATGGTTACTAGGTCAGTGGCAAGTATTGTTGTTAATACATCAAAAGGTTACTGGTCGCACACATGAGAATGGCCATGTTTTAGACCTGTTATTCTCCAACCTTATAGACCTGGTAACCAACAGTCCTACCCCCATTCCTTGGTCGGACCACTTTAAAATCCCAATCATCTGGACAGCCCCATCCCCAAAAATCCACCACCAAACTACTAAACACTGGAACCGTATGTGTCCCAAACTTGACCATGAACGCTGGCCAGATACACTAGTTAAAATGAGCCGAACGGGGAATATTTACCCTCAGATTGCCTCACAGAACTTCAATGACTGGATCACGTCTTCCCTAGACACTATCATTCCACATAAATGGAGAACAAATAAACTAAGAGAAAACGGATCTCCTTGGTTTACACCAATAATTAGAGAAGTGAAACAAAAATGCAAAAGGCTCGAGCGGGCCTGGAGGAAAGACTACAGCCCCAATAAGAAAAAGATATATAAAGAAACTATTAAACAATATCAAACTGAGATTAAAAAAGCACAGGCAGTATATTACGAGGAGAAAATTAAGGGGTCTGCTAATGCACCTAAGGAAATCGCTAGGATTGTTAAATTATTATTATTATTATTAAAATTATTTATAACGCGCACTATCACCATCGGTTTCTTGGCGCTCATTGACATATAGCGTTGATCCAGAGTGAGAGGGTTAGTCATAAGCGGCTTGAAAGAGCAGGGTTTTTAAAAGTCTGCGGAAACAGTCGTACTTTGGGCAGAGACGGAGAGAAGGAGGAAGGGAGTTCCAGGTGGAGGGGGCCAGGACAGAAAAACTCAGGCCACCGTGCTTTTTTATTTTGAATCTGGGGACCTCGAGGAGGTTTAGTGATGCTGAGCGAAGAGCTCTAGAAGGGATGTGACGGGACAAGGCCGAAGAAATGAACATGGGGGCTGCATCCGAGAGGGCCTTGAAGGTAGTGCATGCCAGTTTGAAAGTGCAGCGTTTGGAAACAGGGAGCCAATGTAGACTGCGGAGGAGGGGAGTGATGTGCTGATGTTTGGGCTGGCGGAAAATCAGGCGAGCAGCCTGATTCTGCACCAGTTGAAGTCGGTGGAGGTGGCATGCAGGAATTCCTGCGTACAGAATGTTGGCATAGTCGAGCCTGGAGGTGATGAGCGCGATGACAACTTGGGTCAGGGCTTCTTTGGTAAGAAACCTGCTGATCTTGCGGATCAGCCTGAGGTGGAAGAAGCAGGCAGAGGTGACCGCGTTGATATGCGGTCTCATTGATAGATCTTCGGAAATGATCACCCCCAGGCTTTTGACTGAGCTCACAGGAGTGGGTGCTGTCCCCAGAGATGTAGGCCAGAAGGTGGCATTCCATGGGTGGTTGGGGCCTCCTACCAGGACGAGCTCAGTTTTGGTAGGGTTCAGCTTTAAGTGGCTGTGGTACATCCACTCCGCAATGGTCAGCATGGTGGATTGGAAGTTGATACGGGAGGAAGGGAGGGAATCTATGGGAAAAATTAACTGGAGGTCGTCCGCGTAGTTGAAAATTGTGACCGGGGAGTTGCGGAGGGAGGCTAAAAGTGGTTGGAGATACAAATTAAAAAGGAGAGGGGATAGTGCAAAGCCCTGTGGGACCCCGCAGGGAAGGGAAGTGTAGGGTGCGGAAAAAGTGGAGAGGTGAACGGACTGTGAACGCTGGTGAAGGAAAGATCTGAGCCAGTCAAGGGCCACTGAGGGGGACTAATACGTTAAAAAACGTATTAGTCCCCCTCAGCCTGACACTCCATCTGATTTCTCACCACATAGATGCACAGAGCTGGCAGAGTTCTTCAACAATAAGATTTTGAAGATATATAATGCTTTCCCTCCAGTCACCGTATCTGATAACTTGTTCTCAGATCAAGTGACGGTAGAGAAGCACTCCGCAGTTCTTGAAGAGTTTCCCTTGATAGATCCCTCCACGCCGTCCCTACTTTGGAACTCAATTAAATCAGGTTCCCGCAGTGACCCAGCCCCAGTACACTTGCTGAGCAAAGTAAAAAGTGCCATTTCCCCTCCTTTGTCAGATGTTCTTAATGCCTCCATCCTCACCTCACGAGTGCCCAAAACATGGAAACACGCCATGGTCAAAGCACTTTAAAAAAAACAAAAAAACTTAGACCAAGAGGTATGTAGCAATTATCACCCAATCTCCCTTCTTCCCATGTCAAGCAAATTCCTGGAAAAACATGTCAATAAAACTCTTACTGATTTTCTAGAATCCCATGCAATTCTGCACACCTCCCAGACTGGTTTTCGCCCCAATCATGGGACGGACACCGCGCTGCTCACAGTGACTGAAGAGGCACTCCAACTGCTCAATCAGGGAGGTATGGTGACAATCATCCTGTTGGACTTAAGTGCCGCTTTTGATACTGTAAATCATAACACCTTAATAGACCGACTCAAAGCGGTAGGAGTGGCATGGAATGCTCTCTCCTGGTTTTGATCCTTCCTTCTGGAGAGAACTTTCTAGGTTTTCGACAGCACTAATTCATCTAAGTCCATTCCACTGCTGTGCGGCGTCCCACAGGGCTCCTCATTAAGCCCCGCCCTGTTTAATGTGTATCTTAAACCTCTGGCAGACCTGGTCCTTCCTTTTGTGGTGCAGATCGTGTCGTACGCAGATGACACACAGCTCGTACTGTCCCTTAACCATTCAAAAAAACACGAGATTCACCTAGAAACATGTCTGAGTAGAGTAGCCACTTGGATGGACCACTTCATCCTCAAATTGAATGGGGAAAAAACTGAGCTAATGATCCTAGGGAACATTAATAACAGCTCTCCCCAACTGAAATGGCCCAGCAGTTTAGGAGACCCCCCCATCCCGAAAGAGAGAATTAAAAGCCTGGGAATATGGTTGGACAAATCCCTAAATCTTGAACCTCAAGTATTACAGGTTGCGGCCACTTGCTACGGAATTCTAAGGCATCTACGGAAAATCCTGCCTCTGCTCCCAGACTCATCTTGCAGAACCTTTGTCCAAACCCTGGTATTGAAATGACTGGACTACTGCAACTCTTTATATCTGGGTACCCCCAAGGTTACTACGAGGAGATTGAAGATAGTACAGAACTGTGCAGCCAGACTCCTCCACAATGTCCCCGGTAAACAATCGGCCAAGCCAGCACTTAGGGATTTGCACTGTTTACCGATCTTAGATCGAATAAAGTTCAAATCACTATGCATAGCGCAAAACAACTCTGTGGGGTACGGGTCCAAAAATCCTACAAAATTTACTGTCCTTCTACCTACCAACCCCAAACCTGAGATCTTCCAATCTCTATCAAGCCAGGATTCCTAAGATCAAGAGGGCAAGAGCGGGCGGCTGCCTGTTCCCTAGTTAATGCCTCTGCTCTTTGGAATACGCTCCCAACCCAGCTCTGCTCTTTGAACAATCTCCTCGAATTCAGGAACAAGCTAAAAACCTGGTTCTTCATGAACTTACAACGAGTCTCCTGTTTGGGAGGAAGTTAGGCGCTGAGCACTGGGATGCCAAGGGTAGCCGTGCGCTATATCAAGAACACATTAATAGTAATATTCACTGCTGTCTTTGGATTATTAAGTTACTCCTTTAGGACACTTTACAGTCCAGTGGTAGCATGTCTTGGGTAACTGAGGGGTCACATATCATGAGTTCCCAGCAAATATAGTCCAAAGTGGCAGTGAACCCCAAGAGCACACCACACAAATTGGAACAGGGATTCCACCTATGTTTGTTAGTATCCAGGTGGCCAAAGTCAAGCTCAAAGAGTTTTTGTCCAGTTGACAGGGTCACAGGGTCCAATACTTTATGACAAAATGCCTTATTTGAAGGCCCAGACTAGTTAATGACCCAACCAGTAATACAATGTTTTCTAAGCTTGCAAGCTGCTTCAGTAATGTATGCTCACTAGTGCCAACTTTCAGGAACCTGTATCTCGAAATGGACTAGATGTATTATTTGAAGGTGGCACCCTGGAAAATGTGAATACATAGCTTTGCCTCTTACCCTAAATGAAATGTAATGTAATTGTGCAAAGCCTCTATCTCCAGAACCATAACCATTCGATACCTAGGTGAAAGGATCCCTGAATTAGGGTAATGTGCCACAGCCATTAGAACATTGGTGTTTGCTGGATGGGGACAGATATAAACGCCCTGGGGGTACCAGGCTGTTTGGGGATGGTGTGGTCAACTCATTCTGACAAGGCATGCTCTGTGTCGTAGACTTGAAGTCAGCTGGGCCTCATGCTCGCCCTCCTCTTGATCAAGGGTCTAAAACTCATCCTCACCAAAACCTACTGGGACCCAGTCAATTAAAAGGACTTTATAGTCTAACAAACGAAAAGGCTAAATGGTGAAACAATGTGAGGAAATGGAGAAACATGGCTCCAGAGATCATCTCTCCACTTATAACAGTAGAATAATAAAAGCTAATTGTTCAAAAAAGTCCAATTAGGTTAGCTCTTGGGAAGTGTTGCACTGGTTACACTTGTAACTGACCGACAATGTTGTGACTCTAAGGTGTGCCACATGCAGGAACCAAGTGACCAAATTCCTAATTTTGTTTAATATCATAAGAGATAACACGAATTCTGTGGCAAGTCTAACAGTGTTCGAAGTCTTGTATTGTATGTATAATTTATCAGCAAATATCATAGATTTAAAGATCCAGTAGTTTTAGTTAGACAGACTGTACCTATTTTGTAATATTGCTGTGAATTGCCAATAATTCAACCACCTTGTTTCAATTTCCTCCGCTTATTACATTTGTATTTACAAAATATATTAAATAATTCATGGTTTGATTTCAAATAGCTGGAATTTAAATAACCCATAATAACTGGAAATAAAAAATGCAAGCGCGGATGAATTACCACCTTGATTAAATGAATTCCACTAACTGGAGCCTGAGCAGGATTGGCATTTTAATTGTGGTCGGCAGACTGTCTTTCTTAGTCAGCTAGTGGAATGTTATTCTGTCTGCATACAGATCATTTTCTGTTATAACTCCTGTAATAAAATAGTCGCTCAGTAAACGACTACCTCTCATGGCGGCTGCTTGAGCCACTACGAAGAATGTCAAAAGCAGAGGAGAGATTGTGCAGCCGAGAACATATTTCTGTGTCTCTACAATTAGCGGAATCTCATATAACAATGATAACTAATTCATAACCTGAGACAGAAAATGCATTATTTCCTATATTGCCCAGAGGAATTGCCAATATACCATGCACAAAGCTTTCTCAGCATGTAGCTTGAAAATGACATCAGGCCAAAATGATTATGTTGCAGATTTGATAGCTTGTACTATAAGATGTATACTCAAAAACATGATGCACTGTGAAATAAAACCAGTTTGATCGTCTTCCTGTGCGGTACCACTATAAACGACACGTACAAATATAAAAACACTTGGGAGCTGGACCTGTGTTACTGACGGGAATATGTCCCTATGTATTGATTACTACTGTATACATAATTTACTTCTCAATATATCATTGTGCTTATGCTGAATGTACTGTAACTTGTTCTTTTACGATGCCTATTCTGCAAATGATAAACCAATTATCAATTATAGACACTGAGCAACAGTTCAGTAAAAATAATTAAATATATATATAAAACAGTGGTCAATATTTCAGAGCCTGGGGTTAAAATTTGAGTATTACTGTATGAGGCGCAGCTTTTAACACTTTCATTTGCCTCCACAAAACTGACTGTTTATAACCAATTTAGATTAGGATCACACATAAAATATAAAATATAAAAAATATTATAAAAAAATAATTTGTTAGTTTTACTAGTTTGAAAGCAAAAGGATAACCGTACTATTGCTACTGTGAAATAGGCATCCCACCCTCTTCTCCCTCTTACATATAGTTAGTTAGTTAACCTCGACGAAACTCAAATTATGTTGGTATAATTCGAGTCATTGTGGGAAATTTGTGTTACACAGTGTTCATAAAATTATGCCTTTAGACCGCTTTGAATGATAATTATGCGCCATTTGCAGCAAAAATGTTCTGTGTTTGGTGCCATTCGTAGCAAAAATATACTACAAACGCACACTAGCAACAGACCCCGGGTGGCTATTTTTTGTGGTGCTTTTATTTAACTGGGTCCTAAAATTGACACAAGGTTGCATTTCACACTAAAATGCAGCACACAATGATAATTTCGTATCTTGCATAATTACGTGTAATTTTGCTGAAATTTCACATTATTATCGAAATAAATTACTCAAATTTTGCAAACCCTGAGCTTTATACTTCACTCAGTGTTATTTCAACAGTACCTGCCTGTTTCAGCTCATCTGGATTCCTGCATTCAGACCCCTTTGAAATCTGATTATTTACTGCTAAATTGATGTAATACGCAATGAGGTAGCATCAATCAAAGGATAATGCTTTTGGAATGACTATTGAGACAGAACACAATTAATAAAGCGCTTATATGAGCCTGATGGCCTCGTATGTTAGCTTGGACTAATTCACAGTGCTTACACTTTCAATAGTTTCTCTTCTGCACATTGACACGTACATATTAGAGGTTTGTGTAGTGTCCATACTATCATTTGTAGCTTCTTAATATACCAGAAAATCTACTGGAATTATTTCTCTCAAATGTTTCACATTACATATGAGACACAGCAATATGGTATTACTCACAGTTTGGAATAATCAGTATATGAGTTTATGGGCAATCTCTTAACTTGAGTCCTAATTGTGAGAAAGTGCCATTTTTCTTGCATGGTATGCCTCCACTTTTTGCTGAATTGCTGATGTGCTTTGACTGAGTGTGCCCTGGGCTCCTGAGAATCAGGTGCCCAGGGCCTGTGTTCCTTCCTTAAAACTGTGTTGAAACTAAAACCCAAATCTGGCCACCTGTCAGCCCCTAGTAAATGGTACCCTAGGTACCCAGGGAATGGTAACCAGGGAAGACCCCTAAGGGCTGTAGCATTTGTTGCGCCACCCTTAGGGGCCCTGCACCCTGACACACACACACTGCCTTGGCAGGCTGAGTGTTATGGAGCAGAACTAAACAAAGAGTCCACATGGCACACCTCCCTGGTGTGCATGAGTCATGTGACCCTACAGTACTCAGAGCCAGTGATGCCATTAAGAGTATATGGTGCTGGGAGGTTGTCATTACGAGCTCCACAGCCCCATAATTGCTACACTGAAGACTGACAAGTTTGATATCAAACTTCTCAGCACATTAAACCCACACTGATGCCAGTGTGGGATTTAATGTAAAATGCACTACAGAGGGCATCTTAGAGATGCCCCCTGAAACCTAACCTACAATCCACGTCTTGTCTGAGAGGCTCCCTAGGCTGTCACACAGCAGACATGTTGCTGGACCCCTGGGTAGAGAGCCATCTGCTCCATTAGGCCTGCAACAATGCACGTCCTGGGCGAGGTGCTAGGTCTCCTCTTCCAGAGGATGGCCGGGGAAGCTTCAAAGGCATACCACCTTTGTGAGCTTCTCCAGGCCACTTGCTGTACTCAGCAACTGGCCCCCACCAGTTCTGACCCCTACTCTGGCGGGAAGAATGGCGGGAAACCCGCAGTGACGAAAGGGTGTGTGCCATCCTGTGCCAACTCCACCCCTCAGGTGAGAGAGGCGAGGTGAAGCACAACTCCGGACTCCGGACATCTTGAGGATGGGATAGGCTCATGCTCCCCTCCCACAGGAGAGGAGCAGGATATGGGGTGTACTCACCCCAGAACCGCGACCTATTGGTCCCTGCCCTTGCCCTACCTGTAACACCCCTAAATGTAGTGTTTAGAAGCACCCTGAACCTTCCTTCCTCATATCCAGATTCGAAAACAAGAAAGAAAATCAAGAAGAAGAAGACCCGCCGTGCAGCTGCTAACAAGAGGGCGACACTAACTCACTTGGCCCCAGCCCTACAGGCCTGTTGATCCTTGAACCTGCTCCTGCTATATCCCGGCGACTCCAGCAGACAGCAACCTCGAATACCCCGGAGGACCTGCCTGCCCTGAACCTCTTAAAGACTGGGACTCCCATGAGCAGTGGTTCTGCTCAAACAGCAATACCCCTCGTGCCAGTCAGGAACGCAAATCCAGCACACTCTGCACCGCCGAGCCCGGCCAGTGCCTGAGTGGACAAAGACCCTGAGGACGTCCCCCCGGTGATTCTGACATGGAATCCAGTGCCCAAGAATCCTCCTCGGTGACCCAGACGACGTCTGCAGCCTCACAGAAAAGGACGCCTCCAACCGCGACCAGCAGAAGGTAAGATTTCCCAGAAGACACCCCTGCACCCGGCGCCCCACAGCCCCCTGTGCCCAACTCCTGGGTGCCTACCTATCCTCCAAGATCCCAACTTACCTCTCGAAGTGTTGGTCGCTCCTGAAGAATCTCCGTCCCCGAGCCTGCAGCCTTTGTTCACTTTCAAAGATCTCAATTGAATAACATTGAGTGCCCGAAGGCTCAAAAGCACCCTGCACTCAGCCGCCCAAGTGCCCCTTGCAGTGCAAACTTGGTCCTAACCTACTTCCCCATTTTCCCTGAGAAAATGACCAGGAGCCCAGCTCCCACACAGCCGCGTGGCTTGCTTGCCAGCAGCCACCAACCGAAGGCCCCCCTGCCTCTCATTGGATAACATTGGGCTTAACTACCTCTGCACCCAGCTGCCCCTGTGCCTCTGACGGTGTACCAACTGTACCTGGGAGACCCCCGATTCTATGCCCAGAACCTTAACTCTGTCAGTCGAGTACTTACCCAAAAGCCGATAACTCACTTCCATAGGCTAACATTGACTGGTTTCACTTGGAAATTCTTCTAAGTGTGGAATTTTGAAACTTTAAATTATTCACCTAAAATCAGCTGAACAACGAATTCCAATTTACTCACCTGTTATCAGGAGAGAAGCCAGTACTTCATCTTTTATCCCAGCACTGACCCTGAAAAATAATCCTAACTGTACTTACCAGTAACTTGCATTTCCTTCCATAGGAACCCATTGTCTGGTTTTCACCAGAAAAGTTTCTGTGTCAATTTTCAGAATCTACAAATATTCCTTAAAAATCGCCTGTATGACTTAAACGCATTCTTTCAACTGTTTACAGGAGATGCAGTAGTGCTGGATCCAGAATGCAACCCTGAGTAAGAAAACGTAATGATAACACTACTTACCTGCTAAGTGAATTTCCTCCCATAGGATAACATTGGTGATTCTATGTGAAAAAGTTTCGACGTGTCAACTTTTAAAATACAATAATATCCCCTAAAAATCACCATTGTAACCAAAACGCTTTTACTTAACTGTTTTCAGGAAATGTCCCAGGACTGAATCTAGGATCCAGTCCTGCGGTTAGAAAAGTAATCTACAAAGTAACTAATTGCATTTAACTAGAATTTCCCATTGAGCTCAATGTTGCATTGTGTTTGAAATTGTGGTGCCTATTGCAACAACTGTAACTGTTGTAATCAACAAGTCTATTGCCTATTTGAAAAGTATTTAACTAAAGTCACTCATTCTGAGAAAGCATATTTTGATACCTTGTTGGTTCTAAAAATAAAACAACTATATATTTTGATACAAAACAATTGGCCTTGAGTTCAGTTATTGAGTGTGTGAGACCATTTGCTGACTGAGTGTGTACAACAAATGCTTTACACTGTCCTCTGTTACCGCCTTACTGCTCGACCAAGCTACCACTTTAGAGAGTAAGGTTATATCTAACTTTAGCCTCTGCCAAGCCTCTGGGGACTGTGGACTCTGTGCTCACTGTACCTTACTTTGGTCCAGTATATACAGAGCCACTTTCTTACACTAATTGTATCAAATCATGAAGACACCTATCAAAATCTGTGGCTGAAATCCAAGCTTTATTTTCTTATTCTCTGATTCACTTGAAGAACCACTGTAAAAGAGTGATGAAAACAAAGGTGCTTATCTCTTCACCTTTGAATCCCTATATTATGTATGGCTCTCATATAAAGTTATTAGCATGAACATCTGGATTTTAAATCATGTAATTCACTGCTATGAAGCAGTGACAGTAGATAACAGAACTTGTTAACCACTGGTACTACATTATACAGGCATCAAGGCTGCCCTGGCAGGGCTCCTTCAGACCTCACATAGCAGCGCATGTAGTGAGTACAGCTTCTGGAGGAGAGGGGAGGGAAGAGAGAGAGTGGTGGGGGTGGACGGAAGAAAACCAGGTATGTTTTCTGTTTTTTTAAATAAATTTGGAGAGAAGGGATAAAACGTGTTATGTAAGACTCTGCCATTATTTCTCTGCCCTGACAAATCAGTTAAAAGCAAGGACAAATGATTTAGGAAGCCATACATAACATAAAATTATAGAATGGTAGAAAGTGAATTATGGGGATGATTTTGACCTCTGAGTTCTGAGTAACAAACTGTTACTACGTTATAAAGGAATTCCAGGTTGCTATGGCTGGGATCTCTGAGAGCTTGTCGGAACAGAACATGAATGTAGGGAGCACAGCTTCTTGAGGATAGTGAAGGATAGGCAGGGAAATTGGTGGGGTGAGTACCAGGAGGCTATATATTTATTTTAATTTGGGACAGGGAGGAGAGACCATGGTAAATAAGGTCCCTCCATTACCTCTCTGCCCCTACACAGCAGTCAGCAGTTGAAAGCAGGGACAGATGATTTTGAGGGCATAGGTAACATAAAATTAAAGCTGGGTAAAAAGTGAATGGCACAGTTGTTTTTCACGTAGGAGTTCTGAGTGACATCATAGACAACTCATGTTTCGCTCTTGTTGTCTATTTGACACCACTCAAAACACCTCAATGAAAAGCATCTCTGTAATTCACTGTTACTCATCTATAATTCTATTAGTTATGCACGGTTTCCACAGAAAGCCTCTATCATTTGCACCAGATTCTAAATCTGGCAATTCACTGCCATGACAGAGTAACAGTTCATAACAAAACTCATTACACATTGTTGCCACATCATAAAGGCCTTCCGGGCAAGCCTGACAGGGCTCTCTGAGAACCTGGCAGTGCAGCACTGCTTGTCTGCTTTGACTGAAAACAGAAAGCACAGCAGCAGGACGAGGAAAGAAGCCAGGGAAGGTGGTTGGGGGTGTATAAGGATGGCAGGTAACATATTTTTCTTTCACCTTTAGGTCAGAGATGAGAGGCCATGTTCTGTATGGCTCCCCCATTACTTCTCTGTCCCTACGTAGCAGCTGAAAGCAAAGGCATATGCTTTTATGGGCTATACTTGGCATTAAATTATAGATGGGGAAAATAGTGAATTATGGGGAAGTTTTACATCTCGAGGTTCTGAACAACATCATAGCCAACTCGAGCTTCACTGTCGTCTATTTGATGTCACTCAGAAACCCTTAATGAAAAATATTCCTGTAATTCACTGTTGCTCATTTATAATCTATATATAATAATTAAGCTTTCATATCCTCAGTTTGCAACTGCTAATTAAATGCTGTTTGCCACAAAGGCTAACAGATCATTATCACTGCATCTTGATTCTAAAAACAAAAAACCTGAATTGTTACTTTGACAACAGGTGTCAAGAATCTACACTAATTTAGCAGATTTCTCCTCAAAATCAACATGCTGACGTTTTGTAGTAATAGGCATCTGTGTTTCTCATATATAGCAAATAATAAAGGCTATTGGTTATAGTAAAGGATGGCATTCAAAATATTTATATTGGAATAAGAGCGCATGAGATGCTTTCATAAAAGTGTCTAGGAGAACTGGGCATTCAAATACAAAACAGTTCCTTAATCCACAGGATGGAATGGACTTTATTATGAAGAGGACTGGCTGGCATACAATGTAACTGCGACTGTATGTGCTGTCTTTGTCAGGCTCGCATAGCTTAGGTTTGTCCAACCTCTTCATCCTACCTGCATCTATTGATGTCTTTTCAAGGTGATTTATTACTCTTCTCATCTCCTTGTCATCCCTTACCTCTTTCCTCTGTTTGTCTCAGCGTAAGGTGGCCACAGTTTTAACCTTTGTTTTCATAGAGAAATGTGCCCTGACTTCAGCTGTATTATATAGTCTTATTATACCTTTCAATCAAGTAACTTCACCTATTCATTATGAGGTAACCTATCCCATGTTTGAAAACACCTTAAATCTACATTTTCTCAAGTTTCAGTCATTACTATTTCTCTGGCTTTAGCCATGAGCCTTTCCTTTATTCCATAGTTCATAACGTTTCAAAGTATCTTATGCCATTGCGCACCATGTGTTGGGTCCCAAGATGGTACTCTCTTGGAATGGCCATTGTTATGCCTAACTCCTATTTATTATCTATGGCAAGTTGATTTTTTAATTATTTGGTTAGGTGCCACTATCTTATTATTCAAATCACTACAATAAATTATTATGGCATTGTGCATGAAATGATGTCATTAACTAATTGGCTATTGTCCCCTGGTTTCAAATCTGACCTTGTGGGTCTCGTAGATGCTTGATGGATTGTGGTCTTTATTTAACCACCATGTGTGTATGGCTTGTATAACTGTGAGTTTGATTCAGTAGAGAAAGCTTGAAGACTATGTTTGTCTTTAACTGTGGACTTTGGCAATGGGCTAAAGTATTAAATAACCCAAAGGTAACCTAGCACCACCAGGTTAAATTCTGAAATAAAGTCGTTATAATTGTTAAAGCATTTGCTGCTATGTAGGGAGTCTAGTGATCCATGCAATAATCTCTATCAGGCTCTCCATTTGACCTTCGCATCCTGCCATTCCTCGGAGTTTGACCGTGAAAAATGTAGTGCTAGTTCTATATAAAACTATTCTTACTGTCAAGATTCCTTTTCCGAAGTAGTCCCCAAGCTGCTTCCAGGAGAGCGGTTTTGCTTTCCTTAGAGACATCGCACTCTTGCACAAAGGAGAAGAATGGATCATACTTATTGACAGTCCATAAATTCCAAGTAACATATTTTAAAGACACTTTTGCACGAAGGAGAGATGTTACTTTTTTTTTTTCATTATTGCAATTATCAGATGGAAAGTTACCCATGGCGGGATTAAATTACAGTATGTAGCTGTGTACACTTTTATTTTTGCATAGGTTACGTGTAACGCTTTGTGTTGTGTATACTGACATAAATCGTTGACTATATGGTCTACAAACGTTACGACAGGACAATGATATCTTCTACATACAGTGGGCCAGCTGTAGCAGTTTTCTCTCTGATTATAAAATGGTGAAAGCCAGTGCTAAATTTGCCCGCTATTGTTTTTGGTTCTAATATTTCCATGCATGCTGTTGCTACAGTCACGAAGCTAAGCTTATCCTGCAGTTTCTTTGTTAGTTCGATCGATGACCGAGCATAAAACAAAACTTTCTAAGCATACAGAAATATCCCACCTCACAGAGCTCACTTACAGGGGTTACCGACACAAAGAGTGAACAGCTATGTTTTTAATATAAACATTTAAAGCCCATCACACGAAGCCTGATGATTCAAGAACAACTACCTGCATATATTTTTTTGTTCGGTGACAATGTAAACTATTTTTATTTTTATTTTATAAAGTTTTATATAGCGCGAACCAGATCCCAAGGGATATCAGAGCGCTTTACAAAAGGATT
This sequence comes from Lissotriton vulgaris, assembly GCF_964263255.1. Lineage (NCBI taxonomy): Eukaryota > Metazoa > Chordata > Amphibia > Caudata > Salamandridae > Lissotriton > Lissotriton vulgaris. The sequence goes on from NC_141691.1 coordinate 1,596,062,536, forward strand.
AAAGGGAGAGTACTAGACCAGTAAAGAATGACAAACAGTTGTATTCACAAAAGTCACATACAAATGATACACCGCAAGAAGCAAGGGAGAATACAGAGCCAGTAACGATGTCATATGAGAATACCAAACAGTTATAGTCACAATAATCACCGACAGGTGGTACACAGCAAGTAATGAAATAAGCAGGTCAAAAACAGGGTGCTACAAGGGGCAAGCCTTACATCTGAGAGGAACATGGAGCACAAGTGCAGGAAGGTAAAAGGATGTAGAATCAATCAACACCTGTTGTATGATTAGTGGATGTGCGCGAATGCACAACAGCCAAATTAGGGTTATGCTTCAACTAGACAACCTACACCAATTTTTGTCACCCAAGAGATGGCGTTTCGTTATAGTAACTTCAATAATGTACGGTATAACAATTACTTGATAGTATATAAATAGGATATTTGTTAAACTCTGCACAGGGGTCTTCTTTACATCTCCCATTTTCATGTTAATGACATTGGGCGGAACTGCTTACATTGTAAAAGGTTGGAGTGAGTGGCAATTATAAGTTATGGTTATAGTTTTTACCTTATTGCCTTGCCATATGAGGAGTCTATCAAGTTCTTTATGAATGTTTGACGTTACAACGCAAACAATTACAACGCATTCCTTTACAACGCGGTTTTTACATCACAACTACCATTGCATTGCATGATTTTACAACTCATGCCATTACAACACATTTTTAAAAACTACCATTACAACACATACCATTACAACACATACCATTACATAATACTTTTAGAGTAACTGTGGGGTAAGTACTGGATAGTGTAGGGGTAAAAATTACTATTCCCACTCCAGTGAGTGCAACAGCAGGGAAAGTGTTGGATAGTGTGGGGTTAAAATGACTATTCCCATGTACCCCAAAACCAATACCCACCCTAAAACGAAAAAATCTCCATTACTTACCTTATAATGCATTGTAATGGCATGAGTTATAATGCTCTGCGTTGTAATGGCATGTGTTGTAGTGACATGCGTTGTATTGGTATGTGTTGTGATGGCATGGAAACGTAAAGGCAGTTGTGTTGTAACAGCTGCGTTGTAAAGGTTGTGCGTTGTAATGACTGCGTTGTACAGGTTGTGCGTTGTAATGACTGCGTTGTAATGGTTGTTTCCCGTTCTGTACTTTAGTGCACAATATTTTCTCAACCTCATTTGTTTTAAAGGATGTTCTGAGAAATCCACTCCAACTTTATTGTAAAATGGATTCCTTTATGGAAACTATGGCCATATTTTCTTGAGGTTTCTAAATGTGTATTTATTTAATTTTTTAATTTAATTAATTATGTTTTCTGTTACGCAAAATTGACACCAAAAAGCATCAGTGTGTGTTTACTAATAAACAAAGTGAAGATTATAGCACAGAGAAACATCCTCAAAAAGTCCAATGTCACTATTTCATATCAGGTGCGTAAGACAGTGCCCTCTTTTTGCATGGTTGCCCCCACTTTTTGCTAAACTGCTGATGTACTTTGACTGAGCTATGTCCTGGGTTCCTGCCAAACAGGTACCCAAGGTCTTTGTTCTTTCCCTAAAACTGCCTTTAAACAAAACCCAATTGGCACTTGTTGGCCACAGGTCAGTCCCTTGTAAATGCTACCACAGGTACCAAGGGCACTGTGGCCAGGGAAGGCCTCTAAGGGCTGGAGCACTTATTGTGCCACCCCTAGGGGCCCTGTACCTTTACACACACACAATGCCTTTACAGGTTGCGTGTTTTGGTGCAGAACAAAGTGAAGAGTTACATGGCACACATCCCTGTGTGCCATGCCTCCAACCCACTGCCTTGGCATAGGTCAGCCACCCCTCTAGCTGGGTGCATTAAGAATATATGGTGCTGGGAGTTTGTCATTACGAACTCCAAAGTGCCATAATGACTTTAATGAGAACTGAGAAGCTTGGTATCAAACTTCTCAGCACATTAGACCCACACTGATGCCTGTGTAGGAATACATTGAACATTGTTCTGTGTGTGGAGTTGATTTGTATGGAATATTGAAAAACTGCCTATGTACTTAAAGTGTATTACTTACCTTTTGTCTAGGAAATGTATCAGTGTGATATCTAGGCATACCACACTGATTAGCAAAAGCAATCTAGAAAGTCATCTAAAAAGTAACGTACATATAAGTCTGAAAAGTAACTGAAAAGTCGTTTCGAAACCTTGACTTACTGCGTTTGAACCAGTTTTCAATTGTAAAACATTGCATAAGATTTTGCGAAGCATTTTTTCTCTTACCTGCTCCAGGCTTGGTTTAGTTCTAAGAAATAAAATAACATAATAATATTTTTATACAAACAAATTGGTCTGAGTTCAGTCTTTGAGTGTGTGACATTATTTGTTGCCTTAGTGTGTACAACACTACCCTCTGATAAAGCCTTACTGCTCGCCCACACTACCACAAATAGAGAGTAAGGTGCTATCTACTTTTACCTCTGCCGGCCTTTGGTGTTCCACTAGACTCTGTGCTCTCTAGACTATACCTCATTTTGGTATAGTATATACAGAGCCAGCTTCCCACAAGCTTCAGTTATGTTACTTTAATTTAAACCTTAGCTCAGTCCTCGGTAACTGTGGCACAGAGCAGTCAGGTTTAACTCAAAGAACAAGTGCAAAGTATTTGTCAGTACCAAAACAGTCAATAAGCCAAATAAAACACAGTAAAAATCCCACTCTAATTTGAAAAAAATAGTATGCATTTTAATTAACAATATACACAAAATAGACAAAAATCGGATCATGGAAAATGGAGATATAATTTTTTGAAGTTTTAAAGTTTTCTAGTGCTAAAAAGCGCAAAGTGCCAACCTTGAGTTTCTATTCAGTGTAGACTGGGTCAAAGTCAAAAGCTAAGGCTGACCACAATGAAGTGTGGGTTGGATACAGAGACCAGGTTCTGTCTGGTGAAAAGTTTTACCTTTTGACTTTTCTGGAAGTTGAATATCTTCAGTAGGGCCAGGCAGCAGGCTGGGCTTCACGAGATCAGATAGCCACCAGACAAAGTCTTGGGGAAGCCATTCACTTTTACCGGGAAAGCTCAGAGTGGGAGAAATTCAAACTTAGCACCCAGGGAAGGTTCCTCATCTGCCTAATACTTTCAGTGTCTTCTTCTTGTGAAGATCTCTAGCTTTGGACGTTGAACTTTTTAAAAAAATATAAATTATGTCAGCGAGGCAAACCACCAAGTTGAATCCAACCAGTGATGTGAGGTCAGCAGCTGCAGCTTGGCAGCAGTCGGTGGTAGCCTGTGGTTCTTTTGACAAAAATCCTTGGAAAAGCTTCTAAGTCCCAGCATTTAGGGTTAGGCAGGAGGAGTACAGTGTGACACCGATCCAAAGCCCAGGACCTTAGGAATACCACTTGGGGCTCAACCAGGACAAGTCCAGTTGGAACCGGTTAGCTGGTCTCTTGCAGCTGTGACCTTGTAGATAACCGGGAGGCTATCCAACTTGCCCTTGTCGTCCACTGTTCTGTCCTGGTGTTCAAGAGGGAGCAGTTTCAGCTCTTGGGGTCTTTCTTCACAGATAAAACAGTCAGCTCAGTATTTCTTCTGAGTACCAGTCCTATAGTTCAGCAGGTGAAGCCCTTCTTCTGGTTTCCACAGGTGTAATAGCGTTCTGAGGAATGTAGCTAGGGGTGCCACTTTTATGCCTGGCAGTAGCTGGTGGGTGGGGGTAACTCAGTACCATTTAGTAAAAAGTCCCAGGGGTAAACCTACCCACTTTGACATCATGTCCCGTGGTTCTGGCCCTAAACAACCTCACAGTGCCATCTCTGTCAAAATCCAGCATGGCAGAATCTTCCTTCCCTTTGTCAGAGCTCCAGACACTCCCCAGAGGTGTGTTTAGGCAAATGAGGACTCCCTCTGCAAAACATAACCAACAAGATTTTATTGGCTGTGTTGGGCGCCTTAAATCCTATTTTAATGCTTCTCTGTAATATTTATGGCATGCATCATATACACAACAGAAGACCGTGGCCATGTCACAGCTTATCTCCTGGGTCATCTCTGTAAACACCTCCTCTTCCCACATGACTTGCTGCTGACAAGAAGAGTACGCAGTTCCTAGGTGAAGTATTCTTCACCAACTGGGGGCCGAGGCTGAAAGATGTCTGGCACAATAATTAGCTTCCATGTTAGCCTGCAAATGCGTAAATGGAAATTAAATGTACATAACACCCACAGCATGACTGAAGTTATTGTATGTCTATGAACCTCATTTTACAACAAGAGCCTTCACAAAGAACGAATATTTAATTGATAGTCCACCAGTCCCAATCCACTAAATCATGGTAAGGCGAGCCCTATGGGCTACAACTTCATTACGGCCTGCAGAAACTCAACATGTTGTCCAAATATTTTGGGCAACACTACTAAGCATTTTGGGGAGAGGATGTAGCCTTACGGCTAGAGCGGTCAACCTTGAAGCTGGAGAACTGGGTTCGAGTCTCTGCAACAACGCTCAACATCTTGGGATTCTGGGCAAATCACTTAATCTCCCCTTGCCTAACAAGCAAGAAATGAATGTGTCCATCTGTAACGATACTGGTGCTCATGTAAAGCGCTCTGACACCCGATATCTCGGGTCTAGTTTGCGCTATATAAAACTCTAAAAAAATAAATTAAAAAAAAGCACATATGCTTGTGGTGGCTTTGTTGGGTTACACAGCAGCTACAGAGGCTGCCATTTATTTTCTGATAGTTCACACTATCACTGACTGGTGAAGAGGACTCCTTAGGTCTCCCAAAACTCAGGAATATTATTATGTCTTTACCTTAAAGGGGGAACCCAAGGGTCAGGGCTTCCCTGCACCACGGGGGCTGCAGGGGCCTGTGTTACATCCCTGAAAGGCCAGATTACAGAAATTTCCATCAGAGTAGGAAACTCAGGCCCTGACATTAGCCAATGACCAATGTCAGAATGTTTGCATCGACTGACAAAATCACATAACAGTTGCACCTACAGCATGTGAGTTTTTTACCCAGTTCAGCTGTGCACATGTAGCTTTAGCACTGAATTTTGGGCAGGTGATATCATTGATTGCAAAATGTCCCTACTGTGGTGCATATGTATGTAATATGACCTAAATGTTGTATCTGCTACATCAATTAGGTCACAATGCACAACTCAGTGTATATCGTTTTATAGAGACAATTCACAAGCAATGGCTTATATCAACAGTATTAGGGAACAGCTACACTTTAACGCTTAAACTGTCAGCGATCATTTATTTCTCAAATAAGAAATGGAAATGGTTTCATGTATTCTTGTATATGTATATCAAGTACTACTTTTTGTGTGTTCAGGGATTGCCTCTTACGGATACATCACTAGTCTACTTTCGCCTTTTCCTTTTGTTTGCTCTCTGTTTCGGTACTGCTGACTGTATACTTTGTAAAACCGGTCCTGTTGTTGGTGTCATTTGTCACAGTTTATCGTCTCATTTCTCACCATGCTTTGTCAGCTGTTGACCATTTTTGAGCACTGTCCTTTAATTTTGATGGATACCCCAAATTACAATCTGAGCCTGATGACTCTTTTTCTCAGTCTGCCCCTTCTTCGTCACAAATTTTGAATATTCTGTTTCTTTATACATTAAAATCTTGCAATATTTATTGTACTTTTCTATCTTATAGAACGTTACTTAGGGCTTTTGTATAGATCTCTCTGTGTATATTTCCTCTTTTGCAAGAAAGAGAAATGAAACACATACACCTCTTGATCTGACATCATGAACTTGCTTTTCTCCTCTAGGACAGTGAAGATCCCTGACTCCATTGATGGGCTTGGATTCCAAATCCGGGGCTTTGGTCCTTCCGTGGTCCATGCGGTGGGGAGAGGTAGGTTATTGAAACCAAGGCAGGGAAGACTGTAGATTTTACTTAGGATGAAGAATGATATACTACCAAACACTAGCGATAATGGACATTTATTGACACGCACTGATCATCACTGACACAAAAAACCATATCTAGACAATACCAGACCCTCACAAACCAACACAGACAATCAGTAAAACAGATACTACAATTAAATTAGCATTAAGGTTACAGTGCAAAACTTCTAAAGACCTAGAAAACAATAAGCAAGATACTTTCTTAAGCTTAAAACTATCCCACTAAATAAGGCCTTTCCATTGACATATCTCAGTACATTGTAAATTACATATCAAATTAAATCATCGATGACCTCCTAGATTACCTCGCTTTGTGATATCAATGAAATTATTGATGAAATAATGCATGACATTGTTTATTCATTGGTGTATTCATTTTACAATGCCAGCATTCTCAACAGCATCTTCCATCACATCATTCAATGCATCTGTCTTACTTTGCCCAGTCACTGAAAGATCATGTTGCCACTTACCACACCTTACTGTTTGTTACATTGGTGGACATGGAGAGGCCACAGCTTAAAGATATCATATTGAAACAAGGGCCTAGAATCAGTGGGAATGTGTATGTTTGTGTGTATGCATATGTGGTATTCAGTGACCAATGACTGCATGATGCAGTATGTGCACATGTAGAATAGTGGGTAAACATGGGTGGGGAGTGGCCACTGAGAAGAGCATGGGGTGAGTTGGATAGTGTATGTGAAAGGTTTAGCATGCTGCTGAATGCAACATGCTCCAGTAGCTGCACCAGCCAGTGCATCTTGGAAATCTCACAGAATGATGGATGACCTATCACCTCCTACCATAATTTGCAACTGAAGGTGAAGCACCACCTTCTACTGATCTAGGCTCCCATCTACATCCTAGGTTGTGTACAAAGAAGGACGTTAGTGCATGTGTGACTCAGGGGCCCATGTTGGCATCACTATCCCTAGGTAAGGAAGAACAGACCAGTGAAAGCAGCTGTACGAAGCTGTGTGGCAGTATTCTGGTTTCACTTCAAAATTGTAGTATTTACACTGACTAAGTGATAATACCTGCCTAGGGCCTGCCTCCTCCCATACTAGAGTGCCAGTGCTCCACACTGGTCACCTTCAGCTCCCTGGTCCTCCTCTCTCCACTTCTGTTTTGTTTTTAGGCTTCCCTATTTTTACTGTTGGGCAGTAGCACCGGTTGTGCCAACTCCGTGGCTACTCTTTTTTTTGCCTCTTTGCACTTCATAGTTTGTTTTGTGACAGTTGTTCTTCCATTGCTGTGAAGCAGAGCAGGTTGACTGTCTAGTGGAGTGGTTCTTAATCTTTTGACTTCTGTGGACCACCACTTAATAATTACTGAAACCAGGGATACCCACTGAATCATTACCCCCAGGTCCCTCCTGACCCCGTCCCATTCCTTAAAATATGGAGATGACCATCTCCACGACAGAAAAAAGAAAAGGAGCATGCTGGGATACCCTACCTGCTCCTTCCCACTGGGAGTACTTAAGCGGTACCAACCCAGCATGCAGCCTATTCTTTTTTCTGTCTTCCGACAGAATGGATGGAGTTTTGCTGATTCTCTTACCTGCGGTGGCTTCAGGGTCTTCTCAATAGGCTGCTGGGCTGTCCTCTCCGTCCCTGAAGTCCTCCTCTCGGTGGGACGCGTTGGGCTGCTGGGCTTCCCGTCGTCCTGCTCCGCGGTCTCCTGGCCTGCCGGGCTTGCCGGGAACTGCGTTGGATGCCGCCCGGCCCTTTGCGGCTGGGGCGCTGGTTCTGCCGGTTCTCTTCCGGGTTGCTTTGCGCGTCTCCCTGGGGCTTGGCCGGTGGTGGGAGACGCGCTGCTGCTGGAGTGTTGCTGGTTCCTGGGGGGCTCTGCCGGGCTTTGCTCCTCGGTTTTCCGGCCTCCATGCTTTGCAGCCTTTCTACCTTCCCCAGGCCTGTTTCTCCGGCCGTTTGCGGGATTTGCTTGGTGGGGTGCCTGACATGCTCCTTTATCCTAGGAAGCCAATTATGCGATGTGCCTTCAGTACGTCGTGGACATGCCGACTGATATCTTTTCGTGTGGATCTGGTGCCTGATGGTTCGCTTACAGGTGAAGCTTTCTTCATGTTGTGTCAACGACTGGATGGTGGTCTGCCTGCTGGTCTTCGGTGTCCTGTTGGCTTCAATCATGTTCTGGCATTGCTGGCTGCGTGTTTCTTGCTGTTCCTGCCGCCCGCACATTTCTGGCTGTGTTGGTGCTGCTTGGCCGTGTGGCTGGCTGGCTCCCTGGTTTCTGGACAGTGCTATGCCGTGCCAATGTGCTGCGATCCCCTCGTGCTGTGGAGCCTTTGCTTTGCCTGTTCCCTTGTGTTTGGGGCTGTCTCTTTTCGGCCTTCATCCAAGGTGTGGCCTGCTCTGCCTGGCGCTGTTGTCCTGGAGGGCGCCTGGGCGGTCTCTTGGAGGGCGGTGGGCTGTTGGGACGCTCCTCCTGCCCTCCTGGTGAGTACCGCGTAGCGCTTCCTGTTTCTTTCTTTTTTAATATGTCCCGTGTTTCCTGCCACGCCCACCCGCCCTCCACAGTATAAAAACGCTGCTTTCAGCGCCACGTAATCAGACCTCGTAATCTCCTGAGGCGGAAGCCGGGAGACCTCTTGATTTTTAAAATTGTATTTGCGTGCTATCACTCGCCTATTTCTTGTATTTTAAAAAGAACTTCACTCACCCCCTTGCCATCACTGAAGCAGGCGATAGAAACGCCGAACAGCGACCCCTTCGCTGCAACATAGGAACCTGCAACCAAACAATTCTGCCGCCATTGACGGCGAGGTAGAGAGGCCACGCCTACTTCGAGGCCACGCCCACCCGCCCTCCACAGTATAAAAACGCTGCTTTCAGCGCCACGTAATCAGACCTCGTAATCTCCTGAGGCGGAAGCCGGGAGACCTCTTGATTTTTAAAATTGTATTTGCGTGCTATCACTCGCCTATTTCTTGTATTTTAAAAAGAACTTCACTCACCCCCTTGCCATCACTGAAGCAGGCGATAGAAACGCCGAACAGCGACCCCTTCGCTGCAACATAGGAACCTGCAACCAAACAATTCTGCCGCCATTGACGGCGAGGTAGAGAGGCCACGCCTACTTCGAGGCCACGCCCACCCGCCCCCTTTCCACCCATAAAAAATGTGCAATTACCGGACGCGCAGCGGACGGGCGCAGCGGGCGCGCCAAAGGCAAGCCCGTCTGGGCCCGTCCGGGCCCAGACGGCCCTAGGACCAGACACTATGCCCAATCCACAGCCCCACCTATCCTACCCCCCGGATACCCTCCGCCTCTGGAACACAAAGAAAAATCCTCAGTGTGAATTTATCCTCAAGGATGACACCCCATTCACAGGATGTCCCCTCTGCGACACCCCCGAAGCCACGGAACTTAGCCACACGCTTCGACTGGGCCTTCTGAACTGCAGGTCGCTAGCAAAGCACTCGCACGAGATAAACCTCCTCACTCAAACCCTCTCGCTAGACGCCCTATTTCTGACCGAAACATGGCTGACCCCCAGCAACGGCTCAGACTTGGTCAATGCAACCCCCCCCGGCTACCAAATCTGCTGCCTTAACAGACCAGTCGGAAGAGGTGGCGGGCTCGCCATTCTCCATAAAGACCATCTCAGCTGCAGGATCTACGACGGTACGGTCAAGGACTGTGAAAACTGTAATTTCACCCTCCAGATATCCCCCACCACCTCACTATCGGGTCTTCTGGTATACCGACCACCAGGCTCGATAGGTGACTTCTCAAGCACTCTGATGGATCACATCCTTTTAAAAACAATAGCAACGCCCAACTTTCTTCTTCTAGGGGACCTAAATCTACACTTTTTAGACCCGGCAGACAACACTGCCGCTAATCTCCTAGCAGACCTCATGTCAGCTGACCTCCTGCTCCTGAACTCGACACCCACTCACGAGAAAGGACATCTCCTAGACCCAGTTTTCACCAACATTAGGAATCTCCAAACCCAAGACCCTACCCCCCTTCCATGGACTGACCACTTCCTGGTCCCTATGCACTGGTCCTATCAGCCCGCCTCGGTCCCTAAACAGAAAACCAGAATACTAACCAGACGTTGGCACAAGTTAAGTCCAGAAGAATGGGAAGTGAAGCTTAGGGAATCCGACGGCCCCCTCTCAACTGACCCTAACACCGCCGATAGAGAATTTAACAGCTGGCTCACCAACCCCCTAGACAGCCTCATCCCATTAACATGCTCTCTTAAGCATGTAAAAAGGATTAACCATGCTCCTTGGTACACTCCGCCCCTGAACATTCTTAGGAAGGAGTGCAAAAAAATGGAGCGAACATGGAGAAAAAACAAATTGGCGACGGACAAAAACGCTTATCAATCAGCCATGAAGGCTTACAAACAAGCCCTCCACAGCGCAAAAAGCTCCTTCTTTGAGGAAAGAATAAAGAATTCCTCGTGCTCTGCCAAAGAGACTTTTTCCATCCTTAAAGAGCTCCTCCATGTCCCAGCCCCCCCGCAGACACCCTTGGACCCCAAAGCAGCCGAGGAGAAATGCGTCAACCTGGCTAACTTCTTCGACAATAAAATTAAGAAAATCCTTTCCTCCCTACCTGCCACCAATCAGGCCACCCCTGGAATAGCCAAGGATCATGCCCTCACGTCAGGCAACCCCACGGACAAACCCGAACCCCCTCGTCTAGCTTCATTCGGACCAGTCACAGAAGAAGAAGTGGCAACTACTCTAGCAGCCACGAAAAGTGGGGCTCCCAGCGATTCAGTTCCCGTACGGTTCACTAAAAACATCACTCGGACCATTACAGCCAGACTCACGGCCCTCATTAACACCTCGTTTGCCCAAGGAGAAGTCCCACAAAGCTGGAAGGAGGCCGTTGTTAAAGGTCTTCTGAAAAAGCCGTCGCTAGACCCCGCGGACTTATCCAACTATAGACCCATCTCGCTCCTCCCTTGGATAGGTAAGGTCGCGGAGAAGCTTGCAAATAAAAAGCTGTCCCACTTCTTAGAGGCAAACCATCTGCTAAAAAACTCCCAAACAGGCTTCAGACCAGGTCAGGGCACAGACAACGCCCTCCTGGCGGCCGTAGAAAACGCGAGGGAAATCATGGACACAGGAGGATCAGTGGCAGTGGTCCTCCTGGACCTTAGCGCGGCATTCGACACTGTCAGCCACCAGGTCCTAGCCCAGCGCCTAGAGAACACTGGCGTACAAGACAGTGCGCTGAGATGGCTCACATCCTTTCTCTCCCGACGCTCCTTCCAAGTCTGGGAAGGAGAAAGCCGCTCACCCTCAATCCCCCTCCGGTGTGGAGTGCCTCAGGGCTCGTCACTGAGCCCCACGCTTTTCAACGTGTATATGGCCCCACTGGAGGAGCTGGTCGCCCCATTCGGAGTCACGATCGTCAGCTACGCTGACGACACTCAGCTGGTGGTGACCCTCTCACACCCCAAGCTAAAGCCCTCCAACCTGCGAGACTGCCTCTCCTCCGTCCATCAATGGATGGGCGACTCTGACCTAAAGCTTAACGGGTCAAAAACAGAGATCCTGCTCCTCGGTCACAAAACTTCGAGTCTCCCCCCTAACATCTGGCCCGCCTGTATGGGTGACCCCCCCTCCCCTAAGACAGAGGTTAAGAGTCTGGGAGTGTGGCTAGAGACAGATCTCACCTTTAGGACACAGGCTAGGAAAACAGCCGGGATCTGCTATGGGCTACTTAGATCATGCAGAAAGGTGCTCCCCCTACTACCATTCCAGTCCCGCCTCCTGCTAATTCAAGGCTTAGTGCTAGCAAGGCTAGATTATAGCAACGCTGTTTACCTCGGGGCGCCGGAAGCCACCCTCCAAATACTACAAAAAACCCAAAATGCCGCAGCCCGCCTGCTCACAAACACCCCAGCAAGAACATCGGCCAAGCCTGCTCTGAGAAAACTTCACTGGCTCCCAGTGAGGGAAAGAGTCGCCTTCAAGGCCCTCTGCCTGGCACACAAGGTCCTGCACAACGCTGGTCCCCCCATTCTGAGCACTTGGATCACCCCATACAGACCGCCGAGAGCGCTCCGGTCTGAACAGGGAAACCTTATCGTTGTCCGTAGGGTGAAGAAAACCCGCATCGGCGGCCGCAGATTTTCGGTAAACACGGCCAGAAAATGGAACGCTCTCCCCTCGAATCTCAGAGCTGAACCAAACCTCCTACGATTTAGGAAGTCCCTCAAAACCCTCCTTTTTCCCTGATTTATTCGAAGCTTTCCTGTGCCCCCCCCCTTAGGAGTCCGAGGTTTCAGCGCTGGGATACTCGAGGGTGACTACGCGCTCTATAAAAACCTAAAATAAATAAATAAATAAATAAATAAATTTTGCAGGTTCCTCCTGGGCCTGGTCCTGGGCTCCCTCCCTGCGGCCGGTGTCGTTCTTGCTGTGGCCTCGGCAGGGGGAGGGGGGACTTCTCTGCCCAGCGCTGGTGTTCTGGTGGGTGCCAGGGCTCCCTTTTGGGGGTAGGGGTGGTGCTTTTGGGGCACTCTTCCCACCCTCCGGGTGTGTAGCATGTATGGTATGTCCCTGTTTCCTTCCTGTTCACTGTCCTTCTTTGCGGTATGGCGGTTGGGCTGTGTATGGGCGGGTTGGCCTTGATGGGCTTGGTTCCGTCTCTTGGCCTGTTGTCCATGGCTGTTGCTGGTGGGAGTCGTCCTTTGGGCATCTCTCTGCCGGTCATGTTGGGTGGGTGCTGTTTTCCTCAGTTTCCTCCTCTCGTTTCCGCCTTGGTTTGCCTTCCCCGTGCCTCCTCGGCTGGTTGAGTTCTGTTGGTCAAGGCGGTGGGCTGGGGGTGCGTTCTTCCTGCCTCCTTGCAGTCCTTTCTCCTCCTCTGGAGTTCCAGCTTTGGAGTGGCCCTGGGTTCGGGTGGGCCTCCTCCTTTTGCCTCTCTCGGGGGTTCTCTGGTCCTTCTTTCTTGCCGGGGGGGGGGGGGGGTCCCCCTGTTGCTTGGACTCCCCTGCGCTGCGGTTGTTCTGCCCCTGGTGGGGTGTGCTTGTGCCCTTGGTGTGGTGGCCCTTCCACCGGTTTATTCTTTGGGATTGGGCGGTTCTTCCTTCCTGCCTGCGCCCTGGTCCTCTGTGTTCCTGGGTCGCCTCTGTTTTCTCCTGTGTGCCGTTGGCGTGCTACTTTGGTTGGCTTGCCCTTGCGGCGTGGATTGTGGTTTTTTTTTCTTCCTGTTCCCCTGGCTTGCGTGCTGTTTTGGGGGTTCGGGTTGGCCCTTGTTGGGCTCATGTTTCTGGCCTTCTCCTGCTGCTGCGGTTCCCTGTGCTTTCTGGTTCCGGGGTTCTTGCTGCTTTGCTTTGCCGTTTCTGTCTGGCATGCTGGTGCTTGTCCCTTGTTGTTGGTTGTTTGCCGCTTGTACTCTGCGGCTGCCTTGCCCTGGGGCTTTAGCTTCTGGTCCTCCTGCTGCCTGGCCGTCCCTGGTGGGGTGTCTTCCTGCGGGGCCGTGGCTCGCTTTCTGCGGCCTGCTGCCCTTTGGTTCATAGCGTTCGTGTGGGTTCGGTCCTGGTGCATGCCTGTCAGGTTCCTGCGGTTTTCCGCTGCTGGTCACTTCTTGCTCCCTCTTGGATCCCTTGCTTTCCTTGTCGGGGAGCTGTTGGGCCCTTCCTCTGTCCTGGGGGCACCTTGTCCTTGTTCGGCTGTTGGCTCCGGACTGGGTGGTTGGGCTCCTGTTGGGTCCTGTTGTTGGGGGTTTTGCTTCTCGCCTTCTGCCTGGTGGGGTTTGGTTTCCTGTTGTGGTTTCCATCTCCCCTCTTGTCTCTCTGGCGGGTTTGTGCTTTGGGGCTTTGCTTGGCTGGCCGCTCTTGCCTCCGGTGGTGGCTGGGTCGTGGCTCTGCCTTGGGTGGACGCACTTGTTCTTCGTCTGCCTGGCTCCTGTGCCGCGCTCTGTTTGCTGGTCCTGGTTGGGCTGTGCCCTTTCCCTGCTGGTGGGTTTTTGGGTGTCGGTCTCCCCGGGTGTGTGGCCTCTCTGCTGTTTCCTTTCGCCTCTTGGTTCCTGCCCTTCTGTTGGTTCGCCCGGGGTGTGTGCCTGTCTGGGTGCCGGCCTGCCTGCCTGCCTACCTGCTGTTTTTCGCTGTTGGGTGCTTCTTGCTCCCTTCGGGTGCTTTTGCTTGCCCTGTGCTCAGGGTGTCTGCCTTCTGGTGGTGCCTCCCCCTCGGGTTTCTGGGGGGGGGGGTTTGTCGGGCCCTTCCTCTGTGCTGGTGGGCCTTGGCCTTTTTGGTGGTGTTGGCTCGGGGTTCTCCTCGCCTGCCGTCCTGTTTCCCTCCGGTGGGGGCTGGGATTTGTTGGTCGTCCTTGGCTTTTGCTTTGGGTGGCCTCTTGTTCTTGGGTTGTTCGGCTCTTGTGCCCTGCCCTGTTGGCCGTGCCTTTTCCCTGCTTGTGGGGTTGGGTGTATGCCTTTCCTGGTGTGTGGCCGGGTTTCTGCTTCCCGCCCCTCTCGCTCTGCCTTGGGTTGCGGTGGGTTTTTGCTTCGGGTCTGGGGCTTTGTGGCCCTGGCGTTTGGCCTTGTGCCGCGTGGGCTGTTTTCGCCCTTTGCTCTCTTGTTGGTGCTGGGGTGTTCCTTCGCGCTCCCTTCTTGCGTGGTGCACCTTGGACTTCTTGGGGCTCCTCTCCTTTGCTTTCGGGTGCCAGGGTTTTTTCCCCGTGTGCTCTGGGTGCCGGGGCTCTGCCTCTGTGGTTTTGCCTCCCGGTCTCCGTTTTGACGTCCCGTTCGCTTTGCGGTTGGGTCGCTGGTGCTCTTCCTTGGTGGTGTGGAGCTTTGTGCTGTGTGGCCCTTCTTTGCTTGGGGTCCTTTTTGGTCCCTGCTGGGGTCCTTTCCTGGCTGCTCCTTCTTTTGGGGTTTATCGTGGTCCTGGGGTGTTCTTCGGTCTTTTCGGGGTCCGCTCCCTTCGGTTGGCTTTGGCTCTGGGTCCGTTTTGTGGGCTCTGGGCTCCCTCCTTCGGGTTCTGCTTTCTGGGGCGGTCTGGCTCTGGTTGGCTGTTGTGCTTTTCCTGGGCTCCTTCCTGGTTGGCGGTTCCTTTGTGGCTCTCCTTCTGGGTCCTGGTGGTCCGATGTTGTGTGCCTCCTGGCTGGCTAGCCTGCCTCTTCTGCGGCTGGTTTCTTGGGGTTGGGCTGTGGGCCTTGTTGTTGGTCCTCTGCTTTTGGGGTTTCGCCTTCGGTGGTTCCGTGGTGTCCCCCTATTCCTCATGGGGGTCGGTGCCTCCTTTTCCTGTTCTGGGGTTTTGGTTTCCCTGGTTCCGTGTGGACCTTTGTTGTCTTTCTTGGTTGTGCCCTGGGTTTTTCCGGGTCTGTTTTTGGTTGGGCTTTTTGCTCTCCCTGCCCTCTGTTGTGGTGGTTGCTGGTTCTGCTGGGGTTGGCCTTTGGTTGGCCCTGCCCTGTGGCCTGGTTCCTTTGTGGTTCCTTGTTGCTGCCCTCTTTCGGTTCTGCTGGGGGCTTCCCCTGCTGTGTGGGGGTCGTCCTTCTGCTTTGTTCCTTCCTGGTCCTGTGCGGGCTGTTCTTTCTGCCATTGTCCTTTGGGCTGGGTTGGCCTGTTGGTCTCTGGTTGTTTGGCGGCCAGGTGGGGCCTGGTTCAGGGGGCTTCGCCCTTGGGGGTTTCTCGCGGGTTGGTTGCCCTTTACTGGCTCCCTTCTCTGTTGGGTCGCGCGCTCTTCTCCTGGCCTACCTTTGGCGGTGGGGGGGGGGGGGAGGGGGGGGGGCGGGGGTCGGCATGGGGGGGTCCTTGGTTTTGGCCCCTCTGCTTGCTCCCTTGGGGGCTTGGCTCTACTTCTGTGCCTCCCTTCCGGCTTGCCGGGTTGGTGGTTCTTGTTTTCATGGCAGTCCCTTTCTGGCCTTTGGAGGTCTTGGTTCGGGTCTGGTGGGTTCTGTTTTTTGGTCTGGTGCCCTTGTTGTTGGTGGGGTTCCGGCAGGCCGGCTTCTCTGCTTTGGTATTCTCCATATTTTAAGGAATGGGACGGGGCCAGGAGGGATCTGGGGGTAATGTCCTCTTACTTACCGGTAAACTTCATTACTCCTGGTCCCGTTGACCCCGACTCATTCCTTACTTCCCTCCCTCCCTCGCTTGCGGCCGGCCTTCCTGTTGTTGGCTTGGTGTTTTTCAGGCTGCATGCTGGGTTGGTACCGCTTAAGTACTCCCAGTGGGAGGGAGCAGGTAGGGTATCCCAGCATGCTCCTTTTCTTTTTTCTGTCGTGGAGATGGTCATCTCCATATTTTAAGGAATGGGACGGGGTCAACGGGACCAGGAGTAATGAAGATTACCGGTAAGTAATAGGATTTTACTGGAACTCAGGGACCCTCAAAGAGTCATTTCTGCAAGCCTGGGACCCTGGCGTAACAATTTACTATGATTTGAACCGCAAGACAATGCACGCACATTACAGGAACCAGCATTCAACAAACAAATACACAAATTATGAAATATTATATTTAATTCTAAAATAATATTAAAAAACTGCATTTTAATATTAATAGGATGGTGAAGCTTTCCTAAATACAATTGATGCCACTCATTGCCCATAGGATATTGCTTGTTGCACTTACAGTGCTCCCACAAATCAATCTGAGGATATTAACTTAAATGTTCAATGTAGCGTCTTTATTTATATACACTTTATTAATCTGTTAATAGTATCTAATATTCTAGGCATTGGCGGACCTCCTGAGAAGGCTTTGCAGACCCCCAGGGGTCCGCACACCACAGGTTAAGAATCAGTGGTTTAGTGCTGCCTTGCTCTGGAGCTCCATAGGATTAAAGAGCCGAATGCCATAATTCTAGAATGAGTGTGTGTAAGATATGAGTGTTTGTAAACCACGGGCCTTAAACCTATGTATACTGAACCCCATGTGCTTATTGTTGCTGCACCAGCCATACCCTTGAACTATCTCACGCAGGCACACTGTTCCATTCTTATGTCTTAAGAGAATAATACAATGCTCTATTGTACATACTTAAATTAGCACACTTTTTTAAAAACATAGCTTGTACATTCAAGTAAACTCCAGTTGCTTCCCTCTTTTTCTCGAAAATGGCCGATTTATCTACAAAGCGTGACCTTTAAATAATTGTTGTATGTGGGTCTTTGAAATTTGCCAAATGCATTGCTTAAATTATTTTTGGGATTTTATTTTTCTTCTTGCCTTGAAAAAGTGGTTGTGTCATGAAATAAGTGTTGACAGGGAGGTTTTCCTGTCTTTTTTAATGTTCTTCAAGAAGTGAAGCTTAATGCATAGAACGCCAGTTTTAGTAGTGCCTTTTTTCGTTTGCCATTGCTAAAATAAACTTTCATTGTTTCAATAAAGTCACTATTTACTAATTTATGAACGTTATTTTAGCTAGTTTCTCAACCTTTCTAGCTATCCCACTCACTACTTACCCTAACAAAATTAGGCAGCAAGGTTTCATAAAGACCACTACACGATTTATACAAGTATAGGTATGTTTGAAATTAGGTTTTAGTGGAAGAGCGCACATAACTCAACTCTAGAATCCTCCATGAGCAGCTCCTTAATAAATGTTGAAAAGAATATTAACCACTTGCACCGTAAAATAAAATGTTTAGTCGCACTTAAGGGTTGATGACATTGCTATGCAGCTGAATATATCAATCTAATCCTATTTCCATCTTGATATGATTTAAGTGAAGCTCGACAGATTGCACAAAATCTCTTCAGCATGCATATTAACCCACTGAGATGTTTTATACAATAAGTATGTCAGTCATGAATCTGTTGGAGGAGATATAAGAGGTTTTGCAAATTTAGGTTTTCGTGAAAAAACATTGATGTTTGCCAGTATTTAGTGCGCCTAGGGTTTTAACTGTGTTCTATGTCCAGGTGACCTTTGCTATCCTTAAAGCGTGCCTGTTTCTAAATCGAGTGATCAAAGAATAGTATTCTGTGGACAAAATTGTATTATCTAAACGTCATACACTCTATACGTAACATTCAAGCCTGATTTCTCACCTTCAGTCTCACTCGGCCATACTCGAGAAGATTGAACTATATATAGCCAACGGATACCAAAACAAATACACTAATGAAGAAATACAAATTGATTTATTAATTTTAAGAAAAGGGACACAGTTGTTTTGGAAAAAAAGCTAGTTGACATGATCCATCACATAATTCATTAGCAACAACCCTTTACACAGTGCAAATATATAAGACATTAACCTCATGCGCGCTAGCGGAATTCCGCTCGTACGCTGAGATTTTTAAAAGCGCATGTTACGTGACGAGCTGGGCTCGTCATCAGCGTGCGAGGAGGCTACGCCATGACGAGCCCAGCTCGTCATCAGCGTGGAAGGGGTTAAGAACCAAGACAAAAAAAGAGCGTAACTAACATAGACAGGCACAATATGTCATTAACATATGCACATCCGTGATAGAATAATACCGTGGGCGTGGAACCGCCCTTGTTCACGGATTGTGTAGTTTACTAGGCGTCAATGTGTTTCGATGGATATCTTATATCTCCATCTTTCTCAAGACCAAAGTATTGACACTCTTTCATTTAAAACTTGCATATGATCGATTAAAAACCTCTTATTGGTGAGGTAAACCACTGTTGGTGTGCTAGACAGGTGCTTTTCATAAAACTAGGGGCATAGCCTCCGTATGTTGATTCAGGTTGCCCTGTAGTATATCTTCATTTCCCTCAGTCCTGTCCCTTAAGATTGGCTCGTGCTATACAGTATAGATAACGGACATATAACAATCTGGGTAAAATTTTGATATAGCTCTTTTTATAAAAGGGTCGCAATTTTGAGATGAACTCCCGGCTCCTTCAGAGTAGGACCGTAATGGCGGTTTCCTGCTATGCTTGCTCAAAGTAATTGCCTTCAGGAAATCCCTTTTATAATTAGGGTTTCAGTAGGTGAATACTCCTTATCGATAAACAAATTATTTCTGAGTCTCTAAATCAAAACATAAGCCAAGAAGACTGTCTATAATTGGCTTCAAAGACTATCTGGTGCCATCAAAAATACTGCCTGCCGCTGGAAGACATTATTCCCCTTAGCCTTTCATGATGGTTAAGCACTTTCTTAAACATGTGACACATTATCGGTGTTTCTAAAGCGGAATATCTAAGACTGGAACAACTGATACTCTTGAGTGTGGTCATTTCCAGACAAAACTCATCTTTCTTCTTTGAAACTTGCCAAATTTAATTTTTCATTTTTATCCAGTTTTTAAACTGAAAGGACCTTTAATAGGAATCTCACCATAAGTCAAAATAATTTTTAGTGGCTGATCACTACATATGCTGTTTCCGTTGCTTTGAAACATACTTAATGCTTGTTTACATTTAAAGGACCCTTTGCTGAGATCAGTTTAAGCTAGTCACAAAGAAAGTATGATAAAGAAAGGCCTTTTCGTTTCCAACTGATTTTGGGACTTGGATAATTCAATCGGAGAACACTGTTTTGAGAACATGCGTGAGCAAGAAGACCTGATCTCATACGAGTCTATTCCATTTGGCGTTGAATGGTTTAACCAACCACACAGCTATCAACTGTTGCATGGCCTGTTTTGGCTTTTCAATCAAAAGTCTGACGGGACATGTAGACCCATACTAATAATAGGAAAAGGGAAATTACAGGTCCTCACATGCACAACTACATGCACAACTACCTGATTAGTAAATGACATGTGACTAGGAGACAGCTGTCCCTTTAGGAGCCAGGTTCACCTAATTATTCATAGGGCCCAGGTCATATAAGCAGTTCCATGGGGAGGTGAGATGATGGTCTTGCCCCACAAGATGCCCTTACTTGCACGATGGTCCATGGAAAAAACTCTTGAGTAAAAGAATTCACTCTGAGTCAAGAATGGTAAAAAACAACTCATTTTCTGTAGCACCATCAACAATATACAATATATATTTTCATGTTAAAATATATACAGGGTTTTAAGAGGTTTATGAATATATGTTGCCTGAAGAGGCCTCCTGACCAAACACTAAAAAAACATAAACTAGATGTTATCCCGAATGGAAATGTGAAAATAACATTTAAAATGTCACTAATGGAAATAACATGCATATTTCCAGATATTGTAGAATCACCCTTATCAATCAGTCAAAATTAAATTTTTACACTTTTCAAAGCGTAAAGTAAATGCTAGCACTTGAATGTTATAAAGTATGGGTGCTAAAGGTAGGAGAAATGAGAGAATGACCCAGTCCCCTTTAGAAATGCTTTATCTTTTTCACACCTTGTCACTAGTTTTCCTGAAAGAAGGCGTCAGGCAATATGTGAGACGCAAGCACGTTCAGCAAGTAAACAATGTCAAAGGTTCTAGCCCATCCATTGATCAATCATCATACATTTTGTGTCCACAAGCCCTTGTAACCTGGCGCCTATGGCTGTGCAGCCACACAACAGTCTTTTGAAAATGTGCTCTGTCTGTGTGCCTGATTACGACTTTGGTGGTCCTGGAGTGGGTCATCACTCCAATGCTCCGCTCCAGGACCACCAAAGTCAACTACCACCCACCCACCAGATTACAAGTATTTTCATGGTCTGGTGGGCAGGTGGGCGGCATGGCAGTCCCATGGCAGTGCAGTTTAAAGGCTCATAAGTGAGCCTTAGGATTGCATTACTATGGGACCGCCAATGCACGATCCTGCACTGCATTGACTGTGCAATTCATGTTGTGCAGGAACAGAGGTGAATGCACACAGGTGGGCACAACGTGCTCTCCTGCATGCACCCCCATGCACATGGGCAACAGGCTGCCCTGTAGGGCTCACTTTGGTTCACCACTGCCAGCCTTTTCTTGGCAGGCTCACCTCCATGAAAAGGCTGGCTGTGGCGAAACCCGTAATATGCATGGCGGTGCCAAAGCGGCACTACCATGCATATTGCTTCCTTAGACCTATGCGCCACCTCGAGGGATCGCAGATGCCTGGTGGTTGTGTAGCGGTCCCAAATCGCTCCGACTGCCACACTCGTAATACAGCAGTTGGAAATCTGATGTGGCGGGCCCCGACTGCCACCGCACCTCTACCACAAGTTTCCCAGTCCTATGAACTGCCAAACTCATAATCATGCCCTGAGTTTGAGAGGAAGAATGTCCAGATGACGGCAGACTGCCAGCTAGCAGCCATGTTTGTTGTATTTTGCAACTGTTCCTCAGCTTGCTGCTCCCTTTTGCACAACCTAACACCAGCATTAAAGAGCTCTCCAGTCTCCTCTGGAGACCTGCCAACAGTAGTGATGGTGCGTGGGCTGTCTCATTTAGAATCATCAGGAGGGAGATGGCCATTTGAAGAGTGGTATGCTACTGATTTCGATTGACGCTTTTCACACCTTAATTTCAGCTGGCAGATTTTCCAATCCTGTGCAAATCGCATTGTTGAAACTGCTGAACTGGGGTTTGAGATTGCTCTGCTTTCAACAGAAAGCCACGTTTCTGCAGATTATTCTGGGTCAAAGAATTGACTAATTTCTGGGCCATCCACTGCTTGCATGCGTACCAGAGGTAATCTCCCACAGTGTCTAGGTGGCATGGGCACTCGGGAAGAGCATAGGATGTAATCACCATTATTTAGTCTTAGCATTACCAGAGTTTAGGTCCACATTCCTTTCACCACGAAAATAGATTGCACACATATTTGTTGATTAGTTCATAATTGAATGGTCCATTTTTGCAATTGAAGAAAAAATGTTGCTCTTGAATTCCATGAGGCTCACATATAGTGCTGCTCAAATTTGTTTTACAATGTATTTTATTTCCAGTTACCAAATTTGCAGGGAGTCTAGAAGTCCTGGTTACCACCATGTCCCTTTTTGACTCCATATTCCATTAAACTCAAGCCATGAATTCTGTATCAACCCCATCTGGCAACAACACAGACTCGGAATTGATGTCACAGCCATTAATTGATTACATTCTGTAGCACATTTAGAAAGAGGAGAATGCCTCTATGGATTGTTTTTGTGCAGGAAAGTGTCCCTTACTGCACAAAAGCAATCCTTGCATCATTGCATCATGCGCAAGAGCACCTGCGTTGACGCTAGGCAGCTACAAGTACGCTAGCACAAGGAGGGAGCAGGAATACGCCATATCTTGATAGGTATAGCAAATCCATGTATTCACCATTTGACACACCGCAGCAGGTTGTTCTGCAGTGTTGCGCTGCATCAAAATTTGATAAATCTAGGCCCAGGTCCCTGGCCTTCAAATAGCCTCTATGCAACATAATCTCTTCTAGATTCACATGTTTTTGCACTATTCTGCCATTTAGCGGATATATCTGGAAATATCCTGACTTGGTAAGGCAAAGACACAACACCATAAGACATCAACATACCTGAAATATTTAGGAAGAAATTCAGTGCTGAAAAAGTGGTTGTCTTAGGAGTGAACATCTTTGGAGCCAAAATTTTCAGATTCAGCAACAAAAATAGCACCTTCACATTGAAAACACCAACAATCGAAAAGCATAGAGACTCAACACAAGATCAAAGCCAAAAGATTCTAACGTGATAAAGAAACCTACATCATCTATCTTGGAATTCAGACTACAGGAAGGCTAAGGACAACAAGGCCTCAAAGACCCTTCAATGACGAAAGTGTGATCGACACCAAAAGTTAAAAACATAGGCTCAAAACGGTAATGGAAAACAAGGAACTTGACAAGACCAAGAGAGGCAGATTAAGAAGTAGGGGGATTTAGATAGACCTTCTATTCCAGAAACTGACATTTAGACACATGATCTTCAACAACAGCTAGATGAGAAAGACGTGCATGATACTTACCTGAAAGATACAATCAAGCCAGGCAGCACATATGGCAATATATTGACAGAGAGTCCCTACAAGATGAAAAGATACACTCATCTAGAGCATCCCCATTAGCTGATATTTCCATCCAGAAAGCTGTTATTAAAACAGCAGAGGACACACATGTACAGCAAGAGGAAAAGAGGAGGCATCTTGCTTCTTTCTGGAAAGTGTGCAGCCTTTGCAGAAGAACATACTACCTCCCAAAGCTTCCTAGTGAACCTGTCTCTTGAAACATGGTTACATCCAAAGTGTCGAAGAAATACAAAACCTCTCCACAGAGCTAACAAAAATTAAGCCCCATGCAGATTCTGATTCTCCCATAGTTTGTACAGCCACTAACAAAGCCAGTAATACAGTCACTACATGGCTCCCAACATAAAGGGATAGCAAAAGACTAGATGCAGTGGGCGAGAAAATTGATTGAGTAGTGACAATTCAAAAGAATTTTGAAAACTGAAAAACTATCCTGGCAAAAGCGGGCCATTAACAATGGAAGGAAAAAGAGGATGCATTTGGGATCATATCATCTTAGCCTTACCAGAGGTTAGGTCAAGATTTCTTTTATAATTTTTTTATCACGGGGCGTGGCTTGGACGGCAATGAGGAGAGTTGTCTAAGTCCAGAGCTCCGCTACACCCAGGACAAATAACGAGCCCTGAACGCGATTTCAGCTATCCAAACAGGACTCCAAGCAATCCAAGGTGAATCGGAAACCCTGGAGAGCAGGAAGAGACCAACCACACAGGGCGATAACTACGACATAATTTACTAAATCGATTGCAAGAAGATGATTTCGGCAGCAGAAAGGAAAAACAAAATGGCGTCGTCGGAGTAACAGAGAAAGCACCCGGCGGCGATACGAAGGCACTGGTGCAAAGAGCCTGCCCCCAACAACACCCGCCAAGAGGTCAGTGTCCACACCCCCCCCAAACCAAGCAAAATACCGGGTGGCCCATACCCCGACAAGAACCGACCTACGATCACCAACAGCACGCATCGCGTAGAAAGTGAAACGAAACTACAGGGCGCAGCCATATTGAGAATGGCGGGGCTAGGAAAAATAAGCGGGACGCACTGCACAGTAGGGGGATACAAAAGCTAACCAGCGCCACAGCCAACCCACAACAAAGATCCAAGTCACGATATTGACGTATCCTCCAAAGAAAAGGTATAAAGAAACAACTGCAAACAGCGGCGACACCCGATCCATACGTAAAGAGGCGAAACCGAAACAATCCATGGGCGCCGCCATCTTGGGACGATAATAACAAATGTTCACAAAATACGCCCATTGAGTCAACAGCACAGCTCGGCCGCAAAATAATATCCAGTGTGTCAGTACCAAATGAACACCGGGGTCAGGTAGACAAGAGCAACAAGTAGCAGACCCACGAGGCAAAAGTAGGACGAAACCGAAAACTAGATAGGAGCTCCACCATCTGGCACAGAACAAAATCGACACGAGCGCAGCGAAAACAATATAAAACAAACGCCTACAACAAGCGCCCAATGAGATACTACACAGCCCAAGCATACGGAGGGCGAATTTGTAACCAACGGGGGACACTGCCATCTTGCGCAGACGTATCCAGCTCAGGACAACAATAGAGTGATCTGGAGTATACACCCACCAGAACTGTATCGCAAAGGCTCGTATCCAAAGCAAACAAAGCAAGCAACAAATACAACAAAATAACTGCGGACCTAGTCGGATAAGGGGGAAACCCAGAAAAAACTAAAGGGGGCCGCAGCCGGGACCAGCCATACCCAGGGGAGACAGAACTAGCACGCAACAACCACCACGGGGGCAATAGTAGAAGAACGTAAAACACACCATCACCGCCCACAGACCGCCAGCGGCGAGTTAGCGAATCTAACCAAGAGACGGATGACATCCCCATAGCTTCAAAGGATACCCTACACCAGCTCGACCAACAACTGGAGTGTGCATTAGTGACAAGACCAAGTGAACACGTCCCAGAAGGCGCTAAACGAACAAGTCAAACCATCACAAGCCATCATCAAGCTACTAAGAGACGTACAGAACCAAAGGTGGGCCAAGATAGGGAACTGTCCATGCACAACCGGAACAGGGTCATGAACCACAGTACGAGCTGCCTATCTTGAACAGGTCATAGCAAGGCAAGCAAAATCACGAACACTCCAGCGAAAGCAGCAAGCAGGGCACACAACAAGGCTGACAGGGCAGGAGATCAAGCGCCTAAGCAGCTCCAACAACAACCACCGCCCGTACAGACAAGAGCAAACAAACAAGAAAGCAGCGACACACAAAAGGGCAAACGATTCAACGGCCTACTAACAAGAAGAGACATAGTCAAAATGGCTGGCAACGATGGAAAACAACTGCGGAAAAAGACAAAACCAGAGGGAGCCCACGACTCGCCAATAAAACAAAAATCAAACATAAGCAGTACTCTGGACAGCATCCTAAAAAAACTTGGAGAAGTACATGACCTAGCGAAGACTACAAAAAAGACTACGGACGCGATACAGCTTGAACTGGCAGCTGTAAGAGCAGACATTCACACAGCCAACAGCAGGCTCTCCGAAGTAGAACAGAGAGTCAGTGACATGGAAGACAGGACACAGCTCACGGGAAAGGCAATCGGGAACATAGCAAAAGCCACTACAGATCTCCTGAAACAAGCGGCGGAATTGGAAGACAGAAGCAGAAAAGACAATATAAGAATTCTGGGAATACCAGAGGGAGAGGAAGACAAGACTCATGCTTGACACTCCTGCAAAACCTCATCCCGAACTAACTAACCTCAGGTTCGAGAATCCATTCGAACTAGACAAGACATACAAAGTGCCAGACATAAGACATTCACACAGAAAAGGACCGGGACGAATTATATGTAAACCGTTGCGATCACACACAACTGAAGCGATCTTTGGAGTTGCTAGAAAGAGCCACAACCTGCTGTGGAACGAAAACAAAATCATCCTCACACAAGACTACTCAAAAAGCACAGTCGACATCAGAAAAGGCTTCTTAGCCCAAAGAGAGAGGCTAAAGAAAGAGAACATCACCTTTTCATTAGTCGGCCCGTCGAGATTCAAAATAACCAACATAGGAGTAGCACTGACCTTTGATGATCCCATGGAACTAGCCCGTTACCTAGAACGCCCAAAAACTGAGGCGATGGAGACAACACCAACCAGCAAGAGAAGTGACTCTCCAGACCTCGCCACAAACTAAGCAATAATACAAGAGACGATTCACCAGGTTCGCAATGAATACAGAAGCGCAAGATGTGAGCACCTGACTCTACCAAAAATCTACCCTAAGAGGGCACCAAAAATCCTGTGCTCAACAGAATATCTACCTCATGAAGTCACCAAAAAACTTTTGCGCAAGCTGATCTACCTCATGAAGACACCAAAAATCTTTTGCACAAACTAACCTACCTCATGAAGACACCAAAAACGTTTGCACAAGCTAATCTACCTCAGGGGAGGCACGCATCGGACACAGACGAACGCGTACCTGTAAACCATACCACAAGAAGTGACGGGACAAGCGCGACGGACCACTAGAATGTCTATATCCTTTCACTTTCATAAGGGGGGATGATGAAGCGACAAAAACAAAATGGACAACCACAACAGTCACACCTCAGATGTCGTACAGCGATCTCTGACTAGCCTGGGGAAGTAGTGGGGCGGGAGGGACTTTGCTGTTGCACGTCTACTATACGACAAAGCTGCAGGGTGGGGGAGGGGCGGGAGGGGGGAGTAGGGGGATGAAGGGAGGGGTGAGAGGAGGGAAACTTTGTTGTACATAGTGTATGTCCTGTCTATATCGTCTTTTTGTTCAGTTTTGTCCAAGTCCATGTCCTTGTCTCCTACAACTGCTCAGTTAGCTCACACGCCCTAAAAACCCCACCACAACAAACCACTACTACATACACCAACATGCGCCAAGGCCACATCAGACATGACACCAAATAACAACAATGCTCTGCAAACAGACCTGAAGATAGTCTCCCTCAACGTCAAAGGTCTAAATCACCCGATCAAGAGGAAGAAAGTTCTAGACTTCCTAGCTAAGACCAAAGGTGATATCATCCTCTTACAAGAAACTAAACTAGCCAGAGAAGACGCAGGCAAGCTCAGGGCGAGATGGATAGGACAGGTAGCCTGCTCTCCAGCGGTAGGGAAAAAAGAGGGGTCATCACACTGATAAACAGCAGGTCCAAGATAACTATTGAAAAAGAACAGTGTGACGACCAGGGGAGACTACTGATTACCAAACTGAAAAGAGGAGACAAAACTATACACCTATGCCCCAAACACAGACAACACTAGTTTCTGGGAAGATACAGAGAGGCAAATAGTAGCCTACCAGCCGTGCGATATGAACGTGCTGGCCGGCGACTTCAACCTAGCCCTGGACCACACCCTAGACAGACAATGAAGATCACAAACCCGACCCGACGTCCCTAAACACTAAAAAATATATGCATCAAGCTCAACCTTGCAGACCCATGGAGACTGCCCTAGCTTTCACAGACAATTTCCACAAAAAGATAGACCGGATGCTAAACAAGTTCATATGGCGTGATAAAAAAAACAGAATCAGCCTCCCGAAACTCAGACTAGGTAAAAAGCTAGGGGGCCTTATCGTGGCGGACCTGAGAACCTTCCAAACAGCCTTCATAGCCAAACAAGGAATGCACTATGTACTACCGAAACAGCCCTACACACCAACCTGGCTCTCTATAGAGAAAGCCATCTTAGACAATACTGACCCCCTAACTCTCCTCACAGCCAACAAGCAAGCGTACAGAGCAATCTGGTCTTCAAGATCACTAGACAGGCACTGCTCAAAGTAGATAGAAAGCTCGAAGTCAGCATCAGAAACTCACCCTGGGAATCACTCTGGGACAACCCCAAGATTAAGTACAGAGGAAAGACCCTCGATATGCACACATGGAAAAAAGCAGGTCTCTCATACCCAGCTCAGCTAGAGGAGGAAGGATCACCCATAACCTTCAACAATCTAAGAAATAGACACAACCTCCCTGAAGCAGAACTCTACAACTTCCTAACCATCAAGACAGCCCTAACGAAATCTAAACTAACAAAGGATAAGCCCTCAATCTTCAGGTACACAGAGAACATAAACAAGACAAGACACCAGGTCTTGCACTTATAAAAGCTCCTCCCCCCAAGTAACTCCAAACTAAACACAAAGAACAACACCTACTGGGTAACCCAACTGGGCTCCAATCTACCAGAACAAGTACTACAAACGTTCTGGGAGGCCCCATCAAGAAACGTGATATCCCCAGTGCTAGCACAAACAAAATACTGGCTCTTACACCAAGCATTCTGGACACCGGCCCGACTAGCGGCATTAGGCCTTAAAGATAACAACAGCTGCTGGAACTGCGGTGCTGTAGGAGGACACCTCGCAAACCTCACCTTCCAATGTAGTAAGGTTAGCAAATTCTGGGAGAAGGTGCTGGACTTCATCAGCGCTGCCCTAGGATGCAAGCTACAACACTCATTCGCCACAACCACCACCGCTCACATCACAGCAGATCTAGCCACACAGCATGACTGGTACCTACTAGACTTCCTCCTGACAACAGCAGTCAAAAGAGTGCTAATAAGTGGAAAGACACCACCAAAGACACATTCAAGGGATGGCTGAATTGCTTCACATTCTTAAGAGGGGCAGACATCACGGCACTAAGACAAACACTGTGGAAAAACCCTGACAGTGTAATGTGTTCAACACTAGACAAATACCTCAGCTCTTACAAACCCCCATAAATCAACCATACACACCCTGACCAACTGCTGATAACCCAACTGAAGGGAGTGTAATCTAACACTAAACAGCCGCCAAACACATCTTTATGTTCTCTTCAATAGGCATCATACGAACACACGCAATAACGTATATGTTCAATGTTAAATGTTTTAAGCCCGTTTGAAGAAATGTGGGGCAGACACAAATGTAAACAATGTAACCCTACTAGCCCACCCGTATAACTGCCTATTCGTTATGTGTCACATCGTTTTATTTTTTTATATTCTTGTATTGTGAAAATACCCCAAAAAATATTTTTACAAAAATAAATATTTTGTTTTGTCACAGAAACACATTGTACAAACATATGTTGCTGGTTAATAAAGAACATCTTCCAGATCCATTCTTCAACATGGCAAAAAATACTGTTGCAGAATGGAAGACCATATCTAATACCATCCTAAAGTTCTTGTTGAAATCAGCAGATACAGACAGAAAAAGTTGTGCAGGCATGATACTGTGTAGGCATGCCTGGTTACGAATCTCTAGATTTAAACAGAAAGTTCAAACAACTATACAATCCCTTTAATGGCCTGATTTTTCTGGCAACAGTGTGAATGAATCAGTTAAAAAGATTAAAAAGACAACAGACCCACCTCGAACCAAGATGGCATTACAAACAAAGGAAGCCTTCTGAAGGACAGTGCATAACCCTAGAAGAGGAAATGGGAATGCCCGAACGGCTCTTCAAGTAGACTCAAATGCAGTGAGCTCAATATCATATCACATCACAAGTGACCAGAGCTCACCAGCAATCCACTCGTTTTGAGAAAGAGCTAGACAAAGAAGTGAGTCCTCCAGAGGACGGCCACAGAATGACTCTCTCTATGGTTTCTAGGACAGTCAACACCTGTCCGGCGCAGAATTCAAAGGTTTCCTTCTACGATTAGCAGAAGTCATGACAGACAAATTGGTTGTTAAATATTGTCAAACACAGATACTGCATAGAACTGCAAGGAACACCACCACAATGCATGCCAACAAGAAAATCTTACAACCACCTATTAAAAGCCATACTGGCAAAGGAACAACATGAACACTTAGAAATGATAACTATAAAAATATTACCCGCTTCAAAAAAGCACAGGAACTTATTCTGTACACTTCCTTGAGCAAAAATAAGACCTTAATCTTAGATGATCTCGGTAATGTGTGATATAGCATTAACACGATCAACTAAATATGTCTACAAAACTGTGCTGTGTATATATTATATATATTTTAGTAAGGAAGAAAGCACAAGTGGGACAATCAGAGTTGAAACACATATTCAGTACTGTCCTTGAAAAAAACTATCAATCAAAAAACATTTAATCATGACAGGAAAGTAAAATGCATGAATGTGCAAGGGCGATTAGAGATCAGCAGCACTGTGTCTTTATGACCGTCTGTTCTCCTTAAGGTTAAAGCATACAAAGGACACTTCCCAGAAAAGCCATAAATCAACATTTACAATGTAGTCGGATCAGCAATAACTATATCACAGAACACACACACCTCAATCCCAAGGTACACATCATGTTCCTTCCGCAGTCTAACAAAAGGACTATTAGATGCTGCATCACCAAAACCTAATAGGAACACAAATGAGACAAGCTAACTATCCACAAAATGCCATTCCCTTGACGGTCAGTCAATCCATGCAATGGCAAACCACGAAAAAGCCAAGAACTCATTGGCTGGCACAAAGCCTGCTCCCTCCGAAGTACTGATGACTTGAAGTCTTCCAAACTGCACACGCTATTTGCATCCATCTAAAAAAGTCATACAACGTTCTGCTAAGGTGATCCACCCCATGGTGCCTTTACACTGAAATATAACTGCTAATGATAAGTTTTCCACATTTGTCATCTTCTGAATCTGGATTTCCGCTTCTCTTTTGATGTTTGATTCTAAAACATGTTCGTCTGAGCTCATCAACAGCCTTGTTCCTTAGAGTTGATCAGTAAATGTCGGCAATCATTGGAAGGTGGCAGGTAATTGTTCCATGTTAGAAAAATGGTCTGATTTTGATCCAGTGAACTCTGAGATATCACAGTAAGGATCATCTTTCTTTGGCTTTCATATGAACTTAACTTAATGGGAGTGCCCAATGTCAGTTGTACTCCTGCACCCAGATGTGTGTCATTATGCCACTAAGCCAGGGAGTTGTACAGATGGACCAAGTACTGGAAGGATGGGATCATGCTGCAGAAACTTATATCTTACATTGATTACAAACAGCAAGCTTATAGCATGACTGTGGTTCACGCTGTCATAACTGCTTGTAATTTCCAGTACTGCTGTTCTGGTTATTTACTTTTATCCTGCAGAGTAATATAATATTGAGTTTTAAATTAAGACATTGGAGGAAAAAATGTTCCAACAGAGATTGGTTCAAATAGACTCCGATAATCTACCTGTTTTAAAATAGGGACAGCTTTGACATGTTCCGCTCACTAAGTAGGCATATGAACCCCTCGAACACTGCCCCTGCACAACTAGAGAAGGACACCTCCACTCTACGCCACTCCACACCACTCTACTCCTCCCCACTCTACTACATGTCACGCTACTCTACACCATGCCACTCTGTGCCACAACACTCTACACCACTCTACATCATTCTATGCCGCTCTACTCTCCTCCATGCTACTTCACTCCATCAATGCCACTCAATGGCACTATACACCACTTAACTCTATGCCTCTCTACTCCTCACCACTCTATTCTGTGCCACTCCACTCTATATAATTCCATTATGTGCTACCCTACTCTATGCCTCACCACTCTGCGCTATGCCACTCCTTGCCACTTTACACAGCTCAACTCTATGCCACTCCACGCCACTCTACATCCCTCCATTCTGTGCCACTCCACACACTGCCACTGTACTCCACTGCATTCTGTGCCACTCTACTCCACTCTATGCCACTCTCTACCACTCCATTCTACTCTGCCTTTCTGATCTATATCATTGCACTCCATGACACTGCCCTCTACTATATGCCACTCTTCTGTATGCCACTCCACTCTACTCTAATGCCACTCTACTCTACTCCACGCCACTCAACTGCATTCCACCTTACTCTATACATTTCTACCCTATGTCACTCTACACTACGCCTCTTTCTTCTATGCCACTCCACTTTATGCCACTTCACTCAATACGAATGTACTCTGTGCCACTTAACTAGATGCCAGTGCTTAATTTGAGCCGGTGGTTTCCAGTGCCCAGCACCACCACTTAATTATCAACACTGACACTTTTCATGAGTACCAGTTAAGGACTCATTCATTTATGATAGGCACAGGGAGTTTGCGTGATTTGCCCAGAATAATAGCATGGTGAGCGACGCCAAAACTTAAACCTGATTCCTCAGCTCCGAAGTCAGCAGATCTGGCCATTACGCCACATCCTCCCCACACTTTCATGGTTCTGTTTTAGGTGGCGCTAACAGATGAAATGGGCGGGTGCCAACAGCCTCCTGACGAGAGCCACAACACGTATTTGTTTACATATTACCCACATCCCTATACCATTATACTCTATGCCACTCTATGCCATGCCATGCCAATCCACTCCACTTCTGTATACTCCACTCTATGCCACTCAACTTTATGCCATTTCACTCTATGCCACTCCATGCCACTATACTCCACACAGTGCTACCCTATGCCATTCCACTCAATGCCACTCAATTCTAAGCACTCCATTGTACGCCACTCTTCTCTTTGTCACTCTACTCTACGCCACTCCAATGTACACCTCCCCCTTCCACTCTGTCACTCTACGCCACTCTACTTCATGCCACTGTACTCTACCCCACTCTACTCCACTCTGCTCTATGCCACTTCACTCCACTCTACACCACCCTACTGTTGCCACTTTCCTGTATGCCACTCCACTCTACTCTATGCCACTCCACCCTACGCCACTTGACTCTGACTCTATGCCACTCCACTCTACTCTACGCCACTCTACTCAACACCACTCCACTCTACGCCACTTCACTCCACTGTACACCACTGTACTCCACCACTGTTCTCCACTCTCTTCTACACCACTCTCCTCTACACCACTCTACTCTACTCCATACCTTTAAGACATGCTGAACAGCAGCCATGTTTGTGTACAACATGGTTAAGAGACATTGGCACAGCTAATAGCTCTCACATAGGCGAGATGTATTGGGTTTGCCAATGCTTGTTGGTTTTGGCTCTCATAGTTAAGCTTATTATGTGTCCTATCTGCTGCAGGAGGGGGTCATGTTGTGAAGTTCAGAGCCCAGTCTATAATGTTGTCAAAAATATTAGTTAGTCTAGTCTGGTCTGTGATCAAGCTCTTTCAGTGGATTCTGTGGATCACCAATGAAGCAAAACTGTGTGTTGTCAATAGCAGCTCTCATCTTAGGTGAGTCTAATAGCAGAGGAGCAAAGCTTCTCCCTTACCAGCAAAAAAGACTGAGCTTTCTGAATTTATACTGACCTCAGTTTATGCCCACCTTCTGATAGATTGCGTCTGTTATTCTGCTCTTAGTGAGTGAGCACCACCAGATTATGCTGATGCAACAGTGGAGGCTTCACCTTGCTTTTGGTCTTGTCCTAAACATTCATGGGTCACCTGGTGGTAGAGTTCTTCAATCTCCTTTGTAGTCTGAGGTTGCAATCTGAGTTTGCATAAATTGAGAACTGCCTCACCCCTGGCTTGCTCCATATTGTGCAAGAGTAGCTTCTTTTGTAATGCTGCCTGCCATTGTCTAGTTTAGAAGAGGCTCTAGCTGGATTTGCCCACATCTAATACACATCCAGGTACCATACAGAGGCACTGCTAAGACGGTTTGTGCACTTATCAGTGAGGGGGAGCAATTGGGACACCGCACGGTTCCTTGCAGGCTCTTCTGTGTTCAAGCTTGAAACATTATCATTTTGGGCGAGAAGAGCTTTCACCACACAACTGAGTCCCTGTGAGAGGCCCAGAGAGGCAGGTCTGGTTGTACATCCCATATGTAATGGCAGCAGATGATGGATCATCATGGCACACAAGGCAGATTAAGTGTTTTTACCTCCTGTAGATTCCAAGGAAGCAGGTGCAAATGTTCTGGGACCCCAACTGGCACCCAGGAATTGAGTATGTATTGCAGTGCTACTCTGTCCTGTAAGCAACATGAAAATTCTTATGGCTGCTGACCACCCTGGGCTTAGAATATTTTAGGCTCCCAGTTGCAGGGAGGCTGGTGTGCTCAGCGGCTTTTTTTGCAGAACATTTGTGTTCAAAATGTTATCTACTTTTCCTACCCTATTCTGAGAAACTTGAGCTCCCAGTCAAGAAAACATGGCAGAATGAGTGACTTTGATTTTCATATATTTTTTTGTTGTTGTTTGCTCAATTGTCAGATGAAGAACTGAGTGATATCAGATGTGGGCTTTGGGGACTATATCTTATGATGCTCAGGGAGTCATCATAGTATCTTTTGAGCAGAGGTCATGAATATTCCACTGAACCTTTTTACCAAATTGTGGCTAGTCCTGTACAGACCATCTATCAATGAGGTCTGTCCAGCTTGACCAGCATGGTAGCCGATATAGTCTTGAATCCCATAAGATGTATCCTCTATCAGAGGACACAGCAGAAGGAGCAAGGACAAAGAAAAGGGAAGGGTACTGTTTTGGAAGATCCCAAACCTAGAGGTCTCTTGACTCCACAAGAGGGTGTGGAAATAGCAGAAAGACCTGGCTTTCCCATCTTGTAGAGCATTGAGATTGCTGAACCTACATAAGGGTGGAACTATGATATCTGGGAACATCGGGATGGCTCAGCGCTCGAGTTTGTGAATTCAGGACATCAGGGTGCGGATTATAGATGTGGCATTATAGCATGTCTTTCTACTACAGCATATCAGCCCTAATTACTTAATATTCTCAAAGGATTCTTATAGATGCTAGCTAATCAATATAGTGCAAACTATAAGTTATATGTACGTAAATTAAATACTACTGTGATTGTGGAAAAAATATTCTGCGTCATGTAGTGTACCTATTACCTCTTCATTCTTCCTCTCTCTTGAGCCCTCTCCTTTTCTTTAATGGAGGCCCTAACCCCTGGCAACTTCTTCCAATTCACAAGCACAAAACATTGTTTTAATTAGCCCATCTACAAGACGCTCTTCCAACAATTTCTCATATTTTGTTGCTGCCAACTGACTGAGCAGACTTCGCAGCAGAAGGCAGTTAATTTTCTATTACCCGAATTGTGCAACTCTAGACAGAGTCAGGTGGGGTTCAAAAGGGTAGGCTCTTCCCTAGGACCTCCTAATTATTGGTTGCATTTGTTGCTGTAATAAGGAAAGCCTTCTGCTAAGTGGAGAAAAGAGTTTTATCCATTTAAAGACCCGTTCCATTTCAGCAGAGGTGGGTATTGCTTAATCTTGATTCCAGACTTTATTGGCTGAAACCTTTACTGAGTTGACAGCCAGAGAAAGAGGCAGAAAGCAAGTTCTTTTGAGCTACCCTACTTCTTTTCCCTCATCATGTGACTCTGCTGGATATGAGGATGACTCCGAGGTTTCGGCGACTCCTAATCACGAATAACGCTTGTGGACAAAAATTATCTATCCTTAATTTTGGGTTTACAATATCTAATCTGGGGATGCCTGTTGAAGAACCCTGTTCACATTCAACTTTTTGTTTAATTAAGAGGCAATCTTTAAGGCTTCGTCAGTTGTTACTGTTGCCAAGGACACTATCTTCTGTGAGTTGAATATGATGTGAACCTCTCAATAATGTACTCTGTAAAAGATTAACATTTCCTGCAGTATCCAACTAGACCTATTTTTTGGGTAATCTGGCTGCCTGTTCCACTGTTCCTTAAGAGAATGCGTCTCCTGTGGATAAGTAAGTGAACGGGGTCCGTCGTAAGACTGATACATGTCTTAACCTTGCTATGAGAGCTTCTACTTGCATCTCATATGCCCCTCAATCTCTAGAGAATGATTTTTAATCTTTATCGCCTGACATTTTTGCTGCCAAAGATTGTGAGGATCTTTTGACCACAACTAGATTACAAACACACTTCTTGGCAGATGTTCCTTTGATATTCTTGAAGTTTCAGGTCCTAAGAAGTCAAAGAACCCCTGATGTCCTTTAATAGGGCAACATATTGCCAGATATCTGCTCCATCTTCAAGGGCCCTTGAATACTGACTCTCCCACTGTCACCCCAGAAGTGACCCAGCTATCCAGGCAGTGAGGTTGTAAGGGGATACTGTGTTGTGCAGTCTAGTGTTGATGTGAGCCCATTTCCACTGTCGACTCTCAAACCTAATTAACATTAATGAGGGTCGAATGACAGGAAAGGAAAACATTTCATTGCAATTACCCATCTCGGACCGTGACAAAAGACTTGTACAAGTGTTCTTTCTAATTCTCAATTTTGTAGATTTATTCAGTTATTAACGTTATCATTATAGAAAGCAAACGTAAGTTAATTCAGGATTTAGCATAAAGCAAATCATTATAAATGCAGTAGTACAATTTGCATTTAAGAATTTGAAATAGTCTCCGCGCCTTTGTCAAATAATCAATTTAATAACAACAAGCCCTAATGCAAAAGGACCATGTACATTCAGCCCTATCTGACATAGCAAATACATGTATACAGTGGTTTATCTAAACAACAAAAGCCGAATGACCTCACTTGTAAAGTGCTGCAGTATAAAATGTAAAAATGAATTCTAATTAAAAATATCTGACTAGCCCTCAGCATCTCATGAGCAATGAAGAAAAATGCACAATGCTAATGTATTCAATGCAAATGAAAGCATTTTTAATGTTCTGGACAATGAAAGTGTTCAATTTTCATAGCACAACATTCTGATAAAAGGAAGCACTAAAATGTTATTTGCACTGTAAACCTATCACATTATTAAGTTCCAAACAACACCCACTTGCACACGATTTGTTACACATAAGAAACCGTATATTTTATTGATCCAAAAACAAGAGAATACAATGGACTGCTTCTGCCCACTTATAATATCGACATGGTAATGGATGTTTAGCTCGTACATACCTTCCAAGGTTTCAGATTGCTTATGTGTGACAGTTTCATAATTCCAGTGTACATTCAACGAATATGAGTGACACTTTCTCCTTCTTTTGCTTCGGCTTCCCTTCTTGTGCTGTGCCTCTCTCATCTCACCTCTCATCCTTGTACCTCCTGTCTCTCTTTACTTTCAGGCACCTCTATGTCCTTTTTGTCTATGTTTCATTTCCCCTCAGACCTTTCCATCCCTCTTTATCTCTTTTTTTATTTTCCCCTCACCCCTCCACACTTTGAGTGAATCCTGGGCAGATATGGTCCTCCTTGTACTGCAAAAGGCTGTTTGTATGGTGCTATGGTCAGACAAACTTCTGCAAATTCCTATCAGAGTGCAGGGGGCTGCACCTTTGTAAGTGTGAGTGTGAGGAAATGGTGGCACTTATACACACCTGGACGAAAATAGTGCTTTGGAAAGAGAGACCTCGTCCTACAACAGACCGTCCCAGGCCACTTGACCCCGGCGACGCCAGACAGTGGACAGAATACAAAGAGGAGAGGAAGCCTAAAATAAATGGAGGAATCAGCAGTATGATAAAACAAGTAGCAGCAAGGAAACTTTAACAGTGTCATACAAAAGAACAACTTAATTTTTACCTTCCTTCCATGTGTTAGACACAGAAAGGGCTCAAGAAAGTTTGGGACACAAAGCACGAATAAAAAATGTAAGTGCATAATTTGCTATGAGACTAGCAGGGTTGGGTTTGGCACATCCACTGCTGGACTCAAGACTGATCCTAAACTTAAACAAATGATCAGTCGCTCGTGTTTCGGGCTCTTCAGTGCATGTCTGACTTCGGAATCTCAGTAGCCTGGCTGTCTTTGCTTCTTCTCCTGTCATAAATGGGCATTTGTCGACATTTTTTCGGGGGGGGGGGGGGGGGGGGGGGCGGCGGACGGAGGAGGCAGCAGGCACAATTTTAAAAAAATCAAGATTTCGCTGCCGGTATTCCCTCCCCTCCCCCCTTGTGGACGCCCATGCTGTCATATGTGACTTCCAGCTGTAGAGCGAGAACAACTTGACTCAGGCTATTACTCATGTGAATTAAATGCCACTGTCTTTTCTCCTTCAGATTTTCAGCAGGGCCCAGGTGCACAAATGGAGGGTAGCTGGGTATTTCCTTCTGTAGTCAGGGTGTGCCGGCCAGGCTGCCACTGTGTGTCCTGCTTTGACAATTCATTGGACTCTGGCGAAAGTGCAGAGTAGAGTTCTGGGTGATAGGCTTGGGTGCAGCACTTACATTCATATTAAAAACTTGGCTACGTGAAATGCGCTGCAGAGAGGGCTGGCTGTGTATCCAGTACACGTGATTGCCAAGTATAGAAATGACCCTGCTGGTATGTTGCTGGGGTTTTGATTACATTCTGCAAAGTAAGAGAGCACACCCCAAATACACTAGCATAGACTATGTGGGGGCTGTAAAGGGCTGGCAGGGTATCAGGGTCTTGGCCTGGTTGCAGGGCGGAATCCGACACACACACTCAGTGATACTATTCGGTCGAAGGTCACGTGCGACCTCGGCCCCCTTTATTTATCCCCGCGGACTGAGCCCGGTCACAAGGGGTGAGGTGCAGATACAATGTTGTGTGGAGGCCGGGTGGCCCTCTACATCCCTCTATTCCTTTAGATATAGAATAAAGGAAGACATGAAAAGAAAAGAGGATAGGAACATTAGAACAAAAGTCTTAACTCAGTACGTTTTTGACTAATCGGTCGTAGTGAGGTTCACCACCACCCGATGGTGCAGCACACATAGTACTTTAGCTTCTG
This sequence comes from Lissotriton vulgaris, assembly GCF_964263255.1. Classification (NCBI taxonomy): domain Eukaryota; kingdom Metazoa; phylum Chordata; class Amphibia; order Caudata; family Salamandridae; genus Lissotriton; species Lissotriton vulgaris. Next base: position 1,596,101,002 of record NC_141691.1, read on the forward strand.
GCTGGGTGTGGGGTTGGGTCTCGAAATACCATTGGCTGAGAGATGAGATTCCTTTGCAATGCCCCCTGGGACCTCACGGTGTCTCCACTCCCGCTTGAGCCCTGAGAACCTTCCTGTGGTGTGCTTATTACGTCCTGGCCAGGTGATGGCATCGGAGTCGCCCTCAGACTTGCAGTAGGACCCATGGACACCTCTATGGGGTGCTCCTTTGCCCTGTTGGGATGGGGAACACCTACCACTTCCTTGAACCAGGATACATTTTGAACCACCGTGTGTCAGCCTCGTCGAGCAGTGACCATCGTTCCATCCACCCTGGTGACTGTCCACACCTCTGGTTTGTAAGGTGTGTGAAACTTCCAGCCGGGGTGACGATCTTTTGGGACCACTCGGGATCCTACACACATGAAAGAAGTCTTGGCCCCTCTGCTGGTGTTGGCCCTCTCGTTGGCGATTTTATGTTTCTGCTGGGCCCTGTCTATGTCCAGACTTGCCGGTGACCAGGGGTCTTTGGGGATGAAATCTCTTGGTGAGTGTTTCAACAGGAGCGTAGCGGGGCCGCACCCCGTGGTCGAATGAGGAGTCAGCCGATAGGCGAGCAGGAACTGGTGGAGACATGTCTAGGGGTCCTGTTGCTGGTCCACTCCAATTCGCAGCGCCCGGTTCAGGGTCCACATAAAACGCTCGACCTTTCCATTGACTTGAGGCCATTGGTGTGTAATCCTGCGGTGCAGGACAGCTCATCGCTCCAAAAAGTCATGACAATCCTGCCTCTGGAAGGGTGGTCTGTTTTCGGAAATTACCTCTTCCGACAGTCCAAAGGTGGCAAAGATCTTTTCGAGGGCCGGTTGAACTTGTGTGAATGCAGTGGAGGATACCAACTCAGCCACTTGGAGTTTGGAGAAGGAGCCCATGACGATCATGCATATGAAAGTTTCGGTGTTTATGCTGTCATCAGGGACCTGGTCACTCTCCATCGGCGTGGGGTGCCTCGACAAGAAGTCGGCAGAGTTATCCACACCAGGTCGATACAGCTGCTGAAATTAGTATGCCTGCAGTTGTACTGTCCACTTTTCAATCCTAGGGGTGCCAGTCTGGTGGACCCACTGAACAGTGTATGAGGGGTTTATGGTCCATTTTGACTCTGAAGGGGTGGCCACACAGGTATAGATGAAAGTGCTGGCAGGCACATCTTATGGCGAGAGCCTCAAGCTTTATTTGTGTGTATCTTGTCTCGGTCAGAGATAGTGCACAACTGGCATAGGCTACGGGGACATAGGTCCCTTTAGTGTCCTCTTGTAGTATCACTGGTCCTAGCCCTACCGGGCTGGCTTCGACAACCAGCTCTGTCTTCCTTTTGGGATGGAAGTAAGCCATCGTCATTTGATCCAAGAGTGCCTTTTTGATGCCTTGAAACGCCGCTTCCTTCCGAGGAGTCCACTCCCAGGGTGTCCGGTCTTGGTCAGTTGTCATAGCGGTTCCGATATTGTGGCAAGATTTGTGAGGAACTGTCCACAATACGTCGCCATCCTCAGGAAGCTTCTTTTTTCTGTGGGGTTCTGTGGCACTGAGGCATTTCGGAAGGCTTCTGCCTTGCGAGGATCAAACCAAAGCCCAATTCTCGAGAACACATAGCCGAAGAAGTCTTTCGATCCCTGATAGAAGGTGCATTTTTTCTTGTGAAGGGTGAGTCCGCAGTCAGCTAACCTTTGTAGTGTGGCCCTCAAGCTGGTATGGTGTTCCTCCAGGCTCAGTGAGTAGATCAGAATATTGTCGCTCAGATTTATCTCTCCGACGAGGCTGGCGAGGGCTTCCTTGATGGTGTTCTGGAAGACCTCCGCCGCCGATGACACCCCAAAGCTGAGTCAGGTGTACCTTCGGAGTCCTACATGCTTGTAGAAGGTGGTGATGTAGCGGCTCTCCAGCGCCAACACCAGCTCCAAGTCCTCCACCGTGTGGCAGCTCAGCAACGTGCCTTTCTTTCCTGCCGTGATATGGAAGGTGGTTTTCACTGCGTACTTGTCACTGGAAACCTCGACATCCATCATTTTCTTCAGTGATATGAGTTCGGTGCCACCATACGTGTCCATTTTGGCAACACTTGGTGTCAGTTTCGGTTTGGGATACAGCTTGTCATCCTAGTCGGAGCCCATTACAGTAACGGACTACCCCGTGTCGATGAGGGCCTGTACTGAAATCCCGTTAACTTTGACGTGACACAGTGGGGGAGGGCGTCCTTTGCGACCCAGTCTGCCAGCAAATGAGATGACAAACGTGTCATCGTCGTTTTCATAATAGGCAGTAGCGCCTTGTGCAGGTGTTGTCTCTGTTCTTTCCTATCTTCTAGCATGAGATTCCTGAGGGTCGCCTGTTGCCCTCTGGTTGCACCTCCATGGGACCTTCCTCTGCCACTGTAGCAGACGCTGGCGTAGTGGTTCGCTTTGCCACACTTTGAGCACGTCTGTCCTCTGGCAGGACACCTGTCCTGTTCTCTGTGATCGAACCTGCAGTGTCCGCACTTGCCACTGGGCTGGCTTCCTGTGACACACCTTTGGTTTGGTGCAGGTCACCTCTGTACAGCGTCCACGGTCTCTTCCTTCACGTGCGCTGACCTTGGCGCCAACGCGGTTGATGTTTTACTCACTCGAACCGCCTCCATCTCATCAGCCTGCTTGTCCGACAGCTCATGAGAGCGGGCGAGTATTAAAATCTCGTCCAGCGAAATCCCTTGTTGTTAAAGCATTTACTGCCGCAGGGCAATGGACTGTATGACAAAAAACAACCTAGGCAACTCACATCTAAACATTATATTATATTGATGGACAACATGGCTACAATTACTTAGGAAAATATATGTCTTTTTATTATAAATCATGTAAAAACACAACATACAGATAATTTAAAACAAGGTGAACATTAAACATCAGTAAAATCTTGTCTTATCTATTGAATGTAAGACACACATATATTTGTGACAATAAATGACAACACATATGAAAACAATTAAAAAACTGGAAGTGGCAATTAGTGTCTCTACGCGCGTTTCGGCGAACCAGCGCCTTCTTCTGGAGTAGCCACACAAGCTCTAAAAAGAGATCTATCTCTTACATTCAATAGATAAGACAAGATTTTACTGATGTTTAATGTTCACCTTGTTTTAAATTATCTGTATGTTGTGTTTTTACATGATTTATAATAAAAAGACATATATTTTCCTAAGTAATTGTAGCCATGTTGTCCATCAATATAATATAATGTTTAGATGTGAGTTGCCTAGGTTGTTTTTTGTCATACAGTTTATTTCCCTGGCCTAGGAACTATTGTATCCGAATCTTCAGGGGGTCCTTGTTGAATGCAGGGCAATGGACTTGCACCCCCCCTGTATGATTTGGGCCCGGATCTCCTCATTCTGATCATTTCCAGTGCATGTCATGGCGAGTTTCCGGAGAAGGGCGTAAAACATATCTACTATTTCTGCTTGGGTCTGTGGAGCCTGGCACAATTTGAACCGCTCGTAGTCTGGGTTCTTTTGGGGGTCAAAGTACCTATTCAGGGCCGCAATGGCTGCATCATACTCGTGAGCGGCCCCTGTGTCTGGCAATGTCTCAAAGTGCTTGTACAGCTCGTCTCCCCTGAAGTGCATGAGCAGGGAGTGTTTCACTGTTTCATCAGTCTTGCGTGTCCCTGTGAAGTAGTGATTAAGGCAGGCTATCTAGAGCCTTCATCTGGGTGCCGTGGTGGCCGGATCCGCCAGTTGGCTGGACGGCGGTATAGGTGTCACAGACGCGAGAGTGTATGGCGCTAGTGGCGCTTGAGCTTGCTGTTGGGGTGGCGGTGGATCTCCCATGCTGATCTCTCAGAGAAGTCTACCTTGTCAAGTCTATCTGGCTGCTCACAGTGTGCCTCTGTACCCCTTTTGCCCAGACCTTTGGTGTCTAGATGCTGCCTTCTGTGCTTTTTCTAAGCCCTCTTTCTCCCTTGGCTTCTGGAGTGTTCCAGTATGTCTGTGAGATTGGGAGTGTGCTTTCACTTTCGTTCTCCTTTTCTATTATATTATCATTGATTTTTCTTCTTTTCTCTTCAGCCCTCCTAACACTGTAGGCCTCTATGGAGGACTGGGGCCACATGGTGCAATTCCTGCTGTAGCTGGCCGGGCCCTCCTTTTCACAGCACTGCCCTGCAGTTTAGGGGCTCCTCGCGCCTGTGGAAGCGCCTCACGCTCATGCAGGAGAGGCCCTGCACTCGTGCACACGCGGCGGGCCTCGCTGAGTTGATCCGGTCCGGGCGAGGCTCCCGTCGGAGCTCAGGAATGCGCTGGACACTCACCGCCTGAAACTGCTTGCCGTCTGCATGGGCGGGACCACAGCCATCGCAGTGAGTCGCGTGACAGCAGACTCTCCCGTTGGGTAGGTCGCAGGGCTGCTGGGCTGAAGGCGCACGTTGTGCAACAGACGTGGGGCCGACTCCACAGCCTCGTCGCCTGTGTAAAGGGCTGGCAGGGTATCGGGGTCTTGGCCTGGTTGCTGGGCGGAATCAAACACACACACACACACTCAGTGATACTATTTGTCCGAAGGTCACGTACGACCTCGGGCCCCTTTACTTATCACCTCGGACCGAGCCCGGTCACGAGCGGTGAGGTGCAGATACAATGCCGTGTAGAGGCTGGGTGACCCTCTACAGGGGCCAGATGAACTCTCACTAAGAGGAGCGCCTGAATTAAATAGTAGAAAGCCCCAGGGTCACCTCACCTGTGGGCATGGGTCACACTGCCGGCGCCACATCAAAAGGGTAAAGAAACGAGTACTAACTGCGCACTTGTTGCTATGATAATAAAGCTCCTTGACGAGTGAAGAGGCACTATAAATGCGTGATATTTATTTTCAATGCAGTGGTGCGGGTGTGCCTTAAAATGCATTAGGCAGGGCTGCTCATAGCCTTGAAATATTTCAAAAAACTTTGCTTCTGCTGCGGGAGCTAGAAATAAGTTACATTTCACATACATAGACAGACACCTTGGCAGTAGCTGATTTTCTGAAGGAGAATGGAGAAACATGCACACACACAGCTCATGCAGAACAAATAAACCTACACTTTTCAGTAATGTAACCTAATGTGGCCCAGTTATGCTATTTGGACTAAACCTATGTTAAGCATTATTTTTCCAAATGAGAATTAGCTTCTCACAGTCCTGTCTGCCTGGCTTTCCGAACCCTGTGAGTGATTTGATGTCTGCGACAGTACTCACCTACTTGTAAAGCCTCCCTACTCCCAGCAATAGGCTGCTGAACCTAATTTTTGTGGGAATAGTTTGTGAATTCGCTGCACGAGTCTAGGGCATGAAGATAATATGTAGGTTGCCATGATCTCTCCAAAATATCATAACAACTCCAACTAACCAGGTACTGCTGCTGTCCTCAATATAATATGGACTTAACTATAGCCTGAACCATATTCTGAGATAACATTTATCGACAGGATGGGGAGTGCAAGGAGTTCTTGTGTTGGCTTTATCAAGTCTGGAGACTGAACGACTGACTGAATGTACCAATGTGAAGACAGCAGCAAGCAGAATGTAGAGGTCCCTATTTGACTATCAATCTGAAAGGGGCCTACAAAATGAGAAGTACATTTGGGATGAGAACCAGACGTTGTCAGATACTTAGTTGACAGTCAGATCTTGTTCCTTTTTTGAAGCGTTAGTGCTGCTTTTCTGTGGTGGTCTGCAAAATGTTTATATATATATTTTTTTGCTTATAGTAGATGATAATAAGCTATGCTTTAGAAAGTCTGGATGCTTTTCAGAAGCCATGTCACTGAAGGGACTCCTGGCTGGCCACAGATGTTCATGGTAACCATGTGTGCAGCAGAAAAGAGATCTTCATAGCAAGGCACACAAGGAATCATTATAGGCAAGCTTTGCAAGACCAATTCATCAACTCCAAGTTTATGAAAAACCACCTCAATATTGTGGACTGTGTTGATTTAATGGTTCTGTCTGACCATCCGTCTTGAGTGTGGTATTGGGTAGACTTAAATGCTTGGTACTCACTCTTTTCATATGTTCCTTTCAGTATAAAACTGTAAATTGAATGACTGTGCGGTAAAACGTGCCTGCAAACAAAAGTTATGTGGGCTATAAAGATTCCTGCAAATTCTACCAATGTAGGTAACTCCATGAATGGTACAGTGCCCCCACTGGTGAAAAATCTACTTCTGCCAGGATCTAAAGGTGGTAGTCCACAATGAGATCCAGTGATATCATGATTCTTGGGAGAGGAGCGGTAGGTGAAGGCTGTTGTGATAGAGTTGAGGAACAGTGAGAGACTTTTTCTTGTGCACATATGGGGCATTGCTGGTTAAAGTGTTTAACTGACTGTTTTAAGTGAGGCCACCCAAAGTGTTGACTGATGATATCCTGCATCTTCCTCAGTCCTGGGTGTCAGCTGCAGGAGAATCATACCACTTTATCCCTTGTTGTTGAATATCAGTGTATGGAATTTACAGGGCTTCTTTTCAACAGAGTAACAGGTTCAACACTGTACTCAGATCTGCGTTTTTCTCAGTCCATTAATGTTTTGCAGTAGCTATTTGTGCCTGTTTAACTTATTCCTGGATTGTGGCCAGTTCACTAGCTTACTTTTTTTGTAGCTGAAATGATGGTAAAGGGCAAATATGAAATTCTGTGTCTTCTGTCTGACGTGAGAAGGTATCTGCCTTGCCATGTCTCTTACTAGGTTGATAGGTGATTAAGTAGCGAACCCAGAGAAGAAAAATGTCCATCGAGCATGCTTCCCATCAGCACATTTCTTGAAAGTAAGATTCAGTGTTTATTGTGATCTGCCACTACAGTGATTCTATGATGTTCCTCGAAAATGATATTAATGTGTTTTAAGTTGGCGAAATCCTCGTTTATAACCAGTAGTTCTCTATCACTGCTGCTCAGAATGCTCTGTTTTCAAGGTTTAATTCCAGATTTTTTCTTCTGGTAACAGAGGGGGTAGATGCCCTGACATGTCACTTTCCCGAGCGTCTTCTCGTTGCTTTCTCCTCCCTTTCCTGTAATTACCAGGTTGCTGCCTCATATTCTGAGACAGAAGGGGGAAATGCTTCTGGTGGTCCATCAGTGGCCTTGGACCCATAGGTCTGGTTGAATATCAACTAAGCAGGATTTCATTATGTTGATTTCCCCATCTCTTCTCTCCTCCCCTCCAGCTGATATATCTGCAGAGGATGTGAAACAGGCATTAGACATTAAGAGGAGGAGATTGAAAGGTTTGCTCTCGCAGAAGGAGTTGCTTGAGCCATTAAAGGCTCTAGGAGATTGTCTACTAGGAAAGTATATAACCACCTTTCGGACACCTTACACAGATGGTGTGAGAGTAAATAGACTTTACCTTGGGAACGTGACCCTTCATCAATCTTTTAATTCCTAAAGAATGTGTTTGCTTTGGGAATGTCTACTGCTATACTTGTAATTCAGCCGGCTGGCATTGGTGCCTTTAGAGAACCTTTGGGAAGTATGCAGTCTATTGAACCTATACCCTGAAATCGTTCAAAACCATATTGTTACATACGGTGGAGGAAGACATGTTTAGTTAGATTGTGGTCTCCTGAGGATCCTTGCCCCCGCTGCATTTCCTCTTCCAGTGCAAATTCTAACAGAGTTATTTAATAGATCCCTCTGCACTAATGCTCCTGCTGTTAAAGAAACCTCTAAATATGGCAAACTATTTCCCAATCTCTTTACTCCTAGTTCCACCTAAAGTTTTTGAGAGACAGATAAACTCTCGGCTAACACTGCATCTGGGGGAGAACAATCTACTCTACGTAGCTCAAACAGGGTTTGGGGCGACGGTCAGTCTTTTTTGTCAGATAGAACACCATTTATTCACCATACCCCATTCAAGACAGAGTCAGCATCTGTTACCTGTAGCATCCCCCATGGATTGTCTTTGAGCCCAGAGCTCTTTAATATTTACGGCGCCCTTCGGGCGGCCCTTGTAAGAGCTAAAGGCTTTTGGTATCCTATCCTATGCAAATGATACACAATTAATTGTATCAGTTGTGGAAAATGCTGAAAGCATGTGGCCTTGTGAATTGTCTGACTTTGGTTGCTACATGGGTGCAAGACCACTGTTTAAAACTGAACAGAGATAAGATGAAGATGTTTCCAGTTTGGTAATACTAACCCTACCTGGAAGAACAACTGATGGCCAAGCACACTCGCCACCCTCACCACCCCCAAGAAAGCAGCAAAAAATCCAGAAAGGATAACTAAGAACACTTGGTAGATGGAAGATCAGGTGACCATCATCTGAGGGACGTTTGATGTTTCCTGCTCCTCCTACGCAGAATCTTTAGCTGACTGCTGATGCAGACCATTCAATCCATCCCCCAGGCTCTTATTTTAGTCACCGGGACTACAGGAATACACTGTTTATGGGAATAGTGAACTACTTGTTTTATTTGTTATCACACCTGCAAACTATCCAGAATACGGCTGCCCACATGATCTGCCATCTACCCAACAGATCCCTCTCGTCCCCAACTTTAAAGTTCGAGCACCGGCTACTTGTTTGCAAAGGGGCCATTTTCAAATTGTTTTTCCATGTCCATCAAACCCTTTATGCAGCAGAAACACATTACCTGTGCATTAGAATCTTTTTATAGACCACCCAGGGTCCTCGGTTCAGCCTGGCAGGCCTTTGTCTTCTTACGTGGCATTCAGTGGGCCGGAATGCGTGTTGTTCCTTAAGCCATCCTGCTGCCCATTCACTGGAAGCCCTCCCTTTGTAAATGCGCCTAACTCCAAGCATCACACTGCGCAGGAAGTGGCTTAAAACATGGCTCAATTATTCCTATTTTTCATTACTTTTATTTGTTTTCCTTTCTATAATACGTTTTTGACCTGATAGGCTGTGCCAGGATAGCCCTTCGGGGATGACTGGAAGCATTACAAGTCATATTAGCATTAACATAACATAACGTAACGTAACATAAAGTAACATAGCATAACATAATGCAGCGTAACATAACATAACAACATACACTGGCAGTCACATTATTCTTTGTGTATTTGGTGTTATGTTATTTTTAAATTCCTGTAGCTGTGTGGTGCTTGGATACATCCTGAAGATGAGGATAGGGACGCGGGGAAGGATGTGGAGGTATTGTCTAGATTAACTTGGATAATCCCATTACACTGAGCCCTGTCTCCTCTTCACAGGCCTTTCTCACCCTTCCTCCCCTCGGAATGCAGCTTTGGTTGGGAGCTTGATATTGTACTGAAGTAATTGGGGGACGGCTAACCTTTATATGGGCACGGATACAAACAACTTTCAAACATGTTTGCGTTTTCTGTGGAAGTGACTGCCAGGAGCAGGAGCAAGCCTCACTCAAAGATAAATCTTGGGTGAGATGGAAGGAATCAAAGTAATGGGATTACCCAAGGCAATCTAAATATTAATCTTACTTTTCCAGAACTATTTTTTTTAATATCCCATTTTGCTCACTATTGTAGAATTCAAAGTCTTTTATGAAGAAGGACAAGGTGAATAGAGATAACTGAAGCATATTACTGGCCTTGCAGTGATCCTACACAGCTTGAGATAAAGTCTGTTGCGTATATTTTGTTGGACGAGATCCAATTTAAGGGGCCAGCTCTTCAAAATATGTCTTTCTGTCTCTTCGTCTATCTATCTATCTATCTATCTATCTATCTATCTATCTATCTATCTATCTATCTATCTATCTATCTATCTATCTATCTATCTATCTATCTATCTATCTATCTATCTATCTATCTATCTATCTATCTATCTATCTATCTATCTACCTACCTACCTACCTACCTACCTACCTACCTACCTACCTACCTACCTACCTACCTACCTACCTACCTACCTACCTATCTACCTACCTACCTACCTACCTACCTACCTACCTACCTACCTATCTATCTATCTATCTATCTATCTATCTATCTATCTATCTATCTATCTATCTATCTATCTATCTATCTATCTATCTATCTATCTATCTATCTATCTATCTGTCTGTCTGTCTGTCTGTCTGTCTGTCTGTCTGTCTGTCTGTCTGTCTATCTATCTATCTTTCTATCTATCTGTCTGTCTGTCTGTCTGTCTGTCTGTCTGTCTGTCTGTCTGTCTGTCTATCTATCTATCTATCTATCTATCTATCTATCTATCTATCTATCTATCTATGTCAATTCAGCTACCTATATTGTCTGCATTTGTATCTCTGTCTCTCTTTCTCAGTCTCCCCCTATTTTTGTCACAGTCTAGCTGTCAGACTGTGTCTATCTGTCTATTTAGCTATCTACCTATGTGTCTGTCTGTCTTTCGTTCTAAAATTAGCGCCCCATATTATCTGTTTATGTATCTGTTTTTCTTTCTCCGTCTTTCCCTATTTTAGTTACTTTCCCTGGCTATCTGTTGCTTGCCTGTCTGTTAGCTCCCTCGATTCAGCTACACATAATATATGTACATGTCTCTCTGTCTCTCTTTGTCTCTGTCTCTCCCTGTTTTACCATCTATCAGTCTGTTTGTCTTGTTATTGATGAATCGTACGGCAAGGGACCTGAAGGTTAGTGGGAACTTTCTCATCCGAGAGTTTGATGATTCTTTGATTCCGAACATTCGCTTTAAACCTGAGCCTGGACTATGAGGCTAAACAGGCAAATTCTGAACGATCTCATAGCATAACACAAGACCATATTGCCACATCAATTAACATGTATCAAGGATTATTGGTGGAGCAGTCAATCTTCACCGGTGGATTAGCTTCAAAGAGTCTGTATTCCTAATTTGGAAGAAGTGATTACATTGCTATACCCTTCCTCCCTGTGGCCTCAGTTAAGAAAAATAATTTCAAGACTTCATACAGGCGACTGTTAATCAGGAAGGAGAATTTACATTTTAATTATGGTTGGCTGTCTTTCATCTTCATGCTCACAGGAACAGTGGCGGCGATGGCGGGCCTTCATCCTGGTCAGTGCATCATTAAAGTGAACGGAATAAATGTCAGCAAAGAAACCCACGCAAGCGTTATTGCGCACGTCACGGCGTGCCGGAAGTACCGACGTCCTATGCAGGTGAGAGTTGACTGTACGGTGAGATGAATTGCTTTATGATGGTGTTCAGAAAGTAGAGCAGCCTCTTGAACTCAGCCTGCTCCATGAAATGTCACGTGATGTAAGTGCCGTCTCCCAGCAATTGCTGTCACAGCATGTCTCTAGCATACTTCCTGTTTGCGCCCTGGCGTTTAAGATATTCAACAAATGTATTATAAGCTTCCCCAACCTGTCAAACCGAGAGACTCCGACTTGTCAAGGAAGACCGTCTACTCTTACCGCACTTTTACGGAGCGTATTCTGTATTGTCGTAGGAGCGTCTTAATCCTGGAAAGGAGGTTACAGGCAACAAGCTGTGATACGCAGGGGAGATGGAAACATTCAATTGGACAGTCATGTGTGCCATACTATAACTAAGACACATTTTCAGGTTGCAGTACAGAGAGATAAAGTGGTTTCTCCGAAATTACCAATTTTTGTTCAAGTATTAACCTTGGTTTACTGGTCGCAAGACCCCCCTCCTCTCATGCACTCATTTTCTTCACTCCCTTTCTGACTCTTTTACGTTGTTCTTGTTTATTGTTCAATCTGCTGTCAAAGAAGATCACCAGGGGCCCTATTACCTACAGTGCGCACTTTCCCTGTTTGCACTAAGGCGCACCTTAAAGCAGGTGCACCGTGCAGAAGCAGGGAAAGTGCACTGTTCGGTTGAATGCGCTGCCCTGGGGGCAGCCACAAACTGGTGCTGCCCTGGGGCTGTGCATTCAAGTAAAACACGGAACAGGTGCTTCAAAGCCTCTCTGTTTCATTGTGCAGTCGGCCCTCGCCTGCACTTTTAAGGGGGGTGAGAGATCCCTTTGCAGGCAGGTGCAGTGAATGAATGCACCCGCCCGCAAAGGGGAGGTCTGGGGGCGGGGTCCTTAGTACCCCCTTGACCCTATCCAGAGGGATGCCATCAGGGGGCGCACTGACAGTATCCCACTTTTTCGTGGCCCACTGTCCGTGCACCTCCGGACAGCTTCTTTACCTCTGCGCTTGCGTCTATAATAGGCACGAGCCCAGTCAATCAATCAATCTAAGCATTTATAGAGCGCACTACTTACCCGGAGGGTCTCAAGGCGCTTGGGGGGGGGGGGAAAGGGGGGGGGGTGCCGCTACTGCTCGAACAACCAGTGGTAAAGAGATTCCTTCATTAGCATGGGGCCCGCTCCCATGCAAGTGAGGGAATGTCCTCTTATGATAGCACTGGCACAACATGTGTGCCAGCACCATCTGCTGCCCCTTCTGTAATACCAAAGTGCCCGAGGGGCGAAAAAGCGGGCACAAACACCTGTTCCGTCCCTGGGGCACTTCTCTAATATGGGTCCAGGTCTCACCCTTGCACACATACACAGTGGAAATGGTTAATTAGTAAAATAATAAGTGCTGGGGCCCAAACTTTTACTCAGAAGTCCGCTGCCAGTGCTGTCCATTGTTAAGGTTGCCGAATACCAAAGCAGCATAGTCTTGGTTCCACTTCAAGCCACTTTGATCCACCACCATACACTCCCTGCCCTTTATTTCACTCTTACAGGCTCTATTTCATTGCTGCTTCCTCTCTTTGCCACTGTTTTACTGGATTTCTCCACCTTCTTCTTTCCCCTTTTCTGGGGTTACACGTCACTTGTTCTTCTTGTCACTCATTTCACCCGCTGTTTCTCTCTACCTGGATTTTTCCCCTTTCTTTTCTATCGCATTTGTCTGATGATTCAATATATTCTTTATTTTTTACCACTCCATGTCTATTTTCCATTCCTTTGTCCATTGTCTCATTTCTTTTAAGTTTCAAGAGTAAGTTTATTCAAGAATAGCAATCAAACAACAATACTTCGTACAAATGAACAATAAAAAATGTCATAGGTGAGGGAGAGGAAATAAGGGATATTGATGATACATAGTTACATTAGAAGTGAGAAAGAAATTACATTGAGAAATATGTATACCTGAAAGGCAAAGAATGTCTGGTTAATATTAGATTTAACACAATACAAAATTAAGATATGATATTATTTCAATGTATTATCATACATATACTGTTGAAATGAGATATTGAGCAATGTCAATACTATATAAAGGAAGTAAAGGAGGCTTAGCAACTTTTTGTAGTGAAGGTTGGGGTATAAAGGATTTTTTGGCACTATCATCTAGAAATTGCGTGATAGGAGACCATAGCTGTAATCGTTTTGTAGCAAGCGATATTGGGTGTACTATAGTCTTGTCCAATCTTTAGGTTTAAAGTATTTTTATTAAGGCACAAAAACACGGGGAGGGGAGCAGGAGGTCAAGCATACATACAATACAAGAAGCGGAACGTTGCAGCGAGTCAGAAGAAAAGCAGGGAGGCAGGAAGTCCCAGAGGGTAACTAGGCAAATACAGCAGGCAATAAGGCATTGTGAACGACCCCCCTGTTGACCCCCACTCCCTAAGCAAGGCCCCACCCGAATAGCACCCCGCAACACAGTAAAGGAGAAGCATACCGTACCACCAACCCCCCGACCCCAGAAAGGAAGAAGAAAGGAGAGCAAAGGAGGAAAAGAAAGAAAACAATACCCCAACATCCCCGTCCGAAAGGCAGCAATAGAAGCATATAACCCCTCTTCCCGCCCCCAACCCCCGGCCCCCAATCCGCACATTCACTCCGCCGCAGCTGCCGGCGGCGTCAGCCTAAGGAGGCGCAAATACCGTGGACACGTGAGCTCGTGGAATTCCGTGGACAGCAATGCCAAAAAGGGGTGCCAGAGCTCCTCGAACTGGTCGACATTCCCAGCCACCGTTAGCGACATCTTCTCCATGCCCAGTACCTGCCAGAGTCTATGCAGCCAGCCAGTGATAGAGGGGGCAGTAGGGGTGCGCCAGAGTATCAGTATGTTCTGAACGGCTGAACCTAGCGCAATCGCAATCTGCCTGCTCCTGCGGGATTTCAGCGGGTACATCAAATCATTGGGGAGGCCTAGCAAGACATACGCGGGGAAGCGCGGAAGCTCTATCTCAAAATGCCTATCCACCTCATCTAAGACTTCCTTCCAGTAGGCCGACAGCACCGGGCACTCCCAGAGAACGTGCGTGAGGGTGCCCTCCTGTCCGCAGCCGCGCCAGCAACCTTTATCGCCTATTTTGCGCATCTCATAGAGCCGCTCCGGGGTATAGTACCAATAGGTGGACACTTTAGTGAAGGTTTCCGTCAGCCCAGTATGGTACGCAGAGTGCCTCGCCCGATACGCAATCTTGTCCCACTCCTTGTGACTCAGGGTCCTACCCAGTTCCCTGTGCCAGCGCTCCCTCCCTGGGTTATGGTAATGAAACGGCGGGGGTTGGAGAAATTTATACAAATCAGTGATGAGCTTGGCGTCCGAGGTCCGGGTTACCAACCATCGCTCGTAGGGCGTGATTGAACGGGCAGCGACGTCACGCACTGGGGGTTGAAGAGCCCAGTGGCGGACCTGCATGTAACGCAGCCTGTCCCCCTCCGTCAGGCCAAACTCCTGTCGGAGCTGCTGGAAGGGGAGCACGCCCTCCGGCCCGTAGATCTGGAAAAGCGCCCTGCAACCCGCACTCACCCAGTGGGAAAAAGCTCCCGGCTCCCAACCCGGGGCAAAGTCCGGATTGTCTGCGATGGGAGTGAACGGCGATGGAAAGGTCGTGAGCTCACGCAGCTCACCCACCACGTCCCACACTCTCAGCGGGACCCGGGTGATAAAAGAGGCGTAGAGATTAGGCGGGCGGTGAGCGCGCCGCAGGAACGGGACCTCCTGGAGGGTACGGCCTGCGACTGCCTGGTCCTGAAAGAGCCAGTGTTTATCCGATTCCCACCGGCTCCACTCCACCAGATACCGAAGCTGCGCCGCCTGAAAGTATCTCCGGAGGTCCGGGACTCCGAGACCCCCCGCCTCCGGGGCCAGCATGGAGAGGACCCGCTTCATCCGAGGCTTACGGCCCTGCCACACAAAGCGAGATATGTCCGCCTGCGCCTGCCGTATCCAACCCACGGGGGGCTGGAGGGGCAGAGCGCGGAAGAGATATAGGATCTGAGGCAGTATCGTCATCTTCACCGCCGCGATACGGCCCAACCACGAGAGCAGGCCCTTGTTCCATCGGCCGAGTTCCTCTTTGATCTTTTTGCCCAGAGAGGAGTAGTTAGCTGCAACCATGGCAGGCAGGGAGGGAGCAAGCAAAATGCCTAGGTAAGGCACCGTGGAGGAGGACCACTACAGAGGAAAGAGACTCTGAAGGTCCTGCCTGGTGTCAGCAGAGAGCGACACATCCAGTGCAGCCGACTTAGTCATGTTCATTTTAAAACCCGCCACACGGGCAAAAGCGTCCAGTTCCTGGACGCAGGCAGGGAGCGACCGCTTGGGGTCGTCAAGGGTCAGCAAGACATCGTCCGCGTATAAGCTGACAGTGTGCGTGTATTGCCCCATCTTCACCCCAACAGCGTCCGGATTATCTCGAATCCTCTGTGCAAACGGCTCTATATAGAGGGCAAAGAGGAGCGGCGAGAGGGGGCAACCCTGTCTCGTGCCGCGCTCAATGGCAAAGCAATTGGAGCTGTGTCCATTGACACGCACTGACGCAGATGGTCTCCTATAGCAGTTAAAGACCATAGTGCGGAACTTCTCGCCGATCCCCAGTTTCCCAAGGACCAGTTCGAGATATGGCCAATGAACCCTATCAAAGGCCTTCTCCGCGTCGACTGATAGCAGCATCCGCTCCCCCGGAATGCGTGAGGCCTTTTCCAGCACGTGCGTCACCCTCTTTGTGTTGTCGACCGTCTGCCTACCGGGTACAAAACCGGCCTGGTCTGCCTCCACCAGACCTGGTAAATGTAAACCCAATCTGGCCGCCAAGATTCCGGTGTAAAGCTTGAGGTCCACATTTAGGAGCGAGATGGGCCGGTACGAGCCGCACAGGGTCCGGTCCTTCCCCGGCTTGGGGATAACCGACACCGTCGCTGAGAGAAGGTCCGGCGGGATAGCTCCCGGCTCGGAGAAGGAGTTGAACAAGCGAGCCAGTAGAGGCGCGACAGTGGGACAGAAGGTCTTGTAAAACAAGGCCGTATAGCCATCCGGGCCCGGGGCTTTGCCGTGTGTTAGCCGTGCAATCGCGGAGATGACCTCCTCCACGTGAATGTCCCTCTCCAGGTGGTCCGCCTGGGAGGGGTCCAGGGCCGGAAGGGTCACGGACTCCAAATAGGCCTCAGCCTCTCCCGGTGGGGAAGGCTCCGCCGCGTACAGTTCCTCGTAAAAGGAACGAAAGGTATCTGCCACCTCCGCGTCACCGGAAACCGGGATCCCGTTCACTCCCACCAGCTCCTTCACCACATTGCGCTGCTGCGCAGCCCTGAGCCTATGGGCCAGGAGTTTACCGCACCTGTCTCCGCCGGTGTAAAAGGCATGCTTCAGGCGCAGCGCAGCATACTCCGCCCGATCCAGATCCAACGCAGAGAGGAGTTTCCGAGCCGCCTTCAGCTGCTTCCAGATACGAGGAGCCCCCGTCCGGCGGTGAACCTGCTCGAGCTCCCGAACCTGCGCTGTCAGTTCCTCCCTCTTGCGTTGGCGTTCCCTGTTTTCCGCTGAGGAAATGGAGATAAACTCCCCTCTGACGACCGCTTTCAAAGCCGCCCACTGCGTCGCCAGGGACGTGGCAGAGTTGTTATTGTGGGTCAGGTAGTCCTGGATGACCTCCTCCACTCGCTTTACGACCGATTTCTTATGGAGAAGCGTGTCCCGGAGCCGCCACATCCCCCTAGAGGGGGGGGCCGCCGGCCAAGCAAAGATTCCGGAAACCGGTGCGTGGTCGGACAGGGACAAAACCCCGATGTCCGCTGCCGTGGCGGCCGAGCGAAGCGGTCCACTCACCAAGAGGTAGTCCAACCGTGAATACGTGCGGTGCGCGTGGGAGAAATAGGAGTAGTCCCTATCGGTGGGGTGCAGGACGCGCCAGAGGTCATGCAGGTCCATTTCCGCAAGCTGGTCCTGCACCGCCCTAGAAAGCTCCCCTGTCTGCGGAAAGCGTTGGGCAGACCTATCCAGGGTGGAGTCGAAGACCGTATTCAGGTCTCCCCCCAAGATGATATGGCGATCGGGCGAGGCAGTAACGTCCACCAACACTGATTCCAGGAAACGATCCTGGTGGTCATTCGGGCTGTACGCCGAACCAACCGTAAAGGTAACACCTCCCAACCGCATGCGATACACCAGAAGCCTCCCTTTCTGCTCAGCATGTTTATGTAACACCTCCCCCCTGAAGGAGCTGGCTAAAAGAATGGCCACCCCAGCAGTCTTAGTCGTGGCAGAGGAAAAGAATTGCGTGGGGAACTTGGCAGAGCGCAACCTATGGCAATCTTTGGAAAGCAAATGGGTCTCCTGCAGGAGGCAAATATCCGCCTGCGACCCCTCCAACAGGGAAAGGATCGCCCTACGTTTCACGGGGTTATTCAGGCCCTTAACATTAAGGGTCACTACCTTCAGGGGTGGCATCGCCTCCAGGGAAACAACGCGCTATGCAGTGGGCAAGGGATCAGCGGAGGGGGCGCGCGGGGCAGGGGCGCAGGGAAGGCCAGAGGCAACATCGCACATGTTCGGACCACTTCGGACGGGACCCCCCCCACACCAAACCAACAGTTAAACCCCCCCAGAGCCAACCCATGGCAACCAACCAAAGTAAGAAAAAACAGAAAACAACACCCCATAGTCTCAGTCTAGCCCAAATGGGCGAGTCCGTAGAAAAAAGTCAAGTGGACGTCCAGCCACACCCCCCCCCCCCCCCCACCCCCCCAGCCCCAGCTCAGCACCGTTAAAGCTAAGAACCTCTCCCCCCGGAGAAAAGTTAGGCCGTCAGGGCCACACCAGTAGCTTCAGGCAAGTTCCTGGCCGCATTCCTCAGGGCCTCCGCCATTTCTGCCCTGATGGTGGGCGAGTCCGGACGACTCGCCGGCGCTGACGATGGGCGCCTCCTCGACCTCCGCCGGCCCCGCCGCTCGGGGCGCCGCCATGCAGGTGTAGCCCCCTCCTCCTCTGTAGCAGTAAGGCCCAATACTCCACAGACATCTTGCAGAGAGCGCAGCTGATGCAGCACCCCATTCCATCGAAAGATAAGACGGAAGGGGTGGCCCCAGGAATAGGGTGTCTCATGCTCTCGCAGAAAGTCCGTCGCGATGCGGAAAGACCTGCGCTTCTGCAATGTGATGGCGGACAGGTCCTGATAGAGCGCCACAGGTCTATCACGAAAGGTCAGCGGCTGCTTCCTGCGGGCCTCCGTCATGATGCGCTCTTTCAGGGGGAAATCCGGCAGGAAAGCTAGGATATCAGGCGGGGGAGCCGATGACTGGCGCTGGCGGCCCACCCTATGCGCTCTATCAATGCGGATCGGGAAGTCCGCTCCTTCCTCCAAGATGTCGCGGAACAAGTCCTGCAGATAGGCCACCAGGTCCCCACCCTCATCCGCGGACGGAACACCTCGCACCCGAATGTTATTCCGCCTGGACCTGTTCTCGAGGTCTTCCGAATGGGCCTGGAGCTCAACACACTGCTCCCGGAGGCGGAGGACGTCCTGCTGGAGATGAGTTATCTCTTCATCGCGACGCTGGGCCGTCGTTTCCACAGCATCGACCCGCTCGCCCAGGCCTTCGACCTCCCTGCGCACCTCCCGGACCTCTCCAGCCACCTCGGTCTTAAGAGTTTGAAATTCCTCCTTGAGGGAGCTGAATAAGTCCTCCATGAAGGACCTCGTGACTGGTGGCTCGCCCACGGCTGCGTCCGTCGATGTCCGGGAGGCCCCCGGGGATGGCTGTGTCCTGTCGCGTAGTTGCTGGGACCTGCCGAGCATTTCCGGCAAAGTGCGATCTCCTCGTGCCGCGCCACGTCTCCCAGCCATCTTGGCCCCCGGTGAAGCCTAGGGTCAGTCGCTGTAGGCGAGCGCCACCGCTCGCGGGCACCAAATGTGAGGCCCTCGGTGGGGACAAGGGTAGTGCGTCACAGGCGACAAAATGGCGGCCCGGTCCTGGGCAAGACGACCCCCGGGCCAGCAGGGCAGGCAGCAACGTCCAAAGTGGAGGCCTCCAGTCTCGTATTCCCAGGGAGGGCAGTAGATGAGTCGGTGCCAGGACAAATCGAGGCCCTCGTAGAAGAAGGGTGCGGGCGAGGGCCACTGGGCACAGCTACACAAAGACAAGATGGCGGGAGGGTGGGACCCAAGGAGGTAGCCCGGGCCGGCAAGTCCATGGGCGACCCCCAAACAGCAACGGGTCCGGAAGGGGCGAAACCGGCGGCTCCCCTCGCCACTAGTTAATTCGCCCGGCACGGGCACAGCTCGAACTCCGCCATCCAGCGTCTCCGGGCGCGGAGTTCGCAAGGCGTCACCCCTCGAAGTCCAAGGCAGGGGGAGGGTCGCCGGCGCAGGGGTGAGGTCCGTCGCCCATCAGCGGTGTTCGCCACCAGGGCGCTGGTCAGGAAGCTCCGGCACTCCGCGAAGTCCGTCTATTCCGCTCCCTCGGGATCTCCGGCTTTCAGCTGTTCAGCACTCGGCCTAGCCGAGGCGAGCGGACAGCGCCGCCGTATGCTCCGCCCCCAAGCTCTTCTCCTCGGGACGACCCAGGCTCCGCTCCCTCGGAGCAATCTTCGGATAAACTTTTCGGGGACTTCCCCCGGGGCCATGAAAGTCAAAGTGGCATCAAAGTGTGCCCCAGGAATTCCGGCACAGTTCTCTTGCCCGCAGTGCAGCCGCGGGGGGAGAGAAGCGCGGCGATCTGGGCTCGGGCTGAGCCGGGCCGGAGGAGCTATGGGAGGAAGCGTCCGCTCACCCCGCCATCTTGGCCACGCCCAGCCTTGTCCAATCTTTGATTATGACAGATAGCATACCACCAGGCAAGATATGATAATTTAGAGGTGTCCTTCCAATTTTTTGTTATCTGTTGAAAAACAACTGCTAATTGCAGATCTATGTTTTGCCTGTGCGAATGCCTTTTCTTCCAATCAGTGGATAAGCTACCTAAGATAATATTAATAAAGGAAAGGGGAGCTGTAGTGTTGGGTATGATGTTAATTTGAGACCAAACCTGTTCCCAAAACTTGAATACATATGGGCATGTAAATAGCATATGTTTTAAGTCAGCAATTTCATGAGAGCAAGTGGGGGTAGCAGCATGTATCCTGTGGAAATGTGCGGGTGTAAGAAGCAGCCTGTTATAAATGAAGAAAATTGTTTGTGTGGTACTTGCCGCTCTGGATGATTTCCTTATTTCTAGCCATTTTCTGTTCTATAAAGAGACCGGATAATCAATGCCTAAGTCAGTCTCCCAGGAAAGTTCTATTTTAGATTTGTCCCTATTTATGGGAGATTGTACTAAACGAGAATAAATAGTAGAGGCTTTAGGATGTAAATGTAGAAGACTATCCCAAATGCTCTCAGTCTGGGAAGTTGAAGAGGGCGTATGTGGAAACTGAGCACAGGTTTCAAGTATCGCAGTTCGTAGGATTGAAAATTTATGCTGGAAGGAAACGGGCATGTGATAAAGGCCCCATACCCGCAGAAACTGGAGTGTGTCCTGTTCAAATAGCTGGTGTACCCAAATGAAACCTATATTTCACTATATTTTCCAGTATATAGGTTTATTTTTGACAAGTATAAATTTGTTATGCCAAATTGTGAACTTGAGAAAAGTGTCAAAATCATGTGGGACCAGAGGAAAAGTAGCTTGTAATATTTTACACGAGTGTTTGATTACTGGTGTATAGCTTTTTTTCGGCTTGCGAGTAAAAGAAAGATATTCTTGAAATGAAAATGGTGCTATAAATGAAGCTTCGAGGTCAACCCATAATGGGCTGTCAGATGATTGGTCAGAAATGAGAGATTCTTCAGTTGAAATGCTTTATGATAGTTGGAAAAATGGGGAACATTAACACCTTCTGATTTTGGTTGTGTTAGTTTCTGTAGTGCCAGTCTTGGTTTTTTGTTATTTCATAAAAATGATGTTAATATAGAATTGACCTTATGAAAAAAATGTAGCTGGTATAGATAATGGTATATTAGAAATGATGTAGAGTATGATGGCGGTAAGCATCATTTTATTGGTGTCTAAACGTCCCCACCACGAGAGATGAAGCGGATGCCATCTTGCAGTGAGCGTTTTTAATTTATCCATATATTTAGCTAAATTTAGAGAAATGGATGTTGCTATGGAGGGAGAGAACCGTAATCCAAGGTACTTTATGTGTTTGTCATTCCATGCAAACTTGGAGACCTGACACTCTTCTTTAAACATATATTTGGTTAAAGGCATTCGCGCACATCCACTGATCATACAACAGGTGTTGATTGATTCTACATCCTTTTACCTTCCTGTACTTGTGCTCTATGCTCCTCTCAGATGTAAGGCTTGCCCCTTGTAGCAGCCAGTTTTTGACCTGCTTATTTCATTACTTGCTGTGTACCACCTGTCTGTGATTATTGTGACTGTAACTGTTTGGTATTCTTATATGACATGTAACTGATTGGTATTCTCATATGACATTGTTACTGGCTCTGTATTCTCCCTTGCTTCTCGGGGTGTATCATTTGTATGTGACTTTTGTTAATACAACTGTTTGTCATTCTTTACTGGTCTAGTACTCTCCCTTTCATCCTTTTGTAAAGCGCTCTGATATCCCTCGGGATCTGGTTCGCGCTATATAAAACTTTATAAAATAAAAATAACCTAAATAAAATAACAGGAGCATGGTCAGAGATGAGTTTGGGACCTATATCTGCTGAAAGCAAAGGTTGGGAAACATTGTTTGTGATAAAAATATGGTCTAATCTGGACTGTATATCAAACAACAGAAGAGTGTCAGTCGTTCTTTGTATAAGCACAAACAAGGGAGAAAGGTGAAAGTAGTAAATCTCACTGGATTTTACAGGAAGCCCTCACTCACCACCCTGGTTGGTGACATGCTTCATCATTGGGCCCACCAGGAGAAGTTGAATGCCTCCCTGGTGTGCTACCACCTCGGTACCTGGGTCCTACCTCTCAACCAGACCACGAGGTCCGGTTGAGAGGCAGAACCCAGGTACCGAGCGGGTGCCAGGCGTTGCGGGCGGTGTGCCATTTTCACCTCCACCCCCCTCCCGAGACCTATGGGGCATGGATCTTTTAGCTGGCAAATTATACAGGTTCCTCTGATTTTGGGGGAAACCCCACAACTTGTTGGATTGTTCTCTTTTTTCTTGCACTTACTAGTTTTTACACTATTTTTAACTTTTACGTCCTCAGGTTAGAGTGGGCCTTAGCGCGCCCATACCGCCGAGGTACACTCCCCATGGTCCTGAAGAATGCCCAGTAAATTACACATAACGGGCAGAAACATGTCGACCCCACTTTAAGTGGAAATATCCAAACAATTTATTTGGCAATTTCCCAACACATACTTTTAATATGTCAGGTTGACCACTGAATAAAGTTTTTGTGTGGGATACAACCTTGGAATTTTAAACTCACCTTTTCACACTACTTTCAATAAAACCAGCTCCGCAGTATCCTGGCGTGGTAGCACACCAGGGAGTCATTCGGCTTCTCCTGGTGGGCCCAATGATGAAGCATGTCACCAACCAGGGTGGTGAGTGAGGGCTTCCTGTAAAATCCAATGAGATTTACTACTTTCACCTTTCTCCCTTGTTTGTGCTTATACACATAGAATGACTGACGCTCTTCTGTTGTTTGATATACATTTACCTGGGGGACTGAGAGTGTCTTTTCCCTCTCTCTCCTGTTGTTGAAACCTAATCTGGACTGTGACTGATGTGGTGGAGAGAAAAAGGAGTATTCTCTCGAGGACGGGTTGAAAAGTCTCCAAGCATCTACTGAGTTTCTCTGTTCTATAGTTCGCAAAAAAGCTTTAATCACTTGCAAAATTGACATTTTCTGAGGGTTATTGAGTAATTGGAAATGTGGGACCAAAAGGAAACATCACCACTGGTAGGGGTATTTATGTTAAATAAGGATATGGGAGTTTTCCCTATCAACAGGTTAGTAAACAACCATCTACCTTCATTATCTGATTCCTGTGAGAAGGGTTTTAGCATTCAATGCTTTATGACACAAGATTATAACACCGTTTCTCTTGCCATCTCCTGGCGAGAAGACATTTTTTCAAACCCAGTTCCTCTTAAGCTTTAATGATTCACTTTCTGTAAGATGTGTCTCCTGTAGCAGAGCTAATTTAACATCACTCTTAGATAAGTGTCAGATATATCGCTGTCTTTTAATGGGAGACTTTAAGCCTCTGACATTCCAAGTGACAATTTTTAAGACCATATATAAAGCAGGTAAAATGAAAATTAATTTGAACTAATAATAGCAAATAAAATATATATAAGGTATGAAGTCAAACATTATGGAGGACAGTCGACGAATAAGTGAATAGTGAAGGAGATAGAAAAAGTGATGAGAAGAAATATGATAAGGGATAGAGTCAAAGAAAGAAAATGAAAAAGTGATAGAGGAGAAGCAGATTGATGTGAGAAGTAGTAGAATATTTTTTTTTTACCTACATAAAATCCAAAACATCTAAGGGGTGGGTGGGGGGGGGCTACATGGAAAGATGACACGTCCAGACTCCCTGGGGTCGGGTAGAGAAACTCAAAGAGGAAACAACATATTAGATGGATACATCAAACATACGAGACTGGGTCCTGTAAAAAGAAGAATGTATTAGTATCATCCAAATATATTACTAAGTTAAAACATTTATCATAACTTTAAGGCAAATTCTGTAAAAGCATAACCTGAAGACAAAAGGTTATCAAGGTAAACAAACTAATATGCTATAATTGTACTCAAACTAAATCATTACAACAGATATCAAAGTTAGTCTAGGTATCGTATACACTCAAGACTAGCAGAGAGAGTTACTTCAAACGTATACTAGGAATGTCCAACTTTTCTGGGCTTTGCATGTTTAGAAAGCTTTGCAGCTTAACTCGATCTTCGTACGTTATGGTGTAGTTATGAAAGGTAACTTTAAATAGGCAAGGGTGGAATAAACCAAACCGTGCTCCAATAGAACATAAAGCTGGTCTCATTGCTAAAAGCTCTTTGCATCTATCTGCCGTGGGTTTTGCATAGTCTTGTGAGAAGAAGAGCTGGTTTCCTGAGGAAGAAATGTGCTTCATGGATCTGACAGCTGATAACAACTTGAGAAGATCTGTTTATTCAAGGAAGTACAAAATAATCCCTCTTGGTTTACTCATGCAAGAAGACATTGAGTGTGGAGGACCCAATCTATAAGCACGTTAAGTATTGAGAGGGGTGTCTTCAGGTAGATGTAGCACGGCTGGTATAAACTGTTTGAAAAAAGTAATAGGGTCGGAGCCTTCCGGTAGTCCATAAACACAAAGACTGTATTGTCTGTGTCTGTTTTCAAGGTTTTCAACCTGTTTCTGTAATGAAGTAATCAGCTTTGACTAAGGATGAGACCATCATTTCCACACTATGTTCTACCTGAGTGATTCTTTCTTCCATCTTAGTCCAGCCATCTGTTAAATTTGTAATTTGGAGTTTGTGTCTTCAACAATTCGGCATAAAGCCTGGATCTCCTCCAAGACCATATCCATGGATACCGTCGATATTTGATTTGGTGGAGATTGAGGGTCTTTTTTCAACCTTTCAGTTGGGGTTTTAGTAGCTGTAGAAGATGTGTTTGTGGTAGATGAAGAAACTGCTTTAGGTGGCAAAGTCGCAGAGTCCTCCATTTGTGTAGGAAAGGCGCGCAGCCTTGAGAGAACAATAAATGTGCGACTTGTGGATGCTAACACCAGTGTTGCTTTCTTCAATCTGCCCATACAACAGTACAAAAAGTCTTAATACTTCAGAACCTATGTAATACTTCAAAATAACATGGAAATTTGCCTTCTCTGTATTATTGGCGTTAAAATGGTGTCATAGCCACAGTAGATGATACACCAGCTAAAAGTCACAACTTATTACTCTGCTGTGTTCCAGTAAAGCCACAAGGGTGGTAAAGTTATTTAATATTCATGGACAATATGTGGGATACGGCAGGATGAATCAACTACCGTGCATAAAGTAAACCATGAGGACAAGTACTACATTTCATCAAGATACGGATTTAAAGGGTCATAACTTTCCTCAGAAAAATAGGTAGGAGTGCAGAAATTGAAGACTCCATTTACCGTGAAGGAAAGACTGCAGCTCAGGATTGCTGTATTGGAGTCAGGGACCTCACTACACAACCAAAGATTGAAATATATTCAAATAAGCGGGAAATATCAAATTCTGTCAGCAATAGAAATGCCAAGGAGCCGGAGAAATAAGAGGTATTGAGTAAGAATGTCGGTATACAATTGCCTTAATTGTATTCAGCTCATTTTCAGCCCTGCAGACTCGGTAGAAAAGGTTCATCAGTCATCAGGCATCAGAAATTAGTTACACAGTGATTGCAGCTCACCGCATTCGGTGAGCAATTCCAAAATGGCGGGTGTCCGTCTCGTCAGAGGAGAAATGAGGGGCCAGCTGACAGGAACCGTCTGCTTACTGGTAAAGCTTACTCCACCAGCATTCTGAAACGTTCTGACAGCCGCCCCTTCAATATGGCCAGTTTTAGTCATGAAGGAAGCATAGAAAAGCTCCTGGTCTCTCCGCTGTCTCCGAGCTGGTTACGAAAACGCCGCCATCTTCTCTGGGTGCTAGCCACCCCCCACCCATTGTCTCATTTCTAGACAGGTGAATATTGGTTATGTCCAATCGTTCCTGCCTGTCTTCTTTCCTTTCCTAAGACTTCCTAAGACTTCCTCCCTCCAACGCTCTATTCTTTCTTTCCTATCCTTTGTTTCTATGTTCCGTCCTTCAGCTCTTCGCTTGCCTTCTTTCATTAATTTTGCTTTCACCTTCCTTGCTTTTTTATTGCCTCCCTTTGTCGTATTTCTTTTTTATTCCCATCCTCTTTCCTTTCTTATCTGTTCCCTTCCCTTCTTTCGACATCTTATCTTCAGTCTCTGCTTCTGTTGATGTCTCTGTGATTGCACTTAGCTCTGTTCTTTCCAGTTTATTTAAACTGTACAGTTTTGACTCTATGGCAGTTGCCTGGTTATAGTACTCCATTATCCTCTTGGCAAGGTTTGAGCTTTAACAAATACAATAAATAAATCAATACAGCTTAATTTCTCCAGGCATTCTGCCTAGTTTCACCTCTTATTTCACCTAGCCTGGTTATTTCCTCCTTACAAACACCTTCCTGTTTCTCTGTGTTTTGGTGCTCTACCTCATGTTTCGCGAGTCACTTCCTTTCATTTCTCTAATTTGATCAGATCACATCTGATATCCAGCCCATCGTCCATCTTCTAATTTCTCTGCTAATGAATAATGGTTGCATCTACTTCTTACTTCTTTTGCTCCTGTTCCAATAAACCTCCACCCAGTCAACATATGATGTTAACACGCATCACCACACACCCTACACAGGACGTGGCATCAAGGTAAATAAAGGTGGATGGAGCTCGCGAAGTCAGGTTTCAGACACCCACTGGCTCTTTTAATCTATGTGACAAAATGCACGATTCACCCTGTGCACACCCAGGACCCAAGCATAGAGGGCCCATCTCACTTTCTTCCCTTTATTCTCTCTTTTCTTCACTGTACCAATTGTATTCATCCATTTCCTTCCTTTCAATCTCCTTCAATCCCCTTCATTCCTTATCTGTTTGCTTCCCTGCATTCCCTCTTGCATCCCTTTTTTCTTACTTCTTTCCTTTCCATTTTTTACTTCCTTATTTCCTTTCCTTTTTTACTTTCATCCTCTATCCTTCTTTCTTTCTGTTCCCTTTGTTCTACAGTTTCCACTCTCCCTACCTTATTGCCTTCCTTTTGTCTCCATTCTTTTTTTCCTTCCAGCCTACCCACTTTCTTCTTAGCTTCTGTTTCATTAATTTTTCTTTCTTCCTTCCCTGCTTCCGTCTAGATTCCTTTTTCCATGTCTCCCCTTTATCCATCCTTCTTTTTCATTCTGTCCTCCCTCCTTCCTTCCGTTCATCCATCCTTTCTTCCTCCATTGTTCTCTCCTTCCATTTTTTCCCCTTTCCTTCCTTTTCATCCCTACTTTGTTTTCTTTTCTTCCATTCTTTACTACATGGCTTCTTCCCTTTCAGTCCTGTATTTCTTCCTTCCTCCCCCTTCTATAATTTATTCCCTTTCTTCCGCCATCTTTCCACCTCCCATGTTTCTTTCTCTTTTTAACTTCTATTCCTCCATGTGAAGACCAGAATGTTATTGGCCCGTCTAAACTGGCACCCGTTTATTCCGGTTTCCCCGCCTCATCCACATTCTCTCTCCCACATTAGGTCTTCTTTTGTTCTGCCTTTGATCACTCCTTTAACATCTTCACACAATCCGGACATCTTTTTCTTAGGTCATTCATAGGGAGGGCGTGAGTGTCCCGTGGGTAATGCACGAGTCTGGGAATGAGTATCAACGAGTTGGTCCCAGCTTGTCCCTTGACCTATTGTGTGCTCTTGTGTCAGCGACTGTGTCTTTGTCTTTGAGCTGCACAGAGGTTCATTGGGAGCTATTGAAAGACACTTAAATGCGGTATGGTTAAGAGTTGCTCCATTAATCTGTTTATTCCATCAGAGCTCTTTGTTTGCGGATATAAAAGATGCAATTGTATGCTGTATCCCAAAAGCATTATTTTCTGAAGCTTTTGTTATGAAACAGTGTAAAAGACTGAAATGGGACCCCCTCAGCCCCGTGGCCGACCCCCGCCCACTCGTTTCTCGGTGCCGGCCTGGGATCGCAGCCCGGTTGCAGGGAATTTAATCTGCCTCAGTTTGGGGAAACTGAGCATTAAATGAAGTTTGCATCTGGGCTTCTCTCTGCAGGGACCAGAGCTTCGCTCTTCGTATTGAAAATACATTACACTTCTGCAGAGGCAGCGAGAGATATTATGAAAATATTTTTTTTAAAGCTCCACTCCCAAACGTGCTCATTCTGTTACATCAAACAATCTTAGATTTGCTCCTGGATGGTTTCTTCCCTTGCCGATGTTGGTGAATTTGCGGCAAATGCACCTCCGATGATAATTTTGCCTTCAAATTAGCATTATGTGGCTAAAGGATTTTAGCACATTCGGCTGATCGAGCTCAAAACAAATAACTGTGGGGCATATTATCAAGGGGGTTTATCTCCGCTTTTTTGGCTTTAAAAGCCAAGAAAGCGGAGATAAAATTATCTCCCTATTACCATTCTGTCGCTAACACCAGTTAGTGACAGCTAATAGGAGATAGCGACCATCTTGGGCCCCGCTTTGCATGTCAGTGATATTTATCACTAATGACATGCAAAGTGGGCGTGCCAAGATGTTAGCGACTGGAAACAGTCCCTAACATCGCTATCTCCTATTACCAACTTTTGGAGATATTCGCGCTAAGCACGAATATCTCCAAAAGCTAACACCTGCCCCTGAGCAGTTCTTAGTCATGTTATCCAATGGGAGGTGGATAACATGGCTAAGAGCATTTGCTCGATAATGCATGAATATCGCTGACTTTTCAGCGATATTCATGCATTGCGGCCGTTTTTATCGCATTTGCGATAAACCTTGCTAATAGCAAGGTTTATCTGCGATAAAAATCGCCGATGTGCGGCGATAATTGTTGTCTCTAAACAAGTTAGAGACAAAAATTATCGCTAGTTGTTGGTAATATGCCCCTGTGTTATCAATTTTTATCAAGCGATGCATCTGACTTTTTAATATGGTTCCTCTATGATCTTGTTTCTGCAACATACTATTATATTGTTATGTAGGAGCTGTATATGACAGTATAGACTTTGAGTTTTATATTGCTCTTATGTCAGTGTATTGCTTTTTATTGTATATAACTATTTATATGTCCTTTCTAATTTAATAAAATATTAGAACAAAAAAAAACAAATAACTGTGTTTTTTAGAGTTGGTAAACAATGAATCAGTGAATAAAAGAAGAAGAGTTTCTGGTCCAGATTAAAGCACATAAGCAAACATTGTCAGAAAATAAATATTTAAAACAGCTTTCTCTGACTCACCTAAGCTTTGTTTGTTAAGTAGCCCTCAGAGATTGTGAGGCTGCAGCCTCATTTGGCGACAATCATAAGGTCAGTGGATGTGACATCAGATGCAGGGTGACCTCTCAAGAAAATCACACAAAGGCCCTGATTACAAGCTGTGCTGTACTGGCAGGGTGAAAACTCCACACTGGGTCTGTGCGGTAACTTCCCCAAGTACCAGACAATTACACGCGATTCCCTGGAATAACTTTCCGGATCATGTATTTCGGGGCAAAATTCCACATGGATGACCAGGGACATCTTAAGGCTTTTGGTGGCCGAGGTTTAAACATAATTTGGAGCCCCTTGTACAGAACAACTCTGAATTTATTATCTATTTTCAGCTCTTTCTCTCCCTCAGAAACTGAGGCTGGATCATTAGCAACCCTCTTTCTGGCCAGCCTCCATCTGAACCCAACCCTGGGACAAACAGTCAACCATCTGGCTGGCAACAGAGAAGCCGAAAGAATGGATGTATGAACAAGATAGCTGCATGTGGACTGATGCCTCACTTTTGGGTCTGTGCATAAAGAGAGTGTTTTTGTACGTTGACAACACTCCGGTCTCAGTTCTCGAGGAACAGGGACTCTGAGTCAAATGGCACTTGACTATGGTTGCACCGACCCAGCAGTTGAGATGGACAGTGCATTCATGGAGGTAGCTTATAATGTTGCTCTGCCCCACACTTTGACACTTGGACTGCACTCGGGCCCTACCGTGGTAAAGTAGTCTACAGCTGGACAGCACTAGAAAAGCAGCCAAATTCATGATCCAGCCAAGCCTTCCGCTGACAATGTGAGGTGTACCTAGTCTATCAGCACCGTTCAGGCATACTGTGCTGATCTGTGCTTTTGTTTGCTGCGCTGCCTGAGCTGCATGGGTCTGGTATTCAGAGTCAGTTAGCGCTAGGCTGTAATTGTAACGGTCTGGCAGTAGCTCTCCAAGGTCGATGCAGTCACAAAGGCAGCATAAAATGCCAATACCCACTTCACGTTAATTGACATATGATGCATAACAGCATAAGGCTGTGCAGTTGAACTGGGACTATCAACTCTAAAATGTTAAAGTTCTTGCTGAATCTAACAAGAATCAGCCTGGGGTGGGTAACACAAAGAAAGTAAGTAAACAAACTGATTAGTTGAAATCTCTAGATAGTCTGTGACTCTTACAAACATTTAGCAAGGGGCCTGCTTGAAAAGTGGAGCCCCTTTGCCAGAGCCCATATTTCCCATGGCATAAAATGTCCCTGTGGGTGCCTGGGGAGCAGAGTGGGGAGGTAGCGACTTGACTAGGGCAAGGATTACATACTTCCAGTTGCTTTAGTAGGGGAATTTAGACAGGTGTTGACGATCAATACCAGACTACTGTTGAAACCCAGTCACAAAGCAATTTTACTGGCCAGATTTTCTGGCCGGTGAGGTTTGGCCCCCACTGTTCTTGCACCTAGGACATCCAGGTGTGAAAATATCAGACAAGTTGGTTGATGAAGTCTTTTAAAATCAAATCATGTGATTCTCCCAACATTGGAAAGCATACATTTCCTACTTCAAGACCAAAATGCAAAAGCATTTGTGACAACCTCCGACCCAACTACAAGGAGTTCCCCTTTAACCTTATGCCCGACAATGGTACAATCCTTCCAATCCACCTTCGATCCAATTGTGCTATTGTGAATCTTCTGGTCCGCAAGAAATCGATAGTTTACAGGTTCCCATGGCAATCATGCTCCTCTTTCTTCCTCAGGAAACACAGAAGCCCTCAAATATCCTGGAAGTGCTACACTCATCTGTAGGATCCTAAATGATGCTACTAAAGCCAGCAAGACAGGCAGAGTGGATTCTTAAGAGCTGACTAACTTCTGCCCCATTTTTATTTTCACTTTCCATTAAAATTATGGGAGGAAAGATTCTTTTGCAATTGAAGAATTGTGGAAAATTGTACTTTAACTTCCATGACGTCATTCGATTTTGAAACTTTCTAAAGGTACTGAGACCACATGTTTAGAGGGTATCCGGGGAAATATCCACACCAGCCCCCTACATTTATTATTGAGGCAAAAAAAATCATTGTACACCACAATTTTCCAAATATATTGATTGATATAAGGGTTAACACTTTGTAAATTTAACAGGCAGTCGCGAAGCGAATCTTATGGAATATTCCAGTGCTTTGGAGTCTGGAACAACCCCCAGCAGCCTCAAATTATACATGGTGCTGCTCCATTAGTGCTGCCTTTGAGGCAGGGCTGAGGACCTATCAGTCCAGCAGTCTTTCAAGAAGTCACCTGCTGCCTCCAGTGTATTTTGCTTTTTCTCTGTCACATATGGTCAGTCTAAGTCTGGCGTGTGTCGTACTGTGGTAATATTTTTGACTCTGATGCAATCTGATATGATTGCGACTATCGTTGGCACATTGCTAAATTGTTTTACTATGAAATAGATGCCACTCTAAAGCATCACATATATATCTAACTTGCATTTGTTGTCCCCTCACAGTGTGACTCCATACAGTGGGTGTACAATAGCGTGGAAAGTGCCCAGGAGGACCTTCAGAAACCAACGATCACCAAGCCATCAGGCGATGAAGGGGGAGACGCGTTTGATTCTAAAGTGGAAGGTCTGCTTTTTATTTGTAACCTGCTATGATGTGTCCTTTGTCTATTTCAGTTCTCGAGTCTGTAGTTCCCATTTTTTTTTAGATCATTAGTATTGTAATATATGACATACACAAGGAATGCTGAATATTATTTACAAACAGGTATAAATGCTTCTACATATATATTTGATAGATAAAAGAAGAAACGGAATCATAGCTGAAATTAGGAAACAATGTCTCAAATACATTTTGGTACAATTTTACAGGCCGAATTTGAATAAAACATCTTCGTTGTAGGTTTAGAATAATATGATTACACTACACCAGCTTGTTAGTGTGTAAGATAACTTTATTTTGTCTTTATTTAAAGATAACGTTTTTTTTTGTAAGGAACAAAATTTGAATTAGAGTATTTTGATATGTAAATGTAGGGGTACTACTTGGATTTCTATATTTAATGAGAATTCTCTAAAAAATATCCAGTTGTCTCCAGCAGTTCTTCTTCAGATGTGTAAATCAATTGTTTTACTCACAATAAAGATTTAATTTTAAAAATCTTACTTAAAGATTTAATTTTAAATATCTTACTTAAAAATTCTGTGCATTTCTCTCCAGTATTTAAGATTTCACCTACCATTTCACCGAGAAAGAAGTGGTAAACCAGAGATCTCAAGCTGTCGACTGGCCCCCTTTTTTATTGTACATTATGACTGAGATGATGGAACATTTACCATTTAACAAAACATATGTAGACAGGTTTTTATACTAATATGATTTCTGGTGAGGGGCTTCAAGCCCTAAACCAATTAGTTATGCTAGAGCACTTGCATAGTGATTAGGATGAGTAGGAACAAATCTCCCCAAAGAAGATCAGTAACACACACCACAGCTGGGCCGCCCTGCTGCTTAACGTGTCCGGCAGGTCAGATGTTGGCCTTTGAAGATTATTTCTCTGAAAAACATCAGCAGTGTTATGAAAAGTATAACATTGATCGCCCTGACACCATTAATACATCAGCCAGCTTTTTGGCATTATCAGTTAATGAAAATCAAGCAGCTAACTGTGTTAAGAAAAGTAGATAATAAAAAGGTAATGAATTACCAAAGTCTCAGGAGGGTGACTAGGAAGTTATTGTATCAGTTTTAGGCTGCCTACGGTTCTTCAACGGGGAGCATAACTGTTGCTGTAGTAAGTAAGCATGGGCGAATTTTGCGAATCTCGCGTTCGCGAATTTTGCGGATTTGCGAACTCACAATCCGCAAAAATCCGCGAATTCTCACGAATTTGCGGATTTTTTTTGTGTTCGCGCGGGTTTCTGCCAGTTCACGAGGGTTTTGTACAATTTCGCAAACGCTAACTTACCTGTCGGGTCGCAAGTTTTGCGAACTTGTTGTTTCTACGTGTCCAGCCTGTTTGGGACACTCTTCTTCATCATGCCACCCTCTGTCACCACTGCCACTCTCTGACTACTCATGCCACCCTCTGGCCCACCCATGCCACCCTCTGTTTCATCACAGCACCCTCTGGTTGTCCAGTGTACATTATTGTGGCAAAGCAAAGCACACCTTCCCTGCCTCAAGTGACCTGAATTAATTTGGGGCTGATTAATGTGTCACAGAATATTTTTTTAGCTGGCACCTGCTTCCTTAGTGCTTCCTGATTAGTGATCTTTTGCACTTGCTAAGTGCTTTCATTGTTGCAAAATTAGTTACAACACCTGCCCTGCCCCAACTGACAATAATGAATTAGGGGCTGATTAATGTGTCACTGTTGGATTTGAACTTCCAGCCTGGCTCCTGCTTGTCTCCCTTAGCTGTAATTCAGGACCTTTGTGGCATATGTGTAACTATTCTGAGGGTCAGAGCAGGGTCACATAATAGTTGCAAGTAGGCAACTGAACTCTGGAGGGGCCCCTCAGGAAGCACTACAGGAAATGGCTACTAATGATGAGCTTGAACTTTTGAACCTGGTAAGTAGTTTCAGTTTTGCTAAGATCGTATTTCTGCAATTTAGCGCTTATTCGCGGGGAGCGAAGTTGAACTGGGAAGCCGCGAACTCACGCGAACAGTGCGAGCAAGCCATAAAATCCGCTGCTCGCGGATTTGCGGATTTTGCGGGAAATTCGCGAATCTCGCGGATTGCGAATTTACCGAAAATCCGCAAATTCCGCAAGCGGAACGGATTTTCCGCCCATACTTAGTAGTAAGACGGCTGGACTATGCAGTGTTTTGCAGGTCATGAGTTTGAATCCCAGTGAGACCAAATCCACCTTGCATCCTTCCAAGGTTAGCAAATTGAGTACCATAATTTTAGGGCAACACCTTATATTTATAACACTCAGAACTAGCAGAAGTGTGGTATGAAGCATTGTATTAAAAGTTATTAATATTAATATGCTGAATATTCAGGGGTCTCTTGAAGCAGAAGTACTAGAATGTTAGAAACACAAACAATTTCACTAAGAGGAAATTACCTTCAAAGTGATTAATGAGGGGGTTTCAAGGATGCCGAATGCTAAAGCACTGTGTTTAGACAGAAATTAATGCAATGTTCATAATTTATGACTATTGTTCCAAACATTTTATGGACACATAGATGCAAAATATCACAGTTTAAAATAGAGCAATTGCTAAGTCATATCACATTAACCTAGAATGAAAAGTCAATAAGGGCTTGACAAGTTCAATGAGTACCTGTGTGATACATGATAATATCTCAGTTTTCAAGTTTCTCGTTTATATTTCATACTTCATGATGATACTGTGGGACACTTGATGGCTCACAGGCATGGGGCTGTTGGCAAAGAATATTTCACTGTATAAGTGATGCGTATGTGATCAAATGTGTGATGTGCCTGAATATAGTAAGCACTTGGTGTCTGTGGTTCCTGACTGTCCGTGGAGAGTTACTCGTGCCCCGGTAGTGATGGGTAACCCGGGTAAAATCAAAAGGGGTGGTCCAAAATAGCCCGGGAGTATTTATTTTCTAGGGCTATTTTGCTTTCAAACATGCATGGTAATCTGGATACAGACAGGTTACTACCCCGGTGACAGAGCCATGTGGACTTCAAAGTAATTCTCTGTGAGGATAACCCTGCCCTCAGTGGGGCCAGAAGATCCTTCACTGGGACGGAAGAGCCGCTTAGTCGGATATTTACTCTGGTTGAGTCAGCAGAGGCTCTGCCATTATAAACAGAGCATGTCCCTCTCTCTAAATAGAGTAGGGGAACCGCGAGCTTGGTATGGTG
This sequence comes from Lissotriton vulgaris, assembly GCF_964263255.1. NCBI lineage: Eukaryota > Metazoa > Chordata > Amphibia > Caudata > Salamandridae > Lissotriton > Lissotriton vulgaris. The sequence goes on from NC_141691.1 coordinate 1,596,136,044, forward strand.
AAAGGACTGCTGGTTTACAGTGGCTCTCCAGCTCTGGGCAGCTGTGGCCCTTAGTTTGAAACATTACAGAATGCGCGCCAGACCTATAATACGTTCCAAAGACCAATACCCACCAACGTTTAACTCATGGTGGTGATTACTGGAAGGATGGAGTGAGTTTTCAGTTAGAAGCTCAAATACATTGCAATCACTCTACTCTGAATAATATTGTGAGCAACATAACGTTGATGGATTTCTTTATCTGGGTATATTTATTGTTGTATGCTTAGCCAATATATTATTAATGTTGTGTATATTTTGCATAATAATGCTTCCATTGAATCAACGTTTCTGTAAAAGACGCCTGAGAGCTAATGGCATAGCCTTTTTCTTTTCTTCTTCCAGAGGTAATTGACAAGTTCCACACAATAGCAATACTGGATGGGAAGAAGGACCACGTGAGTCTGACCGTTGATAACGTTCACCTTGAGTATGGGGTTATTTACGAGTACGATAGTACAGCTGGAATAAAGTGCCATGTGGTGGAGAAAATGATTGAGCCAAAAGGATTTTTCACCTTAACTGCTAAGGTATAAGACATTTTAAGCTTATAATTTATTTTTTATTATATCTACAATTTGTTTCATTAAGAGTTTGTGGACAATAGCATTTTCTTTTACCCTTTATGAAGCTGTTATTTTCATTTTATATTAAATGGGGTTTTCTTCTGATGGTAAAGTCAGTGAAAAACCTGTCATATATAGTCAGATTGTTTATTCATATAGCCCCGTAGCAAAACATGTTTATTTCATTTGTGCTTCTAGTGTAGACATTCGTTGTGTGCATTTTGAACAGGGCATTGTATAATTCTTAAAAATATGTTCACGTTTTAATAAAATATGTCAGGTAGGCAAGTGCTGGTGTAAAAACATTAACGATCTCAACAGCATTTTTCTTAGCTAACAATTCCTCCTCTTTGAAATAGAAAATAGAAGTCACCACCCAGCTGTTCCAAACCCTATCAAATTGTTAACTTTAGAAAAAGGATGTGATGCCTATCTCATTAAGTAAGTATCTCAAGTCAAGTCAAGTCAAGTCAAGTAATTTATATAGCGCGCTACATACCCAGAGGGTCTCAAGGCGCTTGAGGAAGGGTAGGGAATTACTTGTCGAATATCCAGGTTTTAAGTTGCTTTCTGAATGTAAGGTGGTTCTGAGTGAGGCGAAGGTGAGTGGGAAGTGAGTTCCAGGTTTTAGCTGCCAGGTAGGAGAAGGATCTGCCTCCCATGGTGGTTTTGTTGATGCGAGGTACAGTTGCAAGGGCTTGGTTGGATGATCGTAGGTGGGTCCAAGTTCGTAGAGTGCTTTGTGTGCGTGGGTTAGGAGGCGGAAAGTAATCCTCTTGTTAACGGGGAGCCAGTGGAGGTTTTTCAGGTGTCCAGAGATGTGGTCTTTACGTGGGATGTCTAGTATGCTTCTGGCTGAGGCGTTCTGGATGCGTTGAAGTTTTTTCTGGAGTTTTGCGGTGGTACCGGCGTATAGGGTGTTTCCGTAGTCCAGGCGGCTCGTGACCAGTGCGTGGGTGACCGTTTTTCTGGTTTCGGTGGGGATCCAGCGAAATGTTTTTTTGAGCATGCGAAGAATATTGAAGCAAGAAGATGAGACGGCGTTGACTTGTCTGTTCATAGAGAGAGAGGAGTCCAGGATGACACCTAAGTTCCGTGCGTGGTCCGTCGGGATGGGTGCTTTTCCAAGGGCCTCTGGCCACCAAGAGTCATCCCAGGGGGAGGGGGAGGTGCCAAGGATAAGGACTTCAGTTTTGTCAGAATTCAGTTTCAGGCGGCTGTGCTTCATCCACTCGGCTACTTCTTTCATCCCTTCATGTAGGTTGGTTTTGGCGGTGTTAGGGTCTTTGGTGAGTGAGAGGATCAGTTGAGTGTCATCCGTGTAGGAGATGATGTTGAGTTTGTGTTGGCGTATGATGGTCGCGAGGGGGCTCATGTATACGTTGAAGAGGGTGGGACTGAGTGAGGACCCTTGTGGTACGCCGCAGATGACTTCAGTGGCCTCTGAGTGGAATGGTGGGAGGCGGACTCTCTGGGTTCTTCCAGTGAGGAAGGAGGTGATCCATTCCAGTGCTTTTCCTTGGATTCCGATGTTTCTGAGGCGTTGTATTAAGGTGCTATGACAAACTGTGTCGAAGGCTGCGGAGAGGTCGAGAAGGATGAGGGCGACTGTGTCTTCGTTGTCTAACAGAGTACGAATGTTGTCTGTTGCTGCGATGAGTGCGGTCTCAGTGCTGTGTTTAGCTCGGAAGCCGGACTGTGAGGAGTCAAGGGATTTGTTGGTTTCGAGGAAGGCGGCGAGCTGGTTGTTGACAGCTTTCTCGATGACTTTGGCCGGGAATGGAAGGAGCGAGATGGGGCGGTAGTTTTTGAGTTCGGTGGGGTCGGCTGTGGGTTTTTTCAGAAGGGCGCTGAGTTCGGCGTGTTTCCAACTTTCCGGGAAGGTGGCGGAGTTGAGGGAGCAGTTGATGACGTCTCGGAGGTGCGGTGCTATAATGGAGTCTGCTTTGTTGAAGATGTGGTGAGGGCATGGGTCTGTGGGGGATCCTGAGTGGATGGAGTTCATCAGGCGGATGGTGTCCTCAGTGGAGATTGGGTTCCAGTCATTGAGGATGTTCAAGGAGGGTGGGGGTCCTGCAGAGGGTTGAGTGGGTTGGTCTTCGGGTCGGTTGTCGAAGCTGTTGTGGATGTCTGCAATCTTGTTGTGGAAGAATGAGGCTAGGGAGTCGCAGAGGGCTTGAGAGGGGGTGATGTCGTTGGAGTTGGCTGAGGGGTTGGTAAATTCCTTGACGATGTTGAATAATTCCTTGCTGTTGTGGGCGTTGCTATCTAGTCGGTCCTTGAGAGCGGCTTTCTTGGCATTCCTGATCAGTTGGTGGTGTATACGGGTGGCGTTTTTGAAGGCGTCCTTGGTGCTGGTATTTGGGTCTTTTTTCCAGGCCTTCTCAAGGGAGCGACAGAGTTTCTTAGATTTCTTAAGATCATCGTTGAACCAAGAGGCCTTCTTGCTGCCTAGTTTGATTTGACGTTTTTTCAACGGTGCTAGGATGTCGGCGCTGTTTGATAGCCATTGGGTGAGGTTAATGGCTGCTTAGTCGGGGTTTGAGGAGTGGGCAGGGGGGTTTAGAAGAAGCGATGAGGAGATCTGGTCGATGTTGATTTTGTTCCAGTTTCTTCGCAGAGTGGGTTGAGGATGGTTGTTGGTTGTGGTCTTGTTGTAGGTGAAGTGAACGCAGCTGTGGTCCGTCCAAAGGAGAGCTGTGGTGAGGCTGAAGGAGACATGTTTGCTGGAGGTGAAGATAGGGTCGAGTGTGTGACCTGCGATGTGGGTGGGGGTAGTGACGAGTTGTTTAAGACCGAGGTTGGCGAGATTGTCCAGAAGGGTGGTGGCGTTGCGGTCGTTGTTCTTTTCAAGGTGAAAGTTGAGGTCTCCCAAAAGAATGTAATCCTCGGAGGGGAGGGCGTGTGGGGTGATGAAGTCCGTGATGTCCTCACTGAATTGTGCAGGGGGTCCTGGTGGCCTGTAGAGGAGGGTGCCTCTGAGTGTGGTCTTGGAGTCGATGTGTATCTGAAAGTGAAGGTGTTCAGTGTTGGCGAGATTGACGTCTGAGCTGGTTGAGATGCGGATGAATTTCTTATGGACTATGGCGATGCCTCCTCCTGTTTGGTCGGTCCGGTCCTTACGGATGATCTTATAGCCTTCCGGGATGGCAATGGTGATGTCTGGGGCTGATGTGGAGTTCATCCATGTTTCTGTTAGGAAGGCGACATCTGTAGAGATGGTGTCTAGTAGATTCCAGAGGTCGATGGCGTGCCTGTGGACTGAGCGGATATTGAGCAGGATGCATTGTAGGTGGTTGGTGTCAGGTATCTGTTTTGTGTTCGTGGATGAGAAGTTGTTCTTGGTGCCGTCGAACTTGCAGGAGTAGCAGGAGAAGGGTCCATGGATGTGTCCGGGAGCGGCTTGGATGCAGTTGGGGAGTCGGCCGGGGTTTAGGGCTGAGAGGGTGGAGGCGTCGTATGAGATGCGGGTGGGGTGGGGGGTACAGGGGCCAGGGGGTCTGGCGCTGGGCGCAGTCCAGGCGCGGGCGGGCGTAGACGGGCTTACCTTTGGCGCACCTTCGGCGCGAATGGGGCGCGATTGCTGCGCGTGAACGCTGCGCGCAAGAGCAACTGTCATATGTGGATGGTGGAAGGGGAGGGGCGAAGGTTAGGGTTATGTGGTAGGGATACGAAAGAAGAACTTATCTATTGGGATCAATATTCTTCAACATCTTTTTGGCCACCACAATGTGAATGACAATTATTGAGTCATTCCTGTACTGGACAACCACCACCTTCTTCATTACCCTATCTATCAGAAAAGTTATTAACCCCTTCTGTGCTGCGCAAATTTTGCTGCGGTGCTGAACGTTCCATTGGGCCTATGGAACCATGACGGAACGGTTCGGTCATAAGCACAGGCCAACTTACGCTCATGACGGAACCGTTCCGTCATGAGCATGGAAGGGGTTAATAATCCAGATACGATATACCCCTCTAAACAATGCTACTTAAACAATGGAAAGCCGTCTTCCAGTCATTCAGGCAAAATATTTACCTCATACATTTTTTGCAAAAGTTCTCTGATACAAAGGAAAAGACAAGTCAGTTTCAACCTTGGTTTGAATATCGTCTGCTAACTTAGGTTATGTTAGCGTATGTTAAGTTATGTTAGATTATATTGGGTTATGGTTTGACATGTGACCTTTGTACTCGTACCGCAACTGATTTGGTGTGTTGAACTTCTTCAGCTGGCCTGCAGATCTGCAGGTTGAAAAGATAAATGTTGAAGATATTGTGAAGCACAAAGTGACATTCAGTTTGTTTATATTTCCAGTGGATGGCTGCATACACCGAGAATGATTTTCCATCCGTTATCACCATTTACGTTTGAAGAGTTTCTAGTACTAAAGCAACTGCGTGCCCCAGTTTTCTGCCTGGAACATATCACTTCAATATCTTGGTCAAGAAAGATGTGCTAGTTTGATAAAAAAAAAAGCTTGACATACAATACAAATTACATAAAGAATTATCATTTTCTTGACTGGTAGGAAGGTGAGAATCCCCAGAATAGGGGAGACCTCCTCCTGGTGCCTTGTTCTCATGAGCTGTGCACTACTTTCTTATGGATTTTCCATAACCTTCAGAAAAGCTCGCTGTGAAGGGCTCACTAACATTGGTTCACATAGCTGTTAACCATTTTTAACAGCACCACTGGAATCACATATTAGACCCATCGCTGTAACAAGAAGAATGCTATGGATAATTTTGACAGTGTTTCAGAGCTAGAAGATAGGCTTCACCACTTGAGCATTTTTGAGATCGTGAGCTAGATCACATTCAATGAAGGCAGTTAGATTTTTGCTAAAAGACGAAGCTGTAGGGCATGTTCCAAAACAAATGATGCCCATAATGGTGGCAAGTTGAGTGATACATCTTGTGTCCCATCACGATCTCAGTTTCGGTCGGGTTTAACTTCAACTATGCATTTTTCAGTCATTAACATTAAGAGGCCCATTAGGATGGCCACCCCCGAGGTGGAGGGACCGTCCGCAGGGGCAGCGGTGTTCTCTCCATAGGAATTAGGATGTGACCGCCACCCTGGCAGTCACATCCTGTATATTTAACATTGCGGCGGGTGCTGCTTACAGCAGCATCCGCTACAAAGTTAAAAATGCATGCTTTGCATGTGCATGCACAAAGCGGCAGGCACCGCTCGGTACCCTCCATGTGCACCCTCCACCCCCTACATCCTGGGGGCCCGCAAGAAGCAAAGGTCTACATGCTTTTCCACTGCGGAATATCCGCAGCGGAAAAGCATGTCTCCACACCCATCATAATATGGCTGGTGGTGGTCCACACCCCGCGGATGAGCGGTGGACAGACCTGCCGTCCGCCGCTGATCCCACCGCCATCATAATCTGGCGGTGGGTGTTTTCAAGGACCGCAGCAGGGAATCTGCATCCTCCGGGCCGGCGGTGACTTCCACCGGCCAGGAGGATGCGGATTCACCGCCATCATAATCGACCCCTTAATTTGGAAATGGTCTTGGATCATTCATATATGTGATCTCTCCTGCAGGGCATTGTGAATATTTTTTTAATGTTTACACATTGAGGATTTGTTTTATTAGTGGGATCAGATATGATTTAAAACTTATAGTACTAGAGTAGTCACTAATAGCATACTAAAGCTGTGTGCGTAATGAATCATTGTGAAAGTCTTTTTAGAAGAATTTCGTGGCTGATGTGCCAGAGACTGAGTATAATTTAAAAAAAATCAGAGTACACACATTATCTTTTAACACAATAAGTTTTCAGCTAATCCAAATTGACAATTATGAAAGATTCCTAGTTCTATACTTTTGATCTACCAGCAGAAAATCCATATTGTCATTAGTTTCCAACAAATATTAGGGTTATAATTTCACACGTGTTTGCAGAAGTGTAGCCTTAAACTAAAGATTGAAAATGAACCATATGATTGTACAGGGTCCAGGGAAGCGTTTTTAAGGACTGTTGTGGAGGACTTTCTTAGGCTCATTCGCACTTCATTTTTGTAACAAAGGGCAGATTTTCTAATGAAAAGTTCACTTTAGGGTTCAGGTACTAAAGGTTGAAATACTGGTGCTGGTAAATGAGCTTTTATTATTCCAGAACAGTACTGTTGGCACTGGCTTAATATATGGGCTGTGTGAGTGGGGCAAAATTACAGGTGTTTTTACTTTACACTCTAGTAATTAATTATCTGGATAGTATATGTGGGCTAGTGACTAGTGTCCACTATGACATGAGTTGTTTCATCAATAGTTTGGATGTTTGTTAGGAAAAACCTGCATAGATCATTTTACAGTTGTTAATATGATTTCATACAATTATTCAGAACATTTAAATCTCTAATCATGAAGAAGTTTAAACAATGATTTCTGTAAGGCTGTGGATTCGAAATTTGCACTTTTATATTTATAAATGTGTTGCCAGAAGAAATATGTGTTTTCAAGGAATGCAAGGAGACTGCTCTATGTCAAAAGAAGAGTAAAATGCAGTGAACACATATGTAATTGTTTTCTAGGCAGCCTTTACCAACAATATCCAACTTATACTTGAACAAATGTTCTTTAGCCAACTTTTCTCTTCTTGCCTCCTCTTCTATCTTCCATTTGCTAATTCAAAAGTTACGCTGTTCAGATGCTCCTTCATAAAGTCAGCCTGTTAGAAATTGGGTCTTTTGTTGGCAGTGGTTTGGACCCTGTCCAAGCAGGGACCCTCTCTCTAGTCGGGTAAGGGAGCCACGCAGCTAAGGCAACCCCTGCTCACCCCCTTGGTAGCTTTGCACAAGCATGCAGGCTTATCTCAGAGGCAATGTGTAAAGCATATGTACTTACACACATAATAATACACTGACAATACTACAAAAGGAGTCTACACCAGTCTAGAAATATAGTAAATATTTATATGAATAAAACAAGACCAAAACGACAATAATCCAGCATACACAAGTCAAGATATCACTTTTAAAAGATTAAGCAAGTTTAGTCCATGGAAATCGATGGATGCAGTTGTTTTAGCACAAAGTACCATAGATGCATCGAAAATGAAAAACGGTGCAAAGGCGCAGTAGAGATAAGGTGCCAAAAAAGCAAAGTGACGCGTCGGTCCCTTACTCCACAGGGTAGGTGACACATCGGGTCCTTACTGGCAGGGGGATTACAGCTCTAGCTATACGATCCATACTGAGTGTCCCATAGTAATCTTTCACAACTTTTTAAATTTGAGCCTAGGTATTCACATCCATTCCATCAGGTGCCTCTAACTATTGGAAGGTCATATGTGTGTGTACATTCCCACAAAGTCAGGCCAGACATCTACACAACCCGTGTGACTCTAGATATACTTTGGAAATGTAAGCTTTATAATCATATGTTTCCTAGTGTAACATTACTTTCTCATATTTAGTCATTATTTAATCAATTCCATTTGTTCTCTGGATGCAATAGTCAGCAGATTGCTAAAGTTCTTATTTGATTTTCCATTCCCATGCTTTTGGGGAGCTTGTGTCTATACTGTTCTCTAATGACGACTGTGGGCTTCATTTAGGGTTTGGCATTGTGGTTGTTCTGTCATAAACTGGTGGATTGTTCCACCCCATCAAAATTGTGGTTTCCTGTTTCATTTAGAGTTATGGAACCTTTTTTTTCATCAGTAAGTCTAATTTGGCTTAGCTATTGGAAGTACCTGGCTTTCCATCCCATTTGACGCATGGCTGTCAGGGCTCAGTGGTAATAGCTCCACCTTATTTATAGCTGAGCTATCACTACTCATTTTTGCTGCATAGGTCTGCCATGTTTTCCATGACGGATCTAGGCAGTGGAAACGAATAATGTCCATTTTCTACAGGGAGAAAACTCCCTGCGTGAGGACCATTGGAAACTCCCTGAGTGTCAGTGTCACTTTTAGGCTTTGCCTGCATAGCTCTTGCACTGTTTGCAAAATATCTTGTATTAAAAAATCTTAAAAGGAACTTAGAAGATGCCCATTACTAACCTTTACTTACCATTCCTTGGAATCAACATCTCTCTATTTCCATGCTTCTCATTGGTCAACACGCTGACTGCTTTCACTCTGCACAACTTTATGCTTTGCCTGTCCATGCAATGGAGCATGACCCAAGTACAGCTTCCACTTACTGGCCAGTAGCTAGTGGCCAGTGTCCTTCCACTGGTTATGCACTTTCAAAGGTAGTTTTTTAAAAATTTGCTATCTAGCACTCCATACGAGTGCCTCTTCTCTCCCCCCCTCCCCGGCGATCTTCCCACATCGTTGCCTAGCACCCTTCCCCGCTCGCAATTTTTTTCATTTGATTTCTAATGTGCTTTATGCCATTGGCTTTGTGCGAGTGTTTATTTTGTTCGAGTCTCCAAGTATTGTTCAGATATTTGTGGGGCGGGCCTAATGCTTCTGTGTTTATTTTAAATGGCATTTTGTTGCGATAATATTGCACATTTCGGAACTGGTGAATCAATTTCAAGTTTTATGTCAGTGGCTCCGTGCATGTGTTTGTTTTGGGATTAGCTGTGTCCTCTCATAGAGTTTATTCATTTTCCCAGTATGTTTTTTAAAATTTTAAAATGCCTTACATATGACTGCATTGTGAGGCCTAGTTCTGATTGAATGGATACGAAATTTCAAAGAATAAACAATTTAATTGAAAAAAAGTATTTACCATTTTTGTGTGCTTCTTTAACTGTACGCATTCAGTTGTGAGTATTGTCAGCATGCTCAGTTCCATTCAGCTCCTCCGTTTCTTTACCCCACCTCAAACTCCTGCAGAGATACAAAAGTATCTGGTTTTTAGACAATTTTCTCATCGATTTGTACAAACTCGGGTAAATTGGCATTCTCTTTTCCAGATTAACCAAAGCACTTTGAAGCACATTCTGTATGTAAGAAGTACTACATTTTAACAACAAACTATCTTTTCTTCTGAAGGCGCAATATTGTGGCTTTTGGTTGCAAGTAATATTCATGCAACACAATATTTTCTAAAACCATGGCCTTACTAAGCAGCATGAATCTGCAATGTTACTTTTGGAACACACTTTCTTTCACCAAATATGCAATAAATTGCTTCCGGCATGTACGAGGAACTTAGGGGCATATTACCAAGCAATAGCGATAATTATCGCTATTGGTTGGTTAGAGACAAAAATGTATCGCCGACCTGCGGCGATTTTTATCGCAGATAAACCTTCGTATTACCAAGGTTTATCGCAAATGCGATAAAAATCGGCCGCAATGCATGAATATCGCTGAAAAGTCAGCGCTATTCAGGCATTACCAAGCTAATGCTCTCAGCCATGTTATCCACCTCCCATTGGATAACATGGCTAAGAACTGCTCAGGGCAGGTGTGAGCTTTTGGAGAAATTCGCGCTTAGCGCGAATATCTCCAAAAGTTGGTAATAGGAGATAGCGATGTTAGCGACTGTTTCCAGTCGCTAACATCTTGGCACGCCCACTTTGCATGTCATTAGTGATAAATTTCTCCGACATGCAAAGTGGGGCCCAAGATGGTCGCTATCTCCTACTAGCTGTCGCTAAATGGTGTTAGCGACAGCTAGGTAATAGGGAGATAATTTTATCTCCGCTTTCTTGGCTTTTAAAGAAAAAAAAAGCGGAGATAAACCCCCTTGATAATATGCCCCTTAATAACTATTTATTTTAGCCCTATGTAACTATTGCTTATGTAAAACGAACCAATATTTTCGGATGAAGATGGAAATATATGCAAATAAAACATCAATATTGTACTACTTAGCATTCCGGCACATACGCTTTACAGCACATTCTGTATCCCCCAGCCAGTATAATGGCACAATAACCTTTCTTTTGTTACAAAGGCACTTACCTGTTAGCTGTGCTTCCTCGCACTATTTTTAATCTTTCTTTCTATGGTCCTTTGGTCTGAGGATATAGCATGATGGTTGGAGATCCCGACTTTAGAAATGGAAAATCATATTCGAGTCTCTACATTACTTTACTCTGGGTTCAAGTTTGATTAATATAACAAGCATTGTCATTTTCTGTAGAGCAGTTGATTGCATTTTTAGCCCTGGTTAAACGATTATGAAAAGACTTCTGCAGTGTAAAACTAAAACACAAATGATTATTTTCTGTATGCAACGTGTCTATGACATTATGCATGTAACGAGTGATTATTCAGAGTACTGGTGAGATGTAAATTAAATGCCTCATGCTTTCTAATGCATGCACGCCAAAGGAGGGATGAATGATACACGAAGCAGCCAACAGTATTGAGGTAAGAAAGCAATACTTGTCTGGTTAATGTATAGCTTAAAGAATTGGTAACAAGCTGCCATTCAAACATCTGCGCATCAGGCCAGACAAAGAAAGGGTCACCATTTCTGCTGATAAAATGCAGCTTGATAAGCTGGTCTGTTAGACTTACATTCAAGAGTATTATTTTTTTGTTATTTAATAACAATTAGAAAATGCTGAAAATCACTGCATTGTATAAAATCGCTTATTTAACTGCTCACTTCTTTTCACTTCTCGAAAGCTTCTGGAAGCTCTGGCTAAAAGCGATGAGCAATTTGTGGAGAATTGCAATAGCCTGAATTCATTGAACGAAGTCATCCCGGCTGACCTCCAACATAGATTCAATGTCATTTGCAGTGAGAAAATTGAGCACATCCAAAGAAGAGTCTCCAGCTATCGAAAGGTAAAGACACACACATTTCTTGCAAATGGAATACTTTTAGTTCCTTTTCTATTTATATCACAGATCCCAGGCAGAAGAAGGTCGTGGGACTTCCAGCAAGCATTTCCGTTGTTACAGAAAATTCCCAGTCCTGCCTCGCTTCCCAGAAGAATACATCTCTTTCACTGACACTTCTTACATCACATGATGTGTTCTCTTTTCCAAGCTCACGTTAGGAAGACACCCTATGTCCCATATTTCAGTAAGGGAAACATCTCCAGATAAATAATGCACTCCTATTGTCTACAAAATCTTTCTTTTCTGCACTCGTATGGTATACGCAATCTGTAGCTACCATTTGCCTATGCTATGCACAATCTGCATAAATTATGATCATGCCTAGGTTTTCAAATTAAAAAAACAAATTGTTGTTTTTGATGTCACAGTGCTGAGCAGTGGCGAAATAGCTACATAGCTCCTTTTATAGCTTCCACTGGATCCACGTGTTCTATATAGACCCAGGGGAGCGGATGGAAGTGCAGAGACTTATGTACCCACTTCACCAAGACTGCTGGAGACCAGAAGGGAACCTTGGAATGGCTGAGATAGAATTGCAGCCTCCCATTTCTTCCTAAGCAATGCCTTCCACACAGGCCCAAAACAAGGGCCAGGAGAAATTAGAATAAAATGTTACCCCTAAGTTCCTAGCCACCAGTGTCAGAGGTGGGGGAGGAGCACCCAAATCGGACGGCCACCATATGCTAGTCTCCTTAGCGAGCTTGGTGCCAAAGAAGAGGATTTTGGTTTCTCTAAATTAAGCTTTAGGCAGCTACCATTTATCCATTGTATGGATCATGAATTACTGTTTTAGAATGTCTTTTATGATGAATAATCGCAATAAAGACTTTTTTGACTTGACTTGACTTATCCATTCCACCATTGCCTTTTAGTAGGGCTTGAAAGAACTCAGGGTTGTTGGCATGTTTCATAAAAAGCCAGGAGGAGTTGGGTGTGATCCACATAGGAGACCACCCACACTGCCAAGGTCTCCACAAGTTTAGCCAGTGGCTCAAGGTAAATATTAAAAAGAGTGGGCTGAACACCAAGCCTTGCGGCACGCCGCACTCAAGTGGCTTGGATGAGGTAATAAAAGGAGGTAGGAAGCCTGCCTGAGACTGATCTTTCAGGAAGGATTTGAGCCAAAGCAGAGCCAGGTCCTCCAAAGTCTGTCTAACAAGATGTCATGGGAAACAGTATTGAACGCCAAGGACAGATCCAAAAGCATGACCATAACTGGTAAAATCTGGTCAAGAGTTTACTTTATGAAATCTGATACGTCGAGTAGGACAGACTCGGTACGGTAACCTGCACAAAAGACTGATTGGGAGACAGGCAGAAGGAGGTTAGACTCAGGAAGAGTGCTAGCTGCCTGTTGACCCATTTCCCCAAAGGTTTAGCAACTGTGGGCAGGAGAGAGTTTGGTCTAAAATTGCTTATGGCTTTTGGGTCAGCTGACAAGTTTTTTTTAACAGAGGGGGCAATAAAGTGTGCTTCCAGCTATCAGGAACCAATGCCAATTATGTTCCAACAACCTACTTGCAAAGGATTTTATTTGGACAGAAAGAAGGGAAACACAACTTAATACAATAGAGTGTTTTGCACATACATCACTACGGAGATTTTGCTCTTAACCTTCAAATGTTTCAAACACATCTGCTTGGCTAAGGGAGCAAAAATAAAGTTTTGTTTACAAACAGAGACGCAGACACTGTGACTGCAGCTGAATTTGGAGGAGTTTCTGAAAAGTAAATGAAAAGAAATGCAATAATGTAGCTTAGGTTTGCTAGCTGAACCAAACTTATGTTAAGCATTAATATTTAAATTGAAAAATAATTTCTCACACACCAGTTCGGTTTATTATTTTTACTTAGCCACATGTGAAAGAACACCAACAGAACTGAATTTGCTCTATCCCAAAATTCACAGAGCAGGGAATTTAGTAACATTTCATAGTTCAAAGAGCCATAGCCAGATCCACAAGAGAGCTTCAACCTTAGCTCTCATGTGCACAAGAATGAGGATTGGTGCATGTTTCTTGTATTTTATTTTTCATTTACCTTCTTAAAATGTTCAGCGCATTTAATAGGGATGGCTTGGGTCCGACTCAAAGCTGTTGGTCCCAGATGTACATGAGCATCTGTAAAGTGCGTAGCTGCTTGATTTACACAAGTGGTGGCTGACTGTGCATAATACTATAAGTAATTACAAAGTGAAAAAATTAGGTTATAGGAAATAGGGACGGTGAAGCCTCAATACCAGAGCAGTCGGCCACTGCTGCTCTAGTGTGTCTGTATTATGAAAGTTTGGATATAGAGCATCAGTCCTTCATCCTCCATTGCATCTCTAGCTCTGGCCACTGACTCCTTGCTTTGTTTGTTTCAGCTGCTCCCAATATTGGCAGATGTGGGGAATGATGTATGTGGAATTAGTGATTTGCTCAATTTCAGATAATTTGATCTTTTATGGAAGGCAAGGGTAGCAAATTGGGCCAAGCCATGTCACACAGAGCTCTCCATTAAGCATGGGCGAATTTTGCGAATCTGGCGTTCGCGAATTTGCGTATTTGCGAACTCGCAATCCGCAAAATCCACGAATTCTCGCAAATTTGCAGATTTTTTTGTTTTTATAGTGTTCGCAAGGGTTTCTGCCAGTTCGCGAGGATTTTGTACCAGTTCGCAATTGCGAACTTACTTGTCGGCACGCAACGGTCGCGGCTATGTTGTTTCTACGTCTGGTTCATCATCACAGGTTCACAGCACCCTCTGTTTCAACACTGCCACCCTCTGTTTCACCCATGCCACCCTCTGGTACATCAATGCCACCCTCTGGTTCATCATCATCACTGTAGATTATGGGGGAAAAAGCAAGCACACCTGCCCTGCTTCAACTGACAAGAATTAATTTGGGGTTGATTTAATAATGTGTCACTGTTTTAAAATTCCAGTCTGGCACCTGCTTCCTTATCTGTAATTTGCTTTCTGTTGCAGTGCAATTTTTTTTTCCAGGACCATTGTGGCCTACTTGTAGCTATTCTATGATCCGGCTGTGAGGGTCAGAGCAGGGTCATACAATTGTTGCAACTAGCAACTGAACTCTGGAGGGGCCCCAGTCAGGAAGCACTACAGGGAATGGTTACTAATGATGAATTTGAACTTTTGCACCTGCTGAGTGCTTTCAGTTTAGCAAAACTCGTTTTTCTGCAGAACAGCAAATGTAATGCCCCAAACAAACTTACTTGTGAAAGTTGATTTTTAATCCAAAAGTGATCCAAAGAAAGTCAAAAGGCCTCAAATCCAAAAAAGGGCAGGCAAATGTCAACCTGAGGAGTTATTCTGATAAAAATCATCATTTTCAGAAGGTCTATGCTGCTTGCTAGTGGATTTCTTGTGCAGAATTGCAAATTTTGTAATTTCGCGAGTGCGAGATTGTTGCTGCCCGCCGCACCAACATGTTCGCAATTGCGAACTTACGCCGCACGCCGCAAAATTGTATCACCAAGAAAAAAAAATCTGCTGCGTGCGAATTTGCAGATTTTTGGTAAATTCGCGAGCGTTCGCAGATCGCGAATTTACCGAAAATCCGCAAAATCCGCGAGCGGAACGAATTTTCCGCCCATGCTTACTCTCTTTTCACTAGCAGTTTTCTGCCTGCCAGTAAGTCATGCATACCCCAAGGTTCCACACTGGTTCCAATCCGGAATTTGCTTGAAAAAACATTTCTCTTCACAGAATAGTTATGACAGACATTAGTGACACAGAAAGTGACTACATATAACGCTGGTAAAATACGTTCTTCTGGTCTGCCATTTAAATTAATCCATCAGACAGATCACCTTTAAAATGTTTATTACTAATCATTATTTTAGCTTATATTGCCCAGTGAAGTAACCACCATCTATATGTAGGTTGACAATGTGAAATGCTGGAGAATCATCAATAAAAAACATATTGCCACACAAAGCATGTCACCATGAGGCAATGAGCAATGTAGAATTGTTATAAGTATCCTGCTTTTTTAACCACTCTTAAAAGAACAACGCATTTTTAGATGTCTGGGCACATGCTGCGTGTTGTAAAGAGTGGGAGTCTTTTGAGTGAGGATTGCGAGTGACGCTTGGAGATACGCACATTCAGTGTGCCGTAAAGAAATACAAGGACATTTTGTGGGTTGCACAAACGTGTACCTGAATCCGGACCAGATCACCGGTCTTCCCACTGAAGTTTAGCGCCAGCACCAGTAGGAGATCGTATCCCTTTTGAAGTACAAGATAAGGTCGATTCATTTTATGACCACAACCTCCTCCCTTCACAAGGCGTCGGATGATGCGCAGTGAGATCGCAATTTTGAAGCATTGTCCCCCCGATCCATGTAATTAAAACACACTGCCTGAAAGATACAGACAAATAACAAAGCCCTGATGAGGGTTCAAAAACTTGCCATTCAAACCTGAAACGTGTCGGCACACTTGCAAGAGCTATTAGTATCATTGAGTGACTCATTGAGATTTATACATTTTGTCTTTGCTCTTGGTTGTACTTTGCTTTGTTTTGTCCACAAGTATGAATTCAATTTGACAAAAACTTATGAATTGTTTGTTGATAATGTGTATTGTTCTGTGTTACTGCGGTATTGTTTTAAATTTGTTTTTCCTTTGAAAAATTGTTTAATTGTAGAACAATGTGGTAATGTGTATCTATTTTTGCCAAAAAACAAAAGTTCTTATAAAAATAATTCAAAAAAACGAGAGTAACAGGTATAAATAAAAGTACCATACCAAGTTTCATAAAATTATACTTGGTATCCATTAATTGATTTTCATATCAAGATAAGAGGGTGTGGGCATCTTTTTTGTCTTTGACTATATATGGTCCAGCCCCCTCCCTCAGTCCCACCAAGGACCTAACTCCTTTGCTTCCATATATGCGTGTTGTAAAGATGGCAAGGACTCCAACTGTGATGAACAAAGTATTAATTAATTTACAACTTTTCAGAGCGTGATTCCTTCCTCTCAGCAAAGAAACAATGTGCCCCTCCGAGTGTGGCCCACAGCTGTGGCACACTAGATTTGGTTATCACTTCCACCTCCCAGGCTGTTTGACTGGTTGGTTGTCACCAAAATGTTGTAAATACGTTGGAGATTCCAACTGTGATGAACAAAGTCTGTGTTAATTTGAAGCCTGCCAGAGCGTGATCCCTTCTGCTAGCCTAGAACCAACTGCCAAGCTAGGAATCCTACTCAGGCTAAAACACAACACATGTAAATGCACCACATTAAGGTTCTATATCTTAAACACACAGCATTACAACACTGCAGACCAGATTTTAGCAACTGATATTCTGTGTCGCAACCTAGGCTTGGTCGCCTTATGTGACAGATGGAAGGTAGAGCTGAGGCAGCTGATAGATGCATTGTTGGTATATTAAATGCTAACAATGGTCTCAGTGACTAAAATACCAAATAGATATTGTAGGTCAGGGGATGCAAACAACACATCTGTAAATTGGTTCTGTGCTTTCTGATCAAAGAATGGGATGGCCTAACTTCTCAGCTGACCTTGCCTCCATGATACTGGACACCACATCAAAAATGATGCAAAATTATACTTTATAGAAACAGTTTTTGAACTTCCCATACAGAATTAGCAATATTGTTGCTGTGCTTAAGATTGTAAAATCAATAATGACAGCGGCCAGTCTCCTGCCAAAGTGGCAGGGTGGGGCGGGCCAAGTAGGGAGGTGGAGAGACATAGGGAATCGAAAATTAAAATGAAAAAAAATTACCAAAGCCACAGCTAACACCTCCGTCTCCCGCATCCAGGCTCTTTCTGGTTCTGGGACAGGCTCCAAGACAGCACTGCTGCCAATCCTGACTCTGTATTAAAGCATCATCAGGACTGGCCTGAGTGCTATGACTGCGCTCTCAGTTAGACTTGGAGCCTGTGCCTGCTTTCTCCAGCCCCAGCAACACAGCTGGGGCTGGAGAGAGCTTCACTGCGCATGATGGTTTGGCCGGCCTGAGATGGCTGGCCAAACCATCATGCATAGTGGGTGGAGTTTACTACCACTATTACACCAGCAGTGTCATCCCCTGGACCCACCCCAAGACTCGTCAGAGTCCTGGGGACAGGTCCAGGGGATTAAAATAAAACAGGTTTAAAGGCCATTTTATTTGAGGGTGGTGGCGGGGGCGGCGCTCCTCTGCCCTAATGAGGCGCCGCTGCTTTGGCTACTTCCTGGGGAATTGTGGGCTTACATTATGTCATAGTGCTCCCCCTATGGTTTAATCCCAAAACAAAAAAATGTTGTAGCTATTTCTAAGAACACTTCTGGACCCAACATCTGGTTAGCAAGATATGGCACAGTATGTGAATCTAGAATAGGTTCATTCTGCAAAGAAACAGAATTACAAAAGTGTTACTATTCAATTCAGAACGTGTTCGGCATTAGCTTGAATCAGTGTCTATGTTTAAACTATTCAAGCATACTAAGTGTTATCTTGCATTGTGGAAAAGAAGAGAACAAACTGAGAGACTGTGGGATAGCTGACTTTGAAAAAGAAAGGAAATGGCAAAGGTACACTCGAAGACAAAACTGTTAACTTTCCTGTTTCAATCAATGCTTAATTTGAACCGGTGGTGTCTGGTGCTCAGCACTGGCACTTAAATGTTAACATCAACGTTTGTAAAAGTCTGTCACAAGGTGACGCTGTCTGGCTAATTTAGAGATGACCACAACAACAGTTAATTACTGATTCAACATACATTAAAATCACTTTTACTTGCTACTCAGACCAATCTTATAGTTTAGGGCACTTGGAATATTCTTAATGGTCACACTTGTACTCTCATTGGCAGCATAGCAGTGGCAATGTGTGGTGCAAGCTGCAGTGTACTCCTGACACAGCCCTGGCACTTATGTTTTTTTTTTTACAAATTAAGCACTTGTTTTCAATGCTTCAGCCTCTTTCATTGCTCATTCTAAACTGGACTCCACAAAGTTAATAAGGCCCTCAGTACATTGTGTGTACCAATAGTGGTTTAGGCTCAAACTTAGTTTGCATTTAAATCGATCTTACAATGGGGGCTAAGATAACGCACCCTACAAATTTAGCTTGTATGATTTTCATGCGGTATTTAATGCACGTTCAGACTTGATGATCCTTAGAATGGAAAATAACATGCTGCTAGAACATTATCTCCCTTTAGGAAGTCCATAGCTAGGAATGGGGCTCAAATTGGCACCCGATAAATATTAGACCATGCTATATCTGTATGTAAAGTGTGCACTAGTTGAGCACTGACTACAGTCGACATTGTGAGCCACTCACAATGAAGGCCTAAGTATAAAAAATCAAACCAACAGTGGACATGAAACCATCTTACAAGTAGCATATCAGTAAAGCAAGACGCTGAGAATGGGAAAAAAGCAAAAATAATGAGAAACAAGAGCTCTATTTTGGGTTCACCCATCGTGTGAAAAAAGAAGTTTGACAGCCTAATTGTGGGCTAAAGTGCAGCAGTGCGTTAAGAGATAGGAAGGAAGCAGGCTACACACATTTCTTGGAAGTGCCACTCCAAGAAGTGCTGCTTCACAGATAAATCTCCCACAAATGTATTTGCTCAGTGACCGAAGAAGTGGGCCATGTGATCATTCGAGGTCAGGAGTTGGCTAGTATAGTTTCATACATGTGCCAGGAAACATCTGAGACATTGGGAACAGTAACTGAAGGTTGCTCAGAGCACAATGTTCAGCCATGGAGCGGTGAAGGCTGAAGTTACAGGGTTTCTTTATTTAGAATGCAAAACTCTCTTGGGTTAGCTAAGGTATTCAGAGTCGTTATATTTCCTAACCTCTTTTCAAGCTCACATGCAGCAGCCTTTGGTCAGATGGGATTGGAATACTAAATATTCCCTGAAAGAAAACATTCTAGCCTGCGTTCACGTAGCCCTTAACAAACATTGGTAAATGCCCTAGGTCTGTCTTCTGTATAGTGACATATTTTCCCTAGCTTCTTTAGCACACACAACAGACAGAAATGCAACATTAACATTAGGAGAGCAATATTTCTACATTTATTTAGAATAGGCAACAGTTGTTGTACAAGTTACGCTCACGTGTCAGTAGAGGTACACCACAAACTGAGCGGTCACTTTTACCTCTGCAAGGCTATATTCCCTGTCTTAAGGCCTCTCCGTATCCACTGTTAGCGAGACAGTAGGAAGTATAATCATTGCATCTCTTGTCTTGACAGAAAGAAGGGTGAGCTAGATAACCCTGGGCCTAAACTATGGCTGATGCCTGCTGGTGGATAATTGGATGTGGTTCCTCAGTACAGTAATTGCTGTGAAAGTATTAGTGCTCTGGGTGATTCCAGATGAAGACTTTGACAGCTCTGAGGGAGATGACAAGGAGCTGGTAGGGGAGCTGGCTGCAAGGCCATGGATTTGCAACCCATGTCTGGAGAGGGTGTGAGGGAGAAGAGCTCCATTTACAGGCCTCTGAGTATGCAAAAGGCCCTTCAGTAAGAGTGGACTTGATCATTAGGGGCAGAACAACAAGACAGTTTGCAAATGAACAGGTCTGAGCAACCAGCATGCAGTTCCGTCAGCAACAGTCGCAGCTCGCATCGCTACACGCAGAGAGTGAGGGTTCGTGGGGATGTGGGCCAGGGAATTAAAAGAAAATAGAAAGATAACTTACCTGACAGTCGGCCTGCGCCACCTCTGCTGGGCCCTTGGCGCCTTCACTGGATCGGCAACCCCTCAGCAAATACTGGCGCTGCTCCTGCAGCGCCAGGATTGGCTTAGAGCAGGGTTACTTGCCGCCTGCCTGCTCATTAGGAGACCGAGAGCAGAGCCTTTGATCAACCCTCGCTCTCCTAATGGGCATGCGCCAGCCAGAGCAGACACTAGTGCTCATGACTGGGCACGGCATAAAAATTCACCGACCTTCACCAGTCATGCACACTTGTGGTGCTGCCTGCCCCCGGTCTGACAATGCATCATGCATGTCAGTCAACATGACGTTGAACCGCCCACCCCCTTCAGACTGTGAAGGGTTTGGGCAGTCTGACGTCATGCTGACTGACATGATTGTCAGTTCTCCCACGCCGTCTCTGAATTTAAGTAAACTGAGTCAGTTTACTTAAGTTCACAGACGCCGAGGGAGCTGCGGGTGCGGGCGGCTTGTGGGGCAACACCACAGCGCCCTAATGGATGCACCACCACTGGTCAGCAACATCCTGATCCTAGTTGCATATACTTGAGGAGGGTCATAGCTTTTAAACAAATTTGTTTAAAAAATGTGCTCTAAAATTGACCTCTTATTTTTCAAATTTTTCTCAAGGGGAACCCCCCTCACCCTGAACACCTTATGTTGCTAGCTCCATGATGTCACAAATGGCTTACACACATGAATGTCAAAAGTCATCAGCTGACACTGCACAGGTGTGGCAGACTTGTTTGTTTATTGTTGCCTCCACATTTAGTAACATATTCATTCTCAATGTATTTCCCTACAAAAGGTGCTGTGGATGCAAGAAAGATAGAGCACAAGTGCACAACAATCAAACGATAGAGAATTAAATGTCCAGTCAAAGGGAATCTTATATAATGAAAGATTATACCAGAAAAAGTCATGAAGATGTTAAGGGAACAAAACTAAGCCAACTGAGATAGCAATATTTGTATTCGTAAACATTTAGAATATGGTAACTCTAAGAAAGGTTTTTTTAGGAACTCATTAATATCTAAGGCAGTGGAAATCTTGAACAAAAGCTGAGGAAAGATGCAAGCTAACCAGCATGTAGGAGAAGGTAGACCCACTGAATAAAGTTTCACTTTGTGCTTACCAACTTTTACATAGTTCAGTTCAACAATGCAGGAGCAGATTTAAGACCGCGTCCAATGAATATGCTACATCTGTAGAAGTGCTCCACATAAGATTGGGTGGTGCCAGAGGCCAAAGCATGATGTATGATTCTTGGATTAGTCTAGCAGTCCTCAATGATCAGGTCTTCTTCTTCATGGAACAAAGTTGCTTCAAGTCGGAGTGTCTTCTCAACCCCTTGGAACTTCTCCAAGGAGGCTCATGTTGAAGCTACATGTAAATGATAAATATACTCTTGCTGGCTGTTGCCACTGCCAGATGCGGAAATGAGAAATACATACCACAGAATTATGCAATTGATTGTTCAAGTTTGTTCTTCATGGGGCCCTAAATAGACTTTTAGGGGTTGCTGATACAGGACAGAGCAATTAAGTCCTGAAGTCCGAACTGGAAGCACGATCCGCTATTCCGCAAAGCTCTAGAAGAAGATGAATTTCTGTCCCAAGAAAGCAGGAAGAGTGGTTGCTTATGCGCTAAATAAGATTCAAGGTCATCTGTTCATGTGAAGCACAAGTAACATGGCTTCAACCCCATTCATATTACGCTTGAAAGAATGTCTTCAAATGTAGCAGTGAGTTGGTACAACTTTAATCAGCACCGTGCACTAACAGTCCCAGAAGTCACGCAGATTTAAGAGACGCTACTGTGTGACAGAAGCAGCACACTCTGATTACATAAACAGGGATCTGATAGAGATGAGGCAGACTAAAGTACCCAATGCTCAAACAACAGAGGTGTTACAAGCATCCATGGCCTGTGAACTGTCGAAAGGTCTTGGGTTGATCTTTGCTTCATTATACCACTTAAGCCGGAATGGACTGTGGTGTATCACTTCAATGTTTTGTGTAGCACAGCGTTTGTCATTAGCCGTTTGTGGTTGCTCACTTCTGAGAGGGAAAAGTTTAAAAAGTGCAGTGGAGGGACTTGCTACTGTAACATAACCATTGGATGTGTGGAGGAAGATGTGGCTAGCTGAAAAGAGAGCTGCAGCAGCTCTTCCCTCATCCCTGGTCAGGGTGTGTTGGAAGACTTTTGTCTTGTTCTGGATCCTGTGTCACAATAATAATATAAGTTTGCCTGTGACAAAAGCGGGGAAACTAATCAAAATGATCCGGTTTTTGTAGTATGTGCTATGACAGGAGTCATCAATTAGTAATACCGAACACACTGTAGGCTTATTGGCATTAATATGCTTTCTTCTGGGACTCTCCACAATTGTTAACCAGCCATGTGTCACTGCCTTCAGATGCACATTATTCTTCTGAGATTTGTGTTGGAATAATTAAAGCTAAAAGCTGGGTGTTGCTCATTGAGCACTTTCATACTCTCACCTTGTCCTTGTGTCATGATTCTGGGATAAAATAACTTGATTAAGAGCTGCAGTGGAGCACAGCGGACCTAGCGATGTGTGGATCTTGGGTTGTATTACACTATATTGGGGTCGATAATACCCACTTGCAATAAAATTGCATCCACCACATTGTCTACCAATCCAGTGGCAAGGTAAACATATATTTATTTTTTTCACTGCCACATCTGCTTATCTAGACCTACCTTGTGAAGTAGTAGTAACATTGATGGATACAATACTTTTGTGATGCGATATAACAAATGTGCTACAGTGGGGGTTCCAGGTCTTGGGGCTGTTCATTTAGTCTGTGGGCTTCTGACCATTTTGTTGAAATGGTTTTGAATGCACACTTTCAAAAGGACAAGCTGTGCCTCCTTTTATTTCCTTCATGATTTAGCGACCTATACCTCCATATTCATAGTTGCTGATGATTACATTTTTCCCTATATCCCATGAGAAATTGTGCAAAAGATGAATTAGCAAGTGCACATACTGCAATGTTTTCCATACAATGCACATGGTGTTCCAGAAAATGCTGATTGCATTTAAGTATATATTTATAGAGGTGTCTGTCCTGTGAATTCCCTTTCTTTTGCCTTACCATAACTCATGCTCAAGGTTCCACTGGGAATCACCGCCAGGACAGCTGCATAGCTCGCGGAGTCAGCTCTTCCAGCTCCATGGCACCGATTAATACTAGGAACTGTGACGACAAGATACCGTCAGAACAATATTGATGAGTATCTGTCTGTGTTGTGCTTCTGGGACCAAATGAAACACGAGCGCTATACGTAGAAGGGATTCCCATTGGAACATCATCTTCCTCCCTTACTGTGGTGTAGGGGACCGTCCATGTGCCTTTGTATGAGTCATTTATATGTGTCTGTTTGTTTGTGGTTTTGGAAAATGCAGACAGGCTCCAAGTCTGTCAATGCACTTTACATAAAGGACAAGGGAATATCGACTGAGTCGCCATGCAAAATTAGAAAAATAATGGGGATTTAATTAATATAAATACAGTTTTCATTCGAAAAAAGAGTCCCCTTTGCATTGCAAATATTATACAGCAAAGATGTGAGGAACTCATTGGCTGCACCCCACTTAATAAGGAACCATTGAACGGATTAACCTTCAAAACCATCACACATACAAGTGCATCACAACAACCACATTAATGCAACATCAACACCGCAACAGCAGTAGTGAACCTACGACATTGCCACCACTTACAGCCAGCACTATTTATAACAGCACTGCATCTGCAACACTACAAAACACTTCTCCGCTTATTAGCAATGCGCCCTGAAGTATTTGAAAATGGCTTGCGCCCGCCTTGTCTTACTGTGTGATACCACGAAAAATACTGTTGCTTCTGATGCTCCCTCTTAAAAATATAGGTCCTCATTCAAGCAAATACAAGAGTTAATAGTAGATTAGCAACAAATCTGCTTTATCTCGGGCTATTTTACGGCACCCATGTTGCATTAAAGTGCCCTCTCACAGTGTAAAAAGGCGCGCTATTACCAGAAGCATAATTCTGGTGGTAATTTTACTTGAAAAATGTGTGAAAGCTGTGGTAACTCTCTTACCACCCGTCAGACCACATTTCTCAGCATGCGGTGTTAAACTGAAGACCTGTCACCTGTGCCATTGGTGCAGCATTTGCAGCCATTTGGTTCCCACTACACCAGGCTTGTATAATCCTGTCTTCCCTTGGGTGAGCTGTCCGTCATAGTGGGTCATCATGGTGGGTCAATGGTGGGAAGACGGTGCACACTGCGAGTGTGTGGGGGGGGGGGGTTGCTTCCAAGCCCAAAGTCAGGCGCCCCGAAGGGCGCAGGGGTCCCTTGAGTGAGCTGTCCATCATAGTGGGTGAATGGCGGGAAGACGGTGCAAACCGCGAGTGTGTGGGCGGGGCCAAACGGGCAGGGCTTCCATGCGAGTTCACACATGCTTCTTGTGTGTATAAAAGGTCAGAGAAAGATCAGTTCAGCAGATGAAGAGAAAGAAGCTCCTGGTCACAGGAACAGCACGGGTATTGCGCTCGTGAAAGTCAAGGATGCAAAAGCCTCTATCCAGCATCACAGCTGATTTTCCACGGCTTTCAGCGGCCATGTGTGTGTTACTATGCAATCGCCCCGAGGGGCGCAGGGTTCCCTTGGGTGAGCTGTCCATCATAGTGGGTCAATGGTGGGAAGACGGTGCACACTGCGAGTGTGTGTGTGGGGGGGGGCTTCCAAGCCCAAAGTCAGGCGCCCCGAAGGGCAGAGGGGTCCCTTGAGTGAGCTGTCCATCATAGTGGGTGAATGGCGTGAAGACGGTGCAAACCGCGAGTGTGTGGGCGGGGCCAAACGGGCAGGGCTTCCATGCGAGTTCACACATGCTTCTTGTGTGTATAAAAGGTCAGAGAAAGATCAGTTCAGCAGATGAAGAGAAAGAAGCTCCTGGTCACAGGAACAGCACGGGTATTGCGCTCGTGAAAGTCAAGGATGCAAAAGCCTCTATCCAGCATCACAGCTGATTTTCCACAGTAGATTTGGGAAGAAGGCACACCTGCCTCGACGACGCTCACGATTGTTTTTGGGCTGATGAATGAGTCACTCACAGGAAGGGCATGTTGTAAATATTTTACGATGGCGCCGGCAAGCTGCCAGCGCCATCCTAAAATACTTACTAAATTAGCTTCAACAGGAAGCTCTAATAGATAAAATGATTCTATTAGAGCTTCCTGTTGAAGCTAACTTAGTAACTATTTTAGGATGCCGCTGGCAGCTTGCCGGCGCCATCGTAAAATAGTTACAAGTTACAGTGCAGTAGTGTGGCTCACTGGTTAGAGGCGGCAGACCCGAGAGCAGAGGACGGCCCGGGACCAGGGTTCGATTCCCGACGCGGCAGGTTTCTGGACCAGGGTCAGCGGACTCGATAATTCTCTCGCCTCGGTGCCCACTCTGATCAGCGATCACACTCGGCAACTCTGGGCATAAGCTTGCCTCATCTGCACTAACGGCCCCACCAGACCGCCGGGGATGCCTGGTCTCACCCTGGAGATACCCATTAAGGGACCATCTCTCAGGGAAGCCAGGAAGGGTTTCGCAGGGGTCGAAGCGCGGAGATACTCCTCCGGGAGTCGATCCTAGCGCTATATAAACTTGCAATTAATTAATTAATTAATTAAGTTGACAGGCCAGCCGGGCTTCAACTTTTGCCCCCGGAATCCGCCGCTCGTGGATTTGCGAATTCGCGGTAAATTCGCGGGAGTTCGCGGATCGCGAATTTACCGAAAATTCGCAAAATCCGCGAGCGGAACGGATTTTGCGCTCATATTTAGTGTCCTCCCCCATCTGTACAATAGTGTGCATGAGTAGTATGCATGGTATAATATCTTGAGCTGCACCAGCCTAAATCTTGTGCGGATTGCAATTTATCTGAGGCGTTGCTGTACCTCTGTCCATTCCTTGTCGTCTATATTGCCTAGGTCGTCTATCCAAGCCGCACGAAGGGCTACCAGGGGGTCTGGTATAATATGTATGAGTTTTCGATAAATTGTTGAAATTGCCCTTTCAGGGATGGCGTCCGCCTGGAGTTTATCCTCCAGAGCGGAATGGTCAGGAAGGGATTTTTCATACACTTTTGAGCTATTCTACAGAATGTATTTGGCGATGCACACATTTCTCCAGTACTCACAGTTTGTGTGCAATAGAGAAAGATGTAATTATAAAGAAAAACATTTACAATTGGCAGAAAGAAGAAATCAAAAGAGAGTTTTAAAAGCATTGTTTTCTACCTGTGGTCAGAAAGAGGTAAGCCGTCAGCTCTTGGAGTAACACGCTTCCTCTAGAACTCCTTGCCATGAGGAAAATTAAATTTTGGTCATGATGTGTTCCCTAGCGCGTACCCCACCGACTCCATGTACCAGCTTAAAGTACATGTAACTTCCCTCCTGTGCCAGCTATGAAGACGCAAATACATTTGCGTCCACCGTTAACTTGTCCTCTTTCAGATCCACCATAAATGGATTATATGGTCCGTTCCTAAGTATGCTATGCCACCGTCTTTTTGTAGTACACTTTTCGTATTTTTCCTGCTCTAGCAAGAGTAGGCCCTGAATTCCTGCCATCTGAACCTCTTTTGTGGCTCCTGACTCTGCCCAGGCTACCTCTGTACCCGTGAACTCTGTCCTACTTTCAGCGCGGCCCCTCGCGCTCAGCTCAAGCCTGCTTTCTGCCAAGACTGACTATAACCTTCGAGTTATCTGTTCCGCTCCCCGAGAATACATTCCTGCCTACTAGATCCTGTAAACATCCTCTCCAGCTGCAGAGCCAAAGGACCGACCCGTCTTAATGCAAGTAATTCATAGCCTCCGTTGCCATGCTTCCAAGGAAGGCCCCGTGCCCCCACGCTCTACATGTAGACACTTAGGCGCTTATACACGCATCCACAGTTAGCATAGAATAGCTTCTGCCCTAGAGACCTTTCCGCCCAGATAGTATAGTTCCTAAACATCAGATATCAGATATGATAGAAGTACAAGTTGATCTGACATGCCAGACTTCTGTCTCTTTCCGTCAGTGTAAATGTCAAGTCCCCTGCACCCCGTCAATCACACGTCATGCAGCTGCGCGCGCATCCAAGCTTCCGATTTTCTGCTGACATTGCAACATTCTGTTAGCACCACCCCTTGGTGCCACCCACTTGCGTCACCTATCAGTGACGTTTCTAGCACACACCTCTGGTTCACGCCTAGTTTACGCCTCTTGATGATGTACTAGTACCACGTGTATACTGTTATCTTGTCTTCTCTCAGCTGTTACGCCTCTTACATTGACTCCTATGATATAAGTCAAGTATATAAGCTATGTATTGATAATAAACGAGAGCGCGCTCATCTATCCCTTCTGACACCCCTGTGGTGGTCAGAACATGATATCCTGATTCCTTTATGAGGAATAAAACCCTTAGAAACTCTAACACCACGGACTCTGTTTTCTTTCCTTCTGATTGAGTTATTATTGATTAAGTACTTACCTGCATAGAAATTAAGAGAGTAAATTAATTATTTACGTCATTTTGGCGCCCGAATAGGGACCCCTCCCCCACCTCACGCGCCGGTAGGTGCGTTGCAATCCGTGTCCCCTGCCATCAGTTAGACGGTCTACACGTGTACTGGCAGGATTTCCTGCATCCCCCTCTGACCCACGGAGGTGACGAAGACTGCGATCAGTGCCCAGACGAGGCGGTGAGGAGTGCGGAGGATCCCGACCGGAGCCCAGCCGAAAGAAGCAAGGTCCGAGGTGTGAAGAGGCCCACCAGTTTTCCGAAGTTTTCCGAAGTTTTCCGAAGTTTTCCGAAGTTTCCGAGTCGAGTCCAGTCGAGTTTTCCGAGGCCTTCTGTTTCCGTGCTTCCCGGTGAGTACCATTGCTGGGTCGTATCTAGACGGGTTTGGGTACGCAAGTCCGGTCTGCACTGTTTTTAGGCAGTGTATCTGTACTGTTTAGCAGTATATCAAGTATTCCGAATTTCTGCACTGTTACACCAGTGTATCCGTACTGTTGAGCAGTACATCTAGTATAGGGGGTTAGTTATCTATGTCTACAATGTGTTATGTGATTAATGTTGTGGTATGAATGTGACTGTTCAAACGTGTATTATTGTGTTTCTTGTATCAACTAGCTGTAAACTCGTATTAGGGAATAAAGATCTAGTGTTCAGTAATAAGTAAACAAGATGCCGTTCTTTAACAAGTTAAAACAGATAGGAACTAGGAAAGGGTTACTGGAGGAAGAAATTCCTATCCCCCCTAGGGACACTCCAGGCAATTTTATGTATCAAAAACACGGCATAGATGCCATATTATATCTAGATTTATGGGCCGATTACACCAAACACCTAGACGAAAGACACAGATGGCCTGTTACCGGAACGTGGGATGCCGAGTGCATCATGAGGGTAGAAGAAGCATTATGGAAAAAGAAAGCTAGACAATCTCAGAAGGACGCCATAGAGTTTTGGCGTAAGGAATCACGTAAGCGTGCTGACAAAGCACTTCGTAGAGAAGACAGACTTAAAGAATCAGATAAAGAGCAAGAAAACGAATTAGTTACTGAAGGGATCCGAGTAAAAACAGAACCCAGACTCAACACTTGACTATAGCACGACTTACAGGTTACGAATTGACATTATTCCAACCACACATAGAAATCAGACGCTGCAGTATCTTGAACCCAGCGACATTGTTACCTACAGTTATGACAGATCCAGCTCCACATGATTGTATAGAAATTATTAATGCAGTAACAAAGCCCAGACGAGACTTAACAGATGTTCCATTGACAAATCCAGACCTGACACTTTATGTGGATGGTTCATGTATGAGAACAAGTACAGGAGAGTTAGTGGCCGCGTATGCCGTGACCACTGAGACTGAAGTTAAAGAAACACATCGTATTGATACACTGTCTGCTCAAGCGGCAGAGCTCATCGCTCTGACCCGAGCCTGTATTCTAGCCAAGAACAGAAATGTTAACATATACACTGATTCCCGTTATGCGTTCGGAGTCGTACATGACTTCGGCATGCTCTGGCAGGAACGAGGTTTCCTGACCTCTCATGGTACAAAGATACAGCACGGTCCACTCATTCAAGCACTGTTAGAAGCAATACATCTGCCTTCAGGCATATCCGTCATGAAGTGTAAGGCACATACTAAAGTCACAGATTCTGTTTCCCAGGGTAACGACCTGGCAGATCAGACAGCGAAACATACAGCACTGACTCACACTCAGACAACTGATACGATAAAGACAACAGATCCGACAAACTGCATGACAGTCAGGGATCCCACACTAGATGTTATTGACATTCAGACACATGCTACTCCAGAAGAAATAAAGAAATGGATCGAACTAGGAGGGATCCAGACAGATCAAGGTTGGATGACGAAGGGGAAATCTACATGGTTTCTCCCTGACTCTATGGTTCAAGTCATGATAAATACAGCACATAGTCCTGCCCACCTAGGAGAGAAAGCAATGCTAGACAGTTTGCAAAATCTCTGGAACAATAAACACTTACGAGCAGCCGCAAAACAGAAAGTGCGTACTTGCATGATCTGTTGTCAGTTCAATCCAGGTAAAAGCGTCCCTGTAGAGCAAGGTGGATTCCATCCTCCCGATCACCCTTTTGAAGTCCTCCAGATGGATTATATCCAGATGGACCGTTGTCGAGGATTTAAATATGTTCTCGTAGTTGTCTGTGCTCTGTCCCGTTGGACCGAAGCATACCCAGTCCCAGATTACACTGCTCCGACCACTGCCAAACAGTTGGTTCGTGAATTTTTCCCACGGTACGGCTTGCCTCGTGTTGTGTACTCAGATAACGGTCAGCCATTCTCGTCTGCCCTAATGAAAGAAGTTTCCTTGTTATTGGGATACCAGTGGAAGTTCCATTGTGTCCGACATCCAGAAGCAGCAGGCCTTGTAGAAAGGCATAACCAGACATTAAAGATCCGCCTTGCCAAGATATGTCAGGAAAAAGGGGTCGACTGGATAGTCGCCCTGCCGGTGGCACTATTCTATATGAGAATGGTCGCCCATTCAAGATCAGGGCTATCTCCGTACGAGGTGGTTTTTGGAAGACCACCGAATATGTGGGGGACGCCCATTCCTAAAAAGATAACCGATGTTGATTCTAATATGTTGACAGATTACCTTGCCTCCTTGATGTCTGCACTCCAATCATGTCGTTCACAGGTTGCCGCAGCCTTCCCTGACAACACTGATGTGAAGCCGCATGACGTCCGCCCCGGGGACGTTGTCCTCGTCCGAAACTTCGACAGGAAAAGTCCATTGGAGCCCCGCTGGAAGTCTCCGAAGACCGTTCTTCTTACAACAAAGACCGCAGTCAAGTTGGAAGGCAGAAAGGGGTGGGTCCACCTAAGCCATATCAAAACATTCCCAGGACTGAAACCGGAACAAGACACACCCACCCCCACCAAAGACTGTGATAACAAAGACTTTACCGAAGTTAAAAGAGAAAAGACTCCTCAAGAACAATATCGTATGAAATTGCGATCTAGCAAGTCAGACAGTTTAATTGTTTAAGTCCTCCCCTAGGTGAATCGGTTAAATAGTTTCTGACATGTATCCCCTAGATCGAGTTAGAGAGAGAGAAGAAAAGAAAAGAACATATTGCAAATCACTTCGTAGTCACTGCATAGTGACACTAATAATTATGTTTATTCTCAGTATTTTAATCATTGTTGCTAGCATCTTGTTACCTGTCTATTATCCTATTTTCAAGCGTGAACAATCTGCTTACAATGTCTCTGCTGAACACACGTTTAGTGAGTTACCTCCTCATGAACTTTCCTACAGACTCGCGCTGCGCAACAATACATTCATTAGTATGTTACATCATTCTCATCATACTAACAATGCTACAAATTGCTGGATATGTGGCCGACTCCCTCCCTACCAGAATTACAAGGGAGCCTTGCCTCTCTTTCCGTACCCATTCTCTCACAATGGCTCCTGCGGAGCATGGTTTAAGATAATTAATTGCTTAGATCCCGACATTGCTGTTTTCGATGGGGGTTGGGTTTGGGGAAACCTGAACTTGGTCCTACTAGACGTCTGTTACCCAGATAAGGAGGGACTCCCCACTAGAATAGGAACTGATCTAGAAAATGAAGTATATGGATTAGGTAATTATACAATTAGCCTTATGATTCTTACTGTCGAATCCGAAGCCGCACCAGTTCTACCTATTATGTCAGTACTGCCAGTCACTGGTGAATTATGTATCAAGAAGAAAGGTTCAGTACACTTAGGTCATAGTAAATGCACTACTGTGGTCGAATTCAGTGATGATGGAAAATCATCTTTCAAAGCTACCAGTCATTCTTACTTTGTTTGTGGTCATACCGCATACATTCGTCTACCTCCAGATTGGGATGGTACCTGTTACATTGCATTCCTCCTGCCACCTGTTTTCCTAGCTCCTCCTGATTATCACAGAAATAGCAATCTAGTAAAGAACAGACCCAGAAGAGACATCCCACTTGTCGACTACACAGAAACGGCATGGGAACAGTACACTGACTTTAATAAAGGATTCTTTTTCTTTTTAGGCCCTGTCCAGAATAGTAAATTAATACGCAGATTAACTAGAACACTTGAAGCCGTAGTAAATGAAACTACCTCAGCCCTAGGTAACTTAACAGAAGAGCAGTCCGCTATGCGGGTTGTTGTCCTTCAGAATCGTCTTGTAATTGACGTCATCTTGGCAGATAGAGGTGGAGCCTGTAAGGTCATCGGGTCAAGCTGCTGTGTTTTCATTCCACAAAATGCACCCTCTGTGTATCAAGCTATCACCCGTCTCCATAAGATTGCAAATCAGATACATCAGACTCCAGGCACCTGGACTTGGTCCGGTTGGTTCTGGACAACGTTAACAGCTTGGGGATGGAAGATCCTATCCTTCCTAGGCATTGGTCTAGTCCTAGTATTCAGTTGCTGCCTGTGCCTGCAGTGTGGGCCAGCGATTTGTGGACTGTGTGCCACCTCTTGTATTGAACATTCCAGTTTTCATTCAAAACGTAACCGAAAGAAAGAAGAACAAATGATGTTACAAGAACAGACTGATCGATTCATGAGGATCGATATTTCATGAAGGGTCCGTAGGGAACAAGGAGGGAATGAGGAAAATTAAATTTTGGTCATGATGTGTTCCCTAGCGCGTACCCCACCGACTCCATGTACCAGCTTAAAGTACATGTAACTTCCCTCCTGTGCCAGCTATGAAGACGCAAATACATTTGCGTCCACCGTTAACTTGTCCTCTTTCAGATCCACCATAAATGGATTATATGGTCCGTTCCTAAGTATGCTATGCCACCGTCTTTTTGTAGTACACTTTTCGTATTTTTCCTGCTCTAGCAAGAGTAGGCCCTGAATTCCTGCCATCTGAACCTCTTTTGTGGCTCCTGACTCTGCCCAGGCTACCTCTGTACCCGTGAACTCTGTCCTACTTTCAGCGCGGCCCCTCGCGCTCAGCTCAAGCCTGCTTTCTGCCAAGACTGACTATAACCTTCGAGTTATCTGTTCCGCTCCCCGAGAATACATTCCTGCCTACTAGATCCTGTAAACATCCTCTCCAGCTGCAGAGCCAAAGGACCGACCCGTCTTAATGCAAGTAATTCATAGCCTCCGTTGCCATGCTTCCAAGGAAGGCCCCGTGCCCCCACGCTCTACATGTAGACACTTAGGCGCTTATACACGCATCCACAGTTAGCATAGAATAGCTTCTGCCCTAGAGACCTTTCCGCCCAGATAGTATAGTTCCTAAACATCAGATATCAGATATGATAGAAGTACAAGTTGATCTGACATGCCAGACTTCTGTCTCTTTCCGTCAGTGTAAATGTCAAGTCCCCTGCACCCCGTCAATCACACGTCATGCAGCTGCGCGCGCATCCAAGCTTCCGATTTTCTGCTGACATTGCAACATTCTGTTAGCACCACCCCTTGGTGCCACCCACTTGCGTCACCTATCAGTGACGTTTCTAGCACACACCTCTGGTTCACGCCTAGTTTAAGCCTCTTGATGATGTACTAGTACCACGTGTATACTGTTATCTTGTCTTCTCTCAGCTGTTACGCCTCTTACATTGACTCCTATGATATAAGTCAAGTATATAAGCTATGTATTGATAATAAACGAGAGCGCGCTCATCTATCCCTTCTGACACCCCTGTGGTGGTCAGAACATGATATCCTGATTCCTTTATGAGGAATAAAACCCTTAGAAACTCTAACACCACGGACTCTGTTTTCTTTCCTTCTGATTGAGTTATTATTGATTAAGTACTTACCTGCATAGAAATTAAGAGAGTAAATTAATTATTTACGTCAGCCAGGTGCTGAAAAATATCAATAATTCTAATGCAGGTTATGGATCTTTCAGAGTGGAGGATTGCCCCTTGCCTTTCCAAGAATGCCTGCCAGCTGTAGTGCAGGAAGAAATAGTGATGCAGAGGGCACAGAGCGGGAAATGGAGTCTTTCAAGGTGCCTTTCAAAAAGGTGATTGTGTCGGCATCAAGAGTTTGAAGACTGCTGTCTGCCTAGATGAATAAGACTGGTGAAGTGGTGAGATTGTCCACCTCCCCAGGCTGAAGGGAGTGTGTTGAAAGGTCCAATGGTGTCTGTGAGGGCTCATAAAAGAGCAGCTTCAGAGTGGTGTGCAAAGCCTTGGCCAGCCTATGACCTGAGAGAAATGCAGGTTACAGGTTCGGCAAATGAGGTATGGTGGATGTCCAAAGGAAGAGGCACTTGGTGTGGACTCTATACAGATGATGCATGCACCTGCTCTAGCCTCAAAACATGGACAGAAGAGCACCGCAGTTTGGTGAAGAAGCAGCCTAATACAGCATCATGTCATCTTGTCAGCCGGAGACTGGCTACCATCTTTCGGTGAACATTTTCCAGAGGGTCCTAGCAGCTCTGAGGACAATGCAGCCAACAAACTATGCATTACAACAAATGTTATTGCTACCCCCTTGATAGCCTTTAGAATACAAGATTGGGACTGTAGTGATACACCGGGGTCTATTGATCACTAAAAGGTCACAGAGCGAGTCAAATCGAAAGCACCTTCGTCAGTGAGTTGCAACCAGACATGGTCAATTTGTAGGAGCAGTTTCTTGATATGACTGCAACTATTTCCTTCTTTGGAAGGAGGAATTTAAAGGTTGCTCCTGTCACTGCTGCCTGCCTGCAGTGCACAGTTTGTTCCGGTGCTCCATGTGTTAAGAAAATGAATTGATTGGCACACCCTGCTCCCACCAGGAGATAAAGCTGCACTTTTGTTTGAGAAACCCGATGACTAAATCCACCTGGTACACATTTGTTACATGGGATGTATAAGGTAGAGCAATGCCACTGAGAGGTTCAAAATAAATGTCTACCAAAAATCGAGTGAAGCGTGCATACATCTTCCTAGAGGAAACTCGTTTTGCTTTTGACGATGGTAATAGACTGAGGAAACTCTGTAGAGGACAAATGATTTCCATAAGCTATAGCTCGGATTCCAGTGGAGCAAAGATGATATGGATACCGCCATGTGTCCCCTTGAAAGTCAACAAGTCATTCATAGAGTGTGAGGGCAGATATGTCATAGAAGGGTAAGTGGATGGTATAGATGTAGTTCTAATGAATATGTATGCTCCAAATACAACCAGAGGTTTAGATTAAATTATTAAAGTAATTCGCTCATTTACGCTTGATTTTAGAGAGAGATTTCAAGAGCATTCGAGATGTTGATGAAGAGCGGTCCCACCCCCACCGTACCATTTACCTTATGCATCACTAATTACCATAGCCAGGTCCCTGAGGTAGAGGTTGGTGAACCAGGGACAAATAGATTTATGGAGAAGATGGTATCCTGGTGACAATTAATGTTTTTTTTTATCTTTTACAGAGTTTTATGTAGTGTGAACTTGACCCAGTATCGGATATCAGAGTGCTTTACATAGCACCAGTTGCGTTACATCCGGACACATTCCTTTTTGTTAGGCACAGTGAGATTAAGTGATTTGCCTAGAATCACAGGATGTTCAGCGTCATTGCCGAGATTCAAACCCGGTTCCCCAGATTCAGTCGACCGCCCTAGCCGTTAGGCCAACTCCTCTCCCCAATATTTGTTCTACTCCGCCAATGACCCTCAGATTAGACAGTATATTTGGGCCTGCATCTATATGTACTGCAGCTGTCCATGTGAAATATCTATTAAGAACACTGTCAGATCTGTAATGGTGTTTATTTGGGAAAAGTCCAGGTCTTGAACATTTTAGCTCATTGCATCTAAGGACTCCACCTGTAGGAGCATTATTGAGGATGCAATTTTTAAATATTTTATTGAAAACATGGACAAAACCTTGAATGATTTGGTTGAACGGGACACCTTTGAGTTTGTCCTGAGGGGCCACTGTATCAGAATGACATATTGGGTGTGACAGGTTTTAGATCATGAGCTGGAAAGCTTGGAGAAGTAAATGAGGATACTTGAAAATGTCTTGATCAGGATGATGATGTCACCAAATATATTATTGGGGCAAAGGGAAAAGTGTGCCTAACTCCTGGAAAGACTCATGTGCTTGAATTACAGAGACTATTTGACACAATTGCATGCTGATGATGATAAGAAAGGTAGGTTATTGTCTAGCTGATTAATCCTGACATCAGCAAGTATCAATAATAAATAGGGCAAGATTAGATAAATCAAGCTTTCTTTTATTATGACTCAGGAATATTTTGGGAAAGGGATAACGGTTCTAACCTTTGCTGACTGATTATCACCCTAACTCAACATGCGTTAATGCACTAGAATCTCCCATAACAATGTAGAAATGAATATGCCAATTTCTGATATGGCTAGAGGGAATACCATAGTTTTGTGACTTGCTGGTGCCTAAATTGTCTAAACTGCATTACACAGTGACTCTAAATTGAGCTTTGCCATGTTGGACAAATCAAGCTTTAATAGTTTACCTTCCAAAATCTAGATGTAATTTTTTTTGTTCACATGTTTTTTTTAATAAAGTATTTAGAGACATTATACATGTGCATATATCAGCAAAATATACAGTCAGAAAACATTTGCATTTTAGGTTAAGATGACTTTGAGTAACAATACATATCATGTCTTCAGTGAGTGTTTGATTACTGCATGTGATAAAGCTTCAATTGTTCATTAGTGTATCCAACAAGGATGACATTGCGTTTCAGATGCTGGTGAGTCTCATATCTACGTGCAGCGTGTGTGGTGCAAGCAAGGAGGGGTAGGTGGGTAGTGAAGGGTATGGGGGCGAGAAGGCGGGGTCAGGGTGTGAACAATGCTAACTTTTGCCCAATTTGATTTTCTTTCGTTCCTCAGCGCTTATAGTTTGTTTTAGTGATCGGATCAGTTTTAGGTCCCTCCAGTTCCATCAGATGTTGTGTAATTGGGTTATATATAAGTGATGTTAAGATATTAGGTCTTGCGATGGCTCATCTATTGGGTTGTTTCATGGTTCGTGGTGGCCACTGTATCACCATTGTCCTTGATGAGCGCCTGGGGTTCTACATTTGCCTGCCAAGCCGTGCAGAAGTCTAGGAGAACTGTGTCTCATGCAGTCACCATTAGGTGTTTGCAAATCCACAGAGTATCTTCACAATGAAGAGCACCACTCTCCACTTGTGCCCAAGTGGTCAATGAGTGAAACCAGGCAAACTTGGGCGGGGGCTTCGGGTGTTTCCAGTGTTTAGTGATCAAGCGCTTGGCTGTGAGTAGTCCTAAGTCTATAAACCTAGACGTTATTTTCAAAATCTAGATGTAATAATCTAAATTAATCAATTATCAATGCTTAAAAATTAGTATAATATTCTGACCAAGATTATTGCTCAGATTATGGCTAATTGATTGCTCACGTTTATCCTTCAATTTATGCGGTATGCAGTCTAAATATCAAGTTTTTTTTATCGAGTGGACATAATATCGAGTCCTCAATATTATCGAGGTAAGTAATATCGAGGTAAGTAATATCGATTTTTATAGTGAAAAAAAATATTGAAGGTAGTAATATCGAGTTGTTAATATCGAGTGTGTAAAATATCGTTTATGTTTGTAAGTAATTAATATGGAAAGTAAAAATATAGAGTGTCAGAATATCGAATGTAAAAATATAGAGTGTTAGAATATCGAATGTAAAAATATAGAATGTTAGAATATCGAAATTAAAAAAACAGAGTGTAAGAATATCTATATTTGAAAATTATTTAAAAAAAATGTATAATAAAATTTAGGAGCGGGATGTGGGTTTTTAGGGGAATATGGTGGGGAGTGTTTTAAAAAAGTGAATTTGGAATATTTTTTTATAAAAAAGAATTCTTAAAAATATTTAAATAAATGTATAATAAAATTTAGGAGCAGTATGTGGGTTTTTAGAGGGATAGGGTGGGGAGTGTTTGAAAAATGTGAATTTTGAATTATTATTATTTTTTTAATTCTTAAAAATATTTAAATAAATGTATAATACAATTTAGGAGCGGGATGTGGGTTTTTAGGGGAATAGGGTGGGGAGTGTTTTAAAAATGTGAATTTGTAATATTTTTATTTGAATAAAAAAAAAAATTAAAATTTCAAAAATGTATACATAATTTTAGGAACGGGATGTGGGTTTTTAGGGGAATAGGGTAAGGAGTGTTTTACAAATTTGTTTAGTAAAAATATATATATTTTTAAATATTTAATATTTAGATTTTTTTAAAAAAAATTGTAATAAAATTTAGGAGTGGGATGTGGGTTTTTAGGGGAATAGGGTGGGGAGTGTTTTAAAAATGTCAATTTGTAATATTTTTCTTTTAATTTAAAAAAAAATAATAATTTTAAAAATCTTAAAAATGTATCATAAAATTTAGGAGTGGGATGTGGGTTTTTAGGGGAATAGGGTGGGGAGTGTTCAAAAATGTGAATTTTTTTAAAAAAATGTAAATGTTTTAAAAGAAGTTTAATAAAATGTAGGAATGGGATGTGTGTTTTTAGGGGAATAGGGTGGGTAGTTTTGTTGAAATTTGTATTCATACATTTTTTTTTAAATTTGAAAAATGTCATTTGTTTAAAAGAAAATGTATATTAAAATGTAGGAGTGGGATGTGGGTTTTTAGGGGTATAGGGTGGGAATTGTTTTAAAAATGTGAATTTGAAAATTTTAATTTTGTTTTAATTATAAAATATTACATTTGTATTAAAAAAAATTACAATTTATAGTAAAAATCATGAGTGGGATGTGGGTTTTTAGGGGTATAGGATGCGGAGTGTTTTAAAAATTTTAATTTGAAAATTTTATTTCAACAATTTTACAATTACTAAAAAATTAACAACAACAAAAAAATAAATAGTAAATTACATCGGTTTTGTGTACATTACCTTCCCTGAGTTTGTACTTAGTGGAGTGGGAATAGTTAATTATATTGTTTGAGTGTCCAGCACCTTCCCTGAGTTTATACTTGGTGGATTAGGAATAGTAAATTATATAGGTTGATTGTCCTGCACTTTCCCTGAGTTTGTACATGGTGGAGTGGGAATAGTAAATTATTTGGTTTTGGTATCCAGCACCTTCCCTGACTTAGTACTTGGTGGAGTGGGAATAGTAAATTATATTGTTTGAGTGTCCAGCACCTTCCCTGAGTTTATACTTTGTATAGTTGGATTAGTAAATTATATTGTTTTTGTGTCCAGCACTTTCCCTGAGTTTATACTTGGTGGAGTGGGAATAGTAAATTATATGGGTTTGGTATCCAGCACCTTCCCTGAGTTAGTAATTGGTGGAGTGGGAATAGTAAATTATATTGTTTGAGTGTCCAGCACCTTCCCATACTTTATACTTGGTGGAGTTGGAGTAGTAAATTATATGGGTTTTGTGTCCAGCACCTGCCCTGAGTGTGTACTTGGTGGAGTGGGAATAGTAAATTATATGGGTTTTGTGTACAGCACATTCCCTGAGTTTGTACTTGGTGGAGTGGGAATAGTAAATTATATTGTTTGAGTGTCCAGCACCTTCCCTGAGTTATTACTTGGTGGAGTGGGAATAGTAAATTATATCGGTTGATTGTCCTGCACTTTCCCTGAGTTTGTACTTGGTGGAGTGGGAATAGTAAATTATATGGTTTTGGTATCCAGCATCTTCCCTGACTTTGCACTTTCTGGAGTGGGAATAGTAAATTATATTGTTTGAGTGTCCAGCACCTTCCCTGAGTTTATACTTTGTGGAGTTGGATTAGTAAATTATATTGTTTTTGTGTCCAGCACTTTCCCTGAGTTTATACTTGGTGGAGTGGGAATAGTAAATTATATGGGTTTGGTATCCAGCACCTTCCCTAAGTTAGTAATTGGTGGAGTGGGAATAGTAAATTATATTGTTTGAGTGTCCAGCACCTTCCCAGAGTTTATACTTGGTGGAGTTGGAATAATAAATTATATGGGTTTTGTGTCCAACACCTTCCCTGAGTTTGCACTTGGTGGAGTGGGAATAGTGAATTATATGGATTTTGCGTCCAGCACCTTCCCTGAGTTTGTACTTGGTGGAGTGGGAATAGTAAATGTTATTGTTTTTGGGTCCAGCACCTTCCCTGAGTTTATACTTGGTGGAGTGGGAATAGTAAATTATATGGGTTTTGTGTCCAGCAACTTCCCTGAGTTTGTACTTGGTGGAGTGGGAATAGTAAATTATATTGTTTGAGCGTCCAGCACCTTCCCTGAGTTATTACTTGGTGGAGTGGGAATAGTAAATTATATCGGTTGATTGTCCTGCACTTTCCCTGAGTTTGTACTTGGTGGAGTGGGAATAGTAAATTATATGGTTTTGGTATCCAGCGCCTTCCCTGACTTTGTACTTGCTGGAGTGGGAATAGTAAATTATATTGTTTGAGTGTCCTGCACCTTCCTTGAGTTTATACTTTGTGGAGTTGGATTAGTAAATTATATTGTTTTTGTGTCCAGCACTTTCCCTGAGTTTATACTTGGTGGAGTGGGAATAGTAAATTATATGGGTTTAGTATCCAGCACCTTCCCTAAGTTAGTAATTGGTGGAGTGGGAATAGTAAATTATATTGTTTGAGTGTCCAGCACCTTCCCAGAGTTTATACTTGGTGGAGTTGGAATAGTAAATTATATGGGTTTTGTGTCCAGCACCTTCCCTGAGTTTGTACTTGGTGGAGTGGGAATAGTAAATTATATGGGTTTTGCGTCCAGTACCTTCCCTGAGTTTGTACTTGGCGGAGTGGGAATAGTAAATTATATTGTTTTTGTGTCCAGCACCTTCCCTGAGTTTATACTTGGTGGAGTGGGAATAGTAAATTATATTGTTTGAGTGTCCAGCACCTTCCCTGAGTTTATAGTTGGTGGAGTTGGACATGTAAATTATATGGGTTTTGTGTCCAGCACCTTCCTTGAGTTTACACTTGGTGGAGTGGGAATAGTAATTTATTTTGGTTAAGGGTCTAGCACCTTCTCTGAGTTTATA
Organism: Lissotriton vulgaris; assembly: GCF_964263255.1. Lineage (NCBI taxonomy): Eukaryota > Metazoa > Chordata > Amphibia > Caudata > Salamandridae > Lissotriton > Lissotriton vulgaris. The sequence goes on from NC_141691.1 coordinate 1,596,176,704, forward strand.
CTTGGTGGAGTGGGAATGATAAATTATTTGGGTCGACTGTTCAGCATTTTGGTGGAATATATAGTTGATGGAGTGGGAATAGTAAATTATAATATATGAATGTTTAGTATTTTGTGAGAGTATATATAATGATATTAACTATGTTTAACTCATGTTGTATGGTAAAATTATTATAACAATATTAATTAATTATTGTAATTGCTAGTAATTAAAAATGAATTAACCAGGGTCAAAGCATGTTTTAAATATTGTATTATTTTCAAAAAGGGGGTAATAAAATAAGAAATCAGAAAATACTTTTATTGACATTTCTAAATGTTATCTGTACATTTTTATTTTAATGATCTAAATTAAAAATATTTACATTTTCATCACAGTAGTACATTTGTCCCCAAAAATTATTATTGCAAACATAATTTATTACAATTATTTCTAAGTAAAGTAATATTTATTAAGTGTGTATTTTTTTGTTTATTTCGCAGTTTTTAATGTAAAAATAAAGATTTATTTGACAAGTCATATACAACAACTATTTTTATAATTTTTTAACACTGTGGTAGTTTATTTTTTTAAATTGTAGTACACATATTTATAAACATTAACAAAAAAATGTAGGTTTTGTTAACATTAATATAATATTTACATTTGTGTTTTTTGAAATAAATTATTATTATTAATATATAAAATATTATTAATAATAATTTTGACAGAGGTAAAGTATTTTTACATTGCTAATGTTTTTAGGTAAATTATTGGTTTATACAAACAGTAAATAATAGTTATATTAATAACAGTATTGTATATTCATACAGTCATGTAATTAATTTTTAATAAGGTAAATGTTTGTTTATTTAATGTACAGTCATTGAAAATAGCATATAGTACATTGGAATAATTTTTATAACAATGTTACATTTTTGTTTAATTAAAAAAAATACAATAGTTACATAATGTATATTGTAACGTGTAAAATATTTTTAGAATGTTATTTAATGTTGATATAAATGGGACTATTTGTTTGTTTGGGACTATTTTGTAACCGGATCATGTTATTTTGGGTCATTTCGACTTGGAAGAGCTCACGGTTGGAGGCTGCTTCGCGTGTGGAAGGGTAAGTTTAATTTTAAGTACTTTATTTAAGTTATATGTTTAGTTTGAGTGTTTGTGGAGTGTGTGTAGGTTTTCTATTGTTTGATAGTTGTAGGATGTGTGTGTTTTAGGCGGTAGTTACGGTTATCGTTTTGGTTCCGGTTTACTAGTTTTGGGTTAGTATGTTGATGAGGTAGGAATAGGGTTAGAAATGTAACTTAATGTTTTGTATTATGTTTAATAATGTTTTAAATTGTATGTTGGGGTGCATTGTGTGCGGGTGGGTATGTTTTTTTCTATTTTACAGGTACTTCATGTGGATGTCGTTTTTGGGAGAAGATAGCGTTTTTTTCGTAAGAAGGATCTCTATTATTTTTTAGTATATTAGAGACACACTTTCTAACATTTTCGGTTTTTCCTGGAGAGTTTTTTTATCTTTTACACTATTTTCGGGTTTTTAATGGGTTATCGCTGGATCTATTATGGAGAAGAATCGTTATGGATGTGTTTTTTTTAATTTTATTTATATTACATTTCCATGGAGCGTTTTTTCTGTTTTTGGGAACTATTTCTGGGTTTTTAAGGGTTTTTTAGTGGATTGTGTTGGAGAAGAACTTTTTTGGATTTCGTGTTATTTTTGGATGATCTCGTTTGGATTGTTTGGGTGGATTACTTCTAAGGAATGATTTATTTTGTTACAAAGGTTTCTCTTCAGCAACAAAGTGAGTAAGTATTTTTCATTTTTTTTTTGGGTGGGATTGTCATGTTATTTTTTATGTAATTTTATGGTATATGTTAGAAATTGTAAGGAAATTATTTAGATATATTTCAATAAATATATACATATATTTGAATAATTTTGTTACAGTTTCTAACGTGTTTAATATGTATATTTTATGTTTACTATTTGAATAGTGTAGGTATGTGAGTTATGTTTAAAGAATTGTTTTAGCTAAAGTAGATAGGTATGGCAGGTCTCTGGTAGTTGGGTATAGGGTTACTTGGCTTTGTAAGCTGTTGTATATTTTTTTGTTTCTTTAGTTAGTTTAGGGCCTATTTGTGTTATAGATTGCTCCATTCGGAGTTCTTGGTAGCTTTGCTCCTTTTGTAATGATTGAAGGAGTTTATGTAGGGTTAGGGAACCTCTGCCTGTACCTGCTTGGAAAGCATTGTGCCATCCTTCGACAGCGTTGTTGCTTTTAGCTTGTTTATTTAGTGTACTTAGGTAGACGTTCCACCAGGGGATTTGGAATTTTGGTTGCCTTCTGTGTCCAGATCTGTGTAGTCTCCCTACCCATGTATCTTCGAAATAATCTAAGAGAGGGCTTAGTTTTGTTTCATTTTTTTATAATAGGGGCTGTCTATTAATAGGTTGTAATGTTCCGCTACGTCTGTAACTGGAACGTAGGCCAGAGCAATTAATTTTTTTACCTGGTAGGCAAAAGTACTGTCAGTGCAGTATTGGGTGCTTAGGGCAGATTTTTGTATATGTTTCCATATACATTTGTTAAAGTGGTAGTAGCAACTTTGGATTGCTGTGTGAGGGTAGGTCTCTAGAATTGTATTTATCATTGCTTCCTCAAAGTCAATGATAATTTCTTGGGGGAAGTAAATATTTGTTAGGTCTTTTATTTTATTTAGTACCTCAGTATAGGTTGTTTGCTGTTTGTTGGGTAGTAGGGCATATATGAAGGGGATATTGCAGTTTTGATAGTGTCCATGGATGGTGTATAATTGGTAGAATGGTTTTGGGCATACTGAGAATGTGCCGTCCATCATCCATGTTTCGCATTGGTGTAATTTTACCATATTGTCTGCTGTAGCAAACATTATAATTCTTTTTTTCTTTAAATGCATTGTCATATATGATGAAAGGTTTGTTATTATGGGTTATTGTTATTTTGGGGGGAATTTGGACTTGCTCAAATGTTTTTGGGGCAGGTGGTGTAGCTGTAGTTGTTCTTTTTTGCCTAGCTATTGTCCTTTTTAGAGAATCTATAGAAGGGATTTGGCTTGCTGCATGTTGGGGGAGAGTTCTTAGATGGTCTTTAAGAATAGTTGTAGATGGGCGGTCTGTGTTAGTGCTTGTTTCTTTTAGTGAGTCAAGCATTTGTCTAATTTCTATTTCTGTCACGTTGGGAGGGTGGTTATGTTCTGTTGTGTTAGTTACAGTTGTTTCCTGAGTTATAGCACGACCATAACATTTATTACTGTAATATTTGCTGCATTTCCAAAACACTTTCAATTGATGTTGTTTTTCTTGGATATATGTATAGCCCATATAACAAAGAAGCATTTGCCTTTCTGTGAAGTTACAAATTTAGCTTCTTCTGTCATTGTTCTGTTTTCTTTCTGCAGTAAATAAATGTTACATAGTGAAATTTAGATTTGTTTTACGTTTATCATTACATTCATCACATTTTCACGGTATATTTATCAGTTTTTCAGTTGTTTGGAGGGCTGTGCTCTGTTTTTTGATGCTTTTCTTCTCTGTTTCTTTTGTTGATGGCTCTGTTGGTAAAAGTAAAATTATTTATTGTATATGTTTGGTTTACAATTATTGGATTCCTTTTTATTTGGGCGTTTTCTTTCTAAGTTTCGTTTTATAAGTTGTCTCTGTTATTTCAGTTTGTATACTTACTTTGTTTTTAGAGTTAATAGTTTTGTAAATGTTGGCCTTTTTTTCTTTAATTGTGGTATATCTGCAATACATGGTAAACATGTAAAAAAATGCTTAGTTTATTGTTTAATTTATTATTTGTAGCTTGTAGTGCTAAGCCTAGTAGTTAATGTCAGGTACTTACTTTTGTTTTGTTTATCCTTTGTTTGATGTTAGCAGCTTTCTGTTCTGGTGAAAATGTGGCAGAGTTTCCCCTTCTTCACGTTTTGTAGCACCAAGTGGTATCTAATTGTGTGTTTTCTTTCTTTGTATAGTGTTTCAATTATGTGTTGGTTGATTTGATTGGTCTATTTAATTGTTTGGTGTTTTTTATTGGTGGTTTGAGATATTTTGAATTTTTTTGGTAGTTATGTGATTCGTTTTGTAGACGCTAGGTGATGGTTTTATATTGTGGAGCATTTATTTTTCATTCTTTTTATTTAATATTGTTTTGTAATGTGAGCTGTATAATGTTTTATATGATTATATTATGTGAACTTATTGTATTATAAAAATGTTTTATATGTTCTTAATGTTGCTGTTTATTTATTGTTTGATTGTAGTATGTTATATTTTATATAAGTATGCTGCTTTATGTTACGATTTACTGTTTTTTTCCTGATATATTCGTATATTTATTATGTATAGTGAAGTCGATAATTTGATTTAGCGATATTTTATTGGTCTATATTTTTGTTTTCGATATTTTTGATTATGTCTTTATTTGTGTTGAAAGTCGATATATTTTATTTGCTATATTTTTTAGGGTCGATAATGTTGTTTTCAATGTTTTTTTGTTGCGATATTGTTGAGTCGATATTTGTGTAGTTTTATGTTTAAGTATTGGGAGTCGATATTTTTGTACTCGATATAATTACGTCGATAATATTTGTACTCGATATTCGGTCCGTCGATATTGTTTCAGTGATCCAATTTATGCATCCTTACCAAAGTCTGTTTATTACTGGGCACAGTACTTAATCAAATATCAGATGCAATTTGTATTAGGTAAAGGCTGCAACTCTGCTACGTATGCTACTACCCAGGGTTATAAAAGTCAATTCATAAAAATTATTTTACACATTCTTATTAACTGAAATTATGGAGTGGCTCACATTTCTATATTTACAACCAATGGCAAGGGCTTGTATGGTGCAAGTTGTTTCTGGCTCATTCACTATTGGGAGGGTGACCAAGACAAAGATGTTCACTGTTTTCCCTGATATTTTGCACTAACACTTGATAGCATATCATGTTGTGTAGTAAAAGACAAGGTCATACAAATTGCTGATTTGACTCGTTATTTCAAAATACATGGATAACATTTTGCTCAATTTTCCTTTTTCTGCATACACCGGCTAAGGGGTGCAGAATATTTTCCCCAGCAATACCAAACCCTCACTTAGAAACCCACCACATTCCATTTAGCAGCATTCATTTCTTGTAGATTCACATGCTCTGCATTATTCTCCCATCAAATGGTAAGATTCATGTAAAGGTAAATAAAATTATCTTTGTGTGTGTCAATTATAGGTGGAGTCACTGCAACCACTATATCACGTTGAGTGTAAGCCAACAATGCCCTATCACCAAAGGTGCAATCTTTAGATTCTGTTTTTCCACAGTTCAGTTTGGGAGCACAGACTCTGTGGGAGAAAAATAATTTGCAACAACATTGAGAGAGAAGAAGACCATCCATGGATGGAGAACATTCAGCACTTCAGGGACACTTTAAAGAAATAAAATGGTCATTACGAGTCACCAATGATACTTAAGAAGACCATAGTCTGAATGCCAGAAAGAGGAAGCAATGCCTGCAGTCTGAGGTTACAGTCTCAATCCAAATGTTTGATAACATACTCAGCTCTTATAAGATACCTAATAAATCAGGATGTAAAAGAAAAGGGAAGAATCGGGACAAATGGCAGAAGAATATATACACCATGAGCCAGCAGGATAACTTGCAGGGCAGTTAAATGAATACACGTATTATGAGGAAGACACTCAGATACCCATGTAAGGTGATGCTACCACCAGAGAAGACATATGGCAGGATGTATAGAGCAGGCTCCTTACCTGAGTAGATAAACACTTACCACCCAAAGGGGCATATTAACTACAAACGGCAATAAACATCGCAAAGTGCGCTTAGCGCTATTACATTTTTCGCCGTCTATCCCTAACATTTACTATCGTTGGCTGCTTCCGTAGAGGAAGATAACAGCTTGGGAATTTACAGCAATACACGTGACAGATGGATACAGGGTAGCATTTTCGGTTTATAGCATGGGTGGCTGTAGATACACATGCTTTGCACAGATTGTAAAGCGGTTTCTTCCCAAGCGGAGGCTAGCTAGTGCATGATGCAGATGTTTGAAATAATGTTCTTTATACAATTTGGCCAACTGAAGCCTTCTAATGAACATGAGTGTCCACACAGTAGTACTTAGTTAATGTGTGTAACTGGGAGCACCCTTTTGTATATCTGATATAGGTGTGGTACCAAGGAAAGCCATAGTGGCTCTTTCTTGCACATCAAGTGTGCCCTGGAGTGCACGGGTAGCATGCGCTTAGCTGTGGCATCACAAGTTTGGAACCAATTTTCTTGCAATGCCTGTGTTCAAGATGAAGTGTCCCACATGGGTTTTGGAAAATAACTGAAAGAGCTGTTTTGAGTTTGAAAGGATTTGGGCCTATTGATAATATATATGATTGCCGTGTTGATGTCAAGTTTATGTCAAGCCATTTCCTCTTCAGAATCTGGCTGTAGGAAAAAGGTGGGCAGATTAGTGGTTTGGTTGCTGTTAAAGGGTAAGACCATTTTAGGCAGAAATTTTGAGTTTGTTGTCTTAATGAATCTAAACTACTTTCCTCTATAACTATAGAGTTTGCAACTCACTACTGTTTTTGAGGGAAGTAATTGCCACAAAGAATGCTACTTTCCAGGAAAGAAACTGCAGTTCACATGAACGAAGTGGCTCAAAAGGTGGGCACATGCGCAGAGTGAGGACTACATTTAAATTTTACTTTGGGACAGGGAGCATTCTGGGAGGTATAACTCGTTTGAGAACCTCCATGAAGGCCTTTATGACAGCGATCCTAAAGAGGGATGAGTGTTCTCTATTCTGCATGTATGCTGTGACATCAGCTATATGTAATCCTGCTACGCCTGCTTTCCACAAAAACAGAGGATACCAATGTCCTGCACATACATTTTCTGATGTCTGTTTTTAGAGGTGCAGTAGGAGATGAATCTCTTCCCCCAGGATGCTTAACAGCTGTGAGTATTGGGCTTGCATGACTGCTGCAGGATTAACATACACTCCCCTGGAAGTTTAAGGTATTCGAGCTCTAGGCCCTCAGGTCCAGGTTGCTACGTTGATCTGCCTGAGATCTTGGTATTTGAGTTGGCCCTGGTGCTGAATGAGGAGGTTGGGCTGGTTGGTGGCTTCTCGTGTGGACTGACCACCATCTCCAGCAGCATGGAGTACCAGGGTTGCCTGGCCCAAGTTGTTGACTTGGGAAATTTTGGGAAAACTGCTGTGGTTCATGCTGCTTTTACACTTTCTAAGTCAAAAACATTAGTATGAGAAACACTGCACGTGAGTACAGGTCATGAGCTACCTTTCTGTTCTTGTAAGAGCATTTGTTATAGTAATTGTTAGATGTGATGTTTTAACGATATGTGTATTACATATAAATGAAGGGTTTGTTGTACCACATTTTGACATTGCAGCTTTGTACAATTTCCATCTCTGTATGTAGTCTGTGCTGTGGTTTATGTTTTTTGGGCTCTCGGAATGCCATTTCCATGAATGGACTCTTGTCGGTCTTGAACCTGGTCTCGACAGGAGGAATTATTCCCAATTAGTGTTTTAAAAAGATACGTTTACAGTAGTAGTGAAAGATCTGCAATGATACATTCACACATCATTATGTATATGTGTGATACGCTCTGCGGATAGCTGTACATTACACATGAAGCAATTGCATTAATCATGGGGTAAATGAACACCTGTGCCTTTCTGTCCTTTGTGCATTGGGAACCATGATGTTCTCTGTTGCATGAACTGTGATTTTTCTCATTATTATTGTTCCTCTTCATTATCATACTTTATGCATTAATTGCTATGGCGTTAAAATGGTGTGAGTTGTACAGGTCTACATATGGAGAAGCACATTTTTAAGTGATAACCCTGAGGCCATATGCAAACACATGTCATCTCAAAGCTAATAAGAAGAGACACTTGAGCTCAGTGAGCGAGATTAGAAATCTCACTGTGGGAAGAGATAATGTGGAAAGTACTAGATATTTCCCCACGTAAGATAATATTTTATATGCTTCACCTGACATTTCTAGGAAAAGGGTGTTACCAGAATTGATATCATATAATATAGTTGAATTTTAGTAGGTAGTACTGAAATGAAGAAGCTGTTCTTCAGGTTTATTCCTCGAAATTGTAGTAAATGATGCAGACGTTTTATATTTTAAATTCTTTCAAAAAGATTCCACTGTGCAACTCAAAATCTAATCCAATAGGGTGCTTAGCGGAAGGAATCAAGACCACAATGTCAGAGAGTTACCACATTTAGAGTCTTAGTGAGAGAAGAGAGTTGGACTACCTCTCATCAGAGTTTTATTAAAATGTGATTTATTTGAATACAGAGTTGTTGTGGAATCCACTATCTACTAGCCATCAAAGATGCCTAAGCTGAGCTCATTTGTCATTGGTCATGAAAAGACACAACCCTTACTGGAAGAGTATATCTAATGTAATACATACATGGAAGAACATGTATAAAATGCAGTTGACAAGTAAATTAGCGAAATCAGGGTAAAACAATCGAGACACTAATACATATTATATAACGAAGAGCAGACTGAATAAGAAAAGGTTAAGAACTAAAGATATAACACTTTTGCTGTGAAATGAAATGCAAGGAGAATTGTGGGAGTGGAAAGACCCTCTTGCACATTGTTCTTCTGATGGTGCAGTGCCTGGTGCAGGTAGGGGTTTGAGCCACCGAGCTGTGCCTTACTGTGTTTGTTAGTTTTTTTTTACCTGAGTGACTGTTGCCCTTTATTTGGTGCCTGTCTTGTTATTGTTTTTCAGCCTGTCTCTCCACCCGTTCCTGCTCCCTTCCCGCAGCTGCCCCTGCAACCCCTCCCCTTGCCGATTCCCACCTCCCAGTTGTACCTCCTACCCCCTTCCCTATTTAATAGTGGCTGCTTCCTGCCAAAGGCATGCCCGTTATGCCCATCTGTGACCCAACAGTGATCAGCTCCAGAGACCCTGGATCTCCAACCTTCCTCGGCTAAGACCCAGCGACCCTCCTCGCACTCAACCCAAGAAGGAACAGCAACTGCCAGCTGTCCACACTGAGCATCACCCACGGCCAGTTCTCCTACCACCACTGCCACCAAACTTCCACTACCATCCACACCCCCACGACCACTGCCCAAACACGGAACACCAACCCCTCTGGAGCCCTGAGATGCATCCACCTCAGCGTGCGCTCCATGCACAGGCATGCTATAGAGAACTGGGACCTCCTCGACACCCTCGCACCAGATGTTGCCTTCTTTACAGAAACCCGGACCAACTCCACCTCTGCCCTGGACTTTGCCCCCACTATTCCAGACGGATACAAGATCGAGAGGAAGGACCACCCCAACTGCCCAGGAGGGGGACTTGCCATCGCACACAAGAGCTCCCTCCAACTCACAACCTCTAGCTCAAGCAACAGTCACAGAACGACCCTGAGAGGCACCCTCGCCTACAGACCACCCGGATCTCAAACTGCGTTCTCCACCTCCATCGATGACCTCATCGCACCCCACTCCATTCCCTCCATGGACTACATACTCATCGGAGACCTCAACTTCCACCTCGACAACTTCAGCGACCCCAACTCGGCCACCCTCCTGGACAATCTTGCCAACCTCAGACTGAAACAACTCATCACCAACCCCACCCACAAGGCAGGACACACCCTTGACCCCATCTTTGCAGGAGGTATCAACATCCACTTCAGCCACACCATGCAACCCCCATGTTCGGACCACCACTGCATACGCTTCCACATCGACAAACTAATGGCGCCAAAGCCTGCACCCGGCCCTCCACAAAGCAACCGGAGCAAGATCACAGAGGAACAGCTCAACTCTGCCCTCAACCACAATGCCCCCACCACCTCCACCGACGCCAACCTCGCAGCCAAAGAACTCCACAGATGGATGTCCAACTGCGCACACGAGCTTGCACCCCTACGTAACCCGGACAAGCAGTGTCCCAGGAAGGCCACTTGGTTCACCGCCGACCTCCAAGAATCCAGGTGGCCCTGCAAATGCCTCAAGAAGAAGTAGAGAAACAGAAAATCCTCAAAAGACCACACCACCTACAAGAACGCAGTGACAGAATACCACCAACGCATCAGATCCACCAAAAGGACCTTCAGCCAGACCAAGATCCTCGACAACTCTAGCAACTCCAAGGAACTATTCAGCATCATCCAGGAATTCACCAAACCCCCCAATGAAACCACGGACATCACCCTGAGCAGGACCTCTGCAACAAGCTCGGCTCCTACTTCCAACTGAAGATCAAGGGCCTCTACGACAACTTCAACAGCCAGCCACCTGACTCCGAAACCACTCCCTCCTTCAGCAACTCCAGCCAACCCACCATCTTATCCTGGACCCCAATCACCTCTGAAGACACCGCAACAACCATGAAAGGCATCCACTCATGAGCCCCCACGGACCCCTGCCCCCTGCACATCTACCACAGAGCCGCCATTGCTCCAGAACTACAATGCACCATCAACACCACCTTCGAAACCGGCATCTTTCCCGAACGACTGGAAATGCACAGAAGTCAGACCCCTTCTCAAGAAGCCTTTAGCAGACCCCACAGACCTCAAAAACTACCAACCCATCTCCCTCCTCCCTTTCGTGAACAAAGTCACAGAGAAGACAGTCAACATCCAGCTAATGAAATTCATAGAAGAAACCTCCATCCCCGCCCCCTCCCAATCTGGTTCCCGCAACAACCACAGTTCAGAAACCGCACTACTCGCTGCCACAGATGACACCTGCACCCTCCTCGTCCAAGGACACACCACAGCCCTGAGCATACAAGATCTCTCTGCAGCCTTCTACACCGTTTCCCACCACACACTCACCGCCAGACTCCATGAAGCCGGCATTCAGGGAACACCCTTCGAATGGCTCCACTCCTTTCTCGCTGGATGAAACCAAAGAATCAGACCTCCTCCTTTCCTCTCCAAACCCACAAAAATCTACTGCGGAGCACCCCATGGATCAACGTTCAGCACCACGCTCTTCAATATCTACATGGCCCCCCTTGCCACCATCGTCAGACAGCACGGACTCAGCATAGTATCCTACGCCGACAACACCCAGCTCATCCTCTCCCTCACCAAGGACCCCGTCACCACCAGACTCCACTTCCAGGAAGGAATGAAAGATGTAGCATTCTGGATGAGCAACAGCTGCCTGAAGCTCAACTCAGAGAAGACAGAGGCCCTCTGCATGGGACAACCCCTGGTGTACCACAACACGCAGCCCCACCCCCACGGACCATGCCTGAAACGTCAGTATCATACTCAACTCCTCCCTCTCCATGACCCAACAGGTCAATGCCATCGCCTTCACCTGTTACAACACCCTCCGTATCTTCCAAAAGTCCTTCAAATGGAACCCCCCGAATCAGGGAAAACCGTCACCCACTCACTCACAACTAGCAGACTGGACTACGGAAACGCCCTCTACGCCGGGATCAACAAGTCTCTACTCCGCAAACTCCAGACCTCACAGAACACCGCAGCCATGCTCGTCCTCTGCATCCTTCGACAGTGACACATCACCCAGCACCTGCGCAACCTCCACTGGCTCCCCACTGGGAAAAGAGTAACCTTCAAGATACTTACCCACACCTACAAATGCCTCCACAACACCGGTCCCCAATACCTCAACAACAGAATCTTCTTGCACACACCCAAGAGGAACCTCTGATCCACTGACTTCGCCGAACCCCCACGCATCTGCACTGCAAGAACGGGTGGAAGAACCATCTCCTACATCGCAGCCAAAACCTGGAACGAGCTACTGATCATCATCAGGCATGCCCCCACCCTGCACATCTTCAGGAAGACCCTCAAAACCTGGCTCTTCGACTGACCGGAGCTGCATACCCCGCCCCCCCTCCCCCCCACACACACACACACCCCCCATGCCTTGAGACACTCACGGGTGAGTAGCACGCTTATAATTCCCCTGATTGATTGATTGATTGATTGACTGTACCACACATTTTGTTCTACCACTAGAATTAGTTATAATTATAGTTCCAGTAAAATCATGTCAGAGAAGGAGAGACATGCAGTTCTAAGTGAGTGCCAGCAGGAAAATTACTGCAGGCTAGATTTATAACATGATGTATCAACCAACAGTGCATATGAAGTAATGATTTTGTGTTAGGAAATGCAACAAAGAAAATAAACATAAATATTTTTTTATGTATATGGCATGTGAAGCCAGTGAGCACCAGCAGCACAAAAAGGCAATAGTCTGGGGAAGAGTGGGTGATTTGTTTGCCAAGGTGGCATGCATGAGATTACTACTGGTGCTCCATAAAATTGGTCCTGCTATATGAAACTATGTAGCCCTGTGAATCAAAAATATCTTAAATATAAGAACCTGTTATTTTTCCTTACCAGTTTTCTAGAGTGTTGAAAAATAGAGCTTGGCCCACATTTAAACAAGCAAAATCGAAGATCTCCCCACTTCATAGCAGTGACTTTTGTCCAACCAACTGCCATATCAATGTGATGGAAGTCTCGTACCCAAAGACCTCTACTTCACTGGGTAGTGCCTTCGGTGTTCAGCTGGACAACAGGAAACATGCTTCACAGGACAAAGAACACAAAGCTGCTGAGCACGGTAGGATGATGTTACCTTATGAAGCACGGTAGGATGATGTTACCTTATGAATAATGATGGCAACCCATTAATAAAATGGTGCTAGTCTGCATCTCATCAAATGCATGACATGCTCTTCCACCATCACATATAGTACACATACGAGGAAATATGACATGTTTTATTCACTTATCGCAAACCAGGTGCCATCTTTCCAAAGTCTTCTCTTCTTGAAGTTTTATTTTTGCCAGTATTTGTAAAATGTAATGTAATTGCTCTGGGACAATATTGTGCTGCACAAGTGGTATTTATGATTCCTAGCTGAGGTTTGAAAGTTTTCTCGAAAATGTTTGTGAAAAGATATGTAGATAAAACCATTTTTAATAGCTAAAGTAAACCTGGTTATGTCTGTCAAAGAATCCAGCCATTATTGAACTGGAACATCAAAAGTAAGTGTAATTTCAATAAACTCCAATGTAGAAGTGCTCAATGTTGCGCTAGTACAGTAAGAGCAATGCAACAAATGCCATGTTAATCGCTGACTATGCAAACTACTTCAATTTTAGTTGAATATATGTGTCATGAAGATATCTTGAAAATCGTACTCAAATCAGACCATTATGGGACATAACTGGGCACTGGTGCTGTTTGCTTAAACATCATTTTATTAGGTGGATTTACACGGAAGGGGATCCTGCAAAAACAACAGTTGATGGACAGAATACAGAACAATGTCATACATTCACCCCAGTACAGAGATCTGGGCCTAAATCCATATTTTTTTTGCTCACCACACCACCACAGTTCAGACATGGCCATATGTAAATCAGCCTTGACCCTGTGCCTCATGGGAACAGTCCAGCCTGAACTGCCAAGCCATATCTTCCCTGGACCGGAATCAAGCATTCTAGGACCCGTTTCTGGCGATCAGCCATCCTCAGCCAGGATAGCTTGACTCCAGTGGCGTGGAGAGCATGGGACTCACGTCTGAGCATACCCGTCCCACTCGGGGTGACAAATGCAAAACCAACAGTTGATGGACAGAATGCAGAACAATGTCATACATTCACCCCAGTACAGAGATCTGGGCCTAAATCCATCGTTTTTTTGCACTCCACACCGCCCCAGTTCAGACATGGCCATATGCAAATCAGCCTTGACCCCGTGCCTCATGGGAACAGTCCAGCCCGAACTACCAAGCCATATCTTCCCTGGACCGGAATCAAGCATCCTAGGACCCGTTTCTGGCTATCAGCCGTCTTCAGCCAGGATAGCTTGACTCCAGTGGCATGCAGAGCATGGGACTCACGTCTGAGCATACCCGTCCCACTCGGGGGGACAAATGCAAAAACAATAGTTGATGGACAGAATGCAGAACAATGTCATATATTCACCCCAGCACAGAGATCTGAGCCTAAATCCATAATTTCTTTGCTCACCACACCACCCCAGTTCAGACATGGTCATATGCAAATCAGCCTTGACCCTGTGCCTCATGGGAACAGTCCAGCCCGAACTGCCAAGCCATATCTTCCCTGGACCGGAATCAAGCATCCTAGGACCCGTTTCTGGCTATCGGCCATCCTGAGCCAGGATAGCTTGACTCCAGTGGTGTGGAGAGCATGGGACTCACGTCTGAGCATACCCGTCCCACTCGGGTGACAAATGCAAAAACAACAGTTGATGGACAGAATGCAGAACAATGTCATACATTCACCCCAGCACAGAGATCTGAGCCTAAATCCATAATTTCTTTGCTCACCAAACCACCCCAGTTCAGACATGGCCATATGCAAATCAGCCTCGACCCTGTGCCTCATGGGAACAGTCCAGCCCGAACTGCCAAGCCATATCTTCCCTGGACCGGTATCAAGCATCCTAGGACCGGTTTCTGGCTATCAGCCGTCTTCAGCCAGGACAGCTTGACTTCAGTAGCGTGGAGAGCACAGGATTCACGTCTGAGCATACCCATCCCACTCGGGGTGACAAATGCAAAAACAACAGTTGATGGACAGAATGCAGAACATTGTCATAAATTCACCCCAGTACAGAGATCTTGGCCTAAATCCATCGTTTTTTTGCTCACCACACCACCCCAGTTCAGACATGGCCATATGCAAATCAGCCTTGACCCTGTGCCTTATGGGAACAGTCCAGCCCGAACTGCCAAGCCATATCTTCCCTGGACCGGAATCAAGCATCCTAGGACCGGTTTCTGGCTATCAGTCGTCTTCATCCAGGATAGCTTGACTCCAGTGGCGTGGAGAGCACGGGACTCACGTCTGAGCATACCCGTCCCACTCGGGGTGACAAATGCAAAAACAACAGTTGATGGACCGAATGCAGAACAATGTCATACATTCACCCCAGTACAGAGATCTGGGCCTAAATCCATCGTTTTTTTGCTAATCTCACCACCCCAGTTCAGACATGGCGATATGCAAATCAGCCTTGACCCTGTGCCTCATGGGAATAGTCCAGCCCGAACTGCCAAGCCATATCTTCTCTGGACCGGAATCAAGCATCCTAGGACCGGTTTCTGGCTATCAGGGGATCCTGACCTAAATATTGCTTTAAATCAGAAGATTTCCACAATCTAGCATAACCTATGGTAGGCCATCACATCAGTAAAGCTTGTTATGTAGTGACTAGGGTCCCGATATAGGTGGCCCAAATACCGGTTGGTAAAGGTGAAATTTGGTAAATTTCACCGTTACCGACCGGTATTTAGGCATTCGTGATGTAAGGAATCAGTAAATACCGATTCCTTAATACCGATGCCTAATTGGCCTTGCATTTAAAGAATCAGTAATACCGATTCCTTAACTGCAATTTAGAAAGCACATAAAAGAGTGCTTTTGGGCCTTTAGGAATCGGTAATTACCACCAACTTCAAGTTGGTGGTAATTACCGAATTCCTTTAAAAAAACACTTTCTTGCTTTTTTTATGTGCCATGTGGCACACATCAATGCCCTTAGGGCATGCATGTGTGCCACATGTGCACACATGCACTTTTCAGGGGTGCAACAGGGTGTCCTTTGGACACCCTGGCACCCTTGAAATACCTCGTCACACAAAGGGTACCTAGAGGTCAAAGCAAATCTGTCATTCAACTGTGGATCCCAACCCCAACACCATACGAATAACACAGTGGGAACAGACAGTGCGGACTAGGTGTGATAGTAATTGAGTTAAGACTCAAGGGCGTAGGGAAAAATTCCCATCAGAAGCCACACTGTACTGCCCTCTTTCACATCATTTGGGTACTCCTTGCCCAGGAGGCATAACAAAAACAAACCGACCGGTCAGATGTTACCATGACCGTTTGTGAATGTAAAAGAAATGTGTCAGTAAAGGGAGGTTATTTAGAAATAGTCAGTGTTAATGTGCCTACTGAAAAAGCAGTGTAAGAAGTGAATGAAAAGTGAGTAGTGAAAAACTTAAAATTGGACAGGCTGGATAGATGTTAGTAATGTATTGTTATCTCCCCGTCTTCCAAATCTAAAAGACAAGTGCAAACACAGATTTAACATAATATCCGTTCGGGCTGGACTGTTCCCATGAGGCACAGAATCATACTGATTTTCATATAGCCATGTCTGAACTGGGGTGGCAGAGTGGGCTAAAGAACGGTGATGGATTAAACCCAGATCTTTTGACTGGGTGTGAGTGTTTGATTGATTCAGATGCTCCGTCCATCACCACCCCCTTTTGTACCGCCCAGAGGGAGCAGCATTAGTAGCTTATGATACATGCAGGGAGTTCCCCCCCTTGGCCCCTACAAGTATGTGGTGGGTGCCCTAGGTGGGGACCAGGGCACACACTTTAATAGTATAGATCCTGGGGATGGTGTCCCCGGGGCTGGAAGAGGCCACATGGCTCCCCTCCCCTTTAGAACTAGCATTGAAAATGCAATAGGGCTGCTTTGCTATACAATACCATTAGCAAAGCAAATGGTTTTAACTTAATTAAAGGCAAGACCTATTGCATTTTCTATGCTTGTTCCTGTGGAGCATCACTAGGCATGTCCCCTATTATGAACATCCATACACCATTAATTCCAGTAGTTTCTTTTTTATTACTAGTATTCTTCAAGTGAAGGCCAACACCACTACTTCAGCTGACAGGCGATTGAAACTGTCATCTGTAACATTCTGCCCTACCTCACACAATGATAATGGCATATATACCATTCTATAATTCTAAACATCGCATTCTATAATCTAATCTCTTCACACTCCCTGTTCTTCCCTTGTCCTCCATCCCTATCTCTCACTTTATATCCTATCCCTTCACACTCCCTCTCCCTCTCTCCCTGTCCTTCACCCCTCTCTCTCTCACTTTACCTCTTCTCCCTTCACTCTCCCTATCCCTCTTTCACTGTCCATCACCCCTCTTCCTAGCCGTCTCCCTCGCTCTGCCGTTGGCCCCGCTCACCTCTCTTACCTCTCTCCAGCCTCTATTGTGCTTCTTCTCTCTTTCTCGCCCTCTCTCTGTCTGTTCTCTCTCCCTCTTATTACTTTACCCTCTCACATCCTCTCACTTACGCTCTCGCTGTCCCCACTGCAATTCTCCCCTCGTCCCTCCCCTTCTCTCCTTCTCTATCTCTTCCCGCTCTGCTCCTCTCTCAGTTCTTGCAAGTGCTTCCCTCCACTCACCCCTGAGCCCCCTCCTGCCCCTCAGCCCCAACCCCCTCCTCTGGAAGCTGCAGGAAGTGTAAAAGTGGCAGATAGGGATCAGCCGGTCATTTACTGCTTAGAGCCTCTGGGCCAATGGTGAACGGCAGCCGCGTGCAGCGCTTTCAGCTGGCAGTCATTTAAATGAAAAGACATCCTGGCAGTGCCCCACTGGCACTGGACCCCGAGCCTCCCCAGGCTGTGTGCGTGTGGAGCTGGCTAGCAACCCCGGCGCTGGGCTGACACCCTGAGCCCACCACGCTCCTGGGCTCTGCTGACACCCTAACCCCACACTCCCGGCCTGACCTTTGCTGACACCCTGAACCCACACTCCTGCCCTGAGCTCTGCTAGGCTGGAACCCTAAACACCCACCAGTGGGCTCTGCTGGGCTGCCACCCTGTGCCCACACCCCTGGCCTTGGACTCTGCTGGGATGACACCTGGAACCCACACTCCTGGGCTGACACCCTGAACCCACACTTCTGACCCTGGATGCTGCTGGGCTGACAGTGACACCCTGAGCCCAAACTCCTCGGCTGGCACCCCTGAACCCACAACCCTGGGCTCTGCTGGGCTGCTACCGCAAACCCACACCCTGACCTCTGCGGGGCTGGCACCCTGAGCCCACGCTCCTGGGCTCTGCTGATCCAAACCATCTGAGTCCCACATCCCAGCCATAGTCCCTACCTGCTTCCCCTCATATCCAACTGTCAGCGCGCATAGAAGACAGGAAAAACTGCTCTACACACATAACATCTGAGTCTGGGGTGGGGTTGAGTGGAGGAGATGGATGCATTGATATACTGGTGAGTGGATGGATAGATAGATAGGTTTTTGGACGGCGGCTAGGTTGGTGTATGAATGCGTGTTTGAATGGACGGACACACAGATTGATGAATCAATGAATGATGAATGGGATCTCATGGATAGCTATGTGGATAGGTGAAAAGAGGGGTAGCTGGAAACATGGACAGAGGATTAGATGAATGAATGAATAAAGGTAGATGCACTCATGCTTTGCGCATCTGCACGCCAGTATTCCCCAATACATGGCTAATTGGAAGATGATGTGCAGGAAATATTCATGGGTTCCTGGCAGCTTCTTGGGGTGTGACGTCTAGTGCCTAGAGGCAGCTGGAGCGCTGCTGGGTTTACACCAACGCATAATTCGGTTGACTAAAAATGATCTGGATTTCACCATGAGCAAGGGACAGAAACTGCGGACATGTAAAAGAATTAGATGAGTAACGTCAACTCAGCGCTTAAAGGTGATCTAAGGAGTTCAGTGCTACATGAAGGGCACTACGGGTACTGCCTTAACGCCACACTACTGCATGCCTCAAGAGAACCCCAGGTTGTAACAGCTTCACAAAAGGTGCCATAGTTAGCTGAAAGGTAGCACACACATGGCAACATGTCATTTTGCTTACGGCACCAAATACAGCGGTGCTATACTAATAATCAATATTATCCTATTTGTACCGCAGAGGGCCTCCTGGCACGACTTGATTTGATGGCATTCTTCAACGCTATACATCACTGCCTGGCCTCCATATAGGTTGGGTGCTAGCTCAGTGGGCCTCCTACTGGTTGCAGTGACCAGGAGAGGCAATTAACAGCGGGGACTGAATGCTTTATTGGCGGCAAAAAAAAAACAGTGTCACGCCGCCTGTAAAGCATCCAATCCCCATGTGCACATCATTTGTCTTGTTTGTCTCCCTGCATGTACGCTGGAATTGTATCGATTCCAAAAGGTCCTCTGCACGCCAGGCCGAGATATAAGCAGGAGCATGTGGACCACTCTCCTTTAAAAAACATAAGGTCCTGTGGCCAACATTACTTTAACCTTTTTTTTTATGACTATATATATATATATATGGAGAGTTCTCAGACTAGATAACATCATAGGAAATGACCTACCAGAAGCACCACTGATGACATACAGAAGAGGGCCCACACTCAGCACCCATCTGGTGAGGAGTCACTTTTTGAAAAACCCGAAAAGGAAAGATGTAGTCATAGGGTATTTTCCATGCATGAATTGTAAAGCATGCAGGAATGGGCAGAAAGTAAAGGAGTTTAGCATTCCTGGCAAGAAAACCAAAAATTAATAAACTCATGAACTGCATCACGGATTTTGAAGTCTACTGCCTGACATGTCCCTGTGGACTTAACTACATTGGGAGCAGGATACACCCAGCAAAAAAGAGGGGGCTCGAGCATATGAGAGCCATAACTAATCGTGATATGGTATATCCTGTGGCACGCCACTTCCAAGAATTTCATAAATCGAATTCTAAACTCTTAAAGTACTTTTGTTTGGACTGCATCCCGAAAGATGAGAGAGGGGGTGACAGGGTAAGAAAGTTACGGCAACTCGAGTCCAGGTACATAATAGAGATGCAGTCAAAAAGTCCCACTGGACTTAACAATGAGGAAGAACTTTGGGCACACATAAGATGAGACTGGACAGGAGCTTTCAGAATAATGAAAGATAAGGAGAGAAGACACCAGGTCACTTGAGTACACCTAGAAAAGCGAGCTACCACACACCGAGAAACAGGGACACTTAAAAGTCTGACGTAACAAAGAGGGGCAACCAGGATTAGAGGAGCAGAGACACATGCGCTGCCAACTTTGAGTAAGGAAGGTTTGCCTTGCCGTGTATACAGTGGTCAGGATGGATGCCCATTCAGGGCTCGAAGAGTAAACATGGATTGTAATTCCCGGAATACTGTGGCTCACTATGCATGTCAAAATCCGAATTGGGGTATGTTGCAAACAGGGATGTGGAATTCCTATAGCCCGACACCCAGGACATATTGTTTGGGGTCAAGGGCAATAAGTTTTAATGTGTATTTTGTCCTTGGGACAAGTAGGCCCAACCCCCTGCAGCACAAACCCTTTGGCTGCCAGTTTGTAGTAGCACATTAAGGGCAAGGGAAGGTCACTGCCAGAAGTAAAGTTATTATTTGTTTGCCTATGGTAATGCTGTTCAAACTTGTATTCATGGTTCATTAATTGAAATCCTTTATTATTAGGGTGAGTGCTCTAAGTAAATGTAAGTTCTGACTGCACTACTGACAGTGGTTACAGTATAAAAATGTGTACTCACGGTTTCAAAGTTTAGTAATATGAGGCTATGCATAATGCACCCAGAATGCTCTCTGATTAGATGCAAATATTTGCAGAAGCTTGAGAGCAAGATTAATGACTCTTTGCTTTCAATATAAAATGTTCCTAACAAAAATGAAAGTAGGAAAAAAAACATTTTGCTAAACTACTGTGAAATTTCAGGTACCGTTTCTTTGCAGCATCTTTTAGTAAAATGTGTTGATGCATGCTAGTATTTCGCAAAAACACTCATATTGGAAAATCAGTGTAACCAGTTTCAATAAGATCAGGAGAAACATAAAAGTAAACAAGCACTGGCAAAGCCAGTAGGTATGAAATTAGTGGTCAGCCCTCTAGTTTTGCCAAAACGTGACTTGTTTTGGCATGGTTTCTGTAAAGCCTTCTTGATGTGAGAGCTGCCAGGCCCTCACCATTATAACAAACATTGGCAAAAGCAACAAAAAAAATTGGTCTGAAAAAAGCACACACTGCCACACCAGTTACTGCCACTGAACAAAACCACTCTGTGTGCCAACATACTCCCCATGAAAGAGCCAAACACTGCCACCCACAGCGAAGCCAGCCGATACGGAGAGAGGGGGAGAGAATTTTAACGAAGACAAAAGGTTGTGGTCAACGCCAGACCAAACTAGTGGCCCTATTACTAAATAAAGTCTCAAAAGTGCACCCCTGGTATATGTCCTTGCATTAAGTGCAGCTATATGGCTTTTGTGAATTCACAAGAATCTACAGAAGTAGGGCAAGAAATGCACTCCCGGAAAATGTCTGTGAACTGCAGTTTATCATGAGCAAATCTGCATGTGTAGATTTGCTCATGCGAAAACGTGAGTGTTTGAAGGTTACCCTCTCATCAACCACTCTTCTCCCAACTCTGGAAGAAGGTCTACGTCCGCCACTGTCAGAAGCAAATCTCCAACACTTCTCAGCATGGGAAAAGATTAGAGAAGAGTTGTTGAAAACCCCTAAAACAGGCAAGTCCGTAGATCTGCACAGACCCAAAGGGCATTCCAACCCTGAAACCACCGCTCACCACTACCCCCAGTCCCAGCATTCAGATCCGCAGAAACACGGCAACACAAAGGGATTGCTAGCATTCAAAAACCACATCTGCATGAGCCCTGGCACAATCAGAGAGGCTATACAAGAGCTCCCATACAATGAGATTGCTGCCACACTCCGTCACCGAACCACATGGCCCTAAAGGGACAAGTGGATTTTGTTACAGGACAAGTAGATTTATGAAGCAACTTGCCCCATGGACAAGTAGATATTTTAATAAATTCCACACCCCCGTGCAAAGTATGGGCGGGCCACCCACAGCACAGACCTTTAAGTGGGTTTCATGTGTAAATAGCTGTATATACTTGTACATATGTATGTATAATCATGGATTGAATGTGGAGTAATATTGGATTACATTGAACTCCCTACACCTTACAAAATGGCCCCCAGAATCACACGAGGAAAGCTTGACCTAACTGTCCCTCATCGGTTTCAATGAATTGCAACAGCGCACATTTTTGCTCTTTTTTTTCACGTAATGAACTTTATTTGTAAAGGAATATGTTTGAAATCACTACTTCCCCGACATTGACAAAGGCGTGTAGCCGAAACGCGTCTGTCGGGCCATTTTTCTGTGGAATAAAATATTTGAAAATTACCTCCTTGTGTGCGCCTCACTCCACGCTCCAGTAGAGAAAGGAGCGACGTACAGGAATATGTATATAAGGGAAACCTTGTCCAGTGGCCTGCCTGAGAAACGGCGTGGAGGCTCGTACCTCCTGTTGCTGTGTGCCGTCGTTGGATCCTCTTGGGACCGAGTGACTTCACAACGCCTTGCCGGACCCGCTTCGCGGGTCCCGCTGCGTCCTCAAGACTCTGTGGGGCTTTGGGGAAGGGAGCCGAACATTCCTGTCTCTGTTCGCACCGGCAGGGCTGCGAGCAGCCTAGCAGGGACTCAATTGCCCAGGAGTCCCTGCCTGTCACACCTGCGGCCGCTCTCCCTGCCAGTCAAGCCCCCGACCAGGATAAAGCTGCTCAGCTTCTAACAGCCAGCGGTAAACCTTGTCCAGTGGTCTGCCTGAGAACTGCGTGGAGGCTCGCACCTCCTGTTGCTGTCTGCCGTCGTTGGATCCTCTTGGGACCGAGTGACTTCACAACGCCTTGCCGGACCCGCTGCGCGGGTCCCGCTGCATCCTCAAGACTTTGTGGGGCTTTGGGGAAGGGAGCCGAACATTCCTGTCTCTGTTCGCACCGGCAGGGCTGCGAGCAGCCTAGCAGGGACTCAATTGCCCAGGAGTCCCTGCGTGTCACACCTGCGGCCGCTCTCCCTGCCGGTCACGCCCCCCGACCAGGATAAAGCTGCTCAGCTTCTAACAGCCAGCGGGAAACCTTGTCCAGTGGTATGCCTGAGAACTGCGTGGAGGCTCGTACCTCCTGTTGCTGTCTGCCGTCGTTGGATCCTCTTGGGACCGAGTGACTTCACAACGCCTTGCCGGACCCGCTGCGCGGGTCCCGCTGCGTCCTCAAGACTCTGTGGGGCTTTGGGGAAGGGAGCCGAACATTCCTGTCTCTGTTCGCACCGGCAGGGCTGCGAGCAGCCTAGCAGGGACTCAATTGCCCAGGAGTCCCTGCGTGTCACACCTGCGGCCGCTCTCCCTGCCGGTCACGCCCCGCGACCAGGATAAAGCTGCTCAGCTTCTAACAGCCAGTGGGAAACCTTGTCCAGTGGTCTGCCTGAGAACTGCGTGGAGGCTCGTACCTCCTGTTGCTGTCTGCCGTCGTTGGATCCTCTTGGGACCGAGTGACTTCACAACGCCTTGCCGGACCCGCTGCGCGGGTCCCGCTGCGTCCTCAAGACTCTGTGGGGCTTTGGGGAAGGGAGCTGAACATTCCTGTCTCTGTTCGCACCGGCAGGGCTGCGAGCAGCCTAGCAGGGACTCCATTGCCCAGGAGTCCCTGCGTGTCACACCTGCGGCCGCTCTCCCTGCCGGTCACGCCCCCTGCCCTGCCCTAGTCCTATTTCACAGTTCGGAGTCACCGCTGCGCGGTAGCGCCCGGGGCGAAGACCGGGCAAAGAGCGGGCCGTTTGAGGCCGTTCGAGGTCTGAAGAGTCTGGGCTGGGCCCCACCCCTTTCGCCCTCCCTTGGGCCTCTGGTATCATTTATCTGCTGTTTTTTGATGCAACTGTTTTGTATAGCCTTGTAGGAAATGTGCACACGGGCAAGCCGCAGCAAGGCTGGCAAGGGGAGCTTGAAGCAAAATGGGACCCTTGACGATTTTATCACGAGGACAAACATTGCTATAGACAAGGAAATTACTAAAATGCAAAAACGTGTTTCCCTAGATCTAGAGGCTGCTAGAAGATTGTCCCAGGACATTGCTAAGTCCAAAAAATCATCTCTGGGCCACATAGCGTCCGCCATAACCCCGGAGCGATTGGCTAATCCGCGGTGCATTATAACGCATGTTGATGTCCATCACACTTTAGCTACGCCCCCTGTGTTAATACCAACCCCGTGTTCCCCTCACCAGCTCGCCAGTCAGATCCCACCCGTGGTTATTTCTGAACCAGACCACGGTCAATTGAATGTCAATACACCGCTGATCACGGAGAGACATGATATTTCCCCATGCATTAACACCAAAGGCACATCACATAAAAGAAAACGCACCACAAGGTCTGCCTACTCACGCAAGAAGGCTAAAGTTGCTAGGGCCCACCAACTTAATGTTAGCAATCTTCCTGTGATTAGCGCTGAAGGTGGCACTGCTTCTCTTCTACAGATGCCTCCAAGACAAGATGAGGATGGCGCAACCTTGGATTTTTCCAAAGGAAAACGCAACAGTAGAGGACATTGGGACACAATTAGACAAGAAGGAAGGAAAGGACGTGGATTTTATAAAAATAGTTTGGGAAACCCTAAAAAAGCTCCTATCTCCCCTCGACCTAAGACTTTCTCGTATTGAGAACCATCTCTTAGAGGTGGAAAAGAGTATTCTAGCCCTAGCAACTCTTAGTTTACGAGGTCAGGAGAACAATGGTATTCTAGATGGCAACCCAGCTCCACCAATATCCAACACTACCCCTCCAGCACCACCCTTAATTAGGTCTATACCCAAACCACGCTCAAAGGGCTATGATCACAAAGCCCCTAACCCCCCCCTAAGTTATCGAAGCTCCCTATTTCACAACCTACTATACACCACAAAGCATGAACTGCCCGAGGCCGAATGCCAATAAGGCTCATTCCACAACCCCCCAGGGCCCACAAAATAGAAGTAATTTTCGTGGGGGTTACATAGATCTCCCCCCAGATGCAAAGCCATATGTGGCGGTATTGACAGGTGTACCGGAAATTGAGAATGACCATCAAGAAAATCACTGGTCCCTGAAGAATAAGGTTATCCACTGGCTGAATGTAAATAGACCGATCCCAAACGGAACGAGAAGTAGAATCCTAATGGTGCGTAGAGTTCCCTGGGTAGGTCCTTCTCGGAAGTCCAGTCCAGGTGACTGCATAGTTGTAAATGTATGTATGTAGTGACCTTTGCGGACCCACACACGGCTCACCACATATGTTCATGGACTACTTATGGGGAAGACTCAGCCATTGTAGCTAGGCCTTTAACATTCTTTTACCCCCACGTCCTAACCAAAACTATGGGGGGGAATGGTCATCGGCACGCCACCAGGCCCGTGGAGGGGCAAGAGGCAAATGGGAAGTCCCTCACAGAAGGTGGCTTGGGGCACCAACATCCAATAGGTTCGGTTGCCTGGAAGAGGTAGATTGACTTCCCATGCCTGCTGGTTCTTTACCTCTTGCCAAGGTCTTTTTGCCTCCTGTGGTTCCTGACCCTTTACCTTTGGTGATTAAACCTGTTGGAAATAGTTCTTATCTCTCTGGCCAACCATCTGTCTATGCTTCAAAAGGAAGGGGAGTGATGGAAAATCTCAACACCAAAACAGCTCATGAAACAGCGCATGTTACAGCTACTCTCCCGCTGACCCCCTTAACACCGCACCTATTGGCCCCGCGTACCAGTAAAAGGACCAATGTTGTTAGTACCCATGACACCTGGGTATCCGACCCCACCAAGGAGGAGGACACCCTAACTTCCTTTGGGGCTGCTGCTGAGGCTACAGTGTTGCTACATGGGCCAAGAAGGTCTAGCTCTGTTCCTGCCCCCCCTGCACTTGCCCACACACTTGGGCTAAGTGTTGCAGGAAATCCACCATTGAGGCTCCTTAGTTGGAACGTAGCAGGACTTGCACGTAACATCGACACTCCCGAATGGAATTCGCTTGTGGAATCCTTTGGGATTTGTCTATTGCAAGAAACCTGGTCCCTGGAACCTCGACACAGGGTAGGTTATACAACCTATTTTGTGCCTGCATCCCAAGCATCTGGCAGCAAAGGTCGCCCTTCGGGCGGCCTTTTGATCTGGGTTAGCATAGCTCTGGGGCTAACCGCAAGGCATATACCCACAAAATCACCCGATCTGCAGAGATTATCATTCCAATGCCAAGGGGGGAAAAAGCTAGAAGTGTTTAATCTCTACTTAAGGGGGGCAAGGGGTGGCGTCTCTATGTTATCTTCAACAAGAATTGAGGAGGAGCTCGGATCCTGTAATACAGACTCCCTCGTTATACTGGCGGGAGACTTTAATTGTTGTTTCGAATCATTAGCCAGTGAGGACATATTAGATATCTGGGAGGATGATGTCAGGAGAGGGATCCCCTTGCTCTCTCTAAACCCGATTAAAAAATGGACCCAGAGTGCTATAGACATTAATGCCCTCTGTATGGAATATGACCTTAGAGCTACTAATGGTAGATACCAGGGGAGTACACACTTACAATAGGGTGGGGCACACTTCACGAATTGATTATATATTGTTGAACCACAAGCTCTGGGCATATCTTCAAGATATGGAGGTCCTATCGACTTCTGACAGTGACCACAACCCACTAGCCCTGACCCTCACTCCCCCATGGCAAGGCATGATCCCAACTCCGTCACCACACACATGGAAATCGTCCCACGAACTAGTCCCTTCGAACTGTGGTAGGCGGTTAAAATGGAATAAAGTTGCCGCGGATGAGGGAAGGATGG
The DNA here is from genome assembly GCF_964263255.1 of Lissotriton vulgaris. Classification (NCBI taxonomy): domain Eukaryota; kingdom Metazoa; phylum Chordata; class Amphibia; order Caudata; family Salamandridae; genus Lissotriton; species Lissotriton vulgaris. Next base: position 1,596,203,324 of record NC_141691.1, read on the forward strand.
CCCAAGCAAAGTCCATAATGGCTACGGTGAAGATGAGGCTAGATTCATTGGAATTTAGTAATTCTGATGTCTCCAATGTCTTTATAGAAACAACCTTAGCACTAGGTAAGCTGTTTGTTGTCCCGCAGGGAAGAGCAAGGGCCACGAATAGAGCTACATCTAAGAATAGAGCTAAATGGTATTCTCCTACCTGTGAATTGATACTAGCAGTGAAATCCAAGGTTCCTGGTCATATTAGCCTCGCTAGGAAAAACTATAAAAAAGTCTTAACTACGGCTAGGGTTGCCTACGAAACCAAATTCTGGGACGACTTAACGATGGCTAGCTCAAAGAAAGACTCGAAGGCCTTTTGGGAAATGTTGAGAGCCAGGGATAAACCAGCTGACTCCTTACTGACATGTAACATCACAGGGGATGCGTGGTTTGCCCATTTTTCCAAGCTTTACTCCGTTCCAGTGGGTCCTTTAGATGCCACGACGGATCTGTTACACCGAGTGCCTGTTGAGTATATAAATGAGGACCACCTTTTTGTCGCCAAGGAAGTGGAAGGGGCAATTAAGTGCCTGGTTGCCAATAAGGCTGCAGGACCTGATGGCATCCCAGGTGACTTAATACGGGCCAACCCGGAGGTGTGGAGCAAACTTATTGCCCTACTTCTGTATGTGGCCCTGATGGGTGGATGTCTGCCTGACTCCTGGAGGGGCGCGGAGGTCGTCCCGATCTTTAAAAAAGGATGCCGAGACGATCCCGCTAACTACCGCCCAATTAGTTTGCTAGATTCCACCCAGAAGATAGCTGGCAAGGTACTCTTAGGCAGGATCCTACAGTGGGCTGAAGAAAACCAAGTACTGTCAGACTTCCAGGCTGGTTTTAGATCCGGAACGGGACTATCGAACAGACATTCCGCTTATTAATGTTATACTGGAAAGTGGTCGTATTGGGCAAGGGCAGTCTGTACCTCGCATTCATAGACTTACGGACTGCCTTTGACCTGGTCCCACGTGTCCAGTTGTGGAGTGTCTTGGAGGGTTTGGGTATCCCCTCTTACCTACTTAGCATGCTTATCAAGTTTCACGAGAGTAATTTTGCGCAGATCAGGTGGGGAGATCAGGGCCAAAAAACACCACGTATCCCTGTAAATAGGGGTGTCCGCCAGGGTTGTGTGCTAGCCCCCACTCTGTTTTCACTATATGTTAATGGAGTGGTGGAGCACCTGCTTAAACATCCAGCAGACGCTCCTTCCCTGGCTGGCAGAAAAATCCCTACCCTCCTATTTGCATACGACACCCTCCTGATCTCAAAAACTCCAACAGGCCTCCAATCCTTACTCTCCAGTTTTAAGAAATTCTGTGATTCTAGGGGTCTTGCTATTAATGTAGGTAAAACTAAATTCCTGGTCTTAAACCCCCCAAGAAAAACAGTCATTCCACCCACCTTGGACTCAGTCCCACTCGAAAGGGTAAAAGAGTTCGATTATTTAGGTATCCGCCTCTATGACTCCATGAACTGGAAGGCCCACCACCAAAAGATCTTCCTGACCCACAAGAGGGTAACAGGGGCCTTGCTGAAGGAACAACGTGCCTCGTCCCTCAAACCAATTGGTGCTGTACTAGACATCTACAGGGCAAGGGTGGTGAGCGCAGCTCTGTATGGGTCTGAATTGTGGGGTGTGCAGAAAGTTGACTTCCTGAGGCAACTAGAAAACAAATTCCACAAAGACCTCATGAGGCTACCACATAGTACCCCTCCCTTCCACTCTTATTAGATGCGGGCACACGCCCAATAAGTGAGCAGGCGGGGCTACGTCCCCTTCTCTTGTGGGCACGAATATGGAGGGTACCAGAATTGTCCAGTTACGCTGAAGGCCTAAGGGAACTCCTCGTAACACCTGGCTGGCACAAGGTCCGTTGGCTTAAAGAAGTTAAGCGGCTTCTTTATGACCTGGGCCTTGAAGACGCCTGGGCTAATAGAACTGCCCCCCCCCCCAAACAGACACTAAAGGAGCTATATTGGTCTTGGGTGGCTAATGGGAGAAACAGTAATTCTAAATTATGTAGATCCACCAAAGAATTTCTGATGGTCAAGGAGCTCCCCTCTAGAGAACCATACCTAGATACGATCCATAAATCATGGGACAGGACATTATATTTCAAATTTAGGGTAGGGTTTATTGCCACTAGGGCTGCTAACAGCAAGCTGGAAACCACCGTTGCAAACTACACCATATTGCCCTTTTTGTGACAATAGGCATGAGTTAGTTGCCCACCCAATGTTTGAGTGCCCAGCCTATACAGCCCCGCGCCGCATGTGGCTGAAACCTCTATGCAGGAATCTTGGTACTAGATCTCACCTGGAGGCCTTACGCATTTTAAGATCTGATGCCCGTCCCTTGTTTGCCTGTTGTTTGGCAAAATTTTTGGGTTGGGCTTGGCGGATTAGATCCGCCAGGCAACTGTGTCTCCCTTAAAATGAATTGTATTGGCAATATTGTTATCCTTATGCTGTTAGCAAATTCTTTTTGCAAATGAGTTTCCCTTAAACCACATTGTGTTTGTCTTATTGTCAATTTATTGTATTTTAGGAATGGTCAATTTGAATATTTTTAACTGACGAACAAAATGCTAAAATGTATTGTATCTCTAATATATTTTCTGTATTGTAATGCTTTTATGATATGACAAATATATCGAAATAAAGCTTTTACTAAAAAATATATAAATATATATACATATATATATATACATATATATATATATATATATATATATGTATACATACACACACATATATATATATATATATATATTTAGATACACCTATATATTATATATACAGACACACATATATATTCACAAAAAGAAGTTATGCTCTACTAAGTATAACGGACAAATTTCTCTTATTTTGTACGAGTATAATATCGAACTAACTATAAAGTCCCTGAAACCTGTGGTTTTTTCAGTGAATTTCTAAGGTTTTTTTAAATGCTAATTTCTAACTATAACGTCCCTGAAACCTATGCTTTTTTCAGTATATATATATATAACGGAAAACAGGCTGCCCGTTTGTTTCCACATCAGCCTTATCACTGTTACATTTCAAGTTTACAGGTAATTAGATGTAAAGTACTTTTTTGCATGTGCAAATTGGCCTGTGCGCGAAATTCAATTATTACAGGTAATCTGATATACAGTACTCTTTTGCATGTACAAATTAGCGCAATGTGCAATTCATGTAATTTCACATTACTGTCTGTTTAATACATACCATCTATATAATCTACAAAACTTTAATCAGGACCATTGTAATAATTTTATACAAGCTGTGCAAAAGTATTGGTATAAATACCTTGGCTCTATTTGTGTGATCCTGTGCAAACATCGCAATACTATCAGTATAAATACATAATATTCACAATTTTTACTAATTATGTGTAAAAATACTTTAAACAATTAATACGATGTGCAAATAACGCTCCTGAATGGTCTACTGCACCTATGCAAACTAGGCCTAAGATTACCATGTTTATTCTACATCTGCCCTGTATCTTAAAAATTATTACAGTGATAACATTTGCTGTTCCTACAATCTGTTAAAATATTTTATTAAAACGTGCTAAGGACTACAACAAAAGGTTGTACTCCCTTTGTAGTGCTAGACTAACCCTATACATAAAGTGCATGACAGTGGAAAAACTTTTTTTAAATCAGCTTACAATAGGAGGCCTAAATCGGAACTCTAAATGGGGAAACAAAGTGCATAGGAAGAGGACTCAGCGAAGGAAATACCTAATATATATCCTATTAGGTTATATATACATCTATACCTTATTTGAAGGTTTTATAGAGCACAAACAAGATCCTTGTGGATATCAGAGCGCTTTACATAGGATACATCTAGTTAAAGAGACAAATAGAAGTAAAGCAGATATACATAATCAACAAATTGCACAGGAGGGTATTAGGACCGAAACATGGTAAACCTGTTGAATCAGTTCGAAGGTAGATATCGTGAGTAGGATGTCACATTGGACTCTTGTAATAGTGAGGAACTAGTGAGGGTCGGAATGAGATCATAGTTTCATTAGACTATGATCAGGTGATTCAGTGAAAAGATAAAAATGTAGGAAATCTTTTTTCTTTTTTCAGCTGACCAATGGAGTTTTAACTAATCCTAGTTAAATGGGCCTCTTCATAACCAAGTGTGTAGATCCTCAGTTGTATTTAGGCCATTCGGACTCTTGCTATTCAATTCCAAAATATATTTGGTCTCAACATGTCTAAGAATGGCCTTCCTATTACCTCATTGTTTGAGTGGTGGCACGGTATCTATTACATAGTATTTCAGTTTGTCCAGATCTTTATCATGGACCTCTCTGAAATTACGTGCCACAGGGTAATTCGGATCTTCATTAGTGATGGCCCTTATGTGCTGGAGCACTTCATTTAGTACCTCTATTTCTCCTGTGTAATCCATATCAGCCCATCACACAATGCCCACATCATCTGTGCTTAGTTACCCCAGCCTCTCGCTACTGTTAATTTACTTTGTCCCTGTTTTCAAATGTACGTTTGCATTGTAGTGTAATGCTGGTTTTACATGCGTCACAATAATCATTTTTGATAAACTTGTAAGCGCTCCAAAAAGTCATGCTTAGATTGTTGTCTCTAAAAACTACACATATTAATTGTAAGTTTTCTCATACAGGTAAATTGAATCCTATGGTGTACATCCAGCACACAATAACAACAATGGCGGCACCATCAGGACACTCTTTAGGCCAACAGGATGGCCATGGCCTGCGGTATCTGCTGAAAGAGGAGGATTTAGAATCGCAAGATGTGTATCAGAAGTTGCTATGCAAGCTTCAAACTGTACTGCGAGAAGTGGAAGCATGTGTCTCACAGATAGATGAGTAAGTATGTGAAATATCAAATGCAACATTTTGCTTTCAAATCTCTTTGGGAAATTAGGCAGCCGCGGCCCGTGGAGGGAGTTACGGTGGGGCAGACAGGCGGGGCGGGGGAGTAGCAGGGTGGGGGGTGCTAAAAACCGGAATATGGATAATTTGAGTTAAATAAACCCTTTTAATTAATAAAACGAATTTCGTAGCGCGCGCTGCATCGCAATTTCACTTTCACCACTTTCACTTCTAAAAAAAATCTTGCCCCATCGTTGGAGCGGCCCGCATGGCGGGTCTGCTCAGGAAACAAATCTGTACACTGTGCCTTCATCGGCACAACCACTAGGTGAATGGAGAATCTCCCACTCACCTGGTCTGTGAGGGAATCCTCCTGAACGGCTGGCTGTGGCGCTTTTCCAGAGCCCTCCAGCTCCTCAGCTAGCACGACCCAGGGCTCTCTCCTTAGGCATGGGAGCCCCACAGTGCTATCCGCTACTCTTCACCCAGGCCCCCTCCTGGGACACAGGACTTCAGCTCCCGCACTTTCTCTTTGGCGCCGGTGCTCGGACCACAAAAGTTACAAATAGCGTGCATGCGCGGGAAGCCCCCGCCCTCCCACGTCTCCTCCCAGCCCAGATAGTGAGCTGCTTTCTGTTTCGCTTCTTATCTCCCTGCCTCAGCTTGTTGTTAATAGTGATCTTCCGTGCTCCCTGGTTGCTGCGGTGGCTGCTGTCTCTTATGCTTTTTTTCATTTATTTATTTAATGCATTTTTATACAGCGCGGACTTTACCCGAAGGTCTCAGAGTGCTTGTTCTTTATTCCCATCACTGAGTTTTGTTGTTGGACTGAGAAGTCGATTGACGTCCAAACTGGAAGTTTCAGGCATAGAATCGGCTGCAGAGTTTGCTTGGATGTTCGGGTGGAACAGGTGTTTTAGTCTGGTGGTTTTCTGCTTTGCATTCGTTACTGGGTCGATGCCTGAGACTTATTGTTTACCGAACCGTCGGCTTGTGTCAGCAGGCCATTGCCTCTTCCTTAATGAGTGGTAGACCCATATGTACTGAGTTGTGGTCCCATTCCAGTTAGTCACAGGGGGCCTGTACGAGTTCGTTATAATTGGGATTTCTCAGACAGACTGTGATCTGCTAAGCTCTTTCGCACCGCCGTGTTTTATTTTTCCCGGCGCCCCTTGGAGTTGGTAGCAGTATTTGTAATGTTGAACCCACTTAACCTGGCTGCTGTGTCAGGAGTAGGGGAGAGTTACTGCAAGTACACTTTCTTCTGACTCTTATGGCATGGGATTAATTGAAGAAGTTTTGGTCTAAAGGATCGTGGGCAGGTGACGAGGATCTGCTGCTCATCAGAGGCTGCCCTTAGCTGCCAGGTGAGTAAATGTTAAATTTTCTGGCTTTTCTGTAGTGCAATGTCTTCCTTTGACTCTGATGGTTGTCTTAGTTGGCACAGCCCCTTGGGCCAAATGACACAGTGAGTGTCAGGTCTCACTACTTGCTCGCAATCTAGTGCGCTAAAGGCTGCTTTAATGAAAACACCCTTCACATTGTTAACACATTGCAGCACTTATCTACACCATCCTATTGGCTAAATCCAATTAAAATACTAATATAATCAACTCTTGTCCCACATCCCTCAAAGTGGCCATCAAGGTGGGCAACTATCCTGGACTCCCTAATTTTTTCCATTTTTACTGTGTGTGCAAGAGACGGTACCCCCAGAGTTCTGTACGCCCCTCTACTTGTACCAACTTGTGCTTCATTATTTACAATATCTATCGACCCATCCTTTCTAAAGACGTCCCTTAAACTACTTTGACTTCCAGATCACTCCTTTCGAACTCGTTGGTTAACATGCTCTTAAACTCCACCACCCACAAGCTGGGCTGTCCGCAGAGTGCCCCCCCTCCCAGACAATCCCTCATGCCCCTCACTACTCTGTAAGCCATTTCATTGTCACGCTTGTGACAACCTAATCTATTCTAGATCACCCTGAATTGTCCATGGCCCAATCGGTGCCCAATAGCACCAATACATCCGGGATCCTGGAAAGAAGATGCCCAAAGGGAGGTACTCCTCGTCAATGCTTCTCCATTAAGTGGTGCAGAATCTTGACTGTCTGTGAAACCTAAATATGAGCGGACAGTCCTTGTCACCCTACCCCAGCTGTTGAATCTCTATGACTATCCCAATCCTACTTCCACTGTTAATGCATCAGTGTTTCGCCATCCCGTATTAGTTCAGATTTAAATCTAAATCCCTAGTGCTACCATTTTAAGCTTCATGGTGTACGATGAGGAGAGAGGGTGGGAGAGGCGAGAACTGGAGGACCTGGAAGTCACTCAAGTCAAAAAGCAATGAGACCCTTCATTCGTATGATTACAGAATATTGTGGTGTCTTCCCCCAGTCGGAGTGGCTACTGAGGGGATTTCCAGAGGAAGGGAATTTGTTTGTACAGAGACCTACACCCAGCTGCTTACACTTCTCCAGGCACAATGTCGTCACTAGGCGTAGAGGTGCCTGCAGTAGCTTTTGTTTTATCTGAGTGGAGCAGAGTCAAAAGCCCATAAAGTTCCCACAGAGCTCTTTCTCATAGCCCACAATATACTAAGTAGCTTGACCCTGACAAGGTTTCAAGCTTTATTACAAATGTCACAATTTTTTTTTAATATTTCACTTCTGTTCTTGGATTTTCGTCCCAATAAAATACACTGAACATAATCTTCACAAAAGTTATTTACAAAAGTTTAAGCTATTGCCATTATACATTACAATAACTTTTATTTAAGAATTAATTATTAAAAATAAATAAAAGCCATTATTATTTGTAATATCAATACATGTAAGCCACGTAAATACAACACATATTGCATTACAAATGCTATAGGTGTCACATTTGCGAAAGTTATAACTATTGGCATTATAAATGACAAAGCTATTTCGCTATTTTCAAAACCAACACATAAATAAAACATGTGTCATTTACAATTCCAATAGCTCAAACATTCAGACAAATGTATGTATTAAAATGTGTGACAAATAAACCTCTATCACTGCACACTAGGAGCACACATATTGTTTTGACTGTCCCTTGTTGCTAGTGGGTACTTCCCTCCATCATCCAGCTCCATAGCATTAGGTATCAAGAGTAACATACATTCCCTCACTGAATGCGTCTCCTAGTAGGGTGCAGCCCTACCCCATTTCATGACATTCTTTGGTTAACAGAGACTTGTGGAATGTTATTAGCTCCCTAATTATCATAGAAGTTATAAAAAAAAATATCATTGTATAATTGCCATTGAGTCATCATGTATGATTAAATAATTCCTTTTCCTTATCTCTACCCTTTTATCAGCTTTTGCTTTAGTGTTTGTATGCGCTCCTCCAGAAAGTTATGTACTTGCAAAATAAAATAATTGTTTTGCCGTCAAGAGGTCTAGACAATGAAGCCAAATAGCCAATTAAAACAATTAGTACTTGGGTCTCAGCATTAGGAAACCATTTTAATGACCCAAAATATTGCTGGATTGATCAGATGCCATGAAAGTGATGTTAACATCCTGGAGTTTGAAAGTTCTAGTATAAAGCCCAATGTTATTATATGCCATTTTAATTCTAGAATGGGCATTAATAAACCTTTAGCTTTCTTGGTGCCACTTTTAGGATAAATATAAAACATTTATTTGGACCAATTAAATTTTTTTTGTTTGATAGTCAACATGATTGGGAGATTTTGACATCAAGCGGCCAGAAGAGTACATCTTTAAGCAGGTCATCTGTGTTTATGTACCGTAGTGACTTATAAACCATAATACATCTTAGATTGTTCATCGTGAATCCTGCTTAATCCAAACTTTATTTTCGTCCTCCTACATAGCATTGCTTACCTGACCTAGCAATGTTGAAGGCGCTATGGTTCGTATAAATCAGTGATCAGCAAAATCCAACGCCTTGCTTTGGAGTTTAATGTTTGTCTTCAGTGTACTCTACAGTGCAAGAAAGAATATCTGCTGTCGAATTTGGTTTTACATATTTTCAAAATTGTAATTGAATTTACATACCAGCTCTGATGAGGCATTGAAAGTGCTTTACAAAATCAAAATCTTTGCACACAGTGTAGTTTCCTGACAGTCATCACTTGTTCTGATGTCAGAAATATGTTATATGAAAGATAAATGAACATCATTGAAGTAATATCTCTATTCTGAACATGCTGATTTTATGGGCATTTGTTCCTTGTCCGAAATTGAAAAGTTTATTTTGGCTGGAGACAAATTTCTAAAATAGCAGGCCCCTACATTGAAGTTAACCAGTATATGTACCAAATTGATGCAAGATTGCCTTAAGAGAATGTTTCGATCATCTACCTTTAAGAAAATGATTGTCCTGGATTAGGGTGAATAAGAACATATACATTTTTCATTAAATACACAAAAGCATTTCCTGGTTCATCAGGTCTAATGAAAACTGTTACCTTTTATAACAGAGATAATGGCAGAACAGTTATGCATTATTTCCCTATAAAGGTTAAAAATGATTCAAAAACTCAAGATTTACCTAACTGAAAAAGGAAACAACCACTTTAACACTTCACCCACCTTTCCTGTACCTATGGTCATAGACTGAGGTGATAAATGTAATCCTAAATATTTCTCAGCAGATCACTAACAGAATATTGTGTGGACAGAATATTGTGTATAAATATCGAGAAGATGAGTGCAAATAGGTAAGTATAGATTTACCATTGTTAACTCCACATATTTGTACCTTGAAGCTATATATACATATATATATATATAGCTTCAAGATACATGTGTGTGGAGGTATAATAGAACTTTGCTTACCTATAGAAACTTACATTCACAATATTTTTATCCTTGATATTCTTGACATAATATTTTGTTGCACAATATTTTTGGGTCCGATATTATGTGTAATCAAACACCAGCGGATACATAGAGGATGCGCTTCTCCAATATAGCACACTGGTGTGTTGCAACAGATCTGAAGTTATAAAAATGTACTGTACATACTCGGAGTCCAAACCAGAATAATACAGCACATTGTTAGCTCAGACTTCTACATATACATCAGTGAATTCTCACAACATTTAATTTATAGCAAACTGAACAACTACTGGAATATTGAATAGACCGAGGACATTTAACTGGTACTTGAAGAGTACCTTTGTCCCAAAATTGTTTTTTTTTGCCTACTCTTTTATACATATCAGTGGTTTGGCTTACTGTACATTAATTTTGTTCAGGTAACCTCTTCCTTTACCTAATAAAGAGATGCTTATCTTACTGCTGAAGGAGATACCATCTGCTTGATAGGCTATGCAAGCTCTCAGCTCTCCACTGTTAATGCCACAAAAAACGATTGGTATCGCTATATGAAATTTAGAATGACTAATTAATTAAGCTCCTGTAAGTTGTTCATTATATTACTTTGTGCCCATTGTCTACTTTTGTGAAAGTGCAGAGCCTCCTGAAAAGCAGTAAATATACATCAACAAAGTACTCAACTTGTAATGGAATAATCACTTTTTAAAGTTTTGCTTGGCTCCTTCCAATTCATCAGCCTTTAGGAATGCAATGATATGCTCATCTCATCCTGGTCATGTTCTGCTCTACTTTTGAATCATAACAATTTTCCATACCCAAGGTTGGGTTTTTAGTGACTGTTTAAGCACACATGTGTATTACAAGGTTGTGTTACGTTAACTAAGATAAAAAAAATATTAATTGAACTGAAATTGGGTTGCTGATGCAAAACTGCCTTAATGTTACTAAATTTATGTTATGTTACCAAATTTATAAAGCACATGGCTGCCCCGGTATAGAGACAACATATCGAGTTTTAATTATCGACTAGACATAATGTCGAGTAAAAAATATAGAATAGACAAAATATCGACTAGACATAATATAGACTACCAAAATATCGACTAGAAAATTTTAATATCGAATAGAATGGACATAATATCGAATCAAAAATATAGAATGGAAATAATATCGACTAGACATAATATAGACAACAAAAATATCGAATTAAAGGTAAGTTAATATAAATTTTTAATTTTTGTGTAATATAATTCTGTAGCGGGTTGTGGGTTTATAGGGGAATAGGGTGGGAAGTAATTTAATTATAATTAATTAAATATGTTAAATTATTTATTGGTATTTATTTAGAATTAATTGTTAATTAATTATTCATTGGCAATTAATTAAAATATAATTGGTAATTAATTGTAATTGATTAATTGATAAATATGTTAATTTTAGTAATTTATTTTCTGTAGCGGGTTGTGGGTTTATAGGGGAATAGGGTGGGAAGTAATTTAATTATAATTAATTAAATATGTTAATTTATTTATTGGTATTTATTTAGAAATACTTGTTGATTAATTATTAATTGGTAATTAATTAAAATATATAGTTGGTAATTTATTGTAATTGATTAATTCATAAATATGTTAATTTTATTACATTATTTTCTGTAGTGGGTTGTGTGCTTATAGGGGAATAGCTTGGGAAGTAATTAAATTATAAGTAATTACATTTTTTAAATATTTTTTGTGTCTAATTTTTATTTATTTTTATATTATAAATTAATTTATTGGTAATTGGTAAATAATTAGTATTAGTAGGTAATTTTTATTATTATTTAATTTTTATTTGTAATTTTAATTAATTAATATGTTTTATAAAATTGTAAAATATTTAAATTATTTTGTAATTGGTATTAATATTTATGTTATTTATATTTATATATGAAGTATTTACTTTCCCTACTATTGCACTCACTGGAGTGGGAATAGTAATTTTTACCCCTACGCTATCCAACGCTTTCCCTACTGTTGCACTCACTGGAGTGGGAATAGCAATTTTTGCCCCTACGCTATCCAAAGTTTTCCCTACTGTTGCACTCTCTGGAGTTGGAATAGTAATTTTTACCCCTACGCTATCCAACGCTTTTCCTACTGTTGCACTCTCTGGAGTAGGAATAGTAATTTTTACCCCTACACTATCCAACGCTTTCCCTACTGATGCACTCCCTGGAGTTGGAATAGTAATTTTTACCCCTACACTATCCAACGCTTTCCCTACTGATGCACTCCCTGGAGTTGGAATAGTAATTTTTACCCCTACGCTATCCAACGCTTTCCCTACTGTTGCACTCTCTGGAGTAGGAATAGTAATTTTTACCCTTACGCTATCCAACGCTTTCCCTACTGTTGCACTCACTGGAGTGGGAATAGTAATTTTTACCCCTACGCTATCCAACGCTTTCCCTACTGTTGCACTCACTGGAGTGGGGATAGTAATTTTTACTCCAACGGTATCCAACGCTTTCCCTGTGGTTGCACTCTCTGGAGTGGGAATAGTTATTTTTACCCCTACGCTATCCAATGCTTTCCCTACTGTTGCGCTCTCTGGAGTGGGAACAGTAATTTTTACCCCTACGCTATCCAGAGCTTTCCCTACTGTTGCTCTTTCTCGAGTGGTAATAGTAATTTTTACCCTCTCACTATCCAACGCTTGCCCTACTGTTGCACTCTCTGGAGTTGGAATAGTAATTTTTACCCCTACGCTATCCAGCGCTTTCCCTACTGTTGCACTCACTGGAGAGGGAATAGTAATTTTTACCCCTACGCTATCCAACGCTTTCCCTAAGTGTTGCGCTCTCTGGAGTGGGAATAGTAATTTTTACCCCTACGCTATCCAACGCTTTTCCTACTGTTGCACTCTCTGGAGTGTGAATAGTAAATTTAACCCTCTCGCTATCCTACGGAAAAATTTTGTATATGTTTTGTTAATAATATGTATATATATATATATATATATATATATATATATATATATATATATATGACGGGAAAGCACTCCAATTAAGAAGAACTCAGAGGCCAGAGGGATTGCAGGACAAACAGCCGTTTATTTCACAGGTAAGCAGTGGCGGCGAATGCATTTCGGCTCTGTGGCCTTCCTCAGCGCCCAATCACTGTGGCATGTCCTCCCCCAAATGATCTTCTTCCTGTTTAAAATATTCTCCAGCATGAGAGTCCCCTCCCCCTCGAGGCAGTCGGCTCACCCTCCGTAGTTCTCCAAAGTTTTTGAACCACATCTCCCAGGATGCACTGTGACGGCTGGTCCGGGTGGGTGGTGTAGGGGAATGGGGTCCGCAGTAGGCTTTTGCTGGATGCAGGAAGACAGAGGTAGGCGCTCATCCAACACCTAGGAACATCCACGGCTGCCCGTACCTGGTCCCTCGTACCGTTGCTACCAATGACCGCACGCGTTGAATCCAATGAGCAGGGGCAGTCAATACGGGCTGTGATCCCTCACCGGTCAAATACCAGATACTCCCCACTGGAACGCTTGTGTCTCTGGCTGTCCCAACAGCTATCGATACCTCGATTGTTCAAAATTACTGCAAGCAGCATGTTGCCAGAATTGCTGGTGGGACACTTGAGTGCATCGGGGCCAACTGTACTGCGTCGTCTGGCTCGCGCAGAAAATATGACGGGAAAGCACTCCAATTAAGAAGAACTCAGAGGCCAGAGGGATTGCAGGACAAACAGCCGTTTATTTCACAGGTAAGCAGTGGCGGCGAATGCATTTCGGCTCTGTGGCCTTCCTCAGCGCCCAATCACTGTGGCATGTCCTCCCCCAAATGATCTTCTTCCTGTTTAAAATATTCTCCAGCATGAGAGTCCCCTCCCCCTCGAGGCAGTCGGCTCACCCTCCGTAGTTCTCCAAAGTTTTTGAACCACATCTCCCAGGATGCACTGTGACGGCTGGTCCGGGTGGGTGGTGTAGGGGAATGGGGTCCGCAGTAGGCTTTTGCTGGATGCAGGAAGACAGAGGTAGGCGCTCATCCAACACCTAGGAACATCCACGGCTGCCCGTACCTGGTCCCTCGTACCGTTGCTACCAATGACCGCACGCGTTGAATCCAATGAGCAGGGGCAGTCAATACGGGCTGTGATCCCTCACCGGTCAAATACCAGATACTCCCCACTGGAACGCTTGTGTCTCTGGCTGTCCCAACAGCTATCGATACCTCGATTGTTCAAAATTACTGCAAGCAGCATGTTGCCAGAATTGCTGGTGGGACACTTGAGTGCATCGGGGCCAACTGTACTGCGTCGTCTGGCTCGCGCAGAAAATATGACGGGAAAGCACTCCAATTAAGAAGAACTCAGAGGCCAGAGGGATTGCAGGACAAACAGCCGTTTATTTCACAGGTAAGCAGTGGCGGCGAATGCATTTCGGCTCTGTGGCCTTCCTCAGCGCCCAATCACTGTGGCATGTCCTCCCCCAAATGATCTTCTTCCTGTTTAAAATATTCTCCAGCATGAGAGTCCCCTCCCCCTCGAGGCAGTCGGCTCACCCTCCGTAGTTCTCCAAAGTTTTTGAACCACATCTCCCAGGATGCACTGTGACGGCTGGTCCGGGTGGGTGGTGTAGGGGAATGGGGTCCGCAGTAGGCTTTTGCTGGATGCAGGAAGACAGAGGTAGGCGCTCATCCAACACCTAGGAACATCCACGGCTGCCCGTACCTGGTCCCTCGTACCGTTGCTACCAATGACCGCACGCGTTGAATCCAATGAGCAGGGGCAGTCAATACGGGCTGTGATCCCTCACCGGTCAAATACCAGATACTCCCCACTGGAACGCTTGTGTCTCTGGCTGTCCCAACAGCTATCGATACCTCGATTGTTCAAAATTACTGCAAGCAGCATGTTGCCAGAATTGCTGGTGGGACACTTGAGTGCATCGGGGCCAACTGTACTGCGTCGTCTGGCTCGCGCAGAAAATATGACGGGAAAGCACTCCAATTAAGAAGAACTCAGAGGCCAGAGGGATTGCAGGACAAACAGCCGTTTATTTCACAGGTAAGCAGTGGCGGCGAATGCATTTCGGCTCTGTGGCCTTCCTCAGCGCCCAATCACTGTGGCATGTCCTCCCCCAAATGATCTTCTTCCTGTTTAAAATATATATACATTTATATATATACATATATATGTGATCAAGCTCCCTAGAGGAGTGAAACGCGTCGTCGGATGGACATTTGTCCTTTAATTTGAATAAAAACTTTACTCTGCCACCTATTTGTTGACTTGCATCTTCTTTTGGAAAACTTTCCGCTGCAGTGACGAGGTTGGTTTGGAGGTCCGCACCTGGTGTGTTTCCGTCACTCATTGACGGAACAGGAACATTTCTTTCATATATATATATATATATAATATATATATATATATTATACATACATATATATATATGTTTTAAAATTACATTTTTTTTTTAAATTTACATTAATAATGTATTTATTTTAAGTGTATTTAAGTATTTTAAGTATGTTTAAATTAATTATATTTATTATTATATTGCTTTTAAATTACTTTTAAGATATTTAAAAAAATCGATATTTTGACTGTCTATATTTTTTCCTATCGATATTTTGGAGTCGATATTTTTGTACTTACCTGTTTGTAGATAGGAAGTCAATATTCTGGCATTCTATATTTTTACCTCGATATTTTTGTAACTCGATATTTAGACTGTCGATATTATGTCAGTGATCCGGCTGCCCCTGCAATGGGGCGTCCCAGCGCTGGTTCCAAATCCCAAGACAAGGAGGAAATACAAGGCAGGAGGATTATGCCGGAAATAGCCAGGTCTTTACAACCTTTCTAAATGCCCAGTGGTTTTGGATACTACTGATGGTACCAGGGAGGGCATTACAAAGGGCCGATGCCAGGGCACGGAACAACCGACCACCCGCCCATGCTCTTCTAACTCGAGGAACACATGCCAGGTATTGATCTGCAGAGCGCAACGTGCGGCCAGGGAGGTAAGGGAATAGTAGATTGGATAGATTAGGGGGAGCTTGGGAATTGAGAATTCTGTGTGAAATGCACAGTGTCTTAAAGTGGATTCTCTTCTCCACCGGAAGCCAATGCAGCTTGTGGAGGGAGTTGGAGACTGAACGGGATTTAAGAAGGGTGAATAGAGTACACACCACAGCATTTTTCACCCTCTGAAGACAATTAATCCTTGCTTCGTTGGCGCTCAGGTACAGAGAGTTACAATGGTCCAGTCTCAAGAGTATGGTGGACTCGATAATAATCTGGTGTGTCTGTGCATCAAAGAACCCGAGCAGAGGCTTCCTCGTAAGAGCCCAAAACAGACACCAGCCATTGATTTTGTCTGTACCTGAAAAGTCAAAGTACTATCTATCCAGACACCCAGATTTTTTACTGCCTCCTACTGCCTCCTTAGGCAATGGGGGTGCCCCCAATGAGGCAGACCACCAACGATTGCTTCATATATGGGTGTGTCTTTCTAGGAGAAAGATCTCTGATTTGTTAGCATTCAACTGCAGGCAGCTGGCCGCCATGCAAACCGTAATAGCCACCCCATCATCCTGGAACTTGACCTTGTTGTGGCTAGAGTTGTTGGAAAGATAGATCACAAGCTGAGTATCATCAGCATAGGAAACCAGAGAGTGCCTGTTATCTTTTACTACAACCGCAAGGGGTTGTATATATATGTTGAATAGCGTAGGGCTAAGAGCGGATCCCTGCAGCACTCCATAACGTGCGTTAATCACCTGAGAGCCATAGGGGGGGGAACCACTTGAAGAGACCTTTCAGACAGAAACAATGTAAACCAAGTTAGGATGGCACCTCCAGTACCTATCTCCTGTAGGCGTTGCAACATTATCGCATGTGATATGGTGTCAAATGAGGCGCTTAGGTCGAGTAGGATCAGTGCTGAGGTGTTGCCCTCTTCCAGGTGGCCCCACAAGTATTCAGTAACTGCCAGCAGAGGAGATTTGGTGCTGTGGCGGGGTCTAAAGCCGTTCCGCAAGGAGTCCAATATTTCACTGGACTCCACAAATTCGGTTACATTTGAGTTGATGTGGGATTCGGTAATTGTTGCCCTAAAGGGAAGTAGGGAAATGGGGCAAAAGTTTTCTGGCTTGGATACATCAAGAGTTGTCTTTTTTTAACAGAGGAATAACCTTGACATGTTTCCACTCAGCGGGTACCACAGCTGACGACAAGGACAGATTTATCAGTTCACAGAAAATAGATTAAAGCTGTGGTAGAAATTTCTGGAACTGGTTCGGTTTAAGTGGGTCAGCTGGTAAGCCTGATTTTATTTTATTGCAAAGGGTGCACAATTCATCATGGGATAACGCTGGAAAAGAGAGTAATGAGGGATCAGGGAGACTAGTAAAAGCCTCAGGACCTTCATTGCCGGTAGTGGGGGGAAGATTTTGTAGATACCCTCAACCTTCTTAATGAAAAAGGTGGCCAGATCCTCACGCTTAATGTTTCGGGTAGTAGTGGGTTCTCCTGCCGGAGAAGGGTTTCTAAGGTCCTTTAGAAGGGAGAAGATACTTTTAGCTGGGTTGCTGCTGTTTTTAATTTTATCTGAAAAGTAGTCAGCTCTAGACTTTCGAATGAGTTTATGATACACCGTAAAAGCTGAATGATATTGTATCTTGAGAGCAGGATCATAAGAATGTCTTCAGGCACGTTTCAGTACCTTGCAGTTTGTTTCCACCTTGGTTAGTGTCTCGTTAAACAGAGGACTGGCAAGTGTTCTTAAACTATATGTATGTTTGCCTGGAATGCATTTGTCAGGAGTATGCATGAGCCATTCATGGAAAAGGCTGTTTGCTACTGTATCAGAAGGCATATGAGGTTTCTGAGTTAGTAGGAGATCTCAAAAGTGATTTGCATCCAGCTTGTGCCAGGTGCATTACAGAATGGGCTTGGGGCAAACACAGGATGTTGGGCCTTCACCCTGTAACTTCATGGAGATTAAAAAGTGGCCCAACCAGGCCATAGGGAGAGGGGGGGGTGAGCCTTTATAGATGGTATGTTTGTGAACAACGGGTCAAAGAGATGCCCTGATGAATGTGTAACACTAGGGACACATTGCACTAGCTGGCAAGCTGCAAGATCTGCCAAAAAATGGCAATCTCACTGTCTTGGCCGGCCTCCAGGTGCAGATCCAGATCCTCCACAATATTAAAGTTAGCAGTCTTGGTCACCAGTATGCCGACTAGATTAATTAACGTGTCACTAAAAGTTTTTGAAGGACCAGGGGGACAATAGATAAGCTGCCTGATAGGGTAAAGTTTCAGTTAAGTGTAACTTTAAAGAGGGTGGGCCTGGTCGATTGTGAAAAATGTCAACAGTCTTTGGGGCGTAATGTCTTTGTGATGTATTGTATTGTATTGTATTATATTGTACTGAGGACTTATATAGCGCACTATCACCCAACGGGTATCCTGACGCTCCGGTTACCCTGCTGACGCAGACTTGGTTACAGTCCTACAAGTAAAAAAAAAAATGACTGAAGACAAAGATAAGACTAGCTAATCTCTAGGAAAGAGCCATGTTTTCAACTTTCTGAAATTCAGCAGATTCTCAGTTTGTCTTAGGTTAAACAGTAATTTATTCCACAGACGTGAGGCTACAGAGCTAAATGATCTGCCTCCCAGCCGTGTATTTTTAAATCTGGCTGTAAACACCAGTTTTGCCGTTGATACGCGAAGATTTCTAGTTGGAGTATACCAAATAAACTTGTTCTGAAGTGGTTTAGGTCCAGCTTTATGTAGGGCCCTATGGACAATAAAGAGTGTCTTAAATTGCATTCTCTGCAAAATTGGTAGCCAGTGTAGATCCTTCAAAGCTAAAGATGCTGAGGATCTACGCTGTCTTTTTAAAGCCAGCTTGGCTGCAATTGTCTGAATTCTCTGTAGCTTTTTAATTAGAAATGTTGGGGCTGCAAGTAGCAAGGCATTACCGTAATCCAGTCTGCTCAAGATGACACTCCTCACCACCTGCGACCTAGCCGGAAGCAGACAGTAGTGGTAGTATTTTCTGTAAAGCTCTGATCAAGGATACACAGGTACCAACTATTCTGTTTACGTGTGAGTCCAGCTGTAGACTACTGTCAAATATTACCCCCAAATTATGCACAGACTTAGATTGAATCAGTGGGTTGTGTGTTGGGGTAGGCCAGAAATCATCCGGGAGTGAGCGAGAAATCTTGCTCACTGTACAGTTTACAATTTCAGTTTTATCTCTATTAAATTGTAGTGAATTGTCCCTGAGCCATTCTGTTGTTCTTAACATTCACTCATGGAATCTTTCCATTGATATTGCTTGAGATCCTTCTAACAAGAAGACAAGCCGTGAATAGTCCCCATACTTCACTACCTCAATCCCGAAGGATTTAATGATAGAGATAAGCGGGCGCAGGTATATGTTAAATAAAATCGGGCAATTGCCGATCCCTGGGGAACTCTGTGCTTTATGGAGTGATACAAAAGGTTGAATGGTTACTGCCTGCTGTCTAGCTGAAAGATATGACTAAAACCAATTGAGCACCAAACCATCAACTCCGGATTCCTTAAGCCTTTTCAACAGAATGTGATGATTAACTGTATCCTTGCATAGCTACAATCATATTTTTCATACATTCAGGTTTGGATAAATCCTTCACTATATTGAATATGGCTTTAACCCTGTTGGTTGCCTGTAAGATAGTTTTCTCGTAATATTAGGCTTTAGCCTTAGTAATTGCTCCTTTATGTGAATTCAGTGCTATTTTCAAGGTTATTTTGTCGCTTTCCTTATAGCATTTCCTCTCTGCCTGCTTACATTTTTTCCTTTGTGCCTTTAGCTCCACATTATACCATGGGGCTGATGGTTTATCCCTGTTTTTTAGGGTTTTCATTGGGATCAGTTGATCAAGTGTTATATATCTGGTAATGGAAATTAAGATAGTTTTCTTCCACAGATTTATTAGTGTCAAAAGGGCTGTTTTCAGAGCATAACGAAAGTTGCTTAATGTTCCCTAATTTAGCCCAATCCCGTCCCTGTGGGGTATCACTCAAATGAGAGATTCTATTACTAATTTTAGGAAGTAATAGCAGGAATTGCGCAAAAAAATGATCCGTCCAGCACAACGGTAATATTTCTCCCATCACTACCTCCGTGTGCTATGCGGATAGTAGGTCTAATACATCCCCTCCCTGATGTGTTGGTTGTCGTACCAGTTGATGCATGTTAATATTCTCACATGCTTGTATTATTTTCCTCAGGGCCAGGCCAGAACTCCCATTTTCCCAGACGTTAAAATCACCCAAGATAATCATTCTGGAATGAGTAAGTGAGCAGTTATATATAGTGTCAATTAGGGCTTGGTATTGAGGGCTCAGTCCTCCAGGGCGTCGATAGCACACCATCCCAGAGACCAGTTGTCCCTTGATATCTTTAAGGTGGAATCCTAACATTTCAATGCCCTCCACTTCGTCAATATTAAAGGGGGCAAAATTCCATTTCTCTTTGTATATTACGCCCACCCCTCCTCCTCTTCCACTAAGTCTCGTTTTATGGAACACTTTATATTTCGAGGGGCAAACTAGCCCCAATTGGACATTTGAGTCTGACCGTGTCCAAGTTTCTGTTAAGAACAGAGCATCCAAATCATGGTCCTCCAGTAACATATAAATATCTTGAGGATGTTTTATTAGAGACCTAACGTTAATTAGCCTGCATTTGAGGCTGTCTGATGACATAGTGGTCGGGTGGGCCCTGCTTTCTCTTCATTCTTTACCTCTGTGTCCCACGCCACCTTACTCACCGAAAGTAAGAAGTTGCTCCCTCGTATAGCACTGTTTGACATTCCCACTTGGACAATACTTATAATACAAACAGTTCTGTCGGGTACTAAGATTATATTTCTTGAGAAAGTAAGGTTACTCAAAAGGACTATGCAAACAATGAAGAATCAATTGTAATACACACACAAACCAAAAAGAGTATTGAAGAGCTTTTATAAATTATGGAAAATACCCAAATGTACATTTGCAAGGCTGTCATAGAATATATACATTGTGACAAGTAATATGTGACAAAGGTGACTTTGGTGCTCAGTGCTGTGGTGACTGGGTAATATATACAAGGTGATTGGGGAAGGGAGGGTAGGGGTTGTGGCCCCTAGGGGTTGTGGCCAGAAATATACTATTTTCACAGTTCAGTGCGGACTTAATTAATGAGTCTCATCGCAGGATATCTCAACTGGTCTACGATTCAGATTGTCGACGTTTCAACCCTAAATCTGCACTGATGGTGTGTCAGTGCGGGACTTCATCAGGACTTTGACAGAAAATGGACAGCCTAATTAAGCACAGGTGGACTCAAAGGGTGCCAGTGTGGTCACTCTCAATGGTAGGGCTGTAATCCTAGCAGGAGCCCGAAGTCTCCTTCACTCAGTCAGACTAAATTCAAATGGTGTAGAGGCTGTGTGTATCAGGTCTCATCAATTTGATCATGATTCAGGTTTAAGTTCAAATGGTGTGGAGGCTGTCTGGTTCACGTCTCCACACTTGGTCAGGATCTGCTTAAAATTCAGATTGTGACTTGAAATCTCTTCCTGCCGCTGCAGGCTGTGTATATATCAGGTCTCATCAATCGATCATCATTAAGGTCTAAGTTCAAAAAGTGTTAGGGCTGTGTCATTAACGTCTCAACACTTGGTCAGGATCTGCTTAAATTCAGATCAAGACTGTGGATCTGTGGGCGTGCGCGCTTGCATTTGCTCTCCTTAAATAGGGAGGAGCATTTTGTGGGAAGGCAACTGGAACCCTGACCAAGATGGCACGTGCTCGGTGACCCGCCCTAACAAGCGGAGTATACGAGCTCACCTTGGCCAGTTAAAGTGCGAGTGCAGGTTAGAAGTATATGTGCAGCAATACAAGATTTCTACCACAGGTAAATTTCAAACCCAGTGTAGTTTAAAAGCACTTAAAAAGTGAGCATTAAAAATTGCAGTGTCACTTTGTGCAAAAATCTTTGCAATCCAGTCCTCTAAAAACAACTCCAACGATTGCCCATCAACATTCTCCGGGAACCCAATGAACCTCAAATTATTTTTACAAGGCTCGCACTCAGTCTTCAATCCTCTCCTCCAGCCGGGTAGTTAACTTCTGCAACGTCAACACCGAGTCTGCTAGTATTCACACTTCCTGTTGCAAGTCCACCACATTTTGCGCAGTAGTGGTGACTTACCACAGGTCCACTCTAAGGAGGTATACTTCATCCACCACTGAGTCTAATTTCATAACCAGGTCTTCCCATGGCCCCTGTATGGCCGGCATCAGACCCGCAAGCGTCTGGGCTGAGCTCGCAGGGGCTCCCCGCTGCCCCTGGGTACCTCGCTGTATCCTCCGGGTGCCTGGAGTGGGTATAATTTACAATCTTGCTGGCCTGCGTTGGCTTTGCAAATGTCTCCTTCCCCATGATGTTTTGCAGACAAGAGCTGTGTCCCCTCGCCATACTACCCCACCAACAATGACCTATGTGCCTCCTGGTCAGAAACTGCAGTGCACAGTCCCCACTGTGTCGTGGAGGAAAATTGCTCTCACCCAGGGATCATGATGGGGGACCTCATCAGCCTCAACTAACAGGTTGTCAGGGTTCGGGCCTCTCCTTGCGTCCAATACCGCGCTTCCAGGGAGAAAATCCCCTCCAAAAAGTTTGTTCGGGGAAACGAGGTCCCTCAAGCTTTCCTATTTTATTCTCTTATCACCACCACTACTCACTCAGGGGTCAGCCCTTAGGGACAGCAGTTTCCACCCGAGGTCCAGTAGGCCTCACATGGCTTCCATTAGGCCCCACCCGGGCCTTCTTCAGGGACAATGTGCAGGCACCGAACGGAGCAGGGTCTCTCACACGTCTGCCGCCCGGGCCAGGCCCAGAGTGGGAGTCCAGGGCACAGCGCCTGTCGCCTATGGGGCTTCAGCTCTCTGTTCCAGATCCCGTCTGGCCTCTCATGCCATAGTACAAGTCTGCAACATGCATCCCTCTGCCTGCATACAGCAGCTGCTCAGCCGGTCTCGGCCCCTTGTTAATATTAGGCCTGGGTAGAATTTCAATTACTCCGGACGAATTCTTCTTGACTCATTTGAAGTCATTATGAGTAATTTGTATGTGTTCTGTTGCATATTGCTCGTTTTTTCCCCACAAAATGCATCTTCACATCTATTGTAGATGTGAGGAGGGATTTGTGTGCTAAGAAAATAGCGCTAAATGCAGAAGTACTATTATCGTGTAATTCTTCTTAATCTTGTGTATTTTTGGGGTAATTCCATGTGATTACACTACAAGGAATTAAGCAAGTGGCACTCCCACGTTAATAGGTCAAAAATCCCTTGCATAGGAGGCCATTCTCCCATGTATCTATTGGTATGCGTGGCATATGTGGAGAAGTGTGGCTCAATGATCAGAGCGGCAGACCCTGATGCAGAGGTCTAGCCCGGGACCAAGGTTCAATTCCCCGCCTCGGCGGGTCTTGGCCTCAAAAATTCCACGGACCTGATAATTCTCGCCTCGGTGCCTATTCCAATCATGGAGTCCCACTCTGCAACTCTGGGCAATAGCTTGCTCAATCTCCACAACAGCCCTGACAACGCTAAGGATGCCTGGCCTCCACCTTGGGGGTGCCCAGGAGTGGACGCCTCACAGGGAAAGCCAGGATGAGTTCCACTGCGGTATTCGTACAAGCGCCTTGAGACCCTTGCGGGTGAGTAGTGCGCTATACAAGTATCAATTTACATAGTACTATGCCAATCTACGAATAATAGTATGTATTGGTTCAGAAAAACATTTTAAAGTACATATTTTAAAATGTATATTGTAGACAATTTAACCCCTAATAAACGAAGAACCTTTCTTATAAAAGCAAATGTTTAAAAAATCTAGCTGTTAAAAAATAAGATACATTGATGATGTAAGGAGCGTTCATTATTGTAACATTGTTAACTATGTTGCTACTGTGCATCAGCTAGTAATTCAAGATCCATGTATAGTGAATGTGTGACAATTGACACTGGATATATATGGTAGACACATTTAGCACCTATTTTACTATGTGCTAAACATGAATGGTATTGGCAGCTCTGGAGCTCGTTTTGTTTATACTCTTCATCATAAAATAATATTAACAGGTTGCATCTCGTGTATTTTCAGCAACGTCACCTTCTCTCTTGGGCAACAAAATCTGCTAATTGAGCTTTTTGCCCTATAGAGAAATCATCTGGTAATGCGTGCTTCCTTTAGAACCTGTGAGCTTCAAACTTTTCATCTGTTTCCCTAGTGAGCTGCCAATGTTTAATTGTTTTGGAACAGCACAGTTTTGGCAGGAAACAGGATCCCCAAGAGGCCTATTTGAAACATCCGTTCAGGAAGGACAGACAAAATGGAAGCCAGAACCACCAGGGTGTGAACTGTTAACAGGGTACACGTTGTTCTGCTTAGGAAAAATGTGGCGTCACAACTGAGCTACTGTGGTTTGCGGGCAAAAAGTATGACCAAGAGGAGACACCGTGAGAAGTGAGGGTGGGGTTCTGATTCACTTGATTTCATAAAACATAAACATACAAATATTGTGAATAACTGAAGACATTTCCCCACAAGCCCTCTTCATTGAGCATGATTGTGACTTTCCATGGCAGTGAGTGGTCTTTATTGCCAGCCGAATTTTAATAATCAGAGATGTAGAACAGGTACCCATGCAGTTGTCTGAAGACAGTGCTTCAAGGAAGGGGCTTTTTTTTAATAAAAATGTTCCTTGTTCGTGTTCGCAGGTAGACTGTGCAATTTTCCTTGGTGTCTACATATTGTCATCCATATGTTTTTTTTATAAATATGCTGGTTTTCATATTATTTAGTGCATGTAAGTTACTGTCTGTTCAATGCCCACTCATGTACACCTTCATTGCTGGCGGTATAAACTTCTTTTTCCAAATTACTTTCTTGATTTCAAACACAAAACGACATTTGTTTGAGCCCCATTCAGTACCAAGTTGGAACATTTAAGTCACTGGTTGGCGCATGTCTGCCGTGCATTGTCTCAAACATCGACATGTCATATCAATACATATCAATACATCACAGAATCCCAACTGCCTCTTAGGCAATCTACTCAACAGCAGGTTGCATGTCATTTCCCCCTGATGTTTCCTCTATTGCCTGTTGCAGGCTAATTTCCACGATGTTCCATTCCATAAGTTCCCCCAGCATCCCTCCATATGTCAGCCTTTATTCTCTAGTCTCTCGCCATTTGGTTGGTAGTCTACTAGCTATCCATTTCAATGCAATACATTTTTTAGCGACCGCCAATTCTAGCTCCATCACCTTACTCATAGTTTTAGCGTGTTTAGAGGGGAGAACAGAACTCAATAGACATAATTGCACCGTCGGCTGCAATGACATTCAGGTCAGATCACTCAGTTTGGAGACCACCTCTCCCCAAAAATATTGTTCCACCCGACAGGTCCACAACATGTGCATGTATGTGCCCTGCATTTGTGACATATATTTGTTTTCGACAGATCTATTTTGTGTAACCAGTGTAAAGTCCTATAGTCTCCATGTAAACATTTATTATGAATCAACTTCAGCCTCATATTACTGCTGACTGTTTACAATTGCTGAGTATGCTCCCTCATTCACGCTCCCCCCAGTTCCCCTCCTACATCCTTTTCCCATTGGGTTTTTAGGGTAGCCATACAACCCTTTGTGATTGGGACCTATAACATGTAAAGCTGTGAAATGAGCTTGCTTCTTCCATGAATGTCAGGTAATGTCTGGTAAAGTATATGCGTTTCTGGCTCCTGTACAAATCCGAGGGAAGCCTTCTGAAGGGCTGCCATAATCGCAGCATATGCAAGAAAGCAGCTGTTGGCTACACCCCCTCTGTCACAGAAGGCTGCATATCCAATCAGCACCATCCTTGTACAAGTCTCCTGAGCATTGAGGGATATTGCCCCCCACACCTATGCCTCAGGAAGGTCAGCATCTCAGGGCAGATTCTTTTGTTCCAAGGAACCAATTGCTGCAGCTATATATACTCGCTGCCTTCCTCCCTGAACACTTGATTCCAAACTTCTAGAACCTTCAATACTATCAATGGTTAAAGAGCCCTTTCTTTGCAGGAGGCCAAAGGGAGTGCCAGCAATTTAACATGTTGAGATAAGCATTTATGGTATTCTTATACTGTTGATGTTGATGTTGAGGAAACTTGCAATGACGTACACGCTACACAAGGAGTTGAATAGATCAATATGAATGTTTTCATGGAATTTGAATGTGCCCTGAGAAGTATAGTAAATTATTATGCTAATCTGCCTAAGAGTAAAATTGACATAGCTCGTAAATAGAAAACTCATTCGTTGTGATGAAATTAATGTTATAATTTAATTATTACATCCTCTATTATGTTGTGGTAGTGTAAAGGAGGACTGTAAATACTTTTGTCAAAAATGTCTGTGTGATGAAAAATGTGATAAAAAATTACGAGGGCAGATATGCATTTATGGAAGTAAATTTTGATGTGGGGGAGGGTCTATTAATTTCGACTTATGTGTAAAGACCTAAAGTATAACTAAATTAAATTAGCAGCGGTTTTCATATCCTTCAACTTAGGGTGTTCAGCTAGATAGAACTGTAGCCTCAGCTGTAGTCTGCAAGTGTAGGGAAGTGTCTACTTTGTGGAAAGATAAAAATTTACGTGCGATGTGGGATGATTTGCATCAGAGGGATAGATTATTGGCTTTTCTTTCAGCATTATATGGATCTTTTCAAGGATTAAGTGTTTAATATGCTCATAATCTTTAATGTGTTGAGTTGCAGATTGATGGGATTTTAATTTCTGATCATTTTGCTGTTTTGTACTGGAATTTGGGAGGAAGCTGGTATGGGTACCAAAAGATGTTTCTGTTCTGTCACTGACTTTTTAAAAATAAATTGTTGCTGATGTAAGTAATCAGGTTTAGTGGTATAATCAGGAGAATGAAGCTAGTATCATTTTTGTAGGTTTTCATCTCCAGTCCATGACCAATTTATGGACTTCAAAAAAACTGTAATTTTATGAAAACTGTAGGTGTAAACCTGTGACTTGTAAACTGCTTTTTCCATTGAGAGTCATTCTCCAGCAGAACAGAACACAACAATGATACAGCTCATGCAGCTCACAGACTATTTATTTGTGAATGTTACAAGTGTTGTGGATCAATACTGCAGTGTTTTAAAATGGTTCTTTGGAGCAGATGCCATGCATCATTCGCTAGAGTTAAAACAATGTATACTGCAATCGATGATTACTATGTTGATTGCAGAAACTCATTTAGAGAGTACTTTCCAAAGGTGATGTACAGATTATAAAAATACACTTTTACCTCTTATTTTATTTGTTGGTAGCCCTCACCTGCATGAAGTACATTGTTGAAACCAAATTTTTAAAGACCTAATATGTGAGGACCGTGACGAATATTATCACTATTATTTTCTGTTCTTCTCTAGTTTGAGGAAAACCATTTTTCTTGACTTTGGTTGTGTTTGTTACTTTTCAGCCTTCTCTCTTCAATAACATACTCTCCCAGGCCGGAGCGCAGGAGACCCGAGTCACTGATAACAGCAGAAAATGACAGTGAAAGGGGAGAGAAGAACGGGAAGAAGGTGTGCTTCAACGTAGCGGGAGATGAGCAGGAAGATTCAGGACACGACACCATCAGTAACCGAGATTCCTACAGGTGATCCGAATTGCTCGAAGGAGCCAGGCTTTTAAAATCTTCCGCTTGCATAAATCCTGGTCGTGCAGCATAAACTCTCTTCTAGGTTCACATGCTCAGAATTATTCTACCCAATTAGGGGTTGGGACTGCAAGTGTATTTATGTGTTAAGTTTGCTTTTTACTTAAATTTGGGCAAGACTGTGCTCGTTTTCACTGGCATATCTGTATTCTTCTAATGGAAGTTTTTTACTATGAAGTCTGCAGAGTAGTGTTCTTGAAAGTACAGGGTGGGACCACCATGAGGCCCCAGAGGAGGCCCATGGTGTAGCAGATTTCTTTCTAAAGCACACAAACTGAGTTCGACTGTGAACCAAAGTAGTATGTTTGATAGATGATAGCATGATACGCTTAAATGGACAAATGCATGTTTTGACTGGAATTGTAAAAATCCTTCACACACATGGGGCAGAGTGTGAGTATCGTACAAGGATATATTACAGCAAGAAGATCTCTTTTCTTTTGGTGTCTTCCTTCTCCATGACATTCTCTGAGAAATCATGAGAACAAAACTGGGTCTTGACTCCTAACCAGCAAGGCTAAGTCAAATGTAAACTGAACCAACAACACGAATGCCAGTACTGGACTAACTTAATTTCTAATCGCCAAAGATCTGTTATGAATAAAACATATCAGTCTGATGTAACATTTGTTACTGATTTATTTATTTATTTCAATAATTTTTCAAAAGATTTCTTATCTTTTCTTCATCTGTGGAGGAGAACGCTCGGCGGCACAATTCATTTGTAGGCTCCGCTGATTATAACTAAACTGAAGCAATGATTCGCTTCAATACAGGCTACGAAAAATCCCGGCCAACCGACAACTACGCTAAGACCGGGTACCCAAAGCCAACACCACAAAGCGTGAAGACCTTTTGGGATAACTCCACATCTGACTATATTGTGACATCATACACAGGAGAATTAAGAAATCGTGTTTGGTCCTGAGGAGAACCCCGTAACTAGGGGGTTCGAAACACGTCGACCTCGTAGGTCTAGTGTCAGTCGTAAAAATCTAAAGTACTGAGTCAAACACAATACGATCTGTTCTGACCAATTACTGCTGTTCTCAACATTACAAATGACAATGTATACTGCATTATATGATTTAATGAAATGTTTATATTGACACGGACCCATACCTCAGAGGTATTTGTTTTGTTTGTAGGAACATGAGTGGTATGTCTGTGGTGTGAAAGATTCAGCGTGGATGTGTTGTATAGTGGTTTATGATCTGTATTGTAAAAATTTGTATATTTTGTATATATTTGGGATATGCACAAGAAATTCTTTTTGAAAAAATAAGAAATCTTTTGAAAAATTATTGAAATAAATCAGTAACAAATGTTACATCAGACTGATATGTTTTATTCATAACAGATCTTTGGCGATAGAAATTAAGTTAGTCCAGTACTGGCATTCGTGTTGTTGGTTCAGTTCACATTCTCTGAGAAATGGCATGGGTGTTGCATTTAAAGGGGAAATTAGAAATAGTATTTATGTGGAGATTGACTTTCATTACTCTCTGGTGGTGGGGATGTTTTTACCTCATATCTGTTTCTTTCTTTAGAGTGTAGGGTTTGAGTTTCTTAAGGTTGTCATTGGATGTGGCACTTGAAAAGTGAAGTTTTGATTGTATTTGCTGTCCTGCTTCATCTAATATCTCGGCTCTTAAACTGCTGAAAGTAGCTGAAAGAAAAATATAAATTCCAAACAAAATAAAATACAAAACAATATATAAAATTAGCTTTACTTTAAATAACTGTTGCATCCTATGTCACCCTTAGGAAAGTGTTTCTGACATATGTGGCTGGCCAACAATGTAGAGATGCTGCGCTCCTAGTAACCCTCCATTCTTTCCTAATGAACCATCCTATTCTATAAGCCAATTGCACTTAAGAAGGGCTGTATTTTCCCCGCTGTGCATTGTCTCTGCTGGTGGTTAAAAAAAGCCCTCATTCCATGAGGAAAAACTGTAGTTTCTTTAATACTTTTCCCATGCCCCTCATTAAAGTTTTCTGGTGACAGACTTCTATTTAGATGCTGGGCGTAACCTGCTCAGTGGTAGTAATGGATCTAGGTGATGGGAGGACGCCGCCAAATGTATCCTTTTTCAACCCTGAGTGCTGTGGAGACCATGTGAGTGCCTACCACTGCCCCTCAAAATGAAAGGCAAATTTGGATGGGGAAGGGCAATCCCACCATCTTTATGGCAGCTTAAGCCCTGGAGTGCATGGCGCTGCATCTTGTGTGAAGGTTTCGTTTATCTGGGCCATACTCTTTTGTTCCTCTGGATAGGTAGGAGACCCATGAAGCCCCATTTCTGTTGATCATGCACTCCATTCACTTTTCATAATGAATCTTCCTTTCCCCTAGAATATAATTTCAGTGTCTTGCTTCTCATGAAAATAATTCTCTCAAATTACTTGTGAACAGATGCTCTTCGAAGTAGCACTTTACAAAGTTCCAATGCAATAGCGAGCTTTGGCCACAACCATTATAATCAATAATAAAACTAGATTTAAACAATCTTTATTTATATCATATAATTATGTAAAATGTCTGGGTGGTTTAAAGTACTGGGCTTTACAGACACGTTCTTTCCAAGTTAAGTAGGTGAGTCTTCACAACATTTAAACTCAAGGTGGGAAGGTGTGGCTCTAGGATGGCAAGGGATGGACTATGTAGTTAAAATGGTTTGAAGCTAGAAGGGGCAGATGGGCTACTTTGAACATTCTTGCCAGGGCTGATTTTGGTTTCCACTCTAGCCCTTGATATTGATGTTGCAGGAACATTAAGGTACGGGGGCAGTCATGAGGGCAGGTACGTGTGAGAATTGGAGAAGATGTTAATTGCTGTAGTATGGGTCGGAAGTGTAGGTGTAGGATAGTGAGTGGTAAGATCGGTTTGACAATGATTGCTGAAGTCTACTTTGAAGTCACACAGGTTGATAAAAGGGTTGGGTGTGGGGTCTGTCTCTAGGATGGAGTCAAGGTCCTTGAGGAAATTATCTGTTGTGCTAATGGATGCTTTTTAGTCCCACTGTTGTAAGATGTAATTACTTGTTTATTTTAGTCGTTTTCAAAGGAGGGTGGGTAATGCACAGGCTTAAATGAGATGGATATGCTTAGGAGGCCCCTAACAACTGCATTTATACTATGTTCTTGGCGCATGGAGGAAGGTAGCATAGTCAGTGTGCAAGGCAGTTGTGCTCACAGTATTTTTTTGGCCAGTACATATTTCAGATATAGTGATTAACTGAAAGGGAGGGGAGATAAGTTAGTCAATAATATTGGAGCTGTTGCATGTAGATCAGTGCCAAATGGCCAATATGATACAGCATGTAAGTGTTGGAAGGAAGACAATAATATATATCTTGATAATATCTCGATATATATCTCGATACTATCTCGATGGGATAACAATGGGCCTCAGCACTCTTCACCCGGCCTCCCTAGTACCGCTGAGGGTGTAACAAGAATGCATCCTTCAACCTGCGGGACCCCTAGGTCTACCCCCAGAATACCAGCTCCCACAGCCAAATGCTTACTTTTAGACCTGCGGCGCTATATCCCTCCATAGGATAAGATTAACTGTTTTAGGAAAATTTATGAAACTGTTTAAAAGTAACTAAATAACAAACCTGTTTTTATTTGCCGGTTTACAGGAAATGTCCCAGTTCGGTATCCAGGTATACTGCACTGTGTAAGAAAAGTAATCTGTAATCTACTCGACATTCTACTAAAAATTCAATACAGTGTATATGTACTGTATTTCAAAGCATTTCATTAGTAGTATCTCTACTGTAATCCAAACAAAGTGCCTATACAATTACAACACAAACTGTTTACAAACTGCAGTACTACTGTAAGATGGCCGCCGGGTAGGAGCTCCCGGCGGGAGCTCCAAGTGCTGGGGATCCCAATTTTGGTTTTTATCCCCGTTAGCACCCGGCCCGCGTTTTGTGCTAAGCAACACAAGAGTAACTGGAACAAGTAATTGGATTTGAAGTAACAGTAACTTCCTTATCTGCCTGGCGGTGGACGTAAGCTGCTGAGGATCCCCGACTTGCCTGGAAGCTGAGCCTTGCAGGAGAAAACGAGCCACCCACACCTTCCTCCTCGGTCCCTGGGCTCCCCCTGGCCAGCTTGCAGAGCACGACACGGATGTCTATTGCCTGGAGTCCGCAGCGCTCGACCGGTGCACGTTGTGGCTGCTGGTGAGCCAGTGGCTGCCTGCGCGATGAGCTGTGGCTGTGCATCAGAGGTATCCGACCCGCCGGCAATCACCACCGCTAGCGCCGGTCATCGTGGAATTGGAGCCTGACCGGGATCAATGCTGGCGCCGGACGGATGACGGGAACCCCACTGCGGAGTGGTCCTGCCTGCCTACAATCACCACCGAGACCCCCGGTGCCCCGTTGGGAGCTGTGCTGTCCTGCACGCTAAGCTCCTGCCCAAGTGCTGCTCCGGGGCCCCCGGGCTCCGGGTTGGATTCTTCACAACGCGGCGACACCAGTGGAAGCAAGCGCCCTGCTGCCAAGGCGAGCTGCAATCACCGTATGACCCCCGGGGCCCCACGGGCTGTCCTGCCCGCTGAGCTCCTGCCTGTCTGCTGCACCGGGGCTCCAGGGCTCCGGGACGGAAACTACACAACTCGGCGACTCCAGTGAAAGCAAGCGCACTGTGGCCAAGGTGAGCTCTGTGTCCCCCCCACTCTACAAGCTGAGCTCTGGGCCCCCCCCCCACTCCACTCCCTGAGATAACGTGGAGCCGCGATCTGGGATGCAACTTTGCAGATGGGGGGGGGGGGAGAGCGGTCTGAACGAGTGCAGGTGAGAGAGGGCAACCCTACGCCCGTGAGTCTCTCGGTGAGATTGTGGATCATTGCTCACACCGTGTCTCTCAGTCGGATGCTCTGCCGCCACCCCCTCCCCTCCCCCCACCCCCCCAATAATCAACATACAAGTATAAGTTCCCAAATGCCGCGTCTGCACAGGCGAGTTGGTGAATCGCCCGTCCTGATTAACACAATTGCAGCATGGTGAGCAGATGTTCATGAGGCTCCTGAAGCGTTATGCAAGCAAATAACCTCTTTGATTGCCCTGAATGTACTACCACAGTGGTACGGGCATGCAGAATTGTTTCTGTGGACAAAGCGGTCCCTGCACTCTCCACTAACTAAAATGGCGGGGGCCATAAAGAAGAGCCATAAATCGCCTCCACTGCCCACCAGATGACCATGAGGCTACATAACAATGAGCTCAGGGGTCACCAAAATAGAGATAAGACGCCCTCCTCTCCTCCTTGCAACACTGGAGCTGTACCTTCTCCTCCCCACCAACTAACACAGATGATGGACTAACCCGACCTGCCCTAGAGTAGAAAGGGAAACCTAACTCTCTAAAAGTCTTCAACAACAGACAAAGGACTACTACAAAGGACGCTTGTTTCTGTATGTGCTACTCGGGCGGCCATCTGAACATAACCTAAGAACTGGCCTTGTTATACCAATCCCACCCACCACAGACTGTACATAGCTCTGTATCTAAATCTTCGTGTGATTAAGTGTCTGCCTTTTATTGCAGTATTATATTCTCATGGTATGTAATTCTTCGCATGATTAAGTGTCTGCCTGTTATTGCAGTATTATATTCTCATGGTATTTTATACATTTTGTGTAACCTGCACCCATTTTCACGTCTTCCCCACCGGTAGTGCACAGATCGTGACCTCATATTTCACCGGTTGCTCACTAGAGTCATATGTGTCTACTGTAGCCTTATGTTTGCACCTATATTGGTTGCGGTATATCCTTAATATTTTACTCCAGTATATCTATAGTAGTACATTCTTATTTGCATACTGTATAATTTGTAAGCTGCACCCATCTCACTTTTATCCCTAATATGCACTGTCTGCTACCTCATATACTTTGTTCTTTTGTAAGCTGCAAACGCTCTTTCTCAGGAATGGCACCCAGGATCTGGAACTCACGCCCTCCCGAAACCAGACTCATCTCCTCCATCGCACTTTTTAAGAAAGAAGTAAAAGCTATTCTCATGGCCAAATACACTTGACCTATTAACGTTATCCGTAAAGACTCTGCACCAACCTGTATTATTCTGCACGTTCCCTACGACTGTGTTTTACCTGTATTATTGACTTACCTGGCTATCTATGCACACATCTATCTGTAATACTTGCATTATTGATGTACCTGTTTTACTTTACTCCCTAATGACCTGAGTTTCACTCCCGTGGTGGTATTCCCTGCTTTGTAAAGCGCTCTGATATCTGCAAAGATCTTGTTCGCGCTATATAAAACTTTCAAAATAAATAAATAAATATCTTTTCTTTCAGTGTTTTTCAGCTGGATTACAGTTCAATGTTTTCTTTTTCAGTGACTGCAACAGCAACAGGAACTCTATAGCCTCCTTCACTAGTGTCTGCAGTAGCCAGTGTAGTTCATACTTTCATAGCGATGAAATGGATTCAGGTATGTAAAATTTTTTTTTTTTTTTTAAATTATATTTTTATTGCAGAGTTATAAACCACAGGATACAATTAAACAGCCAGTGCACTTGTGGGCTCCCCCCGTCCAATGACAGTTCACAGTTGTACACAGCCATTCAGCCCGAATCCCGGGGGCCGGGCGGCGTATCACATCGCTCAAAAGGAACACATCACAGTGTACGTCCCAGTGGGACCCTGGCGGAAGGTCGTTTTGTGTATCTGCTTTCACCCCCCCACCCACAACAACACTCCCGTCAGCCATCTCCGTGATAATCAATGAAATCGCCCTTGCCGGGGCCTGCCCTAGGCTATATGGGTCTTCGCACCTGGCCGTTCCACCCAGTCAGCTACCCCCCACTCAATGCCCACCGCCCCAGTAGGTCCAAGGCCCAACAAGCAACCCTCCAATGGCTTCCGGCCCTCCCCAAACCCCCTACAACCAACCCCCCCAAAGCCCCCCCTCCCCTGGCAACTGCTAAGGTGTGTGCTTCGCCCTATCGAGTTGGATGGGTCCACTACAGTGCGTAGTACCATACTTCTGTGTTCGCCCCGCGGTGTCCAGCGGCTTAGTTCTCGCCTTCCTCATCCTCAACCAAAGAATCACGCAGAGCCTGTACCACTAACTCCCATGCACGCGCCGCATCCAGTGCCTTCTCATTCCCCAACTTTACCGCTTGCTTCATCCGGAGCACACTCTCGCAGTCAGACCACCGCAGCAACTCATTCTTCCATCTACGCAGTGAGGGACCACCCCTGGACTTCCAGTGCCGCGATATTTCCCTCTGTGCCAATATCAGACCCAGGTCTATGAATTTACTTGTCACCTTGGTGTGCTTAGTATGCGGGAACCAAAGCAATAGGCACGCCGCCATGTCGAATTCTACCTCCCTGTCAGTCACTTCATTCAGGAGTTCCCCTACCTCCGCCCAATAGGTCCCCAGTTGTGGGCACCCCCAAAACAAATGGTCCATGTCCGCCCCTAGGGACGAACACCGGGGGCAACAGGCATCCGGCACCCGAAAGTACCGCTGTAGTTTCTCAGGAGTTAAATAGGCCCTATGGAGCACATAGAAATGAACCTGCTGAAAGCGCGCGTTCCTAGTGCCCTTCCATGTGCGTCGCAGGATATGGCCCCATGCCGTATCCGGTATGGGCCGGCCAACGCTCACCTCCCATTTAGCTTTGAGCCCGTGGAGTGGTTCCAGCCCTTCGTTCAGCATCCTATTATGGAGGCACGTCACAGCTTTGAATGTCCCAGCCGCCATTACCACATATTGGCACGCCATAGTCGTCGCGGGTTCCAAGAGCCCCTCTTTCCAGTGCTTTTGTACGGCAGCCACAACTGCCGCATGTAGGAGGAAGCCCCCCTCAGGCAGTCCGAACTGGTCCCGTAGGACTCCGAATGGCGCCAGAGCCCCATCTATGTACAAGTCGCCCACCACCTGCAACCCCGCCTCCTCCCAATCCAACAACGGGGACCAATCTCCTCCGTGCGGCAATGCCGTCAACATCCCGATCGGGATCTCCGGGGCGTAAGGCCGCGATGCCCCCGCTCTCCGAAGGCTCCTCTGCCAGCACAGCCGGAGCGTCCGCTCTTCCATGGTGAGGGCCCGTAACTCGAGCCGCTGCTGCATAATGATGTATGACAGCACGTGGCGCTGTATCCCCCGATCCCGGTCCTCCTCCGGTCCCCGGAACACCCTGGCTACGTTCTGCGTTAGGACCTGCAACTGCGCCGCTAGATAATACAGCTCTAGGTCGGGCACGGCCATGCCCCCTTCCAGCTTGGGGCGAAGTAGCGTGCTCAGGGCTATTCTGCGGCGGCCATGCCCCCACAGAAAGCCAGTTATCATTGACCGCAGTTCCCTAAACACCCCCTGGGGGATCCAGACAGGTAGCGTTCGGAAATAATAGAGGAAGCGGGGGAGCGCCACCATTTTCAACAGTGCTATCCTGCCCAGTACTGTCAGCGGGAGGGTCGACCAAAAAGACAAGCTGCCCCGCAGCGCCCGGACACAGCGGCCAATGTTACCCTCCAAAAGGTCAGCAGCCGAGTGGTAAACGCGGACACCCAAGTAGGTGATGCAAGAGGGTTCCCAGACCACACCCAAATCGCTGCTAGGGGCCGGCGATCCCGCTCTCAGCGGAAACACGCAAGTCTTCGCCCAATTGACCTTAAGGCCCGATAGCCGGCCGAACTCAGACAACAGATCCATCGCTCCAACCAATGCCCCGAGGTGTCAGCTAGGTACAGGAGCAAGTCATCCGCATAGAGCGATATATAATGCCATTGCCCATCACTCACTATCCCCGCGTATCGGTCGCCTGACCTCGCATGGACCGCCAAGGGTTCCATCGCCAGGGCAAACAACAGAGGGGAGAGAGAGCATCCCTGTCGTGTTCCCCTGCCCACCGGGTACGCTGCAGACACCAGGCCGCCCAATCGTACTCTCGCCGTCGCCGAGGTATATAAGACCCTCGTCCACTTTCGAAACCCGTCGCCCATGCCAAACCTCTCCAGCACTCCATCCAGGAAAGGCCATTCCAAGCTATCGAAGGCCTTCTCAATGTCCACAGACAGAACCGCCGGCACTCCCTCCCCATCCAAGATGGCGTCCATTATTCCCACCAGGCGGCGGATATTCATCGCCGTGCTCCTCGTGGGTATAAACCCGGCCTGGTCCCTGTGCACCAGGCCCGTCATATGTGGGGCCAGTCTGGTGGCCAGGATGCGACTCAGGATCTTATAGTCCACCGTCAGCATGGATAGCGGGCGATAAGACCTCACGTCCGTGGCATCCCGGCCAGGCTTGAGAAGCGGGACTATCAAGGCCTCCCGCATAGAGCCAGGCAATGCCCCCTTCTCGAAGGCTTCCGTATACACCACCAGCAGCCTGGGCGCCAGAATGTCCACATAGTGTTGATAGAACTCGATTGGCAGTCCGTCCACCCCGGGCGTCTTGTTACGGGCCATATGTTTGATGGCCACCCGAATTTCCGTGAGCGTGATCGGGCTACCCAGTTCCCTCGCGTCTTCCTCATCCAGGACCGGAAGCGGCCTCTCCCCCAGGTACTCCGCGATGTCCTGAACCCCCACTCCCAGCTGACTCCGGTACAGTTCCTCATAATATCCCCTGAAGCGGTCCAATACGGCTGCCTGGGAGTACACCATCTCTCCCTGCGCAGTATTAATGCTGAGGATCGGGCAGCCCCTAAGTTCCGGGTTAGCTAGTCTGGCCAAGAGGGTACCCACCTTGTCCCTTTCCGCGTGTGCCCTGACAATGTACTGCCTATAATCATAGCATCTCAAACGTTCCGTCTCCGCGGCTACCACTTCCTTCGCCTCTAACAACTGGGCCTGTAGACCTGGCCTATTTGGCCTGCGGCGCTCCAAGTCCCTCAAAGTGTCCTCCGCTTTCATTAGGTCATTCAGCACAGTCTTACGAGCATTCGAGAACCTGCCCAAACACACCCCTCTCACCACCACTTTCATTGCATCCCATTCAGTAGATCTACTCGCAGCCGTGCCTTCATTCACACCGAAATAACTATCAATGCCTTGCCGGACCGCATCGTCAAACACAGAATCCTCTAGCGTCTCCGGCCGAAGCCGCCATGTTGGTATCACTGAGCGCTCCCTCTGCCACTGAATATGCACCAATAGGGGGTTATGATCGGATATAGTCCTAGCCAGGTACTCCGCATGGGAAATCAATGGGGCTAGGAATCCCCCGCAAAGCACCGAATCGATCCTGACATGTAGATCATGGAGAGCGGAATAAAAGGAATAATCCCTGGTTCCCCTGTGCCTCTCCCTCCAGACATCCAGCAACCCCCATCGTTCTTGCCAGTCCTTCCTGTGCGCGGCCAGCCTGCGCACAGGAGAGTCTACTAGGGGGGGATGGGACCTATCCAGAGCAACATCCGTAATCGAGTTGAAGTCCCCCCCTAGCACTATCGAACCCGCCAGGAAAGAGGCCAAGGACCCCGAGAGGCTATCAAAGTATCGGCCTTGGTCAGTGTTCGGTGCATAGAAACAACAGAAAACCACATCCCGTCCATATAACCTCCCCTCCACCGCTACAAACCTGCCATCCGGGTCTACTACCTGATTCAGCACTTGGAAGGGTATCCCTGCCCTCACCCAGATCAAGACCCCCCTGGCATACGCTGAGTAAGTGGTGCCTAAGACCT
This sequence comes from Lissotriton vulgaris, assembly GCF_964263255.1. Lineage (NCBI taxonomy): Eukaryota > Metazoa > Chordata > Amphibia > Caudata > Salamandridae > Lissotriton > Lissotriton vulgaris. The sequence continues at coordinate 1,596,241,618 of NC_141691.1, forward strand.
GGCCCGCCATCTTTTCTGCAAGGCAGCGCACTCTTTTTTGGTGAGATGAGTCTCCTGGAGCATAGCAATCTGAACCCCCCTGCGTACCAGGTATGCATGTACTTTGTGACGTTTCACCATAGTCCGCAGCCCCCGGACATTCCACGTTAGGCATTTCAAGTTAGGTAATGTCCCCATTCCAACTCCGTACAGTCCGAATCAAATAACAACGGTCCATGGCCCCCCCAATGCAGTTGCCCCCCCCCCAAACAATCCCAAAACTGAAACATTCCCCAAACCCCACTCCCCAGGACAGAGCACACGAACCCAATGGCCGCCCCCATCCAAACCTTGATCCAACTTCTCACACACTTACCCTGTGGTCTCCACCACAGTCGACCTTAAGGGCCTAAGGGGGGTGAGTCGCCGCCGACCCCAGCTAGCGGAGCCCGCGTCCCGCACTTCATCCCCTCCAAGACACACAGCTCCCCCTCCCGGCAACCCGCCCCCCAGCAACAGGATATCGCCCTACCATGAAGTCCCGATCTAGTCCCAGTTCTATCTCAGCCGCAGAAAACAACATCCGAAGTCTGTGGGGTTACTATCGGCCCCTTCTGGCTCTCCGCCTCCGAAAGTTCCTCTCCTGTCCTGCTGCCTTCCCCTCCCGAGTCCGTTTCGGCCCGTTCACTGTTCTGTCGCGACCCTGTAATGGCCGCCGTCGCTGCGAGTGCATCCCTCTTCTCCGCCGTCATTTCAGCCTCCCGTTTCTCCCGCTGGCGCCTGTTGCGGGATCTGATGCGTTGTGATTGCCGCACCCGGGGCTGCTTGGGTTGGTCTCGCCGACTTTGGTGCGACCTGTCCGTCCCCGCCCTGTACGACTCAAGCCATTGCCAAACTTCGTCCGGAGTCTGGAAAAAGTGCGTGGTGCCATCCATGATAATCCGCAGCTTGGCCGGGTAGAGCAAGGAGTACTGGATGCCTTCCTCCCTGAGCTCCTTCTTCACAGCAAGGAACGATGCCCTGTCCTTCTGGACCGCCTGCGTATAATCCGGGAAGATCGTTACCTTGCTGTTCTCCACCTCATAGGGGCCCGACATCCTGGCCCGCTGGATGAGGAGATCACGGTCCTTGTAGTGGAGGAGCCGCACCACCATTGGTCGGGGGGGGCGGCCAAGCCCCGGCGGGCGAGCGGGCACCCGGTGAGCTCGCTCCAGAGTGAAAAATGGAGTAAGCCCCTCCGGCGCCACCACAGTGCGGAACCAGTTCTCCATGTAGGCCACCGCATCCTCCCCCTCAATCCGTTCCGGCAGGCCTACGACCCGCACGTTGTTCCGCCTATTGCGGCCTTCGGCATCCACCGCCCTCCGCTCCAGTGTGTCCAGCCGGGCCAAAATGTCCGTGATCCTGTGCTCCGCGGTCACCACCGATGGCTTCAGGTCCAGCAACAGTTGGTCATGATCCTTGACCCGATCCGCCAGCTTCGCGTGATCCGCGCGTAGCAGCCCCAGGCCCGTGGCCACTTGGGCAATGTCATTGTGCAATGCCTCCTTAGTGGAGGTGATCGCCTCAAGGATGGCATCCAAACGCCGGTTCAGCCGCTGTTCCTGGTCAAGCTCCGGGGAGGGACTCTCACTCAGCCGAGTCGATGTCGCCGAGTCCCCCTCGCGGCTCCCGGGCATCGGCCCTCCGATCGCCGCCATGTCAGGGCGCTGCGTCACAAGTCCGGTCACCCGTTCTGCGAGTATGCCCGTGGATCCGTGCCGGCCACCGGGCACCGGGCAGTGCTATGTCCCCGCCGACGTTCTCAGGAACAATGGCCAGGCGGACGAGCTCCGTTCCGTCACCCCCCTTTGGCCTGCGGGGGGAAGGATGAATCTTAGGGCGGTGGCCGACGAGGGCCCCCGATCTTCTGGGTGAATCGGGACAGCGTCCCCTGGTCTCAGGGCATCGCGCCGCCAGTCCTAGTGTGTCGGGCAGCCAGGTGCAGGGTCCCTTGCTACTTGGCGACGACCGGACTCAGGGCTGAAGTTCGGGACCGTCCGACCTCCTCGCCGCCATTTTCTTCACACCCTGGGCTACACCTCGGCCGCCTCCTCTCTCGATCTCCTCGGGGCCAGCAGTCCCCCAGCGACTCTCCGATTTCTCCCAGCTGTCCCCTCACACTTCAGAGGGCAGGAGCGTCGTCTCCGGGTCGCCTAGGGTCCCGAAAAACAGGAGAATTAGCGGGATTCCGCGCGGAGCTGCGAGCTCACGCCGCCATCCCGATCGGCGTCCAAGCCACGCCCCCAGGTATGTAAACTTAATATACATTAAAGTAAATAAAATACAATAAACAAAAGTATGCCCCAATCAGTGATTGTTAGTTAAGTATTTTTGAATGCTAGGTTATGAAATGCCCTTCCCAACCTCAAACCTTTTCAGATTGATGTCTACTCTATTATTCATGTGTAATGAGTATGTTTTGGGGTTTGTTTGGTAGTAAGGGCGCCACATTCAGTGTCCAACTTTTATAATTGTATGACTGACACATGCTTGTTGCTACTGTCCCCTGTGTTACAGGTTCTGAATTTAGGTTTTGATATCGCATAAACTCACATTGGAATTATTCAAGCACTATAAAATAACGGGCTAGAGCATTCATCAGTATTCAGTGCAAGCGAGGGAGGGGAATTCAAAATTGTGAGCATTGGGGAAAAGGTGAATCTTTATTCATTACTAGGTCAGACAGGCTGAAGAAGCTTAGTGATTATTTATCAGTCATATAAAAGGTGCTCCTCGAAGTGTTTAGTTTTATTTGCTTTCAGGAGTAAGGTGGCAAGCTTGATGGTACCACAGATGTTGTTCCAGGTCCTTGGTACATAGAAAGTTTGCCTTGTGGTCATTTCTTTTTCACACAGCAGTGCTGTGGTAGCTTCCTCGAATCAATAGTTTCTCAGCCAGATAGGATGATGCAGTAGTAGATGGTACTGTCTTGCAGGTGAGGCATCAGGCAACATGCTGGAGACTTACTGAAACTGTCATTGCAATTGCATAGACGTGATGTATACTTCTTTATTTGTTTCATGAGTGAAACATATTCATAAAGGATGTTCTTCAGTATAGTTAGATTGGAGGCAGGGAGTAAAGTCAGGGAGGGAGCTCTACCGTCCAGGTGGGAGAGAAGTGGGACTGATTTATTTCTGAATTGAGAATTTGGGCAGGGTGGGTTTTATCACACACAGAAAAGGGAGTTGTGCTGAGACAGTTTAAGCATTCTTAGGGATGTGAGTTTTGAAGGAGAGGTTTCTACGAATGATGACTGTAAATGGTTTTGTTCTAATAGAAAGATGAAGAGTTAATATGTTTATGGTAATTTTAGAGAGTCAAACCTGGATTGTGGCTTGTCTACTGGTGACGTGGATGACGGGTATCGTAGTTGTGTTCAGCTTGAGGTATGCATGTGATACCCATGCTTGCATTACGTGGCTGGCATGTATTTTAAAGGTGCTAAATAGAGTTCTGTATTGTTGAAATACAGAAGAAAGTTCACGCGTTGTTTGTGAGGAAACAACAGTGTACATGTTAAAGATTGGAGGTGAGGCTAGCTTAGTGGCTGTCACTAAATCTTATGGTTCCGCCTTGTTAGAATTAGTTAAAAGAGGTAATTGACAGGCTATTTCCCTACTTTACCTGCAATCCAATGTGTGTTAGTAGCAAATTACTACTAAGAGATCTACCAAGATCCTGAGTCCGGGCCACAGGTGTCTGTGACGTGCACGGTGTCATTCACGCCTGGGATGCTTGCCATCTTTGTCCTGTAGGGTGATCGAAAACTTGGTTCATAGTTGTGTAGGATGTGCTTGCTCAATGATCTTCGTGAGGAATGATAGATGTGGGTGGGATTGGTCAGTAATTGAAGCAGTTATTAGACAAGAACTAGCAAGAGCATGTAGGGACAACAAAATGCATTGCGTGTCAGCAGATAACGAAGAAGCTGGCGGTGGGAGGTGCAGTTTACCATGAGGTGTTTGGACTTGGAAAGAACTTAGGCTTAAAGTGGCCAATGACCTTATGTGAGCTGGCTTTCTATTTATCTTTATTGTAGAGGTAGCTTACGGGCTGCAAATAACATTGAACCCATAAGCTTCGTTTATTTCAATGATTATTGAATTTGTTCGCAAAGCTTTTTCCCACTTTGCTTTCAGGGTGAAAAGAAGGACATTAAAATTAATTAAAGGTTGGGTCATTTCCAATTACCCATAGAAAGACTTGAGAGCATAGCATTGCAATAAAGAACTGCATTGCAATGCCCGGGATATGATAATTGTTTGCATTGCTGTGTTCTGTCAAGTGATACATATTTTATTTATATATACACACATGCCCGCACGCACACACACGCACACACACATATATGTGATTGTCTTCAGGCATAGCAACGTTCATAGTTAGCAAAGTTAGGTTTTACAGACTACAGTAGTCATACGTCTGCTTCTACTCCTGTTTTTGACTCTACATTTGCTGCTTTGTTCTCACAGCACCACTTAATTAGATCTGCCAGCGGCCTCAGCGTGGCAAGGGTGACCTTCAGACACACTTTCCCTTCCTCCAGCAGCACTCATTGTACAAGATGATGTCATGTTCCCATTTTAATTATGGACTTGGAGTCCTAGTGTGCTTAGGGTAATGACTATAAAACACAGACTGAAATTCACTCTCATGAGTTAAGAAACAAACAGAATTCCTTTCACAGAATATCTCACCTGAAGAAATATAAGTTGTAATTCTTTTATATTAATTGTATGTAATGCTATAATAATATTCTTAAGTTTCAAGATTACTTTTAGATAAAGTTATACATACATCAAACATAGTTATTATCAAGTGAATCATAGTTTTTAGTTTCCTATCCCTACTTTAAAAAACAAAATACCGAAAAACATAGTCAGACTAATTTTTCCATACCTGGAAAAGAGTAACCTTGACTTGGTTAAACAAGGTATGCACATAACTGGGTGCAATCAGACACAAATCTTTGACATGTCACAGTTAACCTATACCCGCCAATCTTGTGATAAACTAAGTAGAAGTGCGTGCATGCTTACAATTGTATTTCTTTAATGCAACTCTGAATATGTCATTTTCTATGTTCAGGTGATGAACTCCCAATGAGTGTGCGTATTTCCCATGACAAACAAGATCAGCTGCACAATTGTTTGGAACACCTTTTTAGCCAGGTATGGATCTTTATATTTCAGTTTTGTCTCTATTCGGGCATGTGAAAAAGGGATTTTTTTAAAATCTCTGATTCAAGTGATTCCAAGAATTGTTGCTGAAAACACTTAAAATAAAGAATGTAGCTCATTTCATTTCCCTTTGTTTCCCAGAAAGGTTCCAAGATATAACAAGCATTGGCAAAGCCAATAGTTTTTTTTTATTTCTTATGTGATGATAATATGTCTGAAGATAATAACGGAAGTCAGAATCCAGATCCCAATGGCTTAAGTCACTACATACCTGCCGGACGCTACCTCTTTAACATTCCTGCCCTTTAGTTGGAAGAGGCCCTTTCAGCCATAGGCTTTGAGCACAGCAAATGTCCCACCTAGATGGAGCCTGAGTTTCACTGAAAGCATGGCTTGACCCACAGCTGCTGGTGATGCCAATCCTTTGGGGGACGTTTACAAGGAAGAGAACAGCCTCACGTGGGAGTGCAGCCTCTGTCACACAACACCACTGGGAGGCAGAATGAAAGACTTCCTTCAGGAGTGGAGGAAGGTGACATCAGACAAATGGATTTTAAGCATCATAAAATGTGGATATTGCATAAAACTTACCTAAACACCACCAGCAAGGAAACCAAAAAAAAAAGGTCCACTCTAAAGAGAAAACAGCCCAGCTGCTCAAAGAAGGAGAAGAATTGCTGGGAAAATAAGGCAATAGAAAGAGTACCGTGGAAAGAGATTAATCAGTGAAAATACATATTTCTCAATCCCAAAACCAGACCGAAATAAATTGGCTTATACTATACTTCCGGTGTATAAAAAAATTTATACAAAAGAAAAAAATCAAGATGACAGCACCGCAAGAAGCCATACCAGTTACAAAAGGGGAATTACAAGGGGGGCGGGAACACACTGCTTCTCATCCCAGCACAGTTCTCCCCATTGCATCCTGATAAATGCAGTATGCTTACTTCAAAGTTGCTGTAGATCTTCACCAAAGTTGGTACAGGTAGTGATGTTATCTCTAGACATGTGTTTTTGGGTGTAGCCCTTCATCAGTAGAGAGCAAAAGTAATGTAGAACAGAGAAAAGACAGCAGAGGTTTGCTGAAAGGGTGCCCAAGTCTTCACAGGTCACAGTACCACTCCACAGAAGCACAGGTGCATCCCAGGAGAGCTCGTCAGCTCATTGGCTCAAGGGAGCCTTTCAAACACAAGGGTGGAGGGAGCACACTGCTTCTCATTCCAGCACAGTTCTCCCCAATCTCCCCATCGCATCGCCATTGCATCCTGAAAAATGCAAAAGGGGAATTGCATGGCAGCTATAGACCTAAAAGACGTTTACATGCACATCCCAACGAATCACAAACACAAAAGATACTTGCGATTTGTAATGAACAAGTCACACTATCAAATCAGAGTGTTTGCCTTTAGAATAAATTCTGCACAAAGGTGTTTACAAAGTGTCTAGCAGCAGTGGTAGCACATTTGAGAAGGCAAGGGATACACGTTCATCACTTGCCTAGATGACTGGCTAGTAAGAGCAAACTTTTTAACCAAAAGCACAACAGACATACAAAAGGTGATAACTCTTTTCAGCCTGGGATTTTCAATAAATATAGAAAAATCACTTTCAAAACCAGAACAAGAAAATATCTTTCTGGGCGCAAGAATCAACTCAATTGAGGCAAAGGCCTATCCCTGCATTAAGAGGATTGTGTCAAGACTTCAAGAAACTTGCCTTTACCAGAAGGGGCAGTTTCTGACAACGAAGACGGTGGGGAGAATTCTGGGGAAGATGGCTTTTTGCATCCCTCTCATTCCATTACTAGGTTACAAATGAGACCAATTCAGGAATTGCTACAAAACCAATGGTCACAATCATTAGATCTATCGTTTGTCACACAGAAAATACAGGAGGAAATGGTGTGGTGGAACAGATCACATTTTACAGCGGGAAGACCATTTGCACAACCAACTCCAACAGCAACCATTACTACAGATGCCTCACATATGGGTTGGGGAGCCCATTTTCGTCTCGTTCAAGGTCAGAGGGCTATGGAGGGAACAAGAAGTGGTCCAACATATCGATATCCTGGAACTAAAAACAATGTTCCTAACCTCAAAAAGAGGTGTGGGGAATATTAATATTAATTCAAGCAAACAATACTATGACAATGTTTTATATCAACAAACAGAAAGCAACACAATCCTTGTTCTATCAGGAAATCTGGAAATGGGCCAGTCACCAACAAATAGACCTAACAGCTGCTCATCTTGCAGGAAAATATCATATGGAAGCTGACAAACTAAGCAGCAAAGCATTATCTTATCACAAATGGGAACTAAATCAAGCAGTACTCAAACAGATATCCAAACAACCAGGAACTCCAGAAATAGATCTTTTCTCATCACCAACAAATGCAAAATGCAAATACTTTACGTCCAGGCATCCACACCACCAATCCCTAGGTAATGCCATGCCGAATAATTAGTCAAGGATATTTGCTTAGGTCTTTCCCTCATACCACTGTTGCAGAGAGTAATCAACAAATGCAAGCAGGCCAAAATGGCATTAATTCTTATTGCTCCTCAATTGGCAGACAAATATGGTACACAGAACTAGTGGAGCTGGTGTCAAGTCAAGCCAAGTCAAAGAATTTATATAGCGCACTACATACCCAGAGGGTCTCAAGGCGCTTAGGGAGGGGAGGAGGATTACTTGTCAAATATCCATGTTTTAAGTTGCTTTCTGAATGCTAGGTGGTTCTGGGTAAGGCGAAGGTAAGTGGGGAGTGAGTTCCATGTTTTAGCTGCCAGGTATGAGAAGGATCTGCCTCCCATGGTGGTCTTGTTGATGCGAGGTACAGTGGCGAGGGCTTGGCTAGAAGAGCGTAGTTGACGGGAGGGGGTGCAGAAGGACAGTCGTGAGTTGAGGCATTCTGGTCCGATGTCGTAGAGTGATTTGTGTGCGTGGGTTAGCAGTCGAAAAGTGATCCTCTTATTGACGGGTAGCCAGTGGAGGTTTTTCAGGTGATCAGAGATGTGTTCGTTACGTGGGATGTCTAATATGATCCTGGCTGAGGCGTTTTGGATTCGTTGGAGTTTTTTCTGGAGTTTAGCGGTAGTCCCAGCGTAAAGGGTGTTTCCATAGTCTAGTCGGCTCGTGACCAGAGCATGGGTGACTGTTTTTCTGGTTTCGGTGGGGATCCAGCGAAATGTTTTTTTGAGCATGCGAAGAATGTTGAAGCAGGATGAGGAGAGGACCTGCTGTCAATGAAGGTAGGGAAAGTTCTCCATCCAGAGCTAGAGAGTTTCAGTTTGGCAGTATGGCTTCTGAAGACTTACAACAACATGGACAACAACATGGGTAAACCAGTGACAAACGGTACAGTCTTTAAATGGATCTCCCAAACAATGTAATTGTGTCATTCAAGTACAGGAATAGATATATATTCCAAACCAAAAGTGCACTCAACACATAATCCAAGGAGCTCAGTAGCCGTTCTAGGAAATATACCTTTTCAAGACATTTGCATGACAGCTATTTGGTCATCAGTCCACACGTTTACCAAACATTATTGTATAGATATTCAAACGAATACAGAAGCTCAAGTGGGACAGAAAGTATTAAAACATTTAATTGCAAATTTAAGCTCATCCTCATCCCAACCACCATAAGATTAAAAAAACATGCAAAATCAATTCACACCGTGTGAATGCAGAAAAGAATCACGCAAAAAAATAAAAATTTCTTACCTGTAGAAGTAGTTTTGCAGCTTGAAGAATTTACTTTATTCACAGGCGACTCAGAAACCTTCGCTAGAAGATGGGAGAGAAAGAAAACAAAATCTGAAAATGGTGACCATAAGAGACACCAAATGGTGGAACTGTCAAGGTCCAACAAAAACAAAAAACAGAGAAGAGACAAAGGAACACTACTGTATTGGAGAATTCCAGACCCAGCCACGAGATGGTGGAATCATGCATAGAATGTGAATCCAGAAAATTCTTCAGGCTGCAAAACTACTCTTACAGTTCAGAAACCATTTAGTTGTATTTAGAGTTGTGTGGAATATGGAGAGCCAGACATTTACAATTATTGGCAGATGTCTTATTCAGTTAACCTTTAAGTAAGGCACTATGATCGTACTCCCTGTTTGCAGTATTACTACTGTGAAAGCCAATGTTTTTTAGTTTGTCTCACTTATAATAAGCCTCACCATTTCCAATCGATGGGCATAGTTGCAAATGGAGTCACTGTTTTCTGCACTCAAAGATCTGCACTGCAGCATTTAATTTTCACCCATTTTTTGCAGTTGCTGTACTCATCTAACAAACTAATGTTTCAAGACATCCTTACAGGCTTAAGTATGCAATTATATTATTTCCATTAGGATTATGTGGTGACATTGTTTAAGCGATGCCGTTTTGTCAAAATGTATGACAGATGCCTCTAGCTGCTTTCACAGTGACTTCTTGTCAGGTAGGAAAATGCCTTTAAAAGTCAACTGCTGCGCTGTATGCATCTTTATTTCTGCAATGCAGCAGCTTCTAAACCCACCTGGCCCCAGGCATGCTTTGTATAAACTCTACTTTCACAAATGAAATCAAAGACGTCTGCAACCAAGAACTCAAGGATGTCCAGTCATTTCTTTTGAAGGGTCTTGTGTTTTAATTTTAAATAGTGTATTTTGTGTTTTGTCCCATGCTTTATGCTGAGGTGGGCAGAAGCAAAATGTAACTGTTAATTTAACAGACCAATGTATGAACTCCTCTGACCAAAAGGCATATTAATTATGCATATAATGTATAATTTTTTTAGAAAACTGTCTCAGAGGCCAGACCTAAAACACATTATTTACATGCACAGACCTAATTTACACATCAACATAGCTTTGTCATTCTGACACAGACCGTCTAGCAAAAATTGGTGTATGAAGCTGTAATTGATAGGACACCATGCACAATTTTAAAAGTAACTTCAAGTAAAGCACATTAAAGCCCAGTCTCCCCAAAAAACATGTGTATGGAGATTTGCAAACTTGTCAAGATTATACCTGGAATTTTGCACAGATGCAGCTTTCTAAGCAGCGTCATATGAAAACCATGTACACTAAGATTCACCTAATGTGGCACTGTATGTACAGTAAAATTACATACTGTTAAAACAGCACAGTTGTGCAATTTTCTTTATGAGGAAACCAGTCTCTGTGGGGAAACCCACTCTTCTACACTCCTGTAGCGTCCTCCCCAGCCCGGTTACTCACCAATTACTATACCACACACAAAGCTTAGTATAACACATCTTTAATCTTCTGCGTGCATCAGCGAACTCAACATTCTTAATTGTGCATTAATTTCACTGCACTCTAACGCTTACATTACACTTCAACGGAGTCCATCAGGTGCCTCAATGGTTCAGTCATTACAGACCCACACAACACTAAATCTCCCCCTTGTTAAAAATATATATATTTTTTACAAATATATACATAATCATAGCTCTTCAGTGAGTCTCTGTGGAGCTTTGGTCACACGTCCCGGCCATGTCTTCGGAAATTGGGGACTGGCATTAAAAGTGTCCATGACCGATGTTGGTGACGTAGAAGCAGCAGCAGTAAGGGTTTCTTCCCATGTCTTTTCAGACCCAGTCTCTGCAGTGACATCAGTGACTGGCGAGTGATGAGCCACATGTCAAAAATGTGAGAAATCCTGCATAATGGACTTCCCAGGACGTTGGGCAGTCACAGTGTGTTCTTTGGTGGTTACAACATGAAATGGTTCAGCATCGAAAGGAGGATCAAACTTTTTTTTCTGTACTAACAAACAAGCACTCCTTTTGTGAACGGAACGTCTTTTGCATGTCAGCGTTTGTCTGCATAGGCCTTCATTTTACTCTCATGATCCAAGTCTTTCATGTGGGTCTCTTCCTTAGTATTTGATGTCCTGTTGGTCCATTGATGTAATTTGGTTGTTATTGCTCTCCCAAAAATCAAGGTTGCAGGGCTTTCAGCAGGGGTCGAGTGAGGGGTCGAACAGTAAGCTTGAAGAGCAAATTTAAGACAGTCTTGAGTTCCAGGGGCCTTATTTATGAAGGCCTTGCGCCACCGGTGCGTCACTTTTTCCCATTTTAAAAGTGACGCATCGGTGGCGCAAGGCTTTCATAAGTAAGGCCCCAGGTTTTCTAGTACAGCATGCTAGACAGCCTTCTAAGTGGCCAAAGAGGTGTGCTCTTCTAATGCCTCAAATTAAGATCACTGAGAAAGTCTCTAAATGCTCAACTGTTAAAAGGTGGGCATTTGTCAGATTTTAAGTTTGTAGGAACATCCCATATCACTAATAAGCTGTCTAATCACTCAATGACTCATTCTTGAGTGATAAATGAGAGATCTTCAGGAGTATTCATCTATAATCACCATCAGCTGATGTCCGTTGGCAAGAGGATCGAAGAAGTCACTAGCAATTCTTTCCCATGCATGCGTTGGCAACTCTGACATGTTTAAGGTATGTTGAGTGGTTTTCGATTAAAAGCACTTGCATAGATGACAGGCCTTCAATTCTCTTTCAACTCTCTCATCGAGAGTTGCAAACCAGACTCGGTCTTGGAGAGCTTGATTGGTGGCAACAATCCCATGATGTCCTTCATGGGCCACTTTAATTATGTGTTGTTGCAGACTCTCCATAATGACATTTCTCAAACTTCTTAGAATAATCCCTTCCTGAGTAACGGACAATTCATTTTTGACATTTTTAAACTTTTAGTAATCACTGTCACTGGTAAGAGGTCGAGAGTACTGGTACCAAGACTGTGTAATAATGTCTTTCAGTTTTAGCATCTCCCTATTGTGACTCGTGGCAGTGACAATTTGTTCCAACAAAATAGCAGCTGGGGTGCTTGATTTCACTATGAATTTTATGTGGGCTTCAGCCATTTTAGAATAGGTGCCAAGGCACTGTAAAGTCACTCGAGAAAAATAGTCAGCAGGGTTCTCACTTTCCCTGGACGTTGCACTATGGTGTCGTATTCTTGCAATCGCAGAGCCCAGCGTTCAATGCGAGAGGCTTTTTTGCCTTTGGATTGCCAAAGATATTTGACAATGCTTGATGAACTATCACAAATGTGAAGGGCTTCCCATAAAAGAATATGTGGAAGTGTTCATACACCCACACCATTGCTAAGCTTTCTTTCTCAGGTTGAGAATAAGCTTGTTCAGTTTGGGACAGACTTTAACTTGCATAAGCCACAATGTGTCAATGAGCATTTGGGTGTCTGCTGTGCAAGGATGGAGCCTAATCGGATAGAGCTAAGCATCTACAACAACTCAGTATGAAGTTCTGAATCAAATTATACTATTTCAGTAGTAAGCTCATAGTTTGTTTGGTTTTCGGAAAGCTGTGCTCACATTCATGGGACCAAGGAAAGGAAACATTCTTTTTCGTCAAGTGTCCTAGTGGCGCACTGACAGTGGCAAAGTCTCATACTTATCTAGAGCAATAATTATGTCAAGGAATAAACGTAACATGGAAATATTCTTTTTTTGTCAAGTCTCTTAGTGGCAAAGTCTCATATGTATCTCTAGAGCAATAGTCATGTCAAGGAATGAATGTAACATGGAAATAATCTCGTGGGGGACTGGCAGTTGACAGCGCATGCACTTTAGCTGGATCGGGAGTCATGACCCCATCAGAAAAGATGTGGCAATATAATTTTAACTCTGTCTTATGGAACTCACATTACTCAGCATTCAAAGTTCATCCAGCATCAGCTGACACACTTGGTGAATACTTTCTAATGCTCCTTCTGGGTAGCTTTGAAACGCTAATATATCATCATTGTAATTGAAAGCATTATTTACAGGCTCTATGATACATCCAATGGCATCTTGAAATAACTCTGCAGCTGATGATGCACCGAAACTTAGTCTTTTCTAACAGAGCAGACCAAAATGTGTAGAGCCCGGGACCCACGTCTGGGCATACCCGGCGCACTTTCGGCGAGAAAACAGAAGATCCACAATTGATGGTCAGAATGCAGAACAAATAATAACAAACACCCCAAGTCAAGAGATCTGTGTTAAATCTATCATTCTTTTGCTCACCATGCCACCCCAGTTTAGACCTGCCATGTGCAACTCAGCCTTAACTCTGTGCCTCATGGGAATTGTCCAGCCTGAACTGCCAAGCGATGTTCTCCCTGGACCAGAAACAAGCATCCTAGGACCAGTTTCGGGGTTTCACCCCTTATCAGCCAGAATAGTTTGAATCTAGTGGCACAGTGAGCCCAGGACCCACATCTGGGCATACCCGGCACACTTTTGGCGAGAAAACAGAAGATACACAATTGATGGACAGAATGCAGAACAAATAAAACCATTCACGCCAAGTCAAGAGATCTGTGTTAAATCCATCATTCTTTTGCTCACCATGCCACCCCAGTTTAGACCTCGCCGTATGCAAATCAGTCTTTACCCTATGCCTCATGGGAACAGTCCAGCCTGAACTGCCAAGCCAGGTCCTTCCAGGACCAGAAACAAGCATCCTAAGACCGTTTTCGGGGTTTCACCCCTCATCAGCCGGGTGTATTTTTTATTTTTTTATTTGAAGAGTTTTATATAGCGCTGGCTAGACCCGGAAGTATCAGAGCGCTTTACAAGAGTATTAGCATTAGAGAAAAACAGTGTTACTTCATTACATCAGGTACTCTAGCATAGCATAACAAAGACAAACAAAAGAAAAACAGTATAACATGGTTCCATCAGTTAATAGAGCAAAGCTAAACATAGAAACAGTCCTATGGAGTCTAGAAGGTAGTGTGGGAATAGTAAGGGGTTGGAATGTTGATCGTGTCAGGCAGACCGGCCAGGGAGATAGTACTTCAGGAGAACATCACAAAATCAGAGTAAACAAGTCAACAAACCAGTTGGAGTCCAGTAAACATAAACATCCAGTGCCAGACTCACTATGTCAGTTCATCTTGGAAATGGAACAGGTCCGAAAGCGGGGGCGAAAAGAGTACCTCACCGTAACTATAACAAGATGAAAGTGGGGTAGGTGTCCAGGTTAGGGTTGACTTAGGGCAATGGTCGATATGGCGCAGATCAAGTGGCACACATCAATCTGTCGTAGCCGCCAGAAACGAGGGCCAGGTAATTGCCCCCAGTAACAAAGATTAGCAGACAGAATGGCGGACTTACAGATGGACAAAAAAAACAATCGAAGGGCCTCAAGGAAATCGACCCATGAAGCGGGGCTGGATTGGGGAGGCGGCCACCGGGTCCGGCGGGAGGAAGGCTGGTGATCACCGATCTCTCTCGGGTGGACATAAACAAACAATCGAGGTTGCATAGGCAGCAGTGGCTCTATTAAACCAGCTGAAATAGCCAGGGGAAATCAGCTTGGGTGCCCCGGCAGCAGCCCTGGAACAGAAAGGCAGCTGTGGGGTTGGGAGCGCATGCTCACTCGAAAACAAAAGGAAAAACAAGCTCAATGGCACAGGGCAGCAGCGTTGAGGCATTCTTGTTGCTGTTATTATTGGGGGAGCAAGAGGTTGTGTGTCCCAACTGCCCGGAAGGCGTAGCGGGAAGCCAGGCAACTGTGGGCAAATCTGGAAGGCAGGTGACGGCCATAGGGGTTATCCCCATCCCATCTCCTCAGCAACTGCCTCTGCAGCTCAACCGGGCATCAGCCATGTTGGAATGAATCCGCAATTGACAGGTTTTCGTAGATTCATCGGAAGCCGAGGGACAAAGGAAGATGAGGCCAAGGAGGCGAGGAACAGTGCCCATGTCCAGAGGGTAGGTGACGACCGAGGGGGTGATCTACAGCCAATCTCCTCTATAGCTACTTCGGTAGCTCCACCGGGTAATCGCCATGTTGCTAGGGCTCCGTCCGCAGTCAAAAGATTTTCACGGTTCAGGATAGCTTGAATCTGGTGGCACAGTGAGCCTGGGACCAACATCTGGGCATGCCCGGCGCATTTAGGGCGAGAGAACAGAAGATACACAATTGATGGATGGAATGCACAACAAATCAAAACATTCACCCCCAGTCAAGAGATCTGGGTTAAATCCATCATTCTTTTGCTCACCATACCACCACAGTTTAGACCTGGCCATATGCAAATCAGTCTTGACCCTGTGCTGCATGGGAACAGCCCAGCCTGAACTTCCAAGCTTTATCCTCCCTGGAACAGAAACAAGCATGCAGAACCAGTTTTGGGGATTCATCCCTCATCAGCCAGGATAGCTTGAATCTAGTTACGCCCGTACTATTTTATTTGTCTTGCAAACTGTTACAAATTAGTTCTCCTTTCAAAAACCTTTGCAGATTTAACCAGCGGCTGGACATTTACCTTCATGTGGAAACAAAAATCCAAATCAGAAGCACAACTTCTTTTTCTGAGGAGAATATACTCTGCGTCCCTCAACCTTGGGATTACTTTTCACATTCATGATTGACTCACTCTGGGCACCTCCAGTCTCCATGTCAGTAGCTTGTCGAACAGCATGCTCCTCAGCTCTGGCAGCCATGAGAACTCGCTCCAGACTAAGAGTTTCTCTCAGCATTCATCATCTGAATGAATCTGACATGCATCCATCAATGACTCTGAGGCGTGTAGCGTCCACATCATTAAATTAATTGAACTTACAGTGTTTAATGAACGTATCAAGTCTCTCAACAAATTTGTCAATGGTCTCACTAGCTTTCTGACATTCTTGGCTAAAGATTTTCCTTCCGTAATCTACATTTGGCATTGGATTGAGCTTGAGATTCAAGGCTGCTTTGATTTGACTGTATTTAATTTTGTCAGCTCACTGCATTTTCTTTATTACTTTTTTACACCTTCACCAGCATGATTCTTAAGGTACATGATAATCCTCTTGTAATCAGCTTCTTCAAGCACATCAATCAAATCATCAAATGTCTCTCTCTATCTAGGAAGTTCACCTGTCTCCAATATTCAGTTTTTGGGTGGTATTGAATGGCAGTGATGGTTTCAACAAGGTGGCAGCATTGTGACCATTTATGAGATGGCTGACACTGAGGGCGGAGTTCTTTCAGGCAATGTCTGCTGTCTGGTAGGACCTGCTTCATCCATGCCATCTCTAAGGAACTGTGCTGAATTGGCCTCTGGGTCATCCTGGACATCCTGTGGAACCTTGACTCCCCTATGCTCTCCATGGGTGCGCTTTGATTTCAGGAGACAGAAAGAGTTGTTCTAAGCCACCACTCAGCAGCTTTGGTGGTGTGCCACTTCAAGTAAAGACAGCTCCGCAAGCATAACCCTGGGTGCTTCCTCTGGGGCCCTTCCACCCAACTCTGTGGTACGATGACTCTCTTTACTCAGTTCTGGTAAGCAGACAACTGAATCTTGTATTTGATTTATGTTGCTTGTAAGCGTCTCTTTTTATTGCACGCCACCTGGTTGATCGCTGCCTCGCAGAGCTTCTGTTTGCAGCATTATCACTTTGTATGAATGTGCAGCTTCGAGTTGCGTGGTAACACAGTACCTTTCTTTGTGGACTTTCCAGTAGGTTGTCGGCCAACAATGCGTAGACTTCTCAGTGAAGCTTTCATTACCTTCAAATGCTTCACACAGAACTGGGGCTGCACTTTGATTCCACATAAACCAAATGCTGATTCTGCACTTTGACAGAGGCATAAGTGGCACACACAAGCAGTTTACTGGACCTTGGCAAACTCTCATGGAGAGCACTGTCATTCTTCTGGTTACTTAACCCCTATTTCGTCATCAGCTGTAGTGTCCTCCCCAGCCTGGGTACTCGCAATGACTATGCCACACATGTATCTTAGTATAACATGTCTGTATTCTTCCGCTTGCAACCACAAACTCAACATTCTAAACCTGCATGAATTTCACTATGCTCTAACACTTACATCACAGTTCTATGGAGTCCACCTGGAGCCACAAAGGTCAGTCATTATAAATCCACACAACACTACAACTCCCATGAAGTTTGTGGGCGTGCCTTTCCCCTTTGCACATTAAAACAAGCAAATCTCTTCCCATTTCAAGGATGGGAAAAGGTGGGAGGGAAATCTGGGTACACCAACCAACTGGCTGTTTGGTGGGGGTATACAAACCTTCAAGGCTAAGCATGCCTTGACCTATCCACACCTCACTACTTCAAATCAATATATATTTAAGATTATTATTACCCAGTTGGGATACAATGTTACGAGTAAATAGATTTAAACATGCCAGGCATTCTTAATGAATAACCTGCAGTTGTAGCTATAAATAAGGCTATTTGCACTCATAAAGTAGATTTACAAGTGATTATTACTTTGCGAATCAGGCCAATGTTTATCAAATCATATTGCTTTATTTTTAAACACTTCTATAGAAAGTGCCTAACATATAGCAGAGAATAAATATTAAAAGGTCAATGTACAAAATGACACTATGGTGAAAGCTTTGTGAGTAAGAGAGAGGTGGACATGCTTGAGGGGAAAATACAGTGAAAAAGAAAAAGGAGTGATCAAAGGCGAAAGTATGCAAAGGAGTAAAGAGGTTTAGTGACAGATTTGTGATCAGTGAGTAGCATTAATAATGAAAGAGAAATGTTTTTTCAAAATAATCCTTTAGTAAAGAGAGAATTAGTTAAGTTGTAGCTGTAAAGTGGGACAGCTAATAAATGTCTGAACCTTAAAATTGGCAAAGGGTAAAAATGTAAATCCGTATTTGTAAAGCACAGACTACTCACCCTTATGGGACTCAAGGCTCTGGGGGCCATCATGGAAATTAAGTAAGCTATTGCCCAGAGTCACATGGTGCAGAGCTGAGCTGCCGCGGGCATCGAACCTTGAACCCTGTGCTCGGAAGTCAGCTGCCCTGACCGATAAAATACAGCAAAATGATAGTATATGGAGGTAGTCCTACGAAGAGGAAGGTGAAATATTCAAGGCACAAACATTGAAAGGATGAGAACGTAACTTAGTGGATTCAAAAGAGAGACTTGAGGAAGTGAGGCAGAGGTTCCAAAGCTGGAACCTGCAAATGCAAGAGAGCCGACCATTATGAACACGGAAAGGACTTGGATGTTCTATTCAGAATGCCATTAGGACACAGTTCATATTGTTTGTCACAAACCAATTCCATACTCAATAAATGATGGCAATGGGAGCAGAGAGACTAGACAGAAGATTCCCATCTAAATAGGGGTTAGGTAAACAGGAGCCACTGTGGAGGTCACATGTATCTAAGTCATGCCTGCTGCAAAAGTTTCTTTGTTATTAATTATTACCTATGAATTATTCATTGATCTTTCTGCTGGTCAAGTTAAAAGAGGCACCAATGCTTTGATTCCAGTCCTGAAAGAAATAGTTTTGATTTTCAGTTTATTTCTTGCTGTAAGTGAAGCTCCACATTTTTCTTTCCAGGCTGGTACTGCCAGAACTGTCCAGCCCCGAGCTCTCTCCAAAAATGAGCAGATATCTTACGACTTACCTATTATTGTATTTGCTCATAGTATTTGCCTAGTGGGCACTAGCAGATAAGGACCACAGAAAATGCAATATTTCTGACAAGTTGAAAATGCTAAATAACAACCGATTTCCATGAAGCAGTGATCCAGTAAATCAGGTTCAGTTATTTCAGGTCAGAAAAGTGAATTTGGCCGAGTGTTAAATCTAGTGATAGAAAGAATACTTAATTTAGACTTTGGATTGTATCTTTTTCAACAAAGTGGTTTCACACAATTCTGAGGCAAGCTTATAATGTCTGTTTTTTAAATCAAAAAAGTATAATTTCAAAATATTGTTTATTACAGGTGGACTCCATTTCTAGTCTTCTGAAAGGCCCTATTGTCGCAAGAGCCTTTGAACAAACAAAGTACTTCACTCCAGGCCGAGGACTGCAAGGTAAACCGTGGTCCTCTTTGAATTCTTATCTAGGCAGGAGCGTAATGGTTAATGCATCTGAACTGATTCTTCTGTACTCTAAAATAGTTCAATGTTTGAAAGCTTGCATTTATTTAAAGGGTTCTTCGGTTTTTGGTGCGTGGAAATGTATGTGAAAATTGCACACTGGAAATGCTTGTCCCACAATAGTGGGTAGAAAAAAAGCATATTGCCTTTGGGCTGATGGTCTGATATGCCTATGTGTATTTTCCTTTATTGGTTGTGTTTCCAGGAAACCCCTCCTAATACCTTCTTTGTTACCCCTTTCATGCCCTGACCAAGGCCTTTGCAATTTTCACTGTCAGGGAAATGAATAATTCCAGTACTGGACTGCTTTTACCATACCTTTAGACCTCTGGATGCTTCCTGTATTAGCCATCTCATGTGACTCTCATTGATCCTTCAAGCACTTGCTGTGTAACCTGTTGGTGCTTCCTGTTTCACCTGTACACTTGGCTCTTGCACTTATCCTCTGCCTCCTCACTCTTCCATCAGAACCTGACTCTGCCGTACAGAACAGCCTTTTTCCACCCTTCATAGATTATTGCATCAGCTTCCTCCTCAGTACAGAAATCAGGATGTCTCATTGATAAATCAGACTCCAGGAAATTATATTCCTGAATCAACCGTAAGGAGAGTGCAATCTGATGAACACCTTCACTAATTTTGCACACCCTTGATCCAACACTGCCAACTTTCATCTTCTTTTGCAGTCCAGGAAACACCCTGTAAACACTTCTAAATATGCTTCATACTCTCATCCTTACTCTGTACATGCTCTAGACATTCTCACATTCTTGCCCCCACATAGTTTTCTCTCTGGCAGTTCCTGCACGCTGGTCAATGTGCTGGGTATCCCACCACATGTTACAACCCTTAGACATTGCTTTGGAAACACTCATCCATGTTCAATGTCCATTCAAAGGTTTAGTCATACTCTGCCACACTTTGCATACCCTCAAGTATTTGGTTCCTCGCATCAGTCCTCACTTTGCACAGCCTCAGCTCTACAATGTGCACACTTAGTAAATGACTCTAGATCACCATCCCCATGTGGCATGATGCTTCCCAATCATGCAATTTAGTTTATCAAAGATTGTTTTATTCGGTTACCTTTACATAGATTGTTAACACTTCTCTGCACTTGAAATGTGATTGCTCCACCAGTGTTCCTCTTTCGTATATTTGAAAGACGTGCATGTACTTGGAAGGTGAAGGAAGAATGTCTTGTGGGGAGGAGGAAGGAATAGATTGACAATGGGGAGAGCAGTTGTGCTATTGGGAGATGTTTTCAAGAAAGGAAAGAGCATATTACAGGTACTAGGGAAGAAAACAATTAATGTGATGGCAGCAAGCAGAAGAGGGAGATGCTCCTTGACACTGATATTGGTCAGCATAAGGCAGCTATGGAAGGAAACACTGATCTAACTATGATCCTAGCAAATCTCAGAATGTAAGCAGAACGTTCGGTTACGTGTAGTTGTCAAGCTATAGATAAGTAGCCTGAAAGCTCCAGAACTATTATCTATTTTCAACCCGAAGACAAAGAGAACATGGTGTGTCTTCTTTTTTGGGCTGTGTGTTTTGTTTTGCTCTTTTTGTTGTGCTTTGACAGATTTTAGTGGAGATATACTTGGCAACTTGTGTGCTAATGTCTATTCATCTTTTGTGTCATCTGCTGCCCAGATTCACATAGATGCACTTCAGCAAACTAGGTGAAATGCAGTTGAGGGGGTTTCAGTCTTGCTGGTTCAACCCATGTATAATGTGCCTCAAAGGAGTTAGAAATAGTTTCCTCACATCCCTAAATGCATCATTTGACGCCATTCACTTCATTTCATGGTCGTAATACTCAATGTGTTACCCACTCAATGCTCCTACACATTTTGCCCATTCAAAGAGGTTCACACCTATTACATTTGTTTTTCATCAAAAAAGACAAATTTTGAGTTGGGATAACTTGTTTGCAGATTAGCTTAACATAAAACACTCCATATATTCAATTCACTGAACAGCACAACTGTGAGGCCAACGATTGTCAAGAAGTATTGCACATCAATAAGGTTATGTTAAATAGCCTTGCACTCTAAAACAAAATGATCTGAATGGTCAAAATGTTGATTTACAAATTATTCACTTTATTTCTTTAGAATATTTTATTTCATTGTTGTCCCTCTCCATGTGCAATTTTTCTTACACTGCATAGGTAGAGTGACCTGCTTTTTACCATCACAGAATGTCGTCTCGCACCTTATAGTTACAGACAGATCTTCTCTGCCATGCTATGCTGTCGGTAGTTGTTAGGTCTTGTAACTTCATTCCAATATTTTTATTCTGTTCTTCAGATGTGCTCAGTCATTACAATGACCTATCCACAACTGTGCATCGTCATGACATTCCTTGTGCCTGAGATCTTTATTACCATAAACAGGCAGACGGTTGCGGGCAGTTTTGAATATGTATTTACACAGTGCTCTTTAGACTAGCAACACACAGCTTTAACATGTACCTGATTGGAATACTATATTTTTTTATAATGAATAGCAATGCTGGTATGTTAGGTCTTCTGTACGGTGTTGGATGTTTACAAAAAATCTTTTACCACGCATGGAATCACAACGCAGTTGTTACAACGACTGCGTTGTGATTCCGCATACCATTGCTCCGCAAGTCGGAACAACGACTTGCGGATCGGGGGGAGGTGTTGGATTTAAAATCCAACACCTTCCCTAGTGTCCGCACAGACTGGAGTTGGAATAGTAAATTATACTATTCCAACTTCCAGCGACCCCCCCTACGCAAGTCGTTGTTCCGACTTGCGGAGTAATGGTATGCGAAATCACAACGCGGTTGTTGTAACGACCGCGTTGTGATTCCCTGTGGTGTAAAAGAATGTGGGATATTAAGGTATATTCCTTCTGTACTGCCTTAACTGTCTGCAGAGGAGCCACAGAGTTTCCAACAGTGACACTTCCACAAAACCCAGGCGAGCACTTCTCATTTTACATTTTCACGTTCTTCAGTGTAACAGCAAAGTAGTCTCTGGTTGTTCCAGTGGACTTTTTTGCATCACAGGAGGTGTTGGGATTTTGTTGGTAAGTTGTAGGTGATTTCTGAAATCATTTTTTTGTATGCAGGATGGTATTAGCAACAAAACTATCTGTGTGTTGGCATATAAATTGACTTATCTTGTTAATTTTCATGTTATTTGCATACTTTGTCTTCCTGAAGAATCATACCACGTTATTGCGGTATTTTTCACAAAATCTTACCATGAATTACGCCAATACTACAGCGTTCTTTCTCTGAACACTGCCAATGTAATTGATCACTTCTTATTTCACATCTTGTAAACTCTCAAATTTCCACACATACTACAACCTTCACCTCTTCTATTTTATTTCGATATGTTTTATTGTATTTTTATTTCCCATATCCCCGTACGTAGTATTTATTTAACAATCCTAAATGATATCCTTCCAACATGGCATTACATTTGTCTCCTTACACCCACGCCTATCTTCTTTCTTCCTTTTCCAATATAAATGACCTCCATGTTCCCCACCACACACTGACGTTTTTGCCACTTACAGCAAGGCTGTCCACCGGAATGGACCTATAAAAC
Organism: Lissotriton vulgaris; assembly: GCF_964263255.1. Taxonomy (NCBI): domain Eukaryota; kingdom Metazoa; phylum Chordata; class Amphibia; order Caudata; family Salamandridae; genus Lissotriton; species Lissotriton vulgaris. The sequence continues at coordinate 1,596,264,351 of NC_141691.1, forward strand.
AGTTGAGGGCCCATTCTTTTCTTCCACATAGGAAATCTTATATAGTTGTCATAATAGAATTCTCTTACCTGGTTAATCACTATCTGATGTGGCACCTATCCCCACATCTACTGTGACCTTATAAAATACTGCATACTCCTATAACAGAACCAATGGTAGCCTAGATACTTATTTATATACATTGCACACTGTGATAACTTCATGGCTGCCATCAGATACATGGCCCACACTTTAAATATACATTAACGTTAACTTATGTTACCCCTTACTCATTGTTTTATTTGTGATACCGCCTTTATTCAGTTCTTTATAACTTTAGTGGGTTCACCATGCTTTCGGTATCACTTCTCTCTATAACTACATCAGGATGATTACCTTCGTCCATTTTATTGCTCATCTCTTGGGCAGTCTTCAATAACATACCAGTATCCTTTCTAGTTGCCACATTAGGTGGAGCTCAGTCCAACTAGAACAATATAATAGGATGATCTCACTGCAATCATCTTGCTGTTATGAGTACCTTTTAACACCATCCTCAAGATGGAGTGAAACAACTGTAGCTGACCAAAGGTTCGAACTTAAGCTTCAGTGTAGGAAAGTCAATAGAAGGCTGTGCACATCGCATCCGGAGCTCGCCACATAGAAACTCCACTATCAAGAGAGAAACCAAATCGTATATCAAAAGGATGGTGCACCAAATTAAGAAGTCCGGAGAAGTTGTAGTATTTAGAACAAGTTCCTTTATTATTGTGAATCTTTAAAAGGCTTCAGCCAACGCGTTTCGTTCCCGTAGGAACTTCGTCTAGCTATTGAAGGAGACGTGGTCAGTCAGGTAGCAGCGAGTCAAAAAGGCATCAAATAAGGGTAGAGGCAAATCTGACTCGCTGCTACCTAACTGACCACGTTTCCTTCAATAGCTAGAAGAAGTTTACTTACCCACAACGTGGATGGTATTAGTGACTTGCGTTTCCTTGGCTACTCCATGGGAGGCTGCTAAGCAATATAACTCTGATGAAGTTCCTACGGGAACGAAACGGGTTGGCTGAGGCCTTTTAAAGATTTGCAATAATAAAGGAACTTGTTCTAAATACTACAACTTCTCCGGACTTCTTAATTTGGTGCACCATCCTTTTGATATACCATCCTCAAGATGTTAATTTCCTTGCAGGCTACCATACTGATGCACTTGACTGGTTCAACCTACCCGCTTCCTTCACTTCATGTTCATTTGATTGGATACTAGATAATCTTAATGAAATAATTTGCTGTTAAATATATATGTGAGTAGATTGAGAGTAACATCCTAGATCATCACTTACTTCATGCCTTTAGATTATACTACAACCTAGACTACCAATACATGTGAATAGAGTAGGGATATCTTCTTTAATAAAAACGCCCTCTCTGTAGCTTAGTAATGCTACCATTTTGTAGAGTCTACCATTTTCCTCTAAACTAATCGAAAAAGTAGTCATCTAGTAAATCCATTTGTTTAGTGAAGCAAGTTGTTTTTTAGACCCTTTTATTCTGGCATAGCCATGGCTCACATTCTAATGAGCCCTGATTGACGTCCTCCACAGCAGATGAAAGCTAGTGGACTGAGACATTGTTTGTGGGTTTGGACTTGTTGTACATTTCATTAGCCTTCACCTCTGTCAGCAGTTTTTAATTTGAAAACCAATAAGTGCTGGTGCCCAAAGTTTTTCCCAAAAGCCCAGAGCCACTAATGACGTATGTTGAGATTGCCGAATACCAAGGCTGCGTGTTATTGAATTCACCTGATGCCTCTCTCCTCCACCTATATACCTTTGTTTCACTCTTGCATGTTCTTTTTCACCATAGCTTTCTCCCTTTGTCATTGGATTTCTGTCTTTCTTTTTCTCCTCCTTTCCTCCCTGAATGTTTTTCTCTCTCTTGCTTTGGATCAAAGTTTGACGAGGAAAGTAAGTGCCATCCCCTCAAAAGAGTGCTTGTTGGCCTCAGCTGTATTACTTGAAGCACTGTTCATCAGCCATTGCTATCTAGGTTGAGGGTGGCTGGGATTAGTGGCACTCGACGGGATTGAATTCATTATTTCTGTTTCATAGATCTCTGTTGGGTTTTCTATCATTTGTCTTAGTCTCAACTGTGGGGTACTAGGTTTGGTTCAGTCACCTGTTTTATTCTATATATGCATTTTGTACATATAAATTGCACCAATTGACTTATATTATTCTGGAGCTCAAGATTCTGGATACTTCTAGTAACAAATCAGACTTTGAAAAATAGCTGATTGTTCCGGATGTTCTAAATACCTACACAACCCTAGTAGCATTTATCAGCGGTGTCCATTCGGATTGGGCCGTTTTTGCTACAGCTGTTTTAGAATTTTTAGCATAGTCATGGATGCTAGCATCGCTGCCCCAGGGTAAATTAACAACGAAAACAGGAGTTTATACTTTTCTTCTTTAAAATGTAAGAAGGCACAAGCAATCACAGTGCTGATGGTGTCAAAAGTAAACTATTCCAACTAACACATTCCACCTAGGAACAGCTACTCGGTCATTTACTGTGAATGCATCACTCTGCTGCCAATTTACCTTCTAGAAATCCCTACACATCTCACCATCACCTATGCAATTGTACTGGCTTAATGCTACAAAGTGTATTCAGGTCAAGGCTGTAGGCACAGTGGACAGATCATTAAATGAAGAGTACATTTCCCTCTTAAAAACATTCATTGATGTGTATCAGACATCAACTAATCATTTGCACTTTGAATGCCAGTCTGGTTGCATGTCCATTAATTTTTGATAAGCACATTGGCGCTGCTTACTCTCATTTGAACTCTTCTGCCTGTGAAATAACTTACTCACCTGCCTCAATTCTCTCATCATCATCTGCAATTTTGGAAATGTCAGACGAGTTCGCTTTTAAAAAAATAGCGTGACAATTATTTAATCCAAATTATTACTCGCTGATAGATCCGAAGAGGTTTGGTAAAATATCAAGAATCCAGCGTACCTCAGGAAAACTCTAGATGGGAGATAATTAGACTACTGCTGGGCTATGTAGAATTATAACAGCCTACTCCACAACTGCCAGCCATGATTCAGACCCAGAAGATAGAGCCACATATAGCACTCTCTAAATGTGCATTGACAATATTAATGTATATTACAGGCCTTGATATATGTTGACAGGCGCCTGCAAATGAATTTGGTTTTCTTGCTTCTCTCATGGAAAGTAAGCAGAATAATATGTTTGAGGCATGTTTGCTGTAGATAGAGATGCTTTGCATAAGCCCACCATCTAGTATTGGGCTCAGATGATTACAAGTTGTTTTTTTTATCCAAGAAATGTTCTTCAAGTTATGAGGTTGTGTGACTCTTCCTCTTGGTAATACTGTGCATGGTCATCGACGCCATCTTCAGATTGTTTTTTACTGCTGACATGTTCGGATGTAATATCTTGGCCTCCGCTTCGAAACTCCTCTGAACAACCTATTGGTTCTTGTATAAATCTCCACTCAACGGTATTGTCTGGATCATGTACTTTGTTTCATCCAAGGGCTCACCTTTCTGGGTATTGTTTTTTTGGGTCGCTCTTGCAGCCTACGGCCTCACCCCTCCGAGCTTCCTTTCTCCATTTCAGCGTCCTTTGCAGAATGACCTGCTAATGGAATGAACTCCGCTCTACTTCTGTCTGGATTGTCATTCTAAGTACCCCAATACCGACCAGCACTCTGTTTGCAAATTATGTCTCACTCCCGATCATCGAGAGGACACCTGTGAGGCCTGCAAAACTTTTCAATCGAAAAAGACCCTTAGAGATTGATATGCTCAATGCCAAGAAATGCAGCTACGGCAAGCGGAAGATATTCCGGACATCTTCGGTCGGCAACAGGATGAAGACGAGGAAGCTTCAGTGGCACAAGAGAAATCACTCTCTGTTACCTTCAGCCAGTATAAAAGCATTAGACAGTGAGTACTACTACCCCTGACCCAGAGCCCAAAGCGGTCTCCAACCAAAAAACTGCTCACAGTCTACCACTGTAAAAGGGTCATAATCCACAACGAAAGACTGAATTGGAAGCCCCGCCCTCGGGCTTGGCTCCGAAAAGTCAGCCTACAACAGGGGTCTCCACCTCTTCCACATCTGGGCCTACAATGGCTTGACCTTCGGTATCAGCACCAAAACAAAAACTGGTTCTTGTAGATGCAACAGTAGCTCCGCCTAAGTTGAAGCTCCCGCCACCAAAGTGTTTTACTTTCAGATCGAAGACTCCAACAGAGCCGATCCTTGATGTCATTTTGGAAAGACGCGACCCAAAGCAAAAAACACTCCAGATTCAACATGGATCTAACAAAATTGTGCTGCAGCCTGCAAAAACCCAGTCTTCAAAGAAACAACTTTCCAGGATGCTTGAAATGCTCCTCTTTATCCTCCGAAGAAAAAGAAAAAGGATGATGCAAAAGCCCGTTGCACATTCCTACTCCAACACGACCACCACAATCCACTCCACCACCTTACTCACCAACACTATCTGAGCCAGGTGACATATCTCCTCACTCACCCATAATAAATAATCAGGAGGATATACCACAAGAAATGCACCCAGGGGATGCCTGGAATGATTATGATGCTAATCCGCAAGGGGATACAGACCTTTATCTCTAGCCCACACGGCCATCACCACCGAGGACGCTTCTGCGTATCAAGATCTCATAGCTAAGGCAGCAGCTTACCATCAAGTTCCTTTGCATAAAGATACAATAGAAGATGACTTTATTTTTGAAACCCTATCTAACACCCAAAGCGGGCACAATACCTACCACCCGTAAAAGGCATGGAACAACACACATTTATTGAAGAATTTGTATTGATAAATATTTATGCAATTGTGATGTTATAGTGTTAAATATGTAAATTAATGTATTGATAATTGTTTAATAATTAGTTGTTAATTAATTTACATTAATTAATATGTAATTAATTATGGTAATAGTTTAATTAATTTTAGGTGTGGTTTGTGGTGTTTATAGGTGTAAATGATGTGAAGGGTGGGAAGTAATTTATTTTATTGATGAATTATTAATTAGTTGTTAATTAATTCAAATTAGTTCATTAGTAATTAATTATGGCAATTGTGTAATTAATTTTAGGTGTCTGTTGTGGGTATTATAGTGTCAAAGTACATGCACTCATTGAATGTTTATTATCTTTTGTTATTAATAATATATTTTAAATTCATTATTAATTATGTTAATTATGGAAATACATTTCAATACAAATGTTGATGTCTATTTTTTATTGGTGTGGTGTTATAGGGTAGGAAATAAAATAAATACATGTATGTTTTAAATAATTTGTTTGTGAATATTTGTTCCTTTTAAATAAATATTGTTTATAAATGTATTTATTATTTTTATATCATATTTGTAGGTTTTTGTTATATGTAATTAACATTAGAAAATGTGTTCTTTTAATGTTTATTATATTTAATTGTATTTTTTAAGAATATTGTTTATTTATATTTAATATAAATATTTCTTAATTGTTTAAATGTTATTAGTAATTTTTGTTTTTCCGCTGTTCAATACTTTTCCTACTGTTGCACTCACTGGAGTGGGAATAGTAATTTTTAACCCTCCGCTATCCAACATTTTCCCTACTGTTGCACTCCCTGGAGTGGGAATAGTCATTTTTACCCCTCCGCTATCCAGCACTTTCCCTACTGTTGCACAAACTGGAGAGGGAATAGTAATTTCCAGCACTTTCCCTACTGTTGCACTCTATGAAGTGGGAATAGTAATTTTTACCCTTCTGCTATCCAGCACTTTCCCTACTGTTGCACTCACTGGAGTGGGAATTGTAATTTTTACCCCTCCGCTATCCAGCACTTTCCCTACTGTTGCACTAACTGGAGTGGGAATAGTTTTTATTACCCCTCCGCTATCCAATCCTTTCCCTACTGTTGCACTCACTGGATTGGGAATAGTAATTTTTACCCCTCTGCTATCCAATACTTTCCCTACTGTTGTACTTACTGGAGTGGGAATAGTAATTTTGACCCCTCCACTATCCAATACTTTCCCTACAGTTGCACTCACTGGAGTGGGAATAGTAATTTTTACCCCTCTGCTATCCAATACTTTCCCTACTGTTGTACTCACTGGAGTGGGAATAGTCATTTTGACCCCTCCACTATCCAATACTTTCCCTACTGTTGCACTCAGTGCAGTGGGAATAGTAATTTTTACTCCTCCGCTAGCCAATATTTTCCCTACTGTTGCAATCACTGGAGTTGGAATAGTACATTAATTCTTCTACTATCCAACATTTACCCTACTTTTGCAGTCAATGGAGTGGGAATAGTACATTTTAATCCTCCGCTATTGAACACTTTCCCTACTGTCGCACGCTTTGGAGTGGTAATAGTAATTTTTACCCCTCCGCTATCCCACACTTTCCCTACTGTTGCACTTATTGTCGTTTCAAATAGTAAATTTAATTGTTTCCCTAGCCAGTATTTTCACTACTTGTATTTATTGTTTTGCAAAATATACGTTTTAATTTTGTTTTAATAGTTTGATTATTTAAGTAATTATAGAATGATTTTAATTTTACATTATTGATATATGTATACATTTTAATTTTTATATAATTTAAACGTTTAAAAATGAAATAAAGATAATAGTTAATACATTATTTTAAAGTAAATATTTGTATATGTTTAAATTATTATGTTTGTGTGTTTATAAATTTTTTAATTACGTTGCGTTTTTATATTTTGTTAAAATGTATATTACATTACATTTATTTTGTTAAACATAATATTAATATTTTATATTTTTAATATATATTATTTTATATTATTTATGTTTTGTAATCAATATTTTTGATATGTATATTTTTTACTTCAATATTTTTGATTCAATATGTTTGTACTTACCTGTTTAAGTATAGGGAGTCAATATTTTTATTATCTATATTTTTTTCGATATTTTTACCATCAATGTTTTTACCATTCATATTTTATCAGTGAACCAAGAGAGAGAGATTCATTATAGAACAACGAGTGGGCTTCCTATGGTGTACAAGTGGCAGGGCACTAAAAATCAAAATTTCTGTGGATAGTGATGAAAAGCACACAGAAGAGAGTCTACTGTCCTGAAGCCATTTCACCAGCTGAACTAACACAAGATATGACCCTGAAAATGCAGGGTAAAGGCTCGGGATAGGAGCAGCTATATAGAAATAAAGCAATAATCTGGGCTGAATGGGCTTGTCTAGGCAGGGCACTGTGCACGGCACCTGCTGAACAAATGGAAGTCACGGTCTAGTTAGTGTAGTGTTAGTGGACGAAGGGGGGTGTTAGCAGTGGCTGTGCAGTGAAGAATGGTGACAGGCAGTGGAGATGTTGCTAAAGCCCTGCAGCATACTGTGTGTGGTTAACAAAAGAGCCAATTACACATTGTGGGGAAGTGCACAGTTGGCTGGACAGTGTACAATGCCTCTTGCGCCAGGAAGGAAACAGGCTCCTTGGCTCTCCTGTTTAAATTGAAGCAATAGTCTATGTTCCATAAGTCCATGATTCCTCAGTGTCCTGCTGCAACTGCACCTGCTGCATGAATAGAAAGTACTTCACAGGAAGTGTGTGTGCAAACGCTATGTACAGGAGACGGAGGGGCGAGTGGTGGGGCTTTTAAACCAGCGATTGTCTTGTTACAGAAGCACATGCACCTGTAAATTTTGGGTTAAAACCCAAGCAGGTACTGCATATTTTAACAATCAGGGATGGCATTACAGCTGCAAAATCATGTGATTGTGGGCAAATCACTTACCTCTCCATGTCTACAAATAATTAATCTGTCACCCGTATGTTACATGATGTGCTATTTAAGGCTTACGTTGCAGACCCATAAATTGAGCATAGGAGGGTCACCAGTGGGCTCTATGTCGAGATTGAAGTCAGCCAAAAGCAAAGTAAACACAGAGCTCTCTGGAAGAGACAGCTTGGCATTTGACCTCTGTCTTTCAATGCGTAGCAAATGTGGCAAGATAAGAACAAGATTTACAGGCATGTTTACAGAAAGGGAGTTCTTGGAAGAATACTGATAAATAAGGTTTTGGCATGGGAGGGACGAAGTGAATCTGGAGAGCCTAAGCCAGCAAATGGAAAGCAAGAAAATCTGAGTTACAAACTACAAAGCCAATGGCAAGCAACAGGCAGGTCGCATTCCCAGGTCAACTTTCTGAAATTCCTCAAGATGTCTTTTGCATAACACACAGCTGCACTGTCTGGTAGGTTGCGACCTAAAACGAGAAAGAAATATGAGGTGAAAAGTAACGTGGAACAGAATAACTTGAATAAAGCCGCATTAATGAAAAACAAAGGAAGAAAAAGGAAAGATAATGTAGAATTTAGGGAGTGAAAAGGTTAAAATGAGAAAAAACTGGAGGATTTGTAGATTGATGGGGACAAACAAATTGAATAGAAAGCAGGGAGGAGGATTGACATGGAAAGAAAATACAATCCAACCTAGACTGAAGAAATAAAGAACATGCAAATGGTGATGGAAGAAATATGGTGAATGAAACCAGTATCAAAGAAAGACAAACATAACTCCAAGAAACAGTAGATTGTTCAGCCAGGAGGGAAAGGAACAAAGGTAGGGAAATGAAAAATAAAGCATCAAGCAGCAGTGGAACAGAAAAATAAATCAAGATAGGCACAAAGGCAGACAATGATTTTTAAAAGATGAATTGATACATGGTAGGAGGAGTGCAACGATGAGGAGGAGAGAGACTTAACCCCTTTGATGCTATTGACGGAACGGTTCTGTCATGAGCGTCGGTTGGCCTGTGCTCATGACGGAACCGTTCCGTCATGAGGCCGTTGGCTCATTAGAACGTTCAGCACAGCGCAGGAATCTGCGCCGCGCTGAAGGTGTTAAGTAGGAGACAAGTGACAAGGTAGCTGGTATCACAACAACAGTACTGTGAACATAAAAATGTTGAGACCAATCCCTCCTCCTCCCTCCTGTCGTACACATACCCCCTTTGGAATATGTCCTAGGCTTGTGAAGAGGACCGACACTTTGGGAAAATGGGGTGAGGAGACGTAGAAAGGGAGACACACTCCTGTAGTTTAGTTGTCCGAAAATCCAGATTCAATCAAATATGGCACTGCATCGTTGATTGGAAGCAAGGGCAGACCTAGCCTTCACCTATTAGCGCATGAACACAAGTAAGTGACAGAGCCAAACAAAGATGAGAAAAAGGGATATACATATAGGAAACAAGCTGGGACTTAACAGGAGCAAGCAGTCAGCAGGCTGAAGGTCGTTCCAGGGGGTACTAGGAGTTGAACTCAAGAACTGAACTAGGATGGAACACTACTGCAGCACCAAGAAGGAGTAGATTTAGGAGAAGGGAAACAAATGGACAAGCAATGAATAGGATAGGTAAGTGGAAACAAACAGATTCAGGAATCAAGGGAATCCAGGGAACTGAGGAGGGAGGAAGCAACATAGGTAAAGGAATGCAAAATGCTAACTATGGCAAAAAGAAAGATAGTCACACCAATAAATGTTGCTAGACAGTTTGCAATTGGGAAACTTAGACCTTATATACCCTGTCTACCCCTAAAAACCCCGGTGTGTTCCTCTTAGTGATGACTCTACTGTGGCAGCGCAACTAACTCTGGAAGTTGGTGTTCTAATGGTGTTGCACTGTATTCTCCACTGCCTGCTTAATGGTCTCTCCTTTGGAGGTCACTTAAGCCCTGACATGTCTTGTAGGTGACAAATGGGGAATGCAAACAAGACAAAAAATGGGAAACAAAGATAGACTGAATCAAGAGGGCTATTATAAGCATATACAAGAAAAGAATGAGAAGAATGGCAAAAGCAATAGTTAGAGACTGATAGCAGGGAATAAAAGGAAAGACAGGATTAACAAAGAGAGATAGAGACTAATGAAAAAAGCTGGGATTATGGAGATATGAGGAACTGAGAAATGGAGGTGATTAAGAGAGAGAGGTGGAGATAAGAAGGAAAGTGGGATATTAAATTCACAATGACAGAAGATTGTGGTAGGCATGTTAATCATGATTGTAACCTTAGCATTTGATGACTATTCTTTATATATTGTGGGCATTCTTTGAACCATGAAAAACACTACTTGGTTTTCAGTGGGTTTTCTAGATATTTTGATCGCTCTTCTATAACACTGAGGGTCTGATTTCAAGTTTGGTGGTCCATAGGACTCCTGAACCTGTGGTGGCGGTCTGTGGACCGCCAGACTGGTGGTTCACATGCCGTATTACGACTTGGGCAGTCAGACCACCACAGGATGCACCTCTGCAACCGCTTGGGATCCTTGACCCATGACAGTGGAGCAGCGGTCTGAGAAAGTGATATGCTAATGGTGCTGCTGCTGCACCACCTAGCATATCACGAGTTTCCTCACCGCCCTCCTTTTCATGGCGGTGAGCACGCAGGGCCTCCTTGTGCCTCTGTGAATTGGGATGCATGCAGTGGGGCATTTTGTGTGCCCTCCTGTACATTTGCACTACTAGTTCCTGCACGCTATGGAATGCACAATATTGTGCATTCTATAGCATGCAGGAACAGGATGCGCACTGCCACAGCACCTACCACTCACTCATGATTAACTTGTAATCCCGCAGGGGGTCTAACTACGGGTTTGGCAGTCTTTCTGTGGGGTGCTGTCAGGGCAGCCTGCAGGAATTCTGTCAAACTTGTAATCAGGCCCTAAGGGTGTATTGTATTTTTGAACATTGTATGTTGTGCATTATGGATATTGCAGTCATTATAATTACACTCCTTGGTGTGCTGTGGGCATTGTAAGCATTACGGTGCCCCTAGTATAAGATTGCCCTCCACTCTTTATTGTAATGGGAGCATATGGGCACTATAAAGGCCCTGCCAAAGACCCTGGAAAAAGGTGGCCTTCATTGGAATATTGTTGGCATTGTAGGAAGCATGGTGGTCAATGTGTGCTTAATTGTGGCCTTGACTTAAAGTGGTCTCCTTTGAGATATTGTAAGAATGGTTTACAATATCATTGCTCTTGAAGGAAACTGAGGGACATCTCTAGTATATAGTGGTTATCAATTACTTCTGATGGGTACTTTGGCGTGAACCTTGAAATTAATTGCTATGACAAGCATGAGATGGTAGTCCCGGGGATGTGATGGTTACGCAATGGCTTGTTAGGCAGATTCTGTCCACATGAGGCATAGTTACATGTGAATGCCTAATAAAAATAACTTATGGGTATTTGGGGACCAACTTCTGGGAGTAACTACACAAGAATAGCTGGAGTCTGGGTGCCAAAAATGTAAGATATTATTTTAGAGAGTCTGTTTATTTTACTCAAAATGAAAAGCTAGTATCTGAGAACGTATTCTTCTAGATCTCAATAAATTACCATATATTTGGGGACAAAATGATCGCTTTCATCATATACGTTTATTTGATTGATGATTCATGATGAGTTATACACGTGTTTTCCCAATGTCATTTCCTTGGTGTTTAAGGGCATTTGATGCTATTTTTATTATCTCATGAATCATGTGAGTTTATTTCATTATATTGATAAACCTTAACACATTAGCATAATGACTTTTCTTGAAGGCCGCAGCCTTTTAGGTTGGTGTAAACATATACACATTTCTACTGTCTAAATCTACAAGATATCTGTAACCTGTAACATCTACTATGTCTGAGCCATATGAGGTCAGTTTAACCTCCCAATGCGTGACCAAACATCCTCTTGGTGGGAAAATGAAAGGAGGTGGAAGGCAGAAGTGAAGAAAGACTCTGTATACATCTTTAAAAATGGTACAAGAAATTGCTATTTCAGATTATTGGAATTTGTTTGTAAAAACTGTTATGTTTTAACCAGTTGTTATGTGATATTATCTGAAAAAAGGCTTCATTACACCACCAGCTTATCAAATATTCTTGGGTTCAGTGAATCAATTAAGCATCAATACCCACAGAGAGGATCAGCACTGCCTGGCAGGATAGGATTCATAATTATACAGTTACATGCACATGTAGTCCTATTTTTCTAAAATGTTCTTATTCGTACTAGATCTGCCAACACTTTAGAGAAATGTTAGCCCAGTACAATGTTTGACTCTTTCAATTGTGACCCTTCAAATGCATGGAAATCTTTTTGTATTTTTGGTCAGATTCTTGAAAACATTGTGCTGTAAAATACATCCTTTTGGCATTTTTTTAGTTCCGGTACCTTTTTAGTCATGGTCTGGCTCACTGACTTAAATCCTTTGAAATATAAATCGAGAAGGTGGGGTATTTTAATGTTCTGTCTGTGTGTATATCTACTCACATGCCTGTAGCACAAAACCTGTGCTTTTCATCTAATCTGGATACCCTCCTTTGCCCTCCAGGCATGGTGCTATAATTGAGTCTCAACAATGTTTTGTACAAATTGTTATGCGCTTCTTTAACAATTAGTTACACCGCTTCCTATACACATCAGAATTCCACTGGTGTTTTCCTACTGAGTTTTTACAACATTTAGTGTTATTCTGGAATTACCAAGCATCACCAGTTTGGTGGCTGTGTATCATTTTGGCATATACCTATTTGCTTACAAAGGTATAATAATTTGTGTGCTAGTTTTAGAATGTCACCTATTTGTGTCTAAATATTACTTTGAACTATTTGTTCAGCTGCAAAAGGTGGGTCTTGAATGCAATCAATTAAAATAAGAGGAATGCCATTTTAGTTTTCTTTTTTAGTATATAAGTAAGAAATACAGATGTTTCAAATACTATATGTGCGATGTGCCTTAGAACGTTCATCCCAGTTTGGTTTCAACTACAACTTTTCTGTGACTCGTTAATCAGACAGGGGAAAAACCTTTTTAACCCATTTCTGTCAACTTTTTGTTGCATGTGATATATGACGAATTCATATATCAAAATGCAGTTTGTGAACAGTCCCTTGGCCTCTCATTTTAGTGGAGACATACAAGTTACACTTTTAGAGTACATGTATGCTCAGTTTTTGCGAATAGCCCAAAAGTAGTAAACATATTCAATAGTGTACAGTTTATTTATTTATATTTATTTATTATGAATTTTATATAGCGCTAGCCAGACCCAAAGGTATCGGAGCGCTTTACAGAAAGAATCAATCATAGGATACATTAAGCAATTTAATATATATAAAGGAAACATGACACTCGTAAGTAAGATATCACAGTAGACTGTACAGGGACTGTATGAGGTAGTCAAAGGGAACCCCATGACTCATGCATGGGTTCGGTCAGTGAGTGGGGGGTGGGAGGTAGTCACTGCAGAGAGTAAGGTAGAGGTCAATGAGGCCAAAGTTTCTGTGTGCGACTATGGTATGACTTTGGCGACTGGCTTGTAGCTATCGGTTTGGGGGAAATCGGTTGAGGAGGAAGTCCTTGAGTTGCCTTTTGAATTTTATGTAGGAGGGGTTAGTCCTGATTTGTACTGGAAGGGAGTTCCATATTTTTGGTGCATTTCCGGCAAAAGATCGAGATGCGTTTTTTTGTCTGCGAGATTTCGGGGGGATAAGGAGTAGAGTGTTTGTGCTCCTCAGGGTTCTTGACTGCCCGGCCCTCTGTAGTTTAGCAGCCAAGTAGGCAGGTTTACCAGTGTGCAACACTTTGTGCGTGAGGCAAGCGATTCTGAAGCTGGCACGCATTTCGAAAGGGAACCATTTTAGCTCTTTGAGTGCAGGCGAGATGTGATCATATTTCTTAATTCCGGTGACCATTCTGGCTGCTGCACTCAGAGTGGATCTGAGTGGAGGTAGATGGGATTTTGCTTCTCCTGAGAGGGTTGCAATTCCGTAGTCCAGTCTGGACAGGACCAGGAACTGTGTGGCTTGTTTGAGGTCATTAAGAGGGATGAAGGGTTTGATTTTGTTGAGAAGTTTAAGGATGAGGAATGCGCTTATTGCGGTATTTTTGATGTGTTTTTTCATGTCTAGTTTGGGGTCCAGAGTTATTCCCAACGATTTTGCGGAGTCAGCTAGGATGAGGTTATGATTGAGAACCTCAATGGTTTTTATCCAGTCTGTGATTTGGATTTTCTCCTCTTTGTTAGAGATGAGGAGGATTTCCGTCTTGTCCTGATTTAGTTTTAAGTGGTTGCATGAGAACCAGTGCTGGACTTCTTGTAGAGTGACGTTCAATCTCTGTATGTCTTTGATGGAGCAGGTATCCAGGTAAATTTGGGAATGGTCTGCATAGAGGTGGAAGGGAATGTTTTTTCTTGTAGTATGGCAGTAAGGGGCTCCATATATATGTTGAAAAGTTGTGGGGAGGGTACTGATCCTTGGGGGGACCCCTACATACGGGGAGTGGGTCAGACAAGAAGTTTAATATTTTGGGTGCCGTTCTTTAGGAAAGAGGCGAACCACTGTAGGGCCACCTCCTCTGCTCCCGCCCTTTCTTGAAGTGCTTTGATGAGTAGTTAGTGGTCAACCATCTCGAAGGCAGCCGATAAATCCAAGAGTATTAGTAGACAGCATTGGCCTTTGTCCAGAGATTTGTGCATATCGTCTATTACATTTAATATCGCTGACTCTGAACTGCATCCTTTTCTAAACCCTGATTGATGGGGATCAAGAAGAGACTGGTCTGAAGTTGTTCAGATCGTTTGTGTCCGAGCCAGGTTTTTTCAGTAGAGGAGTGACTTGGCCAATTTTGAGACAGTCAGGCATGACTCTGGTGCTCAGGGAGCTATTTATAATCTTAGTCCAGTGCGGGCTAGGCATAGTTTGAGGTTTTTGGCTAGTTGGGCCGGTAGGGGATCCATGGTGTATGCTGAGGGTTTGGTGTTAAAGATCATATTGATGACCTCTGCTTCGGAGATGGTGTTGAGGGATTTCCAAAAGTTGGGGGGGGTGTTTAGGTGTGAAATCTTCTGACTCAGCGGGCGATTTGCTGTTGAGGGGGCTTTTCATTACGACCAAGGAGAGTTCTATCTTGGAGATTTTGTCATTGAAGAAGTTGGCAAAGTTGTCGCACAGGTCTTTGGAGGCAATAACTTGTGTCGTAGAAGGTTTGGAGGTTTGTTGCTTGATGAGGCTGAATGGAAAGGGGCGACCGCTCGGTCCCCCCGAACGTATGGTGGAGTACCCCGATCCCCCCGGGAAGCCATTTTTGGGCGGGAGGCGAGTCTCGGCTGGTATGCCCGAAGCGGCGTAGCCGGGGGCGCGCCTTTTTCCCGCCCAAGGAGGGGTTGTCCTAGACACCTACACCGTTGGCCATGCCCTGGAGGCGGATTGGAGGAGGGTCCACGCCCGCCCAAGGGAGGATAAGAGGAGCGACGATCCAAGGAAGCATCCTCTTGTTCTTGTGCTCAGAAGCTGCACCTCCCCGTTGCATGTGAGCTCGAGACAGAACAAGGAGCCAATTTTGAGAATTTGTAATTCTTGTGTTTTCTCTTCTAGCGCTTCGAACTCTGGTTCCAGGATCTTTCGGTCGAATATCGTAAGGGAATGCCGGGCAAAAAGGTCGGAAAGAAGGTTAGCACCGACCAAATGCTCCGTATGCTGGTGAAGGACATGTCGGACATGAAGAAGCAGATGGCGGCCATGAACGGTACGGGCCGGCCTAAGAAAGTCATCGGACCAGCATTGCCGGGGGTAGTCCCTGCCGGGAGAGGTAAAAGGGCCAGGAACAGGGCGGCAGGGGGTGAGGCTCCGGTTCCCGAGTCACCTCCGGCGAGCCCGGTCAGGCCAGTAGAGGCCCCAGTTCCGATTCCGGATGCAGGACAGCCAATCCCGGTCGTAGTTACACCTGTGAACGAGGGGGATATGCCACCCGAGTTGGCCGCACAGTTGGCGGCGTGGTTGGGCAAGAATAATGAGGGTGCCATAGCTCCAGGGGATACGGCCGAAGAGGCCAAACTAATAATGAAGCAGTTGCGGCAGTCTCGAGATGCTGCGAAGGCACCTTGTCCTTTTGTTCCTCCTCAGGGTCCCGCGGAACAGCCGTCTTCGGGCGTTGGAACAGCGGCAGCAGCGAGTCCAGCTACTGATTCGGGTAAGAAGCCGTTGCCAATGGCTGGGGAGGGGTCGGTACCCTCAAGAAGGGAAAAGGTGGTACAACATATCCCGTTGGCCACAAAGGAAATGATATGGGCGGATAAATATGTGAATATATTTTCGCTATTAACTGATCATTATGAAATAGAGCACGGTAAAAATCAGAAGGAATTGTTGCATCCAAGTGTATGGCGAGCAAAGATGGCGGGTTTCAGAGTTGATGAGACAATCGCTAATTGGGCCAGGGCTTTCGGGATGTTCACTGCAATCATGGGGGAACGTAGGCCCGAGGTATTGACTGAGTTGGCTTGTTACCAGACATGAATAATGGAGTTTTATGAATCTTACGATGGTGATCAATGGTTGGGTTATGATAACAAATTTCGTAAGGCCAAGGAGCACGACTCATCCCTGACGTGGGATTGTTTCGACTCCATTTCCTGGCAGAAACAGGTCAGGTCAAATCCGACAAAGCCGTCTTCGTTTGGCGGGAATGGGACAGAGCCTTCCCGCCATTCCCCGGCGGTGCCCTTTCGAGCGGGCGCCGGTGGTGATCAGCACACAAGGAGTAATGGGAACTCTGGCAAAAAGGGGGTCTGTTGGAGCTTCAACAGGGGCAAGTGCACTAGGCCACAGGGGTCGTGCAAATTTAGGCACGAGTGTGCAGGGTGCGGACAATCTTCACACCCCGAGAGTTCATGCAGAGCCAAGAATGGCGATTCGGGGGGCAGAGGCGGTGCCAAACAGGTCTAATGACGGCCGAGGGGCGCTGCTACCTACTCCCATCGACATCATGGCAATGATCCCTTGGCTGAACGAATACCCTGATCATGTCTCCGCTGGGGTGTTGAGGGACGGTTTCTCATGTGGTTTCCGCATCCCGGCGGGGGATTTTCGGGGGGAATCGCTGTGTGAAAACCAACTGTCGGTTCGTCAGAATGCGGTTGTAGTACAGGCAAAGATTGCAAAGGAGGTGGCCCGAGGTCGGGTTGCGGGTCCATATGCGAACCCGCCTGTCCAGAATTTTGTTTGTTCACCGTTGGGTGTAGTCCCCAAGAAGGACCCAGGTGAGTTTCGGTTGATACATAATTTGTCCGCTCCTAAGGGTCTTTCCGTGAATGATGCGATTGACCCGGGAGTTTGTTCGGTGCGGTATGCTTCCTTTGATGAGGCTGTCGCCATGTTGAATCGCCTGGGGCCCGGAGCGCTGATGGCAAAGTCGGATATCGAGTCAGCGTTCCGGTTGCTCCCGGTACACCCACAGGATCAGCGTCTGCTAGGTTTTGTGTTCCAGGGACGCTATTACATGGATAAATGTATGCCAATGGGTTGCTCCATCTCCTGTGCGTATTTTGAAAAATTCAGTAGTTTTTTACAATGGGCGTTCACCAGAGCCACAGGCTTTGCGCAGGTTATGCATTACCTTGATGATTTTCTGTTTTTAGGGGCAGCTGGGGACACGGAATGTGCACAAGCTTTGAGTAAATTTTGTGATCTCATGAGAATGTTTGGCGTGCCACTGGCACCGGGCAAAACAGTGGGGCCGTCTACTTCGCTCGAGTTTCTAGGAATTGAGCTCGATTCCGAAGAGGGGTGCTTCCGTTTGCCTAAGGAAAAGGTATGGAAATTTAAGGCCTCACTTGAGGCATGTGTTGACAAGACGAAAGTAACGTTGCATCAGTTACAGCAGGTTGTGGGTCAGCTTAATTTTGCCCTTAGAGTGATACCAATGGCTCGCCCCTTTTCTCGCTCTATTGCTCAAGCCATGGTTGGTCTTAAGGAAGGGCATCACCGCACAAGACTCTCGGCAGAGGTTCGCCAGGACATGCGCATATGGTTGGCATTCCTGGCGGAGTTTAACGGTCGTGTCCTGTGGAACAAACCAGCGGTTTCCTCCGAGGAGCTGGGTTTGTGGACCGACTCGGCAGGGAGTGTGGGTTTTGGCGCCATCTTTGGTAATCAATGGTCGGCACAAACATGGCCGGCATGGTGGCACGAGAGTGGACTCACAGGTAACATTGGGTTTCTTGAACTGTTCCCTATTCTAGTGGCCTTGAAGACATGGCCGGAGGGATTTCGTGATCGCACTGTGGTGTTCTGGTCGGATAATATGACTGTGGTAGAATGTGTCAATAATCAGGCAGCACGCTGCAAATTGATCTTGAGATTGATGAAAGAAATTGTCCTGCTATGTATGAAATTAAACGTCCACTTTAGAGCAAAACATGTGCCTGGGGTACTGAACCAGGCGGCTGATGCACTTTCTCGTTCCCACATGCAGGCCTTCCGGGGCCATCTGCCCTCTGCGGACTTGGTGGCGGCACCATTTCCCGAAGTTCTCTGGTCTCTCGGTGCCCCGGATTACAAAACCTCGTGGGAGAGAGTCTAGCCCCCAGGACGAGGAAGGCATATGAAGGGGCGTTCCGTTCCTATTGGGCATTTTTGGGTCCAGCTAGGGGGGAGCATTGGGGGCAGGAGGAGTATGTCCTGAAATTTCTAGTCTCATTGCATCAGGCAGGCCGATCAGTGGCAACAGCCAATAGACACCGAGCCGCCATTGCATTCATGGCGCAGGCTCATGGCATTCAGGACCCCACAGCGTCCTTTCTAGTAAAGAAGGCGTTGCGCGGGTGGCAACGCCTTGAGGGTCGTAAGGGGGACGAGAGGCGCCCGATCGGGCTAGCAATGTTGTCCCAATTGTTGTCCGTACTCCCTGCGACTTGTTCATCTCAGTCAGAGACAGTACTGTTCCGGGCCGCCTTCGCATTAGCGTTCCATGGGGCTATGCGGATAAGCGAACTGGTAGCACGGAACAAGCGGGATACAGGGGGAGGTCTGTGTCGAGAACACATACAGATTAGGGGTGACGCGATGGTAGTCACTATAGCCAAATCCAAAACCGATCAGGGAGCGATCGGAGACAGTGTGGTTGTTCAGCGCATGCTGGGATCCCACATGTGCCCAGTGAAATGCATGGAAGAGTACTTAGCGCAAAGGGCGGCATCATGGGGGGGGAGCTTGCTGAGACATACCAACGCCACCCCACTGACGAGGTTTCAGTTTCAGCGGGTGTTAACAATGGCAATCGCGGCAGCGGGCTTGAACCCGGGCGATTTTGGGACCCACTCATTCCGGATAGGTGCTGCTACGGAGGCTACAGCCAGGGGGTTGAGTGTGGATAAAGTAAAACAGTTGGGGCGTTGGTCCTCGAATTGTTATAAGAGGTATGTGCGGTTGCACATGTTGTGAAGCTAATGTCATGCACTCACGCTTCTTGTTTTTGTTTGGTTTTCAGTTTCGCGAGCAGGCTTTGCGGGGCGGACTGTGCAGTTGACCCGACACCTGGGAACCAGCGGTCAAAGATCACCGGCTGAGGGAAGAGTGGTGTGGGTCGTCGGCCACTCATACGTGAGGCGCGCCGCAGACGTATTCAAAGCAGGTGATATGATTCACATGGCTGGGGAATACGGGTACAGGGTGACCTTCTACAGAAGGGGCGGGCTCTGTATTGACCAGTTTCAGAATTTTATGGAGGGTTTGTTAGGGCGGACAAGGTCACCGCCATCTGTAATCATAGTGCATCTTGGGGGCAATGATTTGGTGACCACTGGTCGACGAATACTTCTCGAATTGATCTTATCCACAGTAAGTTGGTTGGCGAGAAGGGTTCCGGGGTGCACGATTGCATGGTCACACATGATTCCGCGGAAGGTGTGGCGGGGGGCTATCTCTGTGTCAGCTTTAAATCAGTCGGTGAAGAAAGTAAATAACAAACTTGGTAGGTTGTTTCGTACACGTTCATTGCATTGTATTCCTCATTGGTGTATCCGGGGGGACCATATGTATCTGGAGGATGGGGTCCATTTGTCCCGGGAGGGGAATGTTTTACTCATAGGAGATTTTATAGCTTGGTTAAAGGGTTTGTGCAGCCATGACCTTTAGGTAGGAGTTCTTGTGGGGGGTCCGGATAGCCGGTCAACTATCCGGCCTGTGGCGGTAAGGTCATGATCGGTGAGCAGTAATTGGAAGATCCCTAGAGGTGGGGGCGTCACCCATTATGGATGGGAGCGCCCGGGGGGAGGCGGCCATTGGCCCCTCAAACGGAGAGGCGGTCCCATCTAAGGATGGGGCCGCCGAAAGGGAAGGCGGTCAAGGCCCCTCCCTGGGGAGGAGGGGCTACGGGCCCCTCCTGGGAATTTCCCGGGGCCAGGACATCTGCGACGGCAGATGTGGTAAGCAGTGTGGGGTGGGAGGGGGGTCTACGCTACCTTCTAGACACCTCACACGAGTCCTCGGATGACCACTAAAGATGGCGTCGAGTAAATATGGGGCCCCCGTTAAGACCAGGGAAATTGGAAGTTGGCACAGAGGGACAGTCCTCTGTGCGCCCGCCCCTCACAAGTGAGGGGGGAGTTCTGGTTTAGGGATCTGACACCGGTTACGACCTTGCCGTTGGCCCGTAATGTTAGGATGTACAATTTGAATTTTTGAAATGCATTTACAGGATGTTTTAGAATCGGCTAGGAGAACCTTTGTATTAGAGATGTGTTAAGGTTAGCCCATGAAACATCGTAATGTGTAAATGAAATTGTACATGATATGAAACTGTTATTTTTAAACGTTTTAATTTTGTTTCATATTTTAATAAATACGGCCGGGAGGGTAACTCCCTCCCGCCTTCCAAAAGTTCAAGAAAACGTTTCCGTCTTCCCATTTTTGGGGAGTGTGTTGGGAGGGGGTGACGGGTATCCCAACCATATGGAAAGGGGCGACCGCTCGGTCCCCCCGAACGTATGGTGGAGTACCCCGATCCCCCCGGGAAGCCATTTTTGGGCGGGAGGCGAGTCTCGGCTGGTATGCCAGAAGCGGCGTAGCCGGGGGCGCGCCTTTTTCCCGCCCAAGGAGGGGTTGTCCTAGACACCTACACCGTTGGCCACGCCCTGGAGGCGGATTGGAGGAGGGTCCACGCCCGCCCGAGGGAGGATAAGAGGAGCGACGATCCAAGGAAGCATCCTCTTGTTCTTGTGCTCAGAAGCTGCACCTCCCCGATGCACGTGAGCTCGAGACAGAACAAGGAGCCAATTTTGACCCACCCACCAGCCCCTGATGACAGCGATTTGTTTTGGAATAAAGTCGAGTGACACAATACTGTTTCCTTTTTAGGTTGTTTTCGAATAAAGTTCGTAATTTTGGTATGTAAATAAAGTGGTTGCTTTGTCTGCATGTATGTCGTCAAAGCTTAGTAGGAGTTTATACTTTGAATCGCAGTATGTCTGTCTTTTTCCATCCTTTAGTTAAAAAATGTCGTATTTATTTTGGTCGGGCGGTAAGGTCATGATCGGTGAGCAGTAATTGGAAGATCCCTAGAGGTGGGGGCGTCACCCATTATGGATGGGAGCGCCCGGGGGGAGGCGGCCATTGACCCCTCAAACGGGGAGGCGGTCCCATCTAAGGATGGGGCCGCCGAAAGGGAAGGCGGTCAAGGCCCCTCCCTGGGGAGGAGGGGCTACGGGCCCCTCCTGGGAATTTCCCGGGGCCAGGACATCTGCGACGGCAGATGTGGTAAGCAGTGTGGGGTGGGAGGGGGGTCTACGCTACCTTCTAGACACCTCACACGAGTCCTCGGACGACCACTAAAGATGGCGTCGAGTAAATATGGGGCCCCCGTTAAGACAAGGGAAATTGGAAGTTGGCACAGAGGGACAGTCCTCTGTGCGCCCGCCCCTCACAAGTGAGGGGGGAGTTCTGGTTTAGGGATCTGACACCGGTTACGACCTTGCCGTTGGCCCGTAATGTTAGGATGTACAATTTGAATTTTTGAAATGCATTTACAGGATGTTTTAGAATCGGCTAGGAGAACCTTTGTATTAGAGATGTGTTAAGGTTAGCCCATGAAACATCGTAATGTGTAAATGAAATTGTACATAATATGAAACTGTTATTTTTAAACGTTTTAATTTTGTTTCATATTTTAATAAATACGGCCGGGAGGGTAACTCCCTCCCGCCTTCCAAAAGTTCAAGAAAACGTTTCCGTCTTCCCATTTTTGGGGAGTGTGTTGGGAGGGGGTGACGGGTATCCCAACCATATAGTTCCTTGGCTCCGTTCTTAGCTTTGTCTAGGGCGTTGCAGAAGAAGGAGGTTTTTTCATTTTTTATGTGTTTGTTGTATTTCCCTCTTACTGCTTTGAGTTTCGGTGATGAACGTGATGTCAATGTCATGTGTGAGGATGGTCTCAGCCAATTTGGATGCCGACCTGCAGTTGATGAGCATGCATTTGGTGTTGGAGCTCTCGTTGTTGGGGTTCTTATTTAAGGGAGCTCTTGGGTTATTAGTGAGGAGTGCTGGTGGTCTCATGGGTCTGATGGGAGGGCAGACTCTTCCCATTCTAGTGATCACTTGAATCTTGGATCCGGAGGTGACAGTAGTGGCTGTGTCAAATGTGGAGGCAAGATATATTGCTTCTTTACTTGACAAGGAGGCTCTTGTTCTTATGGGTCTTTGAGCCTGGTTTGGGAGGGGGGTTGTGTTCCAACTGAGCCTTTGGGTCTCATGAGGCCTTATGTGATATTTGTGCTGGTGTGTAGGGAAGTCGGAAGTGGATGATGGGTGGGATTTCCGAGTGTGGTGAGGTTACGTATTATTTCTGAGAGGCCCAGAATTACCGTTTCTAGCTGGCTCTCCAGCAGGCCCAGTTGCTGGTTCGTCTTTAGGTAGGGAGGGGAAGAGGCGTCTCGGATGGGTGTTGTGGCTCTTTTGTTTCTGGGTCTCTGAGACTGAGTCGAGTTGGGGGTCTTGGAAGATCTAGGCTGTTGGATATTGGGCGGTTTTGCGTGAGTGGTGACCATGAATGGGGGTGCTAGGCTTGGGTGTAGGCTGGATTTTGGTTTTGGAGTTGCCCCAATTTCCTCTATGGAAAGTCCTGGATATTGGGAGTGGGCGGTCTCGGAGGGGGTCCCGCTGCCATCTCTTGTGTGGCAGTGGAGGGAGAGGGATAGGCTTCAAACTTAGCGACCGGAGATCGCAGGTTGTTTGTTAAGAGTGTGTGATTAAGGATGGTGGGGGTGGGTGTTGCTTGAGGGGTTGGAGGGCTTGATCTGTGTTGTGGTATTCATTACCAATGGGCGGGGAGAGAGAGTTGGGCGCTGTTGGGGAGGGGTGAACCGGGTGGAGGATGGAGTTTGGTGGGAGGAGGCATGGTTGCAAGACAGAGGTCTTGTGGGGGCAGTGGGTTGTGGAGGGGGGAGGAGGGTGTTGGTTGGAATGGGCTTGGGAAGTCACATCTATGTTGGGGCTCTAATTTGATTGGGGGTGTGTGGGAGAGTTGAGTCCTCTCTGGTAGGGGTGAATGGAGTGTTGGATGGTGTCTGGAGGGGGTAGGTTGTCTGGCATAGAGGGGGTCTTGTAAAGTTCCTGTGCAATTGCATGGCGGGTCCTTCTATTTGGGAATAAGAGGGTGAATGGTCAAGATTTATGAGAAAGTGGAGGGGTGTCACGGAGTGGGGGAAGAGGGAGTGAAAGGCATCTAGGTTGTCGTTGGCTTGAATCAAGACTGTACCATTGGGGTATATGGTTATGGAGGTGTTACCGCTAAGTTTGGGGCAATCAGGGAGTGTGATCGTAAGTTTGCAGCTGTGGGTGGTGTTGGTTATTTTAGATATGTGCAGAGATATGTGCAGATGTGTCTTGAGGACGTTGTTCCAATTATCGGGTGTCATGGTGTAGAAAATTAGCTCAGTTTTTATCTGGCCTTTGGAAGAGCAATAGTATATGTCCGCAATTAGGGTTTCTGGGTGTTGTCTGACCAGCCGGTGTTTAAGGTTTCTTTTTGCTTTAGGGGTGGAGTTGGGGGGGAAAGTGATGGAAAAGGAGTTCCGACCTTGTGGTTTTAGTCCATTGGGGAGGGAGGGGCGGGATGGGGTGGTGGTTGCTATACTGTCTCTAATTAGTTGGACGGAGGGGGTGCACTTGTGAGGGGATTCAGGTGCGATTCAGCACAGAGGTCTGTAGAGAAATGATCTAGACTACCGAGGCAAAACCCGGGTTGATGACTTTGGTGAATGTTGTGTTTAACCTCAGTGGATGGCTAGGGTGTAAGCTATTGTTCCATGAGTTAAAAATGTGTCTGACCTCAGTGGGTTGGCTGTGGTGTTAGCTATTAGCCCGCGTGTAGAAGAGATCGGTGTGGTGAGCAGACCAGGGGCTTTTCAGGAGCAGTAGCCAGAGTGTCACCAGGAATGGAAGACACGTGAGGTGGGGGGGACCACACTTCCAACAGAGCCCTGTAGGAAGATAGTTACCCCGCACTAGCTGTCAGCAGGTCTTTTCCAGGTTGGTTTAGGAAGAATAATCTCTTCTTCACCTTTGCTGCAGGCAGAGAAATAGTAAATGGTGGCTAGTCCTACTCCTCGGTTCACAGTCCACAATCCACCCTTAAATGGATATAGTAAATGGTGGCTAGTCCTACTCCTCTGTGTGCAGTCCACAATCCACCCTTAAATGGATCAGTGTTTCACAATAGTAAATAGTGGCGAGTCAACATGTTAGTACATGTTTTTCATGAAAATAAATAGTGGCTAGTCCTACTCCTCTGTTTACAGTGAGTGATGGCCGGACGTTTGTGAAGAGTTGGTGAGTTGGGGGCGAATTGCCGCCATCTTGGGAACATGCCGGTTGGGTTTGTGAGGCTCTGTATTCTATGCCTCTAGAACTTAATATGCGTGCCACTGGGCCGTCGATTCATAAACCGGGACAGCGGTCCCAAAATATGCCGCTGGAGAAGCAGGTTGGGGGAGCTAAGGGGACTCGCACCTCGGAGGGCATCTGTTTAGTTTTTACAATGATGCCATCTTAGCGTCAGGCAAAAGGAATGGAGTCCCGAGCATCCCGTTGTGGTAGCCAGATGTGGTTCCTTTTCTGTGCCTTACCGGTCCCGACGAGCGCACCCTTCTGCTCTTGATTCTTTATTTACTCTCTGCTGTCCGGTTCCTCAGGGACTTTCTCCATTTGTCTCGATGGCGTTAGGGAGCATCCAATTCTTCCGATATCAGCTGTAAGCATTAGACCGTCCAGGGTCTAGATTGCCATCCGGTGTTTTTTCATTTTCAAATGCAGTTACGACTTCCTTCGGGTCCAAGCTAGGCTGTTTGGGATCATCATCTGAGGAGTCCACCGTGGCTGCCCGACCTTCTACGATGCAGGGGCAGCTTGCTTTCGCTTCTGGAGTCTCCGCAGTGCGATCCCGGGATGCCTGCTTGGTGGTATTAGACCGGTGAGTCACCCTTGCATTTTGTCGAGGCAGGGGGGGACGGGGGCAGCAGGGATTTTCATGTTTTAGTGATCCCTGGGTGCCGGAGCTCTTTCTCCGACCCCTGGCTCTGCAGCCATCTTGCCTCTCCATAAGTATTCATAAGTGTAAGTTACTTTGTTAGAACAAGCCCTATATATGTAAGTTTCTGCAACAAAAAAAACTGACACAGTCATAGCAGCCCCAAGACCCAACTACCAAGCCAAGAATGCATTTGGGGTATCACACGCCAATACCCACCTGAAGTTATGCCCCTGCTCATCCCACCTGGGCATCATAGTTCCCCTTAGGAACACTTGAACATGGATACATACTACACAACGGCATGGAGTCCCTACCTTGGTATCTCTTATTTTGAAATGTATTTTCACTACACACACTTTTCTTCATCTCTTCTATGAGAAGCCTTGTTGGTAAAGTTATCAAATCGATGCATGTAGACAAATTTCCCGTCCTCGCCTTTTACAAATCATTTTACCAAGTGACTGATGGCCCCATGTACTAATCTCAAGGTGTAAATAGTGGTGAGCGTGCCACCAAATTAAACGAGTCAGCTGTGCCACAGCTAAGCCTTGTGTCTGATTTGGCTTGGCACTAAGAGTCTGTGCATGGGCC
This sequence comes from Lissotriton vulgaris, assembly GCF_964263255.1. Classification (NCBI taxonomy): domain Eukaryota; kingdom Metazoa; phylum Chordata; class Amphibia; order Caudata; family Salamandridae; genus Lissotriton; species Lissotriton vulgaris. The sequence continues at coordinate 1,596,290,343 of NC_141691.1, forward strand.
AAGCCATTAAAACATTTGCCATGTATATCATGCATCACACATAATGCAAAAATATGATACAATCTCTTCAAAATTCAAAAAAGTGAACTTCTTTAACACGCAAAAGTGTCACCTTAGCATATCGGATTATATCACTATATAGACAGACAGTTATTAAAAGTGATAGTTACATTAATGGCTCGTCCCCAATGACAGTGTCATTAGGGAACCAAGGGGCATATGTAGAAATGCATTTTTGCGGTTGGAAATGGCTCGATTTGCAGAATCGGCCCATTAATGACCACAAAAATGCTTTTTCATTTGTACAAAATGCAAATTGTGATTTGGTCACATGTAACCAAATCACATTTTGTGTTTAGCTATTATGGGGTCTATTAGAATGTCGGGCGGATCGCCACCACCATGCGGGTGGTGGCGATCCGCCCGACATTCTCCTCCGCTCGCATGCCCATTTCCCCCCGCCACATTAGTATGGCGGGGGACCCCGGTGGACGGAAAGACCATCTGCCGGTTTTCTGCCGGTCACACTGATGACCGGGTGGAAAAGGGGCCTGATACAGTGGTCGTGTCTGCTAGACACCGCCTTCCATATTATTATGGCAGCGGGCAGCAGCCTTTCTGTGGCGGCGTTGCCGCCACGGAAAGGCATGCGGATTTCGCAGGTGGGGGCCCCCAAAATGTTCGGGGGTTTTGGCGGCACTGCATTTGCCATGTTGTGCATGCAAATGCACATGTAATGTAAAATGTAATGTAAAAAGGATTTGTAGAGCGCTGCGTTCACCGGACGGTTTCTTGGCGCTGCGCAGTGTGCAGCCACAGCATTATGACGGGCGGTGCTGAGTGCACCGCCCGCCACAATGATGTGGATGGGGGATGCCACTGCCACCTTCGCATCCAAATAGCGGGTGCGGGACCTCCACACCACTGGTGGCCAGTCCCAGCACTGCAACGGTGGCGGGTGGACGTAAGTCCGCTCGCCATCCTAATAGGCCCCTAAGTATTTAGAAGGGGCATGTTTAGGGCATCCCTTCCTAATACTGAATTGCAGTGGTATTTATGAATGTTTTGTGACCGAATTACCGGTTGCAAAACATTAATTTTTTACCGACACCTCAAGGGTGGTGGTAACCATTCACAAATGGAAAGGGGTCCCCACAGCACACCTTTTCCTTTGGGAATATTCAAATAAATCATTTTTAAAAGCAGGCAGTTTTCCAAGGGACCACTGCCTGCTCTTAAAAAATGAAACTTAAACGTTTCATTTTATTTTTTGAAAAGCATCCCCTTTTTCATTCAGGAAAACGTGCTGCATGTAAATAAAACGATTTGCTTTATTAAAAGACAGTTCCAGACATGGTGGTATGCTGACCCCAGCAGGCCACCATCTCTGTTATGGATGTAATTCCTAGTGGGTCACAAATTACGACCTACCTCATTATTATTCATGAGGTAGGTCACTCAATTGCAACCCCATTAGGAATCGCTATATGCAAGTTATACGTGCTATACATTAGGCATTGTGATTTCCTAATTGCAGTTCCTAAAATCTGTACATATGACTCTAAGAGTCAAGTCAGTAGTCATGAAAAACCTAAACGTGGCCTAGATTTGTATTGTAGATGAAGCAACATTATAGTCTACTAAATCATCATAAGAGACGCTTGTGCAGCACACATCCTGAACTCGAGCATTTAAAAGTGCTATCGTTGTGATAATAAGGTAAAAGGGGGTACTGTGAAATAATTTTTTTTATCATATCATAGAAGTTGGTAATTATTCCAGGTGATCTGATTTCACATTTTGACATTCAAACACCAGATGTATATCTATTTCTCTCTCCCTATCTCTCCGGTTTAACATCAGTCAGTCAGTCAAAAGCTTTTATTATCGGTTAAAAACCATAAAAAGACATATTACAAATTCACAGACAAGTTAAAAATATTTAGAATGTTAAAAAACTCCTTAATGAGTACTAGGTCATAAAATATTCAGAAAGAAAAGAAAAAGCACAAGGAGGCAAACATCCATGTCACAGTATGCAGTAAAATAGATCTGGTGACCCCACATAATATTTTAGTAAAGAAATGATATCCCCACCACGATCAGGAAGAAGACCCATAGGTAGTGGGCAGTGATTTCGTTTTTCCTTTTAGAATTGCGCACCTAGAAATACCACATGGACAAAAGAAATCTTGATGTTGCAAACACTGCCAGGGCCGTGGTATCAACTTTAAAGATTCTGTACACCTCCCTGAAGTCCCTAAGGCCCCTGGACTTGCAATATTGGATTATCCACTTAGCCCTCGCCCTATGGTACGAGGGGCAAAAGAGTAGAACATGCTGATCCGTCTCCTTTGCACCCGTGCACCCGGGGCAAGTGCTCCCTAGCTGTGTGGCCTTAGACCAATTGTGCTTAAGACCCCAGAGGGGCAGTGAACCATGCCTAAACTGGATGCAAAGTTTCTTTGCCAGGGGAGGCTGGTTATCATCCAGGAATTTCTCAAATTTGGGAAGTGCCTTAAAATCAAGAAAGTTATTAGTCAACCTGCCCATAGAAGAGTTTGTTAAAACACTAGCAAGGTGATATTGGTTTAGAGCCAAAATCAAAGATTTTTTTAGATATCCGGGGGCAGGCCATCTCAGGGGACGACCACAATTCCCCCATCCCAAGTGCTAAGGTGAGGTGCTTGATATAGCTCAACCAGGGGATCTTCCCCACACTACCTCTGGACAAAAGATCACCCAGGTCCTCTCCGTAGCTCTCTAATTCCGGAGTGGACCAGAGTTGTCTCCAATATAGTAGTGGATGATTCGAGACGATTTCCTGTATGGGCACTAAACCTAAATCAAACCTTAGGGGGGTTAAAGGGGTACTCCGGGGGAGTCTCAAAATGCGTCTAATGAAGCTATTCTCAGTGAGGGATAGAGGAAGAGCACTAGCATGCCCCCACAGATCCGCTCCTTAGATCGCACCCCCTCGCACCTGCACTTTGTAAACTTCAGCCGGCGGAGCCACCAATTTCTGGGAGGTTTCGTTAAAAACGTTTAGAATACCACCTGAAGATTGAGACGATTTCAGATTGGCCCTGGCCGTGTGTGAGGTCCAATCCATTCTATCATTAAGGGTAACCCCCAAATAATCGTATGTAGAGTCTCGGTCCAGGGCTAATCCGTCCAGGTGCGGGTGGGGACAATTTGGTTTTTTCAGGTTAAAAACCATATACTTGGTTTTGGAGACATTAATCTCCAAGTCCCTCGTTCTACAGAAGCCACAGAAAGCTTCCAATGTACGCTGGATACCCCCAAATGATTTAGACAATAAGAGGGTATTGTCTGCGAACATTAGGGCAGGTATTTTCCGCCCAGCTAAGCTAGGGGAGTCCAAGTCCCTAGCATCAAGTAAGTGTGCAATCAACCCATTAAGATAAAGTGAAAAAAGCTTGGGGGCTAAAACACACCCCTGCCTCACACCCTTGTCCACAGGGCAAGGGGCCGACAGCTCCCCACCCCTCCCAAACCTTACCCCAGTAGAGTTGCCCTGGTGCATGCATCTAAAGAGGTCACACAGATAGGGCGGGCACCCAACTCTAGGAGTAAAGCCCAAAGCTTGACCCTCTGGACCAGATCAAATGCGGACCTAAGGTCCACAAAGATCAAGTACAAACTACCCACCCCTAAGGTGACGGTCCTCCAGTATATAAGCTGGAGCCTAAACAGTTGATCGATTGTGGAAACCCCAGCACGAAATCCTGCCTGTAGGGAGGTTAGGATGTGATGGCCCCCATCCAGCTCTGCAACCTAGTTAGGAGGACACGTGCAAAGAGCTTCTGGAGTACGTCGATCAAACTGATAGGGCGGTAGTTCCCCCGGGGAGAGGCCTTCTTATAGATGGGGATGATTTCAGCTCCCAACCATGTCACAGGAATGTCCGGACCCTGCACAATGGCGTTGAAGAGGACACAAATATAGGGCACCCACACCCTTTGCTCGGTCCGGTAGAGGTCGCCGGGAATTCTGTCCAGTCCCGGTGCTTTCCCTGCAGCCAGACTTTTAAGTGCTGCATTGACTTCTAACAGCGTGCAGGGATATTTGACTTGTGCCATACCTTTCAGAGGTATTGTTGCCAATAATCTTGATAATTCCGGCACGACAGCAGTGGAATCTAGGGGGCTGAGTGAGTATAATGGCTTAAAATGGGCGAGCCACACATCTTCGCTAAGGTTGGGCAATATGGTGGTCGTCCCTGCCACTGATCCCCCACGGACCAGGTTCCAGAAGGACCTATAATCACGGGCAGCAAGCGCCTTGCTCACCTTTTCCCATCTGTCAGCCTCCCACTCAGACCTGGCCTCTGTGATTAATTTTTTATAGGTTTGTCTCACATTCCTAATCCGTATGGGTGACCCCAGTTTTACCTCCTTTACCAAGGCAATGTTGGCCGCCCTACAATTTTTATTGAACCAGTGTTGATCATTCTTAAGGGCCCCAGACCTGCCGGTCTTGGTGGAATAAAAATAATCAGCCAATACGCTGAGGAGCTCGTTATGGGTACGCTGTAAGGCCATAAAGTTGGAAGCCTCTGGGTTGCAGCTCAACAAATCACTGGCCACTAGTTAGGCACCAACTACATGATTGCAGATCGCCGCTAACGTGTCCAGGGCTAGTGCCACCTTTGCCCACCTAACTCGTCTACCTCCCGCCATTTGGAGCAAGTTCTCGTTACATGAGGTTTTCACTACGCCCTGCATTTTTTGGTCCCCTAGACAAGTGACCAGTTCCAGTGTTAGCAAATTGTGGTCACTATCGACCCTAGGCATTACCGTAAACGTTTTAGCTTTTGTCCAAAATTCCACATTGACCAAGATATAGTCAATTGTAGTACTTCTATCTGGTCTGTTAAAGGTGCGGGCACCCGGGATATCTGGTAGAAGTCTTCCGTTGCATGCCCTGAGGGAATTAGATACAACCAAATTATTAATCGCAAGAGCCAGAGGGGATAGGCGCTTTTCTGGATACATGGAACATTCAGGGAGTAACCAAGTCTCATCCTCTTCTGCGGTTACCAAGGGGATCCCCGAAAATGGTTCAAAGTGGCAGTTAAGATCTGCACCTATTATTGTGTTATAGGACGAGGGGAAAGAAGAGAGGAGTGCCTCCAGAGCCTCTAGAATTGATAATCCTAGCTGGAGAGGATTAGGGCGTAGATAAATGTTGATCACTGCCAGAACCGAGGCATCCTTAAAGGTGAGTAGAATACAAAGGATGTCTGGGCTGTGTGTATCAACTACCTTGGCTGAGCACCCCAAGTGCACAGCCACACAGATGCACAGTCCTCCCGATGGTCTTCCCCTGAGACCCTGAACTGCCGCTGTATGATAGGACGCAAATCCTACCCTTAAGGGGGGAGACATGAGACAGGTTTCCTGGAATAGACATATGTCATAATCATCCATCAAATCTCCCCACTCCGGTATCTTCAACTTTGCCCCCAACCCTACTACATTCCAGGACCCAATCAAAGAGTGGCAGTGCGATACTCGCACAGTAGAGGCCTCCGGATGTGTGTCAAGGGGTATCGGTGGGCGACATTGGTGAGTACCCAGCTCCCGTCCCCCTCCTGGAAAACTCATGATCGAGGGTGACGGAGGGGTCGAAATACATTCTGCCCAGGGACTCCGATTTAGTTCCGCAGGCCCAGCCTCACCACTGAAGCCTCCCTCAATCTGCCTCTCTGGGAAATACATGGCCGTTAGATCATCATCCCTAAGTGGAGGTAGTCAATCCACATTACTCAGGGCCCCATATCTATTGCCCACTGGGAGATTATACTCCAAATCAAGCCCGCCAAGAAAAGAGAAGCGCTGCACCGTGGTTTGTGGATAGAAGTACCCCAGATGGCGGGTGCATATTGTACCCATGTTTTCCGACCCACCGCTACCTAAGATGTGTTTGACCACCTCTGTGTCCCTAAAGTTGATGATCACAAAGTCGCCTCCTATATCCTTGCATCTAGTTCCTAGCCGACTCACTCTACGTTTAACATCAAAGATCACTATTTTGATCTTCTATTCTGGGAATACATCAAGAAAAACCGACAAAGTCATCGAAAACTCAACTCAAGACACAACTACTAGGCCAAGAATTCATTTGTTTGGGAGCGTCACGCCACAAACACCCCCTAAAGTTACACTCCTTGATGAAATTATGCTATATATGGCTTTATTTCATTTCTAATCCCTACGTATCTATCCATTTGATTATAAGTGATGGGTCTGGTGTGAATATTCTGTCACCGAAATCCAAATTTTGACATGAGATTCAACTTCCGAGGAAATCTTCAGACATGTTTTTTAAAATGGTATATCTAACATTAGTCAGACAAATATTCACAACTTAGCCAATATTTTAGTAATCATTAGAGAATAGAAGGAAGACTATTTAAAAAGTAAATGGGCTGAACTGGTGTAATAAAACAATAGCAGTGTTTGGAAGCATATGGATAAGTAATGGGGATAAATATGTACATTGAAGAAATGAAGGCGGAGCAGTAGAAGGTAGAGAGACAGATACAACACCCAGTAAAACAACTCATTTCTACCTTATGCACCCTAAGACGTTTCCTAGGTCCCAATTCCCAAATCTGCTTCTATGAGTAGCTTTTTGACCATGCATTTAATATGAATTACGCATGAATATCAATGGAAGATTCACAAATCATTGCTAGTGAGTAGCTGTGTTTTCAGATTTAGGCATCATTTACTCGAGAACTTGCATGAGTAAGAGCTGCTCACTCATAGAAACATTTTTGTGAATCAATTTTCCATGATTAACAATCCTTTGTGAACCAGTTCTGATTACTGTGATGCCACATCGAAGACTGAACTAAGACACAAATACTTATATAAAAGGTTTTGTTATTCAGCCCAATGGCCCCTGTACTATCTGAATTGTAAAATCAGATTCTATGAGATTTCAAGATCTGCTAGCAATATGAGCCAAATCATGAAGAAAGACTTAAATAGAATCTAAATAAGAATTTTATTTTAAATATTTAAATAAAGTATGTTTTCCACACATTATTACTAATATTTTTTCTGGGTGGTTTTGCCACAAATCTCTCCATTTTCAGATATGCCCATTGCCACAAAGAGGCAAAGTATTCAGCAGTTCTTGTGACATTGGCTTCTGCTCCAAAATGTATACAGACATTTTCAATTCCATGGTACAATCAAACGATTCCCCAACTTCAACATTATGCAGTGCCAAATGGAATGGAAACATGAGCTTTGCATGTGAGGCAGGAGAGAGCTGGGTTGTCTCCACAGCTCCCACAAATTTGATTTGGACTCCAACCCACTTAGCAAAGTTTTGAAATCAAATGTTGAGCCAGGCATATACATTGAAGCTGGCGAGGCATAGTGTATTACATTTACCTATTAATATATCTATACATATATCACTTTATTCGAGTGGCTCATTTGGCTATACTGAGCCTTCCAACAACTCCTGCAGAGGTGGTTCAAGTGGGAATTTAATAGTTCAAATGTTTAAAATCCTTGTAAATCTTGTTGGTTGTTCAAAACTTAGGCAACCAAAGGTAATCCACTTCTCTAAGGAGTGTCCAGGGATAGGGGCAAGGAGATGCAGATATTTATAGAAGTCCTGTTTAATGACTGATTTTTCCTCCCGCACATTCTCTGGGGATCCAGAAGAAAAATTTGCCTTTTTTGAGGAAGAAAACCCCTGAAGTTCACTCATGATTTGTAGCATGATACTAGCCAAGTCAATGTTCTTTGAATATTCCATAATATTTTAGCTTGTGCTGATACTTTATACAATACCTGGGTATTGATGAGTTCGAAAAACAACTTCTGTCAAAGAGAAGGTATCAAAAGATGGGATTCTGTGCTTTCACTTTATATAGTCATATTTTGGGGACCCCAACAGAGACCTGTTACCTGGAGTCACTTTGCATGGATACATAAAATGGTGCCTGGGTTGACATTCTGTAACTCTTGTGTGTTTTTGTGTATGTCCTCTCTCCTTTCTCATAGTGTATTTTACTCTGGAGCGCTTTCCATCGCCCTCCTTGCTTCCTTCAGTCTTGTTTCTTTAAGTATGCTTATATGTTTATTATGCTATGGGTTTAACATAAGTACATCTAATGTTTGCAGTTAATATCATAATTTGTTTTATTTTTAGCATATTAACAATTGATTTGATTACTCTATTACTTTGGTACATTCGTATTTTCCCCAAATGTTTTGATCTACTTTTTATTCTCTGTCCTGTTTATTTGGTTTCATTTTACCTAAAAAAAAATGTTTTGTTGTAATAGTATCCCTGGTTGTATTAAAGCAGATTTAGAGGTACTGAGCCACCAGCATAGCTCAAGCTGTTTAAAGTAGTTAGGAAATTTCACAGTGAACTCACCCCTGACATTGCGCTACTGATCATTTTACATTTTGGAGAAAAACTAATGGGATCTCAGAAGAGTGTCCTGAAAGCATACAGAATTTTAGCCAAGGAAACTTTATGAAAAGGTTACTCACACAGGAAGCTCAGCTTAATTCATTTACTAAGTCAGCATGAAGAACTGGAAACCTCAGAGGCAGAGTCAAGTCTGATGCAAATGCGGAACCCCGCTTTGACAATCTTTGATTGCTCCAATTTAGATATATGGATTGGTTGAAAGTCTGTTTGAACCATTACGTTTTCAGGCATTCTCGGAATCGAGGATAATGGTATTCTATTTTGAGGTGGGGGCTGAGGTTGTAATGATTTATGACACTGGAACTACAATGATTTTTCTTCAACCTTTAGTTTCATGTATGGGTATTGTTTGACCAAAAGTACAGTTAGGAAATTAGATCTGTGGTTGGAGCATAGTGGCATGGCAGATCTTTGAGGTTTTTCAGGCCCTGACCCCAGTATTCTTTACATATAATATTTTGAATATGATCCTGTGTTCAGATAGGAGCAATAGAGGGATTTCCGGCTGAATCTGGTCTATTTTCTTTAATAATTACACTATTTTGTACTATCTGGAGTGTGCTAACTAGTTGTTTAGGAAGGCCAAAGTGCACTTTGCTACAGTACTCCATTTGTGTCATGACAGTGGTATGCACATTCACTTTAACGTGGCTGATCTCCAGAAGCATGAGGATTTTCTGGAGGAACAGAGAGTTGGAAGTGTGATCCCATGCCCACTGCATAGATTTTGACTTGAACATGAGTTTTGAGTATCCAATGATCCCAGGACGCCTGAGCAGGTAGAAGGAGGGATGTAAACAGGCCCGTTAAAAGCATTAAAAGGAGGTGACTTTGCAATTGCCCTTCCCATGGTAACACTTTCATATTTCATCCATCTAGATGAAAATAAATTCTATCATCTGTAATTTTACATGAAACATAGAGATGTTAAAGAGTAGTGGAGCCAGGGGTAGCCCTAAAGGCTTGCAGTGCACTTTAGTGAATAAAGAAACAGATTATCGTTTGCATATCTGATTGCTTTTATTGTGAACAACCAATCAAACCCATTCCCAGACTACCTTTGAAACTCCTGGCCATTCTTTGGTTATGTTCAGGTGCTTGCTGTGGCCTACCATTTTGTTGGCAGCAGACAGTTTAAGGGTTAAGGATGAGCAAAGCTGCTTATGTTTGTATAGGAAATCAAAGAGGCCTTCTTCTGTGTTAGCTTTTGCCTATTCTGTGATTCAAAGGGGCTGAAGCCAGACATTAATTGCTCAATATAGGTTGTGTTATGGAACCACTCATGCATTTACCACACTTGCCAGTTCCACGCGGTCTCAACCACATATGTCTTAATCATGCATATGCCTTTACCATGCATGTCTTTACATTGCAATATGCATTGGAAAGGCATTTATGGTAAAGCCATATCCCTGGTTAAGACTTGACAGGTAAGTTTTAGCCCCCAACCCCTGCCCCCGTTTGGAGTCCTAAAACTACCCCTTTCCTTCCCGAAATCTTACCCCTCTGAGCCCTGAAAATGTCCCTGCCCCCGTTCTAAAAACTCCCCTCCCCTCCCCTAAGCCCTAAAAACGACCCTGGTCCCTGATCAAGCCCTAAAATGGTCCCATAAGCCATTGTTGGAACACGAGTGGCTGAGCACGCATTGTTCCAACTGTTTCCCCTCAATATAACATCCTGCTCCACATGCTCTTCAAGTTGATTGGGGAATTCTGTTTCCAGGCTTTTTCCTGAATAAGGGAGGTTTAAATAGTAATTTCATTGCATCATTGGTGAGGGCCTCCTGTATGTTTCCTAAAGAGAGAGGTGGTGCGTAAGTGTTTCAAGGGGTCAGGGATGGTGTCTGTTAGAAGTGAAAGATTGAATCTACTTGAGGTTTATGCTGTGAGGTAAGCTTGCTTCATTAATGCAGCCGTACCCGAGGCCTCTGGAGGTTGGTAACTTTTGTTTTCTTGGCCAGTTCTGCCACTTCTCTTTTGATATGTGATTGAAAGGGGAAAATAATTAAGGAAAGGTGGGATAATAGGTAATTGGTAAAGTGAATGCTCGTTACTGGCAGTGATGGATTAATGGATCTTAGCAAACGTAGCTTTGAAGATGTCATGCAGATATTCATATTGCTCGGTGATGCGAGGAGAACGTTTTCCATCGGATTGGACAATTTTTAAAATATATTAAAGCTTTGTCTGTATTTTGGGACCTGGTTGATGCGTTTTCCGACTGGTTGTGGAATCCCCTCCTGTGGGTTTTACAGATGACCTTGTGTTTTTCAGACAGGCTAGAACCCAATTTGCATTCCAGGTAATAGCATAGCTTCTCAGTTCCGCCTGTTTAGGTATGTTCCACTTGTTTATGTCTTTGATCTTAGGTTTTTATTTTCTAAACCAGCAGGCTGCCAACTTGTCAAGAGTGATTGATATTTTATGACAGAGGGTAGTAAACAAAGACTTGGAATCAGAATAGATGGCTTTTTGCACAATGTTGCAGTGAACACAAGGGTCAAAATAGGTTCCAACGTGCTGGTGCATCTAAGTACCATTTTTAAAAAGTCCCAAGGGCCTCATTTATGAAAAGGGACGCATCGCTGAGTGAAAACAGCCATGCATCACTTTTCATTGCGCCCTCCTTTCGACACCAATGATGCGTCATATTTACAGTATGACGCATCATGTCGCAAGGAGTTACAGATACGTCAGTATTTCTGACGTATCTGTAGGCGCAAAAATGACGCATTGCTAGAGGGTGTCACAAAAGGGATGCAACTCCAGCAATGTGTCCTTTCACATGGGGCAATCCTCATGTGAAAGGGCCTGCGTCAGTCTTACGCCTGCTGTGAGGCAGGCGTAAGATTTTTACGCATTTGAGTCCTAGAAGTGGCGCAGTGAAATCTCATAGGTTTCACTGCGTCACTTCCATGACCCTTTCTTGCGTCAATACGTTTTACTATTATACCATTTAGGAGATATTTATTTTAACACACTGAATTACTTTGAGGCATTTGCAGATTTTTCCATCAACTAAAAGGATTTACAGTGAAGTAAAGTGATTTTCAAGAGCACACAGTATCGTCAAATAGGGATGCTGTGATTTGATCCTTTCTTTCCCCAACAAACATCGTGCAATTTAGCCAGTGGAGATTTAGACACAACAAGGAGGTGAGGGGCTCAGAGGTGAGTCCATAAACGTAAGTGGGCAAACTGCACATCTGTACATCTCCAGTTCATTTCTAGGAACTGGTGACCCAGTCACTGGCCATAGAGCACACTCAGGGGTAGGAATTAGTCTTTCGAGCCTGGACTGAAAAAGTCCCAGATCCAGGGCAGGTCACATCCCTAAAAAGCATCTACATGATAATTGGGCAGGGAACTCAACACGGATTGCTCTTTGGGGCTTGTCACCCTTGAGGTGAAGTCAGTAATGACTGGTCCATGCAGCCTAGCTTTCATGGGGATTGAGTGTTGTGATGGGCATCGCTTTCACAGTGAGGGTGAAATAGCGTCCTTCAGGCAGGAGCATGGAGCATGCTGAGTGATTGTTTCATTTGTAGAGGCAGCACTCATGCTCGTTCTTTTTAGGCTGAAAGCTCACCCTTTTGCCATCAGCCAGCAGCCTGCACCCCACCTGAGCTTGGAAAAGTAATGGCCATCGGCTTTCTCAGTCAGTGTGATCTACTGTCTACGCTGTCCTTCAAGTAAGCCCTCCAACATCTCATTGTAGGTCTTCCCAAAATAGTAAGACTTTTCCAGTGTCCTTCTTTTGCACATTGAGAGAACTGAGAAGAACCCATTTCATCTTTGCCCATTGTGGTAGCCCCGGAAGACAGCTAAGCTCTTGTGTTTGTTCTGAGCATTATGAAGACCATCACTGTTCTCCAATGACTCTGATTCATTGAGCCCTTGCACCGAATCTGCGCTTACTTCACTTGCCCAATTTGCAATTTTATCTATTTCCCAGGTAGCCGCTATCATCTTGTCTATCTCTGTCTATCTCTATCTCTTGTCTATCTCCCATACTCCAGTGTTGGCATCTCTTTCACATTTGGAGCGCAAACTGCTGCATGATCACGGCCACATACTGTGCAGCCTTCCATAAGCACTACAACATTGCTGCCAACCACCTCGGCCTCCTAGAACAGCGCCACCCTCCCTACAGTCTTCCTCCTGCATAGCAGCAGCACTAGAAAGTTCGGGGTGAACTCCTGTTATTTGGTTGTTGCTGGATTGCCAACCATCCTTTCTTCAGGCACAGAAGGAAATGTCTTTGTGTTTATCATAGTTTACATTGTGGTATTTAGAGAGCGTGTTGTGGTCTGTCAAAACTTGCCCTCATGAATCTGTTAGCACACACACACCGCTACACACACACATACACACACACACAAACACACAGACGCACGCACCCCACACACAAACATACATGCACACACACACCCATACACACACAGCCCTCCCTTTGCAAAGGTTTGGCCAGAGGTTTAACGAGAAATGTCTGGTCTCTCTCTGCTTAGAATTCCAGCAAGAAATGGACCCCAAGCTCAGCTGCCCGAAGAGACTGCGGCTCCACATCAAACAAGATCCTTGGAACCTTCCCAGCAGTGTCCGGACCCTGGCTCAAAACATTAGACAGTTTGTTGAAGGTAAGGATCACCAGCGCATGAGAACTCAGTGCTCGAAGACCTACTGCTAATCTGCACATCTCTTTTATCGAGGTGTTTGGAGGGTATTGTTGCCGGATGGCATACCGAGTAAGACGTGGATAGTTGCTGTATTCTGAATGCAAAAGCATGTGGTATTGGTGGGTTGCTTCTTGTATCCTTGGAACACCAGGGTAAAACCTGGACATTAACTCGTACGTCTGTTATTACTCAAAGGCAGGAATATGTCAGACTGCGAGGATCTGGCATTGCCGCTTCCACTTAATTTTGCTTCTGTTAATGAACAATTTAATCTCAAATAAAAAGATTTCAAGCCGCAGTAAGTTCACAGACAGGTGGTATTTCAACACCAGTGTGGAAGTGCAATGGACACTCCTACCCCCGTGCTGTTTGGTGTGCTGCCGAATCAGCAGTGCAGCAGCTTGACCACAGAGAACTTTCAGCTTTGTGGAGCTGCTATGAGAGATTTTTTCTGTTTAGGTCACGGGTTAGCCTAGATGTTTTGATTTCACTAAAATTATACATTGTATACTTACTAGTAGGCTGGGCCTCGAGGTCTTTAAACTTTTTTACTCTGAGCCCCCCCTAAGCAAAATGTTTTGAGGTTGAGCCCCCCTCCAAAATTTTATGGCAAGGATTTGGGGAGCGGGAGGGACATGGCTGCGTGCAGGCAGCGGGGCTTATGGGATGATTTCAGGAATACTTTTTCTATAGCTTATCAACTGCACCAAATACGAGAAAACAGCAAATGCATCGAACAAAAAACAGATAACCCAAACAAACTGCACCCCATAATTGGGGTGTTGTGAGCCCCTCACACTCTTTGATCTCAATGCAACTAACTGCAGACCTGAGTTGCAGGCTATCTCCTCTGCCTCTTTTACCCGGGCACCTGCATGCTGCACAAGGTCCGGCTCAGCCCCTACTTCGGCGGCCTCGACCCCTTCCGATGGCCGCAGCCCATGAGTCTGAAATGTAAGTGGCACCGGGCTTTGGGTTGTGTTTCTTTTGAGGGTGGCGGGCGGATGTTTCTGAAGCGTGGCTCTCCGAGAGAGAGTGTGGGCTGGCAGAAGATGAGGTCTGCTCATGCCACCTGTGAGATGTGGGCAGGCCTTAACACCCCTCTGCCCCGAAGCACTTCTGGGGACTTAAGATTGGCTCACTCCGGTGCAGGGATGGAACACGGTCCAGTGTGCATTGGCGACCAACCTACCGGGAGACAGATATGGACTTGGATATATCTCTTTTGGACACTAAATCAAAGGGTGGGGCAAGCGCCCACCCTAGGGTAACACAAAAGGACTGGGAATACTTCCTTTGGGAGCAGAAGTTATGTTCCGGGATGTTGCCCCTTCCACCCCATGCTGGCCGATATGGCCTACTACCTACTATGCCTTTGGGACATTGGAAACATAAGCTGTAGTATTGCCCCCCTGCTGCTCCCAGGTGAGAAGATATGGACTCAGGCTACTCCCTAGGTAAGGTGGGGTCATGCACTGCACTCTTGTCGCCTCTCCAACCCGCGGCTAAGGATATGAACTGGGGTGACTCTATCTGGGAAGCTGGCGGTATGAGCTGGGGTATTGTACTGTATTTGCGTGAGGGTGTGGGCAGGCTCTATCTACCACAGTGTGCTCTGGTCACTTGACCCATGCTCGTTTAAAAGTAGCGCCCTTTAACTACTATGTGTGCCCCACGCTCACTTTGAATGAAGGGGGATAAGAGGGCCTTAGAAATTGTGTTCAGAAATGCTTCTGCACATCTAACTTCGCCAAAGAGGTTTGTTTACATTTTAGTTCAATCAATATTCTAGTGTCGGTAGTGATTTGATCCTGTGTTAATGGACTGACAAAATGAGCAACAATATGATATTGGACATAACGACAAATCGAGCACGCCATAGGCTCTACTGCCTTGATACAGGACACAAATGTCCATCAAAACAGATGGATTAATTCTTATTACTAGGACTATCTAGCCAGCCCTAGTACTACACTGTTTGGTCTCCAGCTTTGACTTGGCTGGTGCATCCTGATTTCTATGCGGTGCATGTTGAATGTATTGTTTTGGCTTACACTTTCTGCTGCCCGTGCATTCCCTTCCCTTGTTCTCGTTCTGCTACGAGGAATGTATCTCCCAGGCCTCCTTGGAGTCAGTGACTGTTTACTTCTTAATTGTGTCCCAGTACCTCTGCTCAAGCTAGCCCACTGCACTGCCTTAGTCTGCAGGTTTCACAGTGTTGCCAATCAGGGGGAGTGAGTGTACTTCGACATTCTTACTTAAAAGCTGTGGGCTTTTTTCGGTTAGTGATTGTTCTGGCGTGGAGGAGGAGATATGCAAAGCTTTCTGTGTCTTTTCTTTCTCTGCCTGCTTGCTTGCAGGGGTTGACGGCTATTAACATGGAGATTTGACCCTGAACAGAACCGAGGGGATGCAGCTTTTGAAAGAAGTCACTGCAGGGAAAATCTCAGTTCTGGGGGAGAGGGACACCTCTGCAGTGATGCTGTTTTGTGTACCTTTGCCAGTCAGGGTTGTGAATTTGGAGGAAGGAGACCCTGGCCAACAACATGAATGAATAATGCAGCGCTGCATCATATTTAGTTAGAATGTCTGCAGACCTGCGTCTCGCATAGTGTGAATGCGCAGCTTTATTGCCGTGCTTATATGAGATGTAAGGAATAGGCAGAGGGGGGCCCAGGGGGTACTGGAAAAAGAAAACAAGCATTAGGAATGCATTAGGGCTCGGGTTTGTTTGAGTTTGAGATAATGGCATTGTAAATGATAATGTGCACTGACAGCTGCTGATGATTGTGCCAATTGAAAGAGTGGCTGGTGTACTGTCAGCTGTTGGTGTGTGTGTGTGTGTGTTTAGTGAAAGTTGCACTGACATTGTTTGTTGTGTGCGTGGGTGTTAAGCGGCACTGATGCATGGTGGTGTTTTTTTGGTGAAAGCGTACATTGATGGTTGTTGGTGTTTGTGCATGGTGAAAGCATTCATTGACGGCTGGGGGTGTGTTGTTGTGTGGTGGTGAGTCTGTGGGGGGTGAGCCTGGGGTGTGAGTGTGGTGGTGAGTGTGTTGTGGTGAGTGGTGACGAGTGTGTGGTGTTGAGAGAGTGAGGTGTGTGGTTTGTGTGTGTGCTATGTGTGTGTGGTGTATGTGGTGTGTGTATGGTATGTGTGTGTGGTGTATGTGTGTGTGGTGTTTTCTGCACACTCACACACTGCCCCTACACATTCACACACTGCTCACCCGTACACTCCCAATGTCACCCTGCATAGTCACACACTGTTTATCCTGCACCCTCGTTCTGCACACTCACACAATGTGCACCCTGCACCCTTACACACTGTCTCTGCAGTCACTCTGCACTCACTGTCACTCTACACTCGCTCTGCACTCACTGTCACTCTACACTCACTCTGCAGTCACTGTCACTCTCGCACTCACTCTGCACTCACTGTCACTCTCGCACTCACTCAGCACTCACTGTCACTCTGCACTCACTGTCACTTTCGCACTCACTCTGCACTCACTGTCACTCTCGCACTCACTCTGCACTCACTGTCACTTGCTGTCACTCTGCACTCACTGTCACTCTGCCCTCACTGTCACTCTGCACTCAGTCTGCACTCACTGTCACTCTGCACTCAGTCTGCACTCACTATCACTCTGCACTCTGTCTGCACTCACTGTCACTCTGCACTCACTCTGCACTCACTGTCACTCTGCACTCACTGTCACTCTGCACTCACTGTCACTCTGCACTAACTGTCACTCTGCACTCAGTCTGCACTCACTCTGCACTCACTGTCACTCTGCACTCACTCTGCACTCACTGTCACTCTGCACTCACTCTGCACTCACTGTCACTCTGCTCTCACTCTGCACTCGCTGTCACTCTGCTCTCACTGTCACTTGCTGTCACTCTGCACTCACTGTCACTTGCTGTCACTTTGCACTCATTGTCACTTGCTGTCACTGCACTCACTGTCACTCTGCACTCACTGTCACTCTGCACTCACTGTCACTCTGCACTCACTGTCACTCGCTGTCCCTCTGCACTCACTGTCACTCTGCACTCACTGTCACTGCACTCACTGTCACTCTGCACTCAGTCTGCACTCACTGTCTTTCTGCACTCACTGTCACTCTGCACTCAGTCTGCACTCACTGTCGCTCTGCACTCAGTCTGCACTCACTGTCACTCTGCACTCACTCTGCACTCACTGTCACTCTGCACTCACTCTGCACTCACTACCACTCTGCACTCACTGTCACTCTGCACTCACTGTCACTCTGCACTCACTCTGCACTCACTGTCACTCTGCACTCACTCTGCACTCACTATCACTCTGCACTCACTGTCACTCTGACTGTCACTCTGCACTCACTGTCACTCTGCACTCACTGTCACTCTGCACTCACTGTCACTCTGCACTCACTCTGCACTCACTGTCACTCTGCACTCACCCTGCACTCACTATCACTCTGCACTCACTGTCACTCTGCACTCACTGTCACTCAGCACTCACTCTGCACTCACTGTCACTCTGCACTCACTCTGCACTCACTGTCACTCTGCACTCACTGTCACTCTGCACTCACTCTGCACTCACTGTAACTCTACACTCACTATGCACTCACTGTCACTCTGCACTCACTCTGCACTCACTATCACTCTGCACTCACTGTCACTCTGCACTCACTGTCACTCTGCACTCACTCTGCGCTCACTGTCACTCTGCACTCACTCTGCACTCACTGTCACTCTGCACTCAGTCTGCACTCACTGTCAGTCTGCACTCACTCTGCACTCACTGTCACTCTGCACTCACTCTGCACTCACTGTCACTCTGCACTCACTGTCACTCTGCACTCAGTCTGCACTCACTGTCAGTCTGCATTCACTCTGCACTCACTGTCACTCTGCACTCACTCTGCACTCACTGTCACTCTGCACTCACTCTGCACTCACTGTCACTCTGCACTCACTCTACACTCACTGTCACTCTGCTCTCACTGTCACTTGCTGTCACTCTGCACTCGCTGTCACTTGCTGTAACTTTGCGCTCATTGTCACTTGCTGTCACTCTGCACTCACTGTCACTTGCTGTCACTCTGCACTCACTGTCACTCTGCACTCACTGTCACTCTGCACTCTGCACTCACTGTCACTCTGCACTCACGGTCACTCTGCACTCACTGTCACTCTGCACTCACTGTCACTTTCGCACTCACTCTGCACTCACTGTCACTCTCACACTCACTCTGCACTCACTGTCACTCTGCACTCACTGTCACTCTGCCCTCACTGTCACTCTGCACTCAGTCTGCACTCACTGTCACTCTGCACTCAGTCTGCACTCACTGTCACTCTGCACTCAGTCTGCACTCACTGTCAGTCTGCACTCACTCTGCACTCACTGTCACTCTGCACTCACTCTGCACTCACTGTCACTCTGCACTCACTGTCACTCTGCACTCAGTCTGCACTCACTGTCAGTCTGCATTCACTCTGCACTCACTGTCACTCTGCACTCACTCTGCACTCACTGTCACTCTGCACTCACTCTGCACTCACTGTCACTCTGCACTCACTCTACACTCACTGTCACTCTGCTCTCACTGTCACTTGCTGTCACTCTGCACTCGCTGTCACTTGCTGTAACTTTGCGCTCATTGTCACTTGCTGTCACTCTGCACTCACTGTCACTTGCTGTCACTCTGCACTCACTGTCACTCTGCACTCACTGTCACTCTGCACATGCAGCCAAGTTTGTCTACTTTGCAAAGATCTTCATGTTAAGGCATGTACCAGGAACCCAAATCTGGATCGGTCTACAGGGCTAGCAATCCCGATATGTAGCAGAGGACCAGAACATGCAAAAGCCAGGAAGGCAGCTCAGTAGTTGGTGGCGCACACATGTATGCCTCTTGTTACCGGAGCCTAACAATGTGCATTATCCAGTGGTTTCCTTTCGGCTTATTTATCCAGGTTATATCAGAAAGCAGAGTAATGACTGTAATTACTCACCAGCATGTGTATATGAAGCTCATCATAAACAAATGCCTTGAGGGAAAGAAAGCTCATGGTACTTCTGATTTCTATTATACTGAAGCAAGTTAATGACGGACATGACATCAAAGGGTCTTAGAAGTTTAGCTGCGAGGGGAAAGAGCTGGTCAACTAGAAGCTAGCTCACACGTACTCTTTAAAACACTCCCTGTAAGGGTAACTTATTTACAATAAAAACTCTGGCTCAATACATGTTCCACTTTCCCAATATAAAACCAGAAAGATCAATACACTGATTTTTAGAGCATTTGTAATTCATAATTTCCTCAGAGGAGCGACATAGGTCCCAGCACGCCCCTCCTTTCAGGGTTCACCTAGTTCCCAAGGAATTTGTACGAGGTTGTGTTCCAAACTCGGCGGCTTTCACAACATTCTGTAGCACTGTGTGTTAAGCCTCCAGCTCCCCCTGCTTCCTGTATTGTTGCTCTGCCCCAGCCATCATCACCTCGTCCCTTTGAAGGTAATGCACTGCATCACAAGAAGGAAGCGCAAGGAGAGAATTAATTTTTGATCTTCCAGTTTTACGTAGCACAATCTGGGACCGAAGCTGGATCCCTGATCTAAAACACAGCCAGGTCTCCAGAAGATCCGAGCATTAGTTGCAGATTGAAGAGGAAGTGCTCAAAGCTTTCATCTTCGGCAAGCCAGGTGGTTATGTCCTCCACTCCACAGCATCACTCCCAACTCATTTTCTAAGTCTGGAAATATAAAAAATATGGGTCTTGCATCCCTAAGTGATGTCATACGTGACAAGCTTGGCGCTTAGAACCACATGTGCGCGTCGTATTGAAGGCCTGCATTAACTGTTCGCAGAGCCGCCCGCAGCCCCATGAGGCAGTCGCATGGGCAGCAGTCCCGCCTGCGCTGCCCTGATGAATGTATGGATGTCTGCAGAAGCCATTGAACTTCATAAATGGCTTATTAAGTGCAGCCCGCATTCTGTTCTCTTAAAGGGTGTGTAAATCAATTTTCTCTCTATCACTCGCTCAGTAGATTGATTGCAAACCTTTGATCTCAGGGCTCCCTTCCACTTCTCGATTTCACAGGATTCGATTGCTTTCTTCAGCACACACCCCAACAACAGTGTGTTTACAATGCTGCACTGAGGGGCTCAGGAGGCCAATGACTGCACGCATCCAATAAAGCGCTTGCCACAGATAATGCAAGTCAAACCGCCTGCACAACGCACACCATGGAATCGAAACCAAGCAGCTGAGGCCAGGTACCACACATATGTCAGCCACCCGGGCGCCCGCCAAACAGACTGCAGAATCTCACGCACACGCACTATCAGCTCACTCTGTCTTATCTCATTGTCGCGCACCGCCAAGCCAGCTCTTCAAAGGCCAGCACAAAGGATGCAGACGAAGGCGCGCCTAACAAATACACATTCAACGATGCAGACGAACGCGCGCCCGACAAACGCAATGCAGAATGGTGAACGCGCTCAGACCATCTGGATTGCATTACAAGGGCACCCTGACAGCTCCTAATTAAAATTAATGGACTGCCGTGCGCGAAACCGCACAGAAAATGCAGGAACTGCCAAACAAGAATTACACATGGCCTATTGAGTTAAGGCTACTAGAAAGACGGCACCGAAAGGACCAATTACCATGCAGATGGTAAAACAAACTACTAAAAAATCTCGCGCACTGAGGAATTTTTCCTGCACGATTCAGAATCCCCTTAACAATACGGCTCGGAGCTCCGCCCCACTTCTGACGAAGTGGTGACGTACGCCGAGCCCTAAAAACTAAGGCTCGATAAACAGTTTCCAATGGTATGCAAATGGTCTTTAAAGACCCGTGAAAGAGTCTTAATAAGACTCCAGACACTGCCCTGCCGAGCTCCCAGTAGCACACCCACTGACCTCTGGCACCACGGCACTCTGAGGGCTTCGGAGTAAATTAAGACAGCCTGGGAATGCAGCAAATAAACATCGCTGCACTTCCAGGCGTCTTCATTTACATGTACTTCCAGAGGCCTTTGCGCCCCCTGGGAACCCATCCACGCCCCCACAGGGGAGCACGCCCCACAGTTTGAAGACCTGTACCTTAGCATGTTGTTGTGTCATTCACATTTTTCTTCCGCCCACTACAGCATGTGGCAGTGGGTCAGCCCCTCAGAACTTCACTTTGAGGGACCGCATTCTGCTCTTTCGCAAGGAGCACATCCACACACAAGTAGCTCCCTTCAGTGCCAGAGGCTACGGTAATGTGAGTGTATTGACACCAAAGATATGCTTGTTGTTAGCCAGCTTTTTTATTTTATCAATGGCTCGTTCTAAATAATGCTTTGCAAAAACCAAGACAAAACTGTCATTCACAAGGCACTAAGGCGGGTAGACAAACCTATTGGCTTTGCCAGTGCTTGTTTTGAAGCTGCTCTGGTTGTCCCTGACATTTTCTACTCCATGCCTGACCCCTTTATAGCTGGTGCTCTTGCCCCATTATGACAGGAAATACATTTTTAAACATTAAATATATTTTTGAATATAATTTGGAAATTCCATCATATACTTTAAAGTATATTTGAAATGTACCAGCGTTATCTCTCTTCCCCTACTCTGCCTGAAAGGAGCTTTACGCTTGACCATAAGTGAAGCGTTTTTCTGATCTTGAGAGAAATGATTTCCAGCTGAGGAAATGTAAAGTTTTTCCTTGGATACTGAACTGTATTTAACACACGTTTAGCTGTACGGTGAGATTGAGCATTCAATTCATGTATTTCCACTGAAACCTTACCGCTCAGCCAGCAATGAGAAAAGCAGATTGATGTAGAACATTTCACAATCAGCTCTGCATTGACAGCAACAAATATAGACTGTTATGCCGGAGTAAGTTTAACATAGCAGCAATCCCTATCAAATCTTTCGTTGCCGCTCCTGTCAGCTGGTTTATCTCACCCTGAATGTTTTGATTACTTTGTGTAAAGAAGGGCGTCTTTTAACATTTAGTTTAGGGAATTTTAATAGATTATTTTGATTTACTGGTTGCTATGATGTGACAAGTGGATTTCGTGATGAATTTTTGCATTGACTTAATTCTCCTGTCCCAAAGGATGAATGACAAGTGCTGTGGTCCCATTTGGTTACATTTAATAGTCGTTTTGTTCTTTAATACCTATTGTGCCTTTTCTGGTCGTAAAACTATGATGCTGGCGTTTGAGATTTCGATCAGTAACTCTTGGGCCCTCATATGTCATCTGTAAAGTCATTTCAATCCGCTGCTGGTGGGCCATGAACAATGCATTGTGTTGCCCTGAAGACACCATGATGACCTCATAACTTAGAGCTTGATAACGTTGTGGTCCACCGGGCATCTGTATCTGTGCAGCTGGCTCTCACAACTGAGAATGTAAATTGTGCATGAGCTCCAAAAGCCAAAACTTTGGTGCGTCATGTAATGCACCTGCTAGTAAACGAGTTACAGGACCACTAAGTCCAGAGAAGAGTTGCTGGAGATTTTATTTTAACATCAGGCTTCATAATGTTTCTGTTATTGAAACAAAACAACAAGGTAGCCACAGGAATCAGTCTCTATCTTCCTGTGTGACCTGCTGCTTACGTCATAGAGCATCTTTGGGTGACTCTGATATTATTGGGAGATTATTGGTAAGAACGTGCTAGTTTAGTCCACTAGTAGCTGCATTAATGCACCATATGTTTGTACAAATATTTAAATGAAATGTGTTGCATTCATAGGTTAGAAACCTTCAAGTACTGCCTCACCCCTTACTATAACCTTGTTAGAAAACTTTATTATGCCTGCAAAGATTGTGTTTTTGACATAACCACTCCGAAATCCTCTTCTCCGTGTCCTGTAGTAAACAACATGAGCCAAATGATGCCCCAGTCTTGGTTTCATATTCATTAAACTATCCAAGGGCTTTAAAAAAAAGAATTAAACTCCAGCTAGCCCCCTTTTATGTGCTTTCAAAATCTATTGTATTTTTTTAAAGAAATCTTGAAAGGGGCTTAGAGCCTGCCCATTACTTACCTTTACTTACAGTTGTCTGGCTCCCACATGGCTCCCACGTCACTTTACTTACCATTGGCCGGCTCGCACATGAGTCTCATTTCCTTGCTTCCGTTTGGTCAGCACCTATTTATTTTCTATTGACTGCCTCCCACGTGTGTCTTGTTTCCAGCCGACGCTGGCAGTGGGAGTACCTGCAGGGCGGTGATGTGGGGAGGGGCAGGGTGGGGGGTAGTAATGTATGGATTACGGAGCTTTCCAGGTAAGTAAACATTTAAATAAATAAAGCGAATTTCGTTGAGTGCACTGCATCCCCAAATGCGATGCAGTGCGCGCAACGAAATTTGTTTTATTTACTTAAATGTTTACTTACCTGTAAAACTCCGGAATCCATACATTACTACCCCCCACCCTGCCCCTCCCCCTCCCCACGTCACCACCCTGAAGACACTCCCACTGCCGGCCGTGGCTGCTTGTTTCCTTGCTTCGTATTTGTCAGCGGCTCCTCCTGGCCTCTGGCTTCCTCCTACTCTTCGGATTCTTGGATTCTTCTTCCACGCTGTGGAGCTTGGACCACGTACTGCCTCTGGTGGTCAGTTTCCCTTCACTTGCCAGCAGCTACTTTTTAGGTTTCGCCTGTCGAAAGCTGTGCAAGCAGTGTTTCGCGCAGGCGAAATCTAATATTAGAACAATATGGGGGACTTGAACCCGCCCGTTCTTCCATTGGCTAGCTCCATAAATGGAGTCTAGCCATTGGAAGACATCGTTGTCAATCACTTTTTCCCGGTCAGAACGTGAATCGTGGGCGTTTCTGACTCTTTTTTTAAGTCCCGCCCCTTGTTGCCGTGTGTCCCGGGCCGCGCTGTGATTGGCTGCCGGCCTGGGACAACCCCGTGACGTCATTCCCCGGGCCGCGCTGTGATTGGCTGCCGGCCCGGGACACCCCGTGACATCATTCCCCGGGCCACGCTGTGATTGGCTGCCGGCGCGGGACCTGACTTGTTTTCACAGAGTGGATAAATAGATTTAGAAACAAGACCGATGCAACCCTGTAGGAAAATATATCTCCAGGGTGTTTTCTCCTTCACCTTAATCAAACTCTTGCCATCCTGTATATTTGTTGTTTTTATAGTGGCCCTTGAGGTGCACAACAGCTGCAGGACCAAGTACCCGCATGTCGGAGGTTTTAAACAGCTGAACCAAAACGTGACTGCAAGGGCCACGTTAATTGTTGCGGTAATACCACCCCAGCAAATACTGATGCCACGGAGTGCGGTATTACAGCACTGTTCTGGGTTCCACGCTTCAGAGTGGGTTAGAATGCAGTAATACCATGTTTTTCCACTTATTTTAATGTGTAAAACTTTTAGGTTTTATCTTGCAAAAGTGTGCAGTGGAAAACCTGCAACTGGCAAGTGAGCTAATTACCACTCGATTTGTAATCCCGGTTTAAGCCGAACCTGGTTTTACGTGGGATTTTAAATAAGGCCATAATTATCAAATGCAGGGTTGAAGGCGTGTTCGCTCACTGGCAGCCGTGGAGCAGTGTGTGTAGTGTAGAGGTCATCGTGCACACTCCGGAAACAGTTCTCATGAAGGTTGCTATACGTGTGTGCGGTGGAATGCCGCTTAATTAACCATGGATTTGTTTATTGAAGCCCAAGTTATAATGGATTGCGTGGGGCGGTGCACAGGCCCACCATGAGAACATTTTAACGATTTCAAGCTTCTGTTTGCCCCCCTCCTCCAGTAAGCAAAGCTTACATTTTTAGCATTTCACAGTTGAGCTTTTTTCCCACAGTTCTGTTTTTTATTGTCTGGGAGGAGCATTCCTTCAGGTTTTGTGCTCGCGAGAAAGGTCATTTTCTCACAAAATGACTGAAGGGAGGAAGTAGCCCACGAAGAGCGCTGTAACCCCGAAATATCTGCTGAAATAAATCTAGCCACCAGCCCACTGCGAGCCTGATTGTGTTTTGCAAACAGGATGTGGTGGGTAAAGCGCGGCCTGGCCCACAGCAATAATTGGGGTACGTGGGGTTGAGCACACGCAACGAGCCGCGGGGCGTGCCCGCGCTCCTGCGACGCGTATCCTGGGTGGTATTCAACCCCACCGACTGGTAGGTTTGGAAGGACACTTTAATTGCAAACGGCGACACACAATGCTCTCTCAACCCGCTGCCTCCATTTTACGATTTTTTTTTATATATAACAAACCCTGGCCTCACACGGAGGAGATTTTAGCGTAACCTGCTTGAAAACGGAGACCGCCCCCAGCAATCTCACGGATCATTACACACACTTTTCAGGCTTTTCGTTTTTCTGCAGCGCCCATTAACTGCGGATAAATATGAAGTGATCTTTGCTTTTTTCCCCCTTTTTTTTCGACCTGGTAGTGCTTGTAAAAATGGATTATTTTCTAGTTTACATGTCACTCTGCAATTCACTTGCAGTTCCGTAATTGATGTTGTCTGTGTCCACAGTGTAGGACATTTGATGCTCATTTATTGAATATGCTTACCGGCTGCTACCTAATCTCTTTGTTCTGGACAGACAAATTACCTTTCTCACGCTGAGCTTCAACCCCAGGGAATTAAACTTCCAAGCTTCAAGCGCTTTAATTAGCTCGAAAGTGTGTGCGTGGAGGGCGGGGGGCGTTAGCAGTGGACAGTGCGCGGTTTGCAACTTGGATAAAGTAAACGCAAAAAGAACGCCAGGAAAGCTCTAGATGGACTTTCAAACCCATAAAGTTCAGATGAAAACTATCCCTTTTCAATAATTGCAGGCATTATAGGGCGTGAAAGTCCACCCCAGTTGCCGGGGCCTGGAGTTTTACCCAGCTTGGCATTTTTAATTATCTCAATTCATTACCACCTCCATGTGAAGGCTCATGGTTCTATAATGCTTTCCTCAAGTTACATTAGCTAACATGGCAAAAGAAGAGTTTCAAATGAAAAAATACCAAAATAGGATATGAAGGTTCTGTGTGAAATAACTCCCCTGTCTCTGACCACACTTTGTTTTCAGAGACCACATAAGGATGCAGACCTCAGCAGATTGTATTTGTATAGTTGACGCTCTTGCATTTTTTCAGTACATCTCTTTAATTGGAAGGAAGTTTCAGATGACTTTTAAGGCCATACCCTTTCTCCTTTGTTTGAATTCAACAACATTGCCTCTGTGCATGGTGTTACTCTACAGTGGTGCTAAATGCAAACAATTACTTTATGATCCAAATGTACTTTTAAAAAATACATTTTGAAACATTAAAAGCACTTCTCGGTCAGGAAAACAGGTATTTTGTTTCACAGAGACCTTTTCCTCATTGACATTTTTGTGGCACCCTCAAATTATTGGCCTGATTTGAACAAGCTGGTGAGGTTTGATCCTTACGAAATAAGACACTTTGCCATGCCCTGGTTTGTTTACCAAGCCAACAACTTTGCAGGATACTTTATTCTCTCCTGGTAAACACTGAAGAACTAGGATGTGGGTTAAGAGGGGATCCCCAACAACTAAGCGAGCTTCTGAAGCACGTCAACGCCTCGTCGGGGGTAGCAAGTGGAATATAAAAGCAATTTAATTTAAACCTGCTGTGGACACAAAATATACACCGCAAATCAATACAACGAGCTGTCTTAATCCAAGTGAAAATTGCAAATGTCCTCATAGATGCTCCTCTGGCCTCCGGATTAAACGTAGGTTCTGGTTTTGGTAGTGTTAGCCTGAGGTGGCAGTCCTGTAGTGGGTGTTAAAGGGATTAATGCCATCTTAATAACAGATGTTTCTCAGGTTTTGCTGAAGCATGGCAGAGTCCGAGTTCTTCAGGCCATATTGTAGCAGGCCATAGATCCGATCATTCTCCTATTACCTTTGCGTAATTCATGTCATCCAACGGCTGACTATCAAGTCTCACGCACCGATAACATGCTATACTGGAGACACTCTAATGGCGTGCTGTGAAATTGAACTGTAGGTGACAGCTGTACTGTGGACGACGGGTAAGTGTGCTGCTTATGACGATTGATTGTGCACTGTTGGAAGCTGGTTGGAAACAGTTACTGTAGGCAACTCCTAGTCGTACATTTTACAGGTGACAGCTGGCTGTGCGGTGTACTAGGAGTGACAGCTGATTGTGCACCATTAGTGACATATGTCTGCAAAGTGGTTGTCATCCAGCTGTGCATACTATGATATGGTTGACACATGGATGTACATAAAGTAAAGTAACAACTGCTTGCATTGTACAGTGCGTAGCAGGTTCCTGTGCAAAAATAGTAACAACTGGTTGTGCACTGCGAAGAAAAGTTAGCAAGAGCCGGCTGTAGTTTGCTGTAAGTCACACCTGAATTTGTGTGTATCATGTATGACAATTGGATTTGGTCAGTTTGCGACAGATAGCAAGCAGTTTACTGTATGTGATTGCATTCTGTTTTGTACTCTAGGTTGATGTGCGTAATGCCCCGTGGCTGTAAGCTGAGTGCTCAGTATGACACAGATGTCAGCGTGCTCAGAAAAGTATTGTGGTTGGCAGCTAGGTTTTTGTTTTCCAGCTAGTGGAGCTGATTTTGCACTGTGTATCGTGGGAGACGGGCCTGTGCATGCAGTGTGTTTTGGTATAAAGCTTCATGTGTAGGGTATGGTCGTTGAACTGCACATCATAGGCTACATAGGTGGGTGCTTGCAGTGTATTTTGGTGACATAGGTCTGCTCAGTATAGGTCACATAGCAGAGTGCTTACAATATGTGAACGAGCTAGGTTGAATATATGTACAAAATAAGCATGCATTCTTTACAGTGTGCAGCTGCCTGCAAATGTGTACTCATTACAGAACTCTGTGTGTGTTGGGGCTCTGTCTGTGTGGCTAGCTTTTTTTTGTAGGTGGCTCTATGTGTGGATGGCTCTGTGTGTGTGTGGGTGGCTCTCTGTGTGTGTGCGTGTGGGTGCAAATGCAATAGGTCTCGCATTTGCGAGAGATTAAGCTATTGGCATTGTAAATGACAATGCCATTTATTTATCTGTTTTCAAAACCAACACATAAATAAAAAAACTGTCATTTACAATGCCAATAGCTCTAACTTTTACAAAGGCGAAACCGTTGCATTGTAAATGCTTGTTTCAATATATTATTGCACATACACTGATAGTGCATGCGTCTGCAGTCTCTTGTAAAACTGTTGTTTAAGCAGTATGACAAAGGGGGCTGTCTAGTTCCTTTCTTCTTCTGTGCATCAATGCCATCAGTAATAGCGAACAGGCCCCATACAACTCTATTTAAAATCCTTGATACATAGCACGAGTAACTTGCAGTGAATTTTAGATTGCTTTTTGTCCTATTAACGAGCTCAAACATCTTTTAATTTAAAATAAACTGTACTACCATTTTATGATAGTCAATATGTTGTTTTATCTGGAAACAATAGTTAACTTGTTTAACTTTTGCTTTAATGTAGATCAGTTTCTTAGAGCACATCACTGCTCTGCATGAAACAGTGGAGAGACTGGCCTCTTTACAAGCACAGCAGACAACAAGCACAGGCAAAGCCAATAGGTTTCACCTATGCAATCTCTAGTGGCTTTGTCAATGTTTTTTTACATGTTGCACTGCAGTTCAGCTTCTGTTTACCAGAGCTAAAAGAAAAAAAAGCGTCATGACGCAGCCAGCATTGACTGCATCATAGCACTTTTTTTTTTGTTTGAGCCATGTCACACAGAAGCTACACTGCTGTGCGACATATAACAAACATTGATACAGCCAATAGGTTTTGCATAGGCAAAACCTCTGCCAATGCTTTTTTTTTTTTTTACAAAACCACCCACTTGTATGAAAACTGAGTTAGACATATAGGGACACAAGTTAAAAAACCTCTGTGTTATTCATCCCTGTATAACAGTAGCACTTAATAAGTGACAAGTGTTGCTGTTACAAGGCACCACTTGCTGAGGATATGAGCCTCCAAGCCAGAGGTTACAGCAAATGTTATTAGCATGGCACATACTGCAGTGTGTTGTTCTGCTCTGCTGTTGATTTAGTGTTGAAGAGAAAAAAAGAGGTAAAAGACTGGGTAGGCAGTAGGCCTGTTATGAAGGCGTGCATTCTACAAGACACTCACGTGGCAATATAATTAAAAATACCATCACAGCCATAGCCACATTATTCTCCTATCATGATCACCAGCTGATGTGGCTGAGAATAGCATCTTCATATTTTCTGCCGCTCTCTTATAAAATGGCATCTCTGGAGAAAAAATGTGTTGGTATAAAAATACTACCAAACTACCACCATAGTCAAATTGATGCTGGATACAGTATCAGCAGGAGACTCAGAAAGTGGTGGCACAGTCCACAATACACAATGATGCAACCTTTGTATCTTCCCTGACCATGTCAAAAGCCTCCTGCCATGTCTGTCTCACCTTTTGGTGCAAAATATAACTCAGGTACACAGGGACCTAAAAGAGAGATGCTGGGCACATCATAAGATACAACAGCAACACTTGCCCAAGCCCTTTAACAACTTTGGGGAATAAGACCCTTTCAACACCCAGAAACAAGAAGCAAGCCCTTTGAGCCTTACAACGGTGCAGAGCATGCCCAGCCTGATACCTCGTCCTCCAATGCCTCTTTAGAGGAGCACATGGAAGTCAAGACTCTGGTCCTGAAGCTTTCTGACCCACAAACCAGGACAATGCCTAGGGCTGTAGGTCCAACACCAGCGCTCAACAGCCAGACACAGTCTCAATCCCAGAAGGGTGCTAAGGGAGAGCACTACTTATGGGAGACTGAGGGTTCAAGCCTTAAGCAAATTCACAAGAAGCAGGGACCTTTGGGTCCATCCTTTCCACTGCGTTCCAGTCAACCATGAGAGCAGTTTTCTGCATCTAGGCTCCTCCAAGGGTGCTGAGCTCTGCCATCCTATAACTTCACCTCCACCCTGAGGCATCAAGTATCCTCCTTCAGAGCCAAAGTCTGTGCTGAATGCCCACCGAAACCGGTTCCTAGGGTGGTGTCAAAAGTCGCTTCAACACCAAGGTCAGACACAATCAAAGCCCCATTCCTTCTGCAGCTGCCACATGTCCCTGGCCATCAACAAAGGACCCCTGCAAGATCCTCATCTATGAGCCTACAGTCTAGCCTCGAAATATGTTTCCATGCATGCCTCACAAATCACAGGCTCACTTTTGAGGAGAATCTATCTTTTGGGGCATTCAAGCTTCTGCTCCCCAAGAAATGGATAGAGACACACGCTCACCACCAGGAACTCCTACTCCAAGGGAATCTTCTCTAGGCAATAGACCATTATTTTTCTGTAAATCATTTTTACTGGCTTTTGTTTTGTTTGCATACAAAGGTGATTCGAAAAGAAATGAAAACAAGCATCATACGACAGAAATTTGTACAGAAACCAATTACAGTTCTGAAGAGTGGTTCAAGACGAACAACACTGCATACCGGTATTAACAGTACAAGATCAATATCTATACACAGGTCTCTAAGTAGAATCCAAATAAAAGGTAACAACAATGAAAACAACAGACAATAGTCTTCAATCCGTGGAAATAGGGCATGCTAAAAGGCAAAATAGCACGATTATGAAATACAATCAAGGTATGCAGTAAAACCAATGCGGTTAGTAAATAATGAAAAGAGGGGGAGGCGAATACATTGTTAAACAGTAAGCATGATAAGGAAACAAGGAAGAACTGCACTTGTGCATGATGATACCATAAATGAGCACAAATACTATGAATCGAGAAGGCGACCAATGAAGTTGAGTGCAACAGGGCCAAATGGCAAGTCTCCATCCAAATGGCAAGTCTACTTCTGAGTATTCCAAAGGAAACATAATTCACCGGGGGAAGGAGGAGCAAGGGGGGAGTAATAGCTTGTGGCGTTGGAGATGTCAGGTAGAGTGCAGAATCGGATATTTACGGAGCCCTTTCACTTCGTCACTGTGCAACAGTGCATCTTCTGCTTGGGCCCACGCCAACATAAAAAGAACCCATGTGGAGATCGCTGTGGTGTTCGGTGACTTCCACTTATGGGTGATAAGCCTTTTTGCTAGTAGGAGGGTGAGGTCATCAAATCGTGTCACTGCTCTTTGCTTTTTGACCCAGCGGTAACGGCCCAGAATGCATGTATCCCATGGAAAAGTCAAGACAAATCCCATGCAGTGAGCTAAATGAGTTGTTATGTCAGCCCAGTAATGTATGAGTGACGGGCAGGACCACAGCATATGCAACAACTCAGCGTCTTTTAATTGACAGCAGGGGTACATAGCGTAATTGCATTTGAAATAATGGTTAATGTTATGATGGGTGGCACGGTGCAGTATGTAAAATTGAATCAATTTAAAATGGATGTTCCTAAACGTCAGCGGGGGTAAGCCAGGAGTGATGCCACTCAACATCAGTGTATGCAGGAACAAGAGCAGCTTCCCATAACCCTTTCAATTTGATAAGTGGCCCTGCTGAGTATGTGCGCCTGGCTCCTGCTAACCACCGGATCTGATGTCCTCCCCTGCCCAGAACATGCACATATTGGATAACTAGGTGCTTAGAAGGCTCCTGTTGTATCTCCCCCAAGGATTGGTGCAGTGTTCTGAGTAAAGCAGCATGTAGGAGAATTTGGCAAGATGGGAGGAGGGAATCAGTCAGCATATCCTCTGTGAAAAGGTGAACTCCATCCTGATGTAGGTCACCTAAAGTGGTTGTCCAGCTATGTGCTAGTGTGTTAGTTCCCTTTGAGTAGTGTAGATGTGGCCCCATGGCATTCCAAGCAGTGGGAGGGCCGGTGAATAAGGTATAATCCATTGACTAACAAAGAGGGCTCTACGGAAGCATTGATATACCTACGGTAATAGGAGCCTAGGAACGGGGTAGAATAGGGCAAACACTTACTCCAGATCCCAGGGAGGTGAAAGTGTGACAGTGTCAGCTAAATTGACACTGGCAAACCAATGGGCTAACCACTGGAGCTGGTAGGATAGATAATACTGTTCTAGGTTAGGGACATTAAGCCCACCACCGTCAGTGTGTAGGTAAAGTTTGGATAACGCCACCCTGTGACATGTGTTGTGCCAAATAAACTCTCCCAGCATGTGCTCTAAGGTGCGAAAAAATGGGCGGTGAAGAAATAAAGGAAGATTTGTGAAATAATAGAACAATTGAGACAAAACAACCATCTTCGTAGGGTCACTCTCTTCGCCACCGATAACAGTAGAGTTTGCCAAAAAGAAATATGTGCACGGAGCGTGGTGTGCGTCAGGTTGCCCTCAAGTATATCCTCTGAAGTGTGATAAATCTGTATCCCCAAATATCGGAAAGTGGAAGGTTGCCATATGAGGGCGACTTCATTCATCATATAGTGGGGATCTGAAGTAATGGTCCTTAAAAAAAAATTACTTGCCCATCTGGCATGAAGACCAGAAAGGGAGGCAAAGTTGGCAAAAGGTCCGCAATAGTGAAAGGTATAATGCAGACATCTTGAAGGTAAAGTAGCATGTCATCTGCAGAAATAGAAACCAAATGTGTACCATCTCCCAATTAGATCCCCAATGTTGGCCCTGGGCACGTAAAGGGTGTGCCAGTGGCTCCAGAGCCAGGAAAAACAGTAGCAGAGATAGTGGGCATTCCTGGCGAGTCCCTAGCTGTACCGCAATAGGGTCTGATACATGGCAAAAGAATTGACTCTAACTGTAGGGTCAGTATAGAGTAGTTTGGCCCTGTGCAATAAACGGGGTCCTAGGTCATAACATTGCAGCACTTGAAATATGAAAGGCCATTCAAGGGAGTCAAAGGCTTTGTGTAAATCCAGGACTAAACATCCTGATTTATCGTAGTGTATCAGGGCATGTGTCAATAGGTCAAAAAAATGCTCTATATTTAAAGATGTGTTCCTGGCCTGTACAAAACCATTCTGGTCAGAGTGGACAAGTTGTGGCACCAACCGATCTGCAAAAATTCTAGCTAGTTTTTTATATTCCGTATTCAGTAGTGTGAGAGGTCTGTAGGATTCCGGTGCTAGTGAATCTCTAGCCAGTTTGGGCAAAGAAATGAGGAGGGAATCCCGCAGAGTAGGTGACAACAATGCTGTAATGAGGGAGAGGTCATAAAGAGTTTTCAGATGGAGGGTCAGAAAGGGAGCATACACATTGTAGATTTCTGCCAGTAAGCCATCAGGCCCCAGGGTTTTGCTGGTGGCAAGAGACCGGATTACATACAATATCTCAAAGTTGGAAATCTCCCCACTGAGTTCCTCCCTCTTCCCCGCCGAGATCTGCGGTAGAGTCATCTCCACGAAGAAGTCAATCTATGGTGCCTAAAGGTGGTGCAAAGGCTGACATATATAATAGAATGATGTGTAAAGGCCGACTGAATGCCTCTCTGTGTGTGGTGGAATTGTCCCTCAACAGTACAAAAGGACAGAATAGGGCTCCTGTCCACCTTTTGACGTATCAACCATGCCAGTAACGTGCATGGGCGGTTGGAATGTGTGGATTTAGTGTGTTCTGCATAATTAAGGCAACGCAGCCTGTCTAAAAGGCTGAGTTTTCCCAATGGTCCCGACAAAGGTGGTACCAACTAGCATCAGAAGTTGTGCCAGCCCCTCAAGGTCTAGCAGCCTACCTACCAAAAGTAAGATGTCAGTATTAAGATGACGGCGCATATTAAACGCGGTGTCCATGCAATGGCCCCGAATTGTCACCTTAAAGTCATCCCATTCCAATGAGGGGGGGTGAGACGAATCAGTGTTCAGGTCAAAATACTCTGTGATGTTAGAGGCAATGGATGTACAAAATAGGGAATCCTCCAACATAGATGTCTGGCGTCACCAAAGAGGAATAGGAGGAGGGACGTTTTCCTAGAAAAGTTGCAGTGGTACTGGGTTATGGTCAGTGTGTGTGCGGCCTTTAGTCTGTGTGCGTGATATGTGGAACAATGTCGCGGGTGCAGGTAAATCTATCTATATGGACATGCAAATTATGTGCATGGGAATAATAGGAGTAGACCCTGGCATTGTGGTTGTGGTGGTGCCAATATCAAACAACCTCCTGTGGTCCAGCCATGTAGTAAATCTATGTACGTTGGAGGTAGCAACAGTACGAGAGAGTGGCAGGAATGAGCGGTCCAGTGCTACATCAAGAATACTATTGAAGTCCCTCCCAGGATCCAGGGCTATCACTCCATCGGGCCAGTGTGGGGGAAAGGGAGTGAAAAAAGAAGCCTGATCCATGTTCTGGGCATATATGGTACCAAGGAGTACTTTTCTACTGTCCAAGCAAGTCCTCTACAAACATATACCGACCCTCGGGGTCGATAACTGTTTGCATGATGGCGGAGACGACTCCTGTCCTGACTCAGATCAAGACACCTTGGGCGTAAGTAGGAAAATTGGTAGAGCAGACGTGGCCGCACCACCGATTCTGCAGCCCAGACACCTCCAAGCTTGTAAGATGAAACTCTTGTAAATAGGCTATTTGAACTTTGGTGACGGCGTAGGTATGAATATACCTCATACCTGCGAAAAG
The DNA here is from genome assembly GCF_964263255.1 of Lissotriton vulgaris. NCBI lineage: Eukaryota > Metazoa > Chordata > Amphibia > Caudata > Salamandridae > Lissotriton > Lissotriton vulgaris. Next base: position 1,596,325,076 of record NC_141691.1, read on the forward strand.
TGGTGTTGATATATCTCACGTTCCAGGTAACAATGTTTGTGGTGGCCATTATGAGGTGATCAGGTTGTGAACATATCAGAGATCTCAAACATGGAGTCATGTGCTTGTTGAAGCTGTTCGTATATGAACGAGTGCAAAATGAAGTACAACGGGGAAAAACAGAACAATAAACAATTAATACCATAGAGAGCTTATACACAATGGGTGCCTGCCCAAACTAGTGAAATAGAAAACCCCCGGCAGGAAGGAACCAGTCTAGGCGGTGAGCCAGGCGTAAAAAAAAAGGGCAGGTGCCTCTTCCCTTGTTAAATAGTAAATGCTGGTGCCTTCAACCACCCAGATCCCTACATCACTGGACCAAAAAAAATGCAGTGCATCATGGGCACCAAGAGAGACAACCAGAAGAACATGAAACATCAGTAAAAAAATCCCCCATACAATGGAAACAGAGCTTGTTACAAATGTGACATTCGGGGGTGGGGGGGTGTTTGGGAATGGAGACAAGAAAAAAGGAGAAATCTTGAGTGAAATAGACAATCACATGCTTATTAAAGTCGTTAGAGGATTGAGGAGCCACTACATGCATCTCCTCAGTGCTTGGAGGGATGTCAGAAGTAAGAGGGAAATTATTTCCAGAGGTTTCAGAGCCTCCTTCATCTGCGCTGTAGTGTGTCACAGGGTTACTGAACTACGTAGCTGCCTGCAGAGCCCTGTGCCACTCCTGAATAACTTCTTTCAAGTGAAGAAGCTGTGTCTCAGCGGGACCGTCAAATCCTGGCATTGCATGGATTGTCACTGTTTCTTCCTTACAGGCAGGGCTTGCCTGCACGTGATAAGGGATGCGCCATTAGCAGTCATTCCATTTTGTTCATTTCAGGACCACGTCTGCTAGGTCAGTGTTGCAAAAAACATTTCCATTTGCTTGGATGCAGAGGCAGCCAGGAAAAGAAGCGCATATTGGACATGTTGTTTACGGAGGTTGCGATTGACCTCAAGGAAGGAGTGCCACTTCCATTGCACAGCAAGTGATTAATCCAGAAACACAGTAACATGGACGTTGTCCACTGTCAGGTCACCTTGCTTAAGCGCAGCATTCAATAGTTGGGTCTGATGGCTCAGTGCACTAATGAGTCCATTGCAGGCTCCTGTGTTCGACCTCATGGTCACAGGTTCAAATCCTGGCGGGTCCACTCAGCCTTTCATCCGTCTGAGGTTGATAAAATGAGTACCATTGAGTTGGGTAACAATAAACATAAACATCTGTTATTCAGCGCCAAGATACCTACAGGTAATCGTCATGCGCTTTACAAATACACCTGTTATGTTATGTAAATACCGTATCTCTGTCCCGGTAGTGAATGAGGCAGGCAGCCTGTGGTCAAGACTGGGTGCCAGGTGGGAGTGAGTGCGCCTCAACCCTGTAGGCATGCTCCACAGAGAAGAAGGGTGCCCCTGTATACCTCCATGTCCCTCTGGAAGGCCAGCCACTCTTATGTTGTTCCACCTGCATTTTCCTTCAGCATCTTCAGTGTGTTCCTCCAGAATGTGCACTTCATCTTGTAGAGCAGTAAGGTGAGTTTGCAGATTCAACGTTTTTGGTTGCAGAGTTGCTACTGTATGTTCTGCATTGCACACTCTTCCTTTGAGTTTATGATAGTTGTTACATAGTAAAGTAAGATCTGTGTCTATGGCATCTGTCTTCGACTCAATGGAAGCACAAGACCATTCAATGGCGTCAAACACAACATCCAGCTTGTAAGGAAGAGTTGTGGCAAACGATGGTTGACTGGTAGGATCCATAGTCAGCTGGGTACTGGTTGGAGGGATTGACGGGTGTGAACATGCAGATGCATCACCAGCTCTGGGACACACCATGTTGAGGTGATTCTGTAAGCTAATGCAAGTCAAGTTGAAAGACGTGAGATAAACCTGGGCCCGCTTATGAGTGCCAGATTAGACCACACCACCTCACAGCATGAGCAGCCCACCGTGGAGGGTTATGAGGGGAGCAACAGATTAGAATACAATGTTGTCTGATGGGAGCGCAAGGAGTATTGCATAGTCGGAAATAACTGCTGGCAAGTACAACTCTGGGCCAGCAGTCATGGCAGCATGTAGCAGTCGCACAAATGAGCAGCAACAATGCTGGGGGGTAAGTAGGGATTAACCAGCTCCTGCACTCTGCAGTAAGTGGCAGTGGGTGGGAATGATGACTGCAGGCTTATGGTGGCAATGGAGTTACAGTTGGCGTCAGCAGGGCAGTGTCATTGTAGTACCAGTCAGCGGGTGTCCCAGGTGCAGGTATGTTGAAGTAGGTAACCCTAAGAGGTGGCAGGGGATTCTGCTATGAATGTCTTAGTGAGGCTGTATGCAGTTTTGTTCAGGCTCTAGCCCTGACCTGCATAGTGTCACAAAGCCAGTGAGGTGACAAGCCATTAAAACCAGCAGGAGGGAGCCCCATCATAGGCGGTGAGGTGCCCTGGTCAGTCTGACAGTCATGGCAGGGCCAGTAAGTTGATATTATCTTGCAGCGTGCCCTAGGGGCCTATCAATTTGGCAGGGAGAATTCAGGAGACCCTTGATGCTCACACCAGCCCTGGCATCGATGGGTCAATCCTGTCAAGCTGGCCGCGGGATGATGCAACGAAGCCATATGGAGGTTTGCCAGATGAGCATTCCTACAGTCCAAGGTTCAAGGTAGATAATGCGAGTGAGGCTGCCCCCGGGGTGCCTATGCATAGCTGGCTGGTGTGGTGGCCGTTGTGTCCTCAGCAGTGCAGAGCAGTAATTGCGCGGTAGGGCCGGTGGCATCACACGAGTGAAGGCTGCGGGGTGGAGCGCTCTCGGGGGGTGTGAGACAATTCCCTGCATGGTGCACAAGACATGTGCAGTCCCTGTTTGGGAGGGGGCCCCAGCATCAATTCAGGGAGGCCCTATTCAGCAGTACAAGCTTGTTGGGGATTATGCCAGCAGGCAGTCCCCTATGGAGGTATCACTAAATAGGTCTGGTCAAGAATGTACCATGCATATGACATGATGGTAGCTATGTATACACTGCAAAAAAGCCCCCGCAGGTGTCTCAACATGGGGGGGGGGATTAAGCGGGTAGTGTCACTGTCCTACCGCATTTGTCTGGTGCAGTTGTTACTGTCCTCCACCGGCAGCACGCAGAGATCCAAAGGCTTCACCTGCTCGGGCATTCATCCAAGGGACTGGAAGGATAAACAGCTCAGTGCATTAATCATGGCATGGGAACAGGCCTCAGCAGAAGTTCAGATCACCTCACCCTCTTTCCATTCCAGACAAAGACATCAAGCAATTGACATTGCCATCATGCTCTGTGGGTCTTCTAACCCATTACGATAGAAAACATTCATAAGTAATGGAGAAACTGATAAATTACATCAGCAAACAATAGACCGAACAAGAGCACAGCTAAACTATTGCATCATATTGGAGCACTTCCACCCTGCAGGACATCATCCAGTTGCTATGACAGTCAGTGGGACTTCATGATGCCACTCAACCAAAAAGACACCAAACTTCAATATGCATTCTCGCCCCACCCACCACTGGTACCTTTACTTTGCGGTCAGTGAACAACAATACTAGTTCAAATTGCTCCCCTTCCAAGTCACTATGGCTCCCAGGATGTTTACAAAGTGCCTAGTGGAAATGCAAGTGCATCTGCACAGTTGTGTCCCTAGACCACAGTCTGGGGTTTGCCATGAATATCAAAAGTCCCACCTCTTACCCTTCATGGGCTTCATCATAAATCCTCTCACAGGGGAAGTAAACTCCATCAAGCTGAGGATAATGACTTTCTAACAACTGCTTCCTCTTTTCTTCAGACAGGATGCCGTCTTACTGTAAAGAGCAAAGAGCATAACAAAAGTGCTGGGGTTGATGGATTCATACATCACAATAGTGCTGCATGCCAGACTGCGCATTCCCCCGCTACAGGAGTACCTTGTGAGCAATGGTCACAAATGGAGGGTCACTGGAGGGATGTAGGATCTGGTATTAGTAAATGCCCTTTCTCAGCACTATCCTCAATGGTAGAACAGTAACAACCTGTTGCTCAACAGGCCTTTTTTCGACTCTCTCCTGCTGGCGACCATTACAACTGATTCCACAGTTATGCAGTGTAGAGCGCATCTCAACCACATGACTGTCCAAGGCATCTGGCCTCTTAGTACCGGGGCCCCACATCAACTACCTGGAACTCCTGACTGTCCATCTAGTCCTCAAAATTTCTTCAAGTTCCCTCTGGGAGAAAAATAGTCTTCATAAAGCTGGACAGCATGATATGTATTACATTCAGGAGCAGGGGGTACCCTCTCCTTGTAGCCATCTGCAGTCATTCATGAGATTTGGTATTGACAGTCCACAACAAGATCCACCTTGCAGAGCAGCATTTGCCAAAATTGGACAGTGATTTTTCAGACATCCTCAATAGACTCATCAATAAATCAATGAGTGGGAACTCCATCTACAAGTCCTGCACAGGTACTTCCATCGGTGGGGCTACACATCTATCCTAACCTGTTTGTCACCCTGCAAATGCAAAATGCACAAAATTCACCTGCAGGTACCCCCCACCCACACACACACACACTCCAGAAGCAATGCATTATGAATTGGACAGGGATATTTGCCTTTGCTTTTTCTCCTCTTTCACTCAATCCATACAAAGGGCACATGTTCATGACCCTTATCCTTTTGGGCTTATCTTGCAGCAGGCAGTCCTGGTACTCCATGCTTTTGCAAACATCCATCAGCCTGCACAAAAAGTTGTCACTGAGGCTGGAACTTGTCACTCAACATCAGGGTCAACTTAGGCCCCCAGACCATAGGCAGCTCAATCCAATCATTTAGCACGTGAGGTAGAGTTTGGCTACCTCACCTCCCAGAGGGGTTAATGCTTATACTGTGTGAGATTCATAAATCCACCACCTGTGCATAGCAAATAGAGCCCTTTAGGGTCTCGGTACAAGCCATTATTTGCTACCTCTTACATTAAAAAAAGGCGCTCCCGGAAGACATCTTTATATGCTTATGCTTAGCTGCAGTTTAAGCACATATGCAAAATAGGAAATATTTGTCCCTCTTCAAAATGCCTGTGGGTATGGCCTTCATGTAGGGTCTTAAGAGGGGGATACCTCCTGGAATGACACCTGTCCATGTGTGGAATCTCAACTTAGCCTTCCCTTCGCTCGTGGGTTTACTCTTTAAATCTCTCCACTCTTGAACTTGCAGTTTCGGTTATGGGATGTTGCTATCCTGATAGTGATAACCTCGATCAGGTTCTGCAAAATTTCATCCACAGAGACAGGGTCGACCTTAGAACCAGTCTCCAATTTCTGCCCACAGTAATCAGACCATTGAGCTGCCCGTCTTCTTCCCACAACCAGACTCTGAAGCAGAAAGGACCTAATATACTCTAGAAATTGAAAAGGCATTCATTAATTATATTGATAGGACCAAGTTCTTTCACAAAAGAAACAAACCTTTTCTTGCCTTTGGAAATGCCGGCAAGGGACACCTAATATCTAAGTCAGGCATTGAGAGGTAGATTGTTAAGTACATTCATACTTGTTATGCCATTGAAAAGTGTGCTCCCCATTTCCCCAAAGGACACTCCACAGACAAAATGGATGCTCCCATGGCTTTTCTGGGCAACAAACTACTAGCTGACACATAGTCAACATCACCCACTACTGTGTGGGTATTCTAGTGCCCAACAGGTTATATTTAAGACTGTGTCAAGTACTTTGTTGCAAACAACTGCCTCATCTATTGCTAGCCACCACTTTTGAGGCACAACTGCTTTATAGTTTCTGAACAGCATGTGTAGCTACAATCACATATGCTACAAACTGAAAATGTTACTTACCTTATAGGCATCTGTTTTAAGCTAAATGTATATGGGCCCACCAAACTTGGAAGCGGGCAGTGATTGCAGATGTATAATCACCTTTCTATTACTTTTTCCATTCACTTTTTCCATTCACAATACTCACAACCACATTGTAAGCATTATTGACCCTTCATTCCACTAATAATACTCACCTGCTGAGTGGACAACAATTTGAGGTGGAGCCTGTGTCTTGGTGAATTATGCATTATGCACCATGGAAGAAGTCACAATAGATCTTATGACTCCAACTTCTTTCTCAAAACAAGTTTCAAATCTTTAGGCCCAAAACTAGATGGCACGAGAATGCAGAACATGTGAATCTACAGCACCAACTGCTACCAACAGATGCTGGCAGGGTAAGTTACATCGTTGTGTCGTGGCGGGAATAGATACTAAGACCTACTTATTTATTGAACAAAGTAATTGGTCATTTTATTGTGCCACATTTTCCTAGCAGTGAACCCTTAATTCTGCGGAGTGTACTCATTTATTGATGCTGTACTGATGTCTTGAACGCAGCACTTTGAGAAGCTTCTTGGAAATGATGGTCAGGCCCTTCACAACTCATAGCAAGCTTTAAAGTTTTCATCCTGCTCCTGCCTCTTCTACACAGGCTTTTGCAATACAGATATGACGTGTGATCATTCTCCTTGCCTTGTGTTTTTTTCTGCCAAAATCTGTTCTTTTCTCCTTTTCATTGGCACCTGTGGTTTCCCTTCTCTGGTACATTACACATCAGAAATGAGATTTCAGCATTCGCTCCACCACAGTAGGTGGTTTGTTGATGATGTTTTGATTGCTTTAGACACCATATGGTGCCAATGAATATGTCTATCTTATTCTGTTCTAGAAGGTTACCTATTGCCAGATAATAAAAACAGTTTTAAGGTAAACTGGGTGTGGGTTTCAAAAGCACTAACGGCATCATTTTGATTGGTGGCCTTTCCCACTGCACACCTAAAATAAGAAGCCCACAGCCTATTGGCCACCTGACAGTGAAATTAAAGAGTGACATTTTAAATGTAGAAAAGATCATCATAATAGTCCCTAGTCATAGATGTTTTTATACTCGTAGACCTCTTCTGCCCACGCAAAATGGGCGAAGTACTGGGTCACAAAGGTATTCATGAGTATATGAAGTTGTATTCCTGTAGGACGACTTACATTAAGTGGTATAGTGCCATCCATAATCCTCTGATATCACCTCTTGACTTTATGCTAGTCCTTGACCTTGTACAGTGCCCAACTGCCTTTTGGCTAGGTTCACGCTATAGAGATACAATATTCATACATGCTTGTTTGCGTGCATAATGCAGCACATTCTGTGGCAGTTTTATTTTGTCACTGTAAAATACACGAATGCTGTTGGCAGATATCGTATCTCATTTCAAACCATTTAACACCTGAATACAGCAATCTGCAATTAAAAAGGTCACCAGTTAAAATGTTCAGTTTGTGTTTGTGTGGTACCACCTGTGAGTTTCTGCTTGATGTACCTGCGAGACAAGTTGACACAGGTAGCGAATAGTGTGCCTGCTGGTTTTCAGGATTTAGCTGGGAGGTCAAGTATTGCCCTTTGCATCTGCCATTTCCACACCAAGCTGATCTTCAGTCCAAACCGAGTCATCAGCATTAAAGAGTCAGTGCCTAAGGTCTAATTTCAATAGAGGCCATCCAGGACATTCTGAAAAGGGAGAGCAAGGACAGAATGAAGGGTTGATGGAGAGTCGGGCACCACACTACTCAAGAACTACATAGATGGTAAGCATGAGCAGACAGGGTAACCTACGGTGGAAGATTGAGATCCTGGCCATGAAGAATGTCAACATGCTAAATCTAAAGCTGGATGCAGTGCAGAGGAGTCAGATCTCAGAACACAAAGGATAAGAAGTAGAACACATAGGGTGGCCAGGGAACAAGAGCATATTGAACCCAGCCCAAGAGACAACTACTAAATTTACATTTTAAAGCACCTTGTAGAAGGTAGTTGATTTTCAGAAATGGGAGCACTCTTCATGATGACTCTATATCATCAAGGATGGTCTATATTGACTATTATTAATTCCACATACCCTTATCAACACTTACCTTGATGATGTAATGGTAGGCAGTATAGTGAATGCAGATTTTCCATGATACAGTGATAGAACACCAGAGCAGAGGGAAGTAGATGCTACACACATAGGCAGCTCGAGTTCATGCAAATAAAACATATGGCAAGCATTAGAAAGTTGCATTGGTGCAGGCGAAGGATACCCAAAACATATTGGTTTGGAGGACAAAATGACCAGTGTAAACTCAAAGTGAGTTTCAACTAACCAACCCAGTCACAAGCTGGTGCAAACAGTTTTCCGGCGACAGCAGCCGCAACAAACATAGCCAAGGATGACCCCAGAAACTATCGCTAATGAGATGCAGAGTAGGTGTTCCCGAGCAAAAAGCTGGACAACACCACTCCAAAACATTCTAAACGACCAGCCACATCTGCAAAAAGTTCACAAAACTTGCAATAAGGCGTATTTGCAGCAGAAAATCAACACCTGCTCTGACCTGGTGTAAAGTCGGATGACAACTGGCAGCAGCCAAAGGAGCACAGCCAAAAGCCAAACATGAAGAACAACAGATGCCCGAGCAGTGGAGTGGTGTGGCTCACTGGTTAGAGGCGGCAGACCCAAGAGCAGAGAACGGCCTGGGACCCGTGTTCGATTCCCGACGCGGCAGGGTCTTGGACCAGGATCAGCAGACTTGATAATTCTCGCCTCGGTGCCTACTCTAATCAGGGATCACACTCGGCAACTCTGGGCATTAAGCTTGCCTCATCTCCACAACGGCCCCTCACAAACGCCGGGGATGCCTGGTTTCACCTTTGAGACTCCCAGGAGGGACTATCTCACAGGGAAAGCCAGGACGGGTTCCCCAGCGGTCTATAGCGCTACGAGGCCTGCGGTGCGGCTAGCAGTGCGCTTTACAAGACACACAATTACAATTATAACTGAACATGCAGCACGGAGTCCCAATAGGGCAACAACACCCACCGCCACCACACTCAGGGCCACAACCCCCCCAACGCCCCCCCTGAGGCAGCACGGACAATAACAGTGGACCCACAGGAAACGCACCAGCCTCACAGTCTCAACACCAGAGGATGCCATTGCCCACTACAGGCTCAAAAGGACAACCATCCTCCGCATCCTGAACATCATTGCCCAACAGGCTGACGGTACCAACACAGCGGACAACTAACATTCCACCCCACACAAAGCTGCTGGCTGTGATGCACCTGTTGGCCTCTGGTACCCCCAACCGACACCCGCCACAGTCGGAGGAGTCTCACAGCCAGCTGGGTCCAAGTGCCTCACACCTGTCTGGGATGCCATCATCTGCCTGGTACCCCAGCATTTATACGTCCACCACAATGCGCAGGATCCGCTGGAGACCAAGCAAGGACCGTACGCCAAAGCTGGATGCACGCATGTGTTGGGGGCAATCCACAGCACACATGTCCTACTTGTGCCCCCAGGTGACACAGCCCACAATTACCGCAACAGAAATCAAATAGTCTCACATCAATGTGCAGGCAACATCCGAACACCGTGGAATCCACACCAACGTCTTCGCCAAATACCCAGCCAGTATGCATGATTACTTCTTCCTCTGACAGTCCATCATCCACCAGCACTACCAGGATGGCACCAAGGGAAATGCCCAGCCCCTTTGCAAATACAAAATGAATATCCCACACACCTCAACTCCACAACCATGCAACTCACAACTCTGGCAATGCACACGTCACAAAATCACATACAACATGCAAAACAACATGCCCACCCACCAGACATGACAGAACAACTTACAATGGCAACCTGGGTAAGCCGTGAACATGACCAATCAATGGCATGACACCTCAGCCACACAATAGCCAAATGTGGGGAGATGTGTGAAGGAGGCAGGAGAACCATGATTAGGAAAGTACACAATGCCAAGAGTGGCGGCGATGTGCTGGACAGACCGCAGTATGCAGAACACACCCATATCCATGGCTCCATACACCACTGGTGTATGGAGTGTAGTGGACAGTGGACGCAACCATGTCACCCCAGCCAGTGGGGGAGTATGCAGATACGTTGCCAGTTACGTCCCCCCGTAAGCGTGAGCAGAGTGGGATGGCCCGGCGTACGCCAGGCCAGCATAGGGGTGTGAATAAAATGCAGGTAGCTCTGGCCGTGGTCCTCTTCCGGAATGCCCAACGTCTCTGCCAGGGCGGAGCCTCTCTCGTCACCACGAAGCCGATGCCGTCCTCCTGAGCAGAGTTGCCTGCAATCCTGTGCATCTGCTGCACCCCGGCCCGCTGGACCCCGAAGCCGTCAGGCCCGCCCCTGAGCAGCTGGGCCACACTGATCATCTGCAGACACCGGCGTGTGTCAAGGAGGGCCCACCACCTGCCGCAAGCTCCAAGCCTGAGGTCCGTGACCTGGCAGCCTCCTCAGACCATCACGGCCTCCACGACACTGGCCTGCTTTACTTCTTTCTCGTTGATGTACTCTACTGCTGCACCCAGCCTACACAACAGTCAAGTAGGTCACACGTTTGGAACTACGTCTTGATTACACCATGGCAGAGATCATCAATTATGGCAGATGTTATCTCACTATACTCTCATCGATGTGGTGCTACCAAGTCTGTGCATAGCAGTCCATCCACAGGTGACTGTGGGCCCACGAGGACTACTGTGCTCGGGCCACGCTGCATTCGAGTGGTTGGCACATGTGGGTCTGAGTCTTGATTTGTCAATGGCAGAGTACATATCATTGCATGCAAGGAGAGGTGTAAGAGGATGGCACGTTTCAGTCCGCAGGGTGAAAGGATCATTGTTACGGAGGTGATCGAGCACTACCGACAACTGCCCTGGTGTCACTAACTCTATGCATTGCAAGCCGACGACAAGTGCTTGTGGGCCCCTGCTGACCGCTGCCTCCGGCCTACACTGCGGTTGAGTAGGTCACACATTTGGGACTGAGTCATGATTATACAATGTCCGAGTACAGACATTATTGCGGAGTTTTAATCCCTAAACTCCCTACGATGTGGTGCCACCAAGTCTGTGCATGGCATCCCAACCACACGTGTCTGTGGGCCCTTGATGACTACGCCATCGGTTTACACTGCGGTCCAGCAAGCCTCATGCCAGTCTAATCCAGTCCGTACCAGGCAGGACACGTCATCGTCACTGACTGCACACCAGCTCGGCTCAGGTGCTTTTGCCTACGTCAGCCACAAGTCACTCCCAAATGTCATGTCAACGTCGTTTGTTAGAGTTCCAGGAGGAGCTCGCTGAACCGCGCTACCTGCTGCCTCAGGCCTCCTCTGCGGTCAAGTAGATCACACACTATTCAAATTCAGTCATGATTTATGTATGGCTGACTTGATGTCATTGTACAGGCCACAACACAGACTGCCTCCCCACTCAGCCCCGGTGCCACTAAGACTGTTCCCCGACATCCATGGACACTCACTGGTCGTACATTAGTGAGGTCTGAGGTTATGGACTAGGGGGTAGTTTCATCCTCATGTATCTGATACCGAATTGGTTCTGGCAACGAGGCTGTCGTTTGCAATCCCACCATTTGTTGCTTATGGATATATTCAGACATTCTGCATCATGCCCTAGAGAATACCTTCCACTATCCCTCCAACACTCCGCCACATTCACCTTCAACATCGATGAGAACCCGCCCAATTCCCGTGGCCCTACCTTAGTACACCGCAAGTCACCGTCCCATGGCAGGGTACCTATGCGGCCGCTGTTCATCCGGGGCCACTAACTGTGTGCAACTCAAGTCGGGGACCCTGTTTGATTCAATATTTGTTGGCCTCTTGAAGTCGTTAACGTCATGTGTCTGTGGTCCTGCGCTGTCCGCTGCCTCTGGCGTCAGCTGCGGTCCACCAGGGCTCACACATCCAATTGAGTCCTGACCGGCCCGTACGTGGCATCACCGCAGGATGCACATGCCACCATCAGCAGGACCACCTCCAAATGCCATCTGCCAGAGTCGAAATAGTGGTCCTGACAGACTAACAGAGTTGCTCACACCTGTCGTGGATTCCATCATCTGAATATTACCCTGCTCAGCACTCCAGGTGCCACTAACTCAGTGCACCGCAACCCATGGACCGTCACTGATTGAGTTTTGTGCTGTGGAGAGGTTGCGCAGCAATGTCACCTCAGGGAGTGTGGGAGACCAGGGACATTGATGTGGAAGATGATGCAGGTCTAACACACCCCACTGCGTCTACATCAGGAATATCATAAGGGACACAATCCTAGTCATTTTCATCACATGAGTGTGCTCAGCTCTAGTGCCCCAACCTCAGTACACTGCAACTCAGGGACACTTCTGTTTGTATGTTGGGTGATCTCTGTACTTGCTCCAGCAAAGCTGAGACCCGTGGTGGACACGAGAGACGTGGGACCGGACACCCTGGACATCCTGCATTTTGCTAACAGCTCGACTACAGAGGTACCCTTGCAGTTGTGCATTGGAGTACGAGAAGCCCCAGACCCGAGCGCCATTTGCACCGAAGCTCAGACCTCCACACTCCACAAGTGCCGCGTGAGGCCCGCTCTTGCATTTCAGCTCAATGCGTCTTCCCGGTTCCTTTCCCGTTGACTAGTGGGCCCCCTGAAGACTTTTCTTTTGAACTAAACTGCTTTCCTGGTTGCTCCAGGCTTGTTCCAGCTTCCCTTCAAAGGAGAAGTGCCACAGACCTTGCTGTCTGCAACAGAGCCAATCTTGACATCCTGCGTGGGTTGCGGTTGCCAAGGCTTGTTGGGTCCAATCCGGATACCGAAACCGCAGTCAACTAGAGTGTTGTGGGACAGCTCGAATCCAGCACCTGGTCATCGTCCATGCCTCCTGGACCTTGTGGCTGAAGAGACAAGCTCACCTTCTTCACCTTCAAGCACTCGACATCGACCGGTTCCTTCCTGGTTCCTTCCTGGTCACTGGCTAGTGATCCAGACTCTGTACCCTCTGCTTTCAGGTTCTTCACATCACCGATTCACCCTTCGATCCACCAAGACACTTTTTCTCTGGTCGCCTGCAGCACTTCTTTGCAGCTCTCCATAGAAAACGACGATGAAACCTGACACCAAAAGGCACTTATGCACCCGGCTTCCCTGGGTGAGGTTTCACGAATACTCCGGTGCTCCCGTGGGTCTTGACTGTCGAAGTGTCCTAGTCTAAAGAGGTTTTACCGTAGTCCATCTGGAAAGGTCCTTAAACAGTAACTTGGAACTTCTTTGTTTTCAATTATAAGTCAATGGTAACTCGTGACTGTGTTTAGACACTGCACGCGTCTCCAGTGGGCCGCCTACTTCCTAACCTTTGGTTGTTTAGTGTAGTCCCCGCGATTCTACAGGCCCTAGGCCTGCTGTCTAACTCTCTTTAGTATATGGTTTGTGAGGCCTCTAGGGCATAACTGTATTTGTGCAACTTATTGTATGCTAATTGAGTAACTTGTGCTATACTCTTACCTCTGACCTCATAAAGAGTGCATAGGGGTTGTGTTTAGAATAAATACATATATATTTGATATATACCTTGTGTGGTGTCCTTTCATTTGGTATTCACGGGATTATAATTGGTAAAACAGCTTGCTTCACATGCTCTCTGAAGTCTTAGCCTAAGACTGCTGGTCCATGCTACCACTAGGACAGCTTGTCTATAAGGTTGACTTTACAACCACCATCAATAAGGGTCGATTAGACTGGTGCAAGGTGCCCACTAGAATAGTGGACATCATATGCCGGCCTAACTTCTCACATGGTGGTCCTCTCCGGCATCACTGATGTGTGGTCTTCTGTGCTCTGCTGGGGGTGTTGTGTGTCCCTCTGCAATGTGAAGGGGAGATGCATGTTGACATTGTGTTGACATGTATGTTGGTGCATTGTCCTTGTTCACATGCAGACTGTATGGCAATGTACATTGTGACTGTTTTGGTAGTGCAGGATTTAGATGCAGGACCGTGTACATTTGGACTACATGACGGATGTGAGGTTGTACGCGTACATTTCCATTTCCTAGTTTCCAGCTCAGTCAGATGTAGTGGGCCTGTTTCTGCGCGTGTGCATACCCAGTTGTGTCCTCTGTTATGCAGAGTCGTGTTTGCGCATTGTACCAAATTGTCGTCAATGTGGGTGTGCTGTTCTTGCTATGTGTGTGTGCTGGAGTGTGCTACGGGGAACATGGACATGATCCTGGGTCATTGTGGGTGTGCAGTGTGCTAGACCTCTTTGTGCATGTGTGCCATTGTGCCCATCTTCCCCCGTCCCCCCAGTCCCTAGTGGTTACTCACCCTGTTGATGTTGTGTCAGGTCCTCTTGAGCTGTGTCTATACTCCCAACTCCTTGCACCGTCTCCACACTGATGACTGTGGCCTCGGTTTTCTCCAGCTCCTTCTTTGGCCTAAGACTCCCACCTACTGTCTCGGTTGCAGCCTTCCTGTTGGAAGCGGGTTTGTGCCTGGTTTAAGTTTTCAATTCATGCCAGCACCTCTTGGCCTCCTCGAATGGCTTCCCCCACACTCCAACTGCATTTACGGTAGTCTAATTGTGTGTCAGTTGATGGTAGTTTTCTGGCACCTCCATGACGCTGATCGGGATTTCCTGCGGAGTGCACCCTGTCTTCCTCTCCATCTTCTCCCTGGCCTTCTCCGACCCCGTTGTTCCTTGCTGATGGTCTGTGGGGGTTGTGGTGGATGCTCAGTCAGGGAGCATCCATGTTGCTACACACTTTAGATTGTTTCTGGTGTGTTGTATTCGTAGCTTTTGTAGTGCATTTTCCTGCCAAACGCGTGTGATTTGCAGGCCTGTCACTGGTTTTCACTGCTTATTGTACCGCGATTGGCCTCATTGCAGGATTTTTTGCGTTCACGTCTTGCATTTTTGCAGCGTGGCGTTGATGTTTACGCGGACATTTGATGCGTTATCTGGAGGCTATTGCATGGTACCGCCACGTTGAGAATACTTGGTTATTACGGCGTAAAATTCCCGCCATGGACTGCGATGTTGAGGGTTGCGTTAAGTAACTTTTGCAATGGTTATCATACGTTCTTGACAATATACCCCTATCTGGGTTATTGTTATTGTTGAAATGCATGATAAATTGATCTCTGAAGTCATTAGTCCTCACTAGCAAGATGTTCTGCATCAGTATCTGGGAACTAGTCCTGATGTAGTCCTCAGCACAGCATTAACCAAAACTAAGTCATCTTCCATTTTCTTACATGCAAGAAGAGCTGAGTGTTCACCAAGTCTCTTCAATTTTATTCATTCCCAGAGGAGGCCTGACTGCTCTCTGTCACTGAAACATCTTGCAGGGGGTGTTTTGCAGTACACTATTAAATCTGCCTGATGAAGAGGAAAACTCCAGCCTCAAACAGTTTGATAAATGGTACAAGATTATATTCCAACACCATTCCTTTATCCCATACCCTTCTTGTTAACAAACTGGTTTTAATTAAGTTGTGAAATAAGCCATTTGTGATGTACCATTTGGTGTGGTTGTAAAATCACAAACAGCACCACTTAATGCACTGTCTAAACATGAAAGCAAACCATAGCAATCTTGAACACTGCATTGCAAAGGGTAGAGGTGGTGCCAACAGGAGTATTTACTAACATGTAGTGCTGTCTTTGCTTATCTGCTCATCCTCCTACCTCTTATCATGGCTCTTCACACTAGCCTAGAAGCTTCAGTTGGTGCTGAAGGAGCAGTAGCACCGGGTCAGAGGCCTGAGGGGCTCAGTAAACCCTGAGTATTGCTGTATTTCACTGTTCAAACAGTTGCCAGGTGGACGTTTCCTTCATTGCACTAGGGCTCATAACAGTCTGGCTACACCACGGCCTTGAAGCTCAAACAGGAGATGAGTGCCCTGTAATCTATCTGCCTAATGCCTCAGTGCTAGTGGTTTAAGTATACTGAAGGTGGGGCCATCATGGAAACCAAAAGAAGCCCTGTCAACATTGTTCAAGCCACCCTATGTTTCCATCTCTCTCTCTCCCGCTTTCTCTCTCTGTCTCTGTCTCTCTCTCCTTTCACACCCCAGTGTGCGTCTTGCAATAATCCACAGGGAGCAAACATGTTCAAAGTGTTCAAAGCAACCTCTCTTGTTACTCTCTCTCTCTCTCTCTCTCTCTCTCTCTCTCTCTCTCTCTCTCTCTCTTTCTCGCTCTCTGATCCTGTTCCTCTCCCTCTCCCTAAGTACTCCACTATACCTGTTGCAGTAATCCCTGGAGTGATGGGGGTAGGTGAGAGAGCTGGCTGTGGTACTTCAGAAACTGAGCTTCACTGTCTCCAGTCCCAAGGCAAACACCTGATAAGATTAATGATCATTCCATTTCTGGTATATCGTAAGACATTCATGGATTACATCTACTGCCACTAGGAGATAGAGTGAAATACTTCCCCATGCAATGTTCAGTGCTCAATAACATGAGGAGATGTGAAGAAAAGGCTCTTAAGTGAATAGTGTGACTGCAAAACCTAACAAAATTACAGGGCATAAGGAGGCCCCCACCACACCTTCAACCTGGGACAGAAGGAAATCAGGAGCGCACTCACCAACATCCTCATCTCATCTCATCCATCACCACTACCACCTTCCCTGACGTCTTGAAACACGAGGTCAAACCTGTCCTGAAGAAACCCTCCAGGGACCCCAGTAAGCTAAAGAACATTGCCCCATCTTGCTGCTCCCCTTCCTGGCCAAGGTTCTGGAGAAAGCCATCAATTGCCAGCTCACAAATCACCTGGAAAAAAACAACGTACTCGACACATCCCAGTCCGACTTTCCCTCCAACCACAGCACCAAGACCGCCTTGATAGCCGCAACTGAAGACATCAGACCCATCCTCGACCATGGCAAATGCGCAGCCCTGATCCTCTTTGACTTCTCAGCAGCCTTCAACACCATATCCCACCAGACCCTCATCACCAGACTCCACCTCTTTGACATCAGAGGAAAGGTCTTCAAGTGGATCACCTCCATTATCTTAGGACGCACACAGAAAATTCACTTATGCTCTTCACCTCTGAACCCAAGAGCATCATCTGTGGCATCCTGGAAGGATCCTCCCTTAGTCCCACCCTCTTCCATGCCTACATGACTCCGTTGGGCGACATCGTCCATGCCTACGTACTCAACATCATCTCACAACACCCAACTCATCCTCTCTCTCACAGAAGACACCAGCAGAACCAGATTCAGCTTCCAAAACGCCATGACCAACATCCCTGATTGGATGAGATCCAATTTCCTTAAGCTGAACACAGACAATATGGAGTTGCTGATCTTTGGAAGGAACACATCTCCATGGGATGACATTTGGTGGCCCACTGCACTCAGACCCTCACCTACGCCCACCAACCACGGCAACAACCTCGGCATCCTCCTGGACAGCAATCTCCAGCAATCAACCCAGTACCTCATCCTGCTTCCACGCCTGCCGCATGCTTTGTAAGATTTTCAGGTAGATCGCCATCAGCACCAGGAAGACAGTTACTTAAGCCATTTTTACCAGCTGACTGGACTACGGAAAACGCCACGACCACCACCCATCTCATCAAACGACTACAGATCATTCAGAACGCTGCAGCCAGACCCATGCTCGGCCTCCCCAAATGGGCCAGCATTACCATCCACCTCAGAAGTCTCCTCTGGCTCCCTGTCCAGAAGAAATGCCATTTCAAGCTGCTAACTCACAAAAAGGCCCTGTAACCCCCTGGACTCTCCTACGTCAACCCCCGCCTGGCCTTACAACAACCGACCAGACAGCTCCAATCCGCCTTTCTCGCCCTCGCCTCTCGCACCTAGCAGAGCTGCAGTGGAGGTTGTTCTTTCTCCTACCTCACCGCCAAGTCCTGGAATGACCTTCCACTCCACCTCCGAACCTCCCCTTCTCTTGCAAACTTCAGGAAGACACTTAAGACATGGCTCCTCTTTAAAGGTTATCCTTACCTCAGTGCCTGGATATACTCCAGGGTGATTAGCCGCACTATACAATAACCAATTGATGATTGATTGATGACAAATTGTGTCAGAATTGTAGCTCATTTGTGGAACCAAACTCAGTGTTCTCATTTTATTGATCATCTGTCCAAACTATAGGCCATGAATAGTGGCCACATTGCTTAGAAATCAGAATATCCTGCGTCAAATCACTTACCAGTGGAAAGGGAAGTGCTTTTGGGAGGAATACAGGGGCATATTATCAAGGGCTTTATCTCTGCTTTTTTGGCTTTAAAAGCCAAAAAAGTGAGATAAAATGATCTCCCTTTCAGCAACAGGCGGCGAACACGCAAATTCGCATGTTAGCACCCTTTTTCTCTACGCTTCCCCTTGCATCTCTAATGAGATGCAAAGGGGGCGTGCCAGAGAGTTAGCGCTGCTTTTTTTTACACCTGGTATTTTCCTGACTTAGCCATGATATCCTATGTGAGGTGGATATCATGGCTAAGTTTGTGAGCCCCTATCATCAAGCTAACGCCAAACTTCGAGAGATTATCGTTGGTTTTCCAGCGATAATCTCTCATTTGGCAGTTAGCGTGAGGATTTTTATCACTTCTGAGATAAAAGTTGCTAATAGCAAGTTATCTGAGCGATAATTTCCGGCGATGCTTAGCGATAAAAAAATCGTTGCAAAGCCTAGTTAGCGATAAATATCGCTACTCGTTGGTAATATGCCCCACAGTGTTCTTCTCTGAAGCCTTGCCCCTCAGCTCTCCTGTAAAGAGCACAACCTCCTTGAGAAAATTTACAAGTATTAATTAAAATAAAACCGTGTTGACAGTAGTACGGAGCCCCCTGATGAGGATTTACTGCTTTAGAAATATTGTTGATTAATTGATTGAAGATTAGAAGCACTATTGAAGGTATCACTAAAAGCTGTCATGCATCGCATAGCAGATATTGAAAAGCATGTGCCTGAGAAAGCCTAAGTTATTTAATGAGGTGCTCATTAGACTGAAAGACTACACACCTCTGCCTGATACAACTGCCAGCACAGAGTTTCCAAAAGAACACATATAATAGCATGGAACAGGGAAAAAGGCAAACCTGGACTTGCTGCCATAAATATTTGCGAAATGAACAGCTTTACCACAACCCATATCCTTTCAGTAAGAGTTCCTCTCCAAAGTTGTAAATTCCCTGGCGAGTGCCATCAACAGGTGCGGGAGTGCTTTTCGAGAGGATTGGCGTCGTTGTGAGGTGACTTGTAGGAAGCAGAGAACAAAACTGCTGTCAGCCATTTATGTTTTTCGCCTGCAAAAAGTGGGTGTGTGGGGGGCGGGGGAGGGGGGGGTGTGATTAGTGGGAAATACTGCTGCTGATTTTGGTACAAGGGGCCGAAATTGCAGCACTGCTGTAAAACCGACCCCATATACCAAAAACTGCCCAAAATCGGCCCCCACCCTTCCGGCCCACTGGGAAAAAGGCCGGTGCTTGCTACGGCCAGTCCAGTCCTGCCTGCTGTGGTCAAAGAAGCCTTGACGTCCTGCCAGAGGAACCTTGGAAGAACTCTGAATTTTTTCCTTCTGGAACCCAATTTCCAGAACTGGGAAAACCAACATTGGGTATACGCCTGATGAGGAGCATTGCAGTATTGCGTCTGTGTGTATCGAAGAAGAGGATGCTGGAGAAAGGCCTGAAGCAGAGGGCGCTTCTTGCCTGCCCATATGATTCTTTTTTTTTTTCAGTTTAATAAAGTTTTATTTTGTTTAAGAAAAAAGTACAGCATAATATAACAGCATAAGAAAAATCAGAACCAATATGAGAGAACAATGAGAGAGAGATGGAGAGGAAAAATGGTTCAGATAAAGTATGAAAAGGAAGAAAATGGAAGAAAGAAAGTAAGAGAAGAAAAGAAAAGAAAAGAAAAAAGAGGGGGAGAGAGAGAGAAGGAGGGAAGGTTAGGGAGGGGGATAAGAAGATAAGAAGGTAGAGAAAGGCAGCCAGGTAAGATCAGATTTAATTTTTAAAGTGACAGAAGAAGAAGAAGCAATTGCAATTCTATGCTCATCACATATAAAATTCCACCATGTATGCACAGACAGTTTAGTATTATCCTTCCAACATGACAAAATTACTTTGAAAGCAGTTGCAATGCAAAGATCAAATAATTTAGCATTATATGAATGTAAGTCTAAAACATCAGATAGGGAACCTAAAAAAACGTGCAGCGATGAGAATGGTTCAGAAAAGTGAAAAATACGCATGCAATAATCCCAAACTGAGCTCCAAAAAGCAAGAACAGAGGGGCAATCAAACAAGAGGTGTTTGAGTGTGCCAGGGTGAGAGGAACAGGACCAACAAAGGGGGGAGGAAGAAGAGGAGAATTTTGTTATGCTAACAGGGGTAATAAGAGCTCTATGGTATATAAAAAAAAGTGATTGAGTAATTCGAGCTGAAATCGAAGTCTTAAACAATTTACACCATAAGCGATCCCAAACATCAACAGATAACGAGAAAGATAAATCAGTTTCCCAAACAGTTTCAGTAATGGTTTTAGGTCTAAGACCAACATTATCTAATAACAGTTTATAAATTAGAGCAGCTTTGGGGATTTGTTGAGTAAACAAAGGATATAGAGGAGTGGAAGGAGTAAGGGAAGGAAGGAGATCAAAAGTAGGAAGGGTAGATAAATGAGATAAAATGGCAGAAGTAATAATGTCATATTCTTTGCGAAAATGGACAGGTAAATCAAACATGGTTTGCATTACAGAAAATGAAATAATGGAGGAATCAGAGAAAAATTGGTATACAAATATAATATCCTTTTCTTTCCAATACTTGAAATAAAAAGATTTACCCTTATACTTAAGATATTTGTTGTACCACACACTAGAGGAAAGAAAACATTGTAAGGGGGATGAATCTTTCGAGAATACAGTGTGCAGCAGAGTATGTGAGTATTTCAGTACAGGGTGGGTAGTCATGAATGAACAATTTGACATAAAAAGAGATTGTTGGAAAGTAAAATCTTTTAACAAGGACCGTTCCACTTCAATCCATCTGGGCAGAGGGGTATCATTGAAATTGAAAGCCAATGAGAAAGCTTGCTTTATTAAAAAGGCAGAGTGGTATGACTGAAAGTCAGGAAAGCGAACCCCACCTTCAGATTTCGGGCGTATAAGTTTATGTAAAGCAATACGAGGTCTTTTATTATTCCACAGAAATTTGGAGCAGATGGAGTTCAGCCGGTTGAAATATAATTTAGGGATTTTCACAGGAAGCATGGAAACAGTGTACAAAATATGTGGGGAAATCATCATTTTAATGGTGTCTAATCGACCCCACCATGAAAGGAAAAGGGGAGACCATGATTGAAGGAGTGATTGAATTTTTTGAGTAAGAGAGGTAAAGGTCAGTTTAAGTGTTTCACCTAAGGCAGAGGAGAACCAAATACCCAAGTATTTGATCTTGGAGGGACACCAGGCAAAATCAGTTGATGCAAACATATATTGGTAACAGGATGAATTTAGGGGTAGGACCTCCGTTTTGGAGAGATTAAGCTTATAGCCAAAAACAGAGGAGTATAAGCGGACTTCTTCTAAAAATGGGGGAAGGGAAGAAACAGGATTAGCCATGTAAACCAGGACGTCATCGGCATAGGCCGAAATTTTCGTCTCAATCGACGACAATTTGAACCCATTAATTAGGGGGTTAGAGCGGATTTTAATGAGGAAGGGTTCAAGGCAAAGAATAAATAGTAAAGGGGAAAGGGGGCAGCCTTGTCTCGTTCCTCTGGATAAGGGGAAAAATTTTGAGAATTGATTATTAACAAAAACACTGGCACGAGGAGCTGAATAAAGGAGTTTAACTAAAGAAATAAAAGAGGGACCAAAACCAAACCATTGTAATGATTTAAACATGAAATTCCAATTAATACGGTCAAACGCTTTCTCAGCATCCAGGGATAGGGCAGCTAGGGGGGCTTTAAATCGTTTACTGTGTGAAATAATATTGGCAAAAACACGGGCATTGTCAGCAGCAAGTCTACCTTTCACAAAACCAACTTGATCTGTGCTGATTAACAGAGGGATAAGGGATTCGAGGCGGGCAGCTAAAATTTTGGCAAAAATTTTACAATCGTAATTAATCAGGGAGATGGGGCGAAAGTTTTTACAAAGAGAATGGTCTTTGTCAGGCTTGGGGATTATGATTATTAGGGCATCCAAAAAGGAGCCAGAGGCTTTGGCATTAGTAATAAAGGAGTTGAAAAGTTGTAAAAGATGAGGGACAAAAATAGAGTGCATGGTGGAGTAAAATTCAATTGGGAGACCATCTGGGCCAGGGGCTTTCGATTTCTTTAGGGAGGTAATTGCCTTGAGAATTTCCTGAGGAGTAATTTCAGTTTCTAGTTGAAGGAATTCAGTAGGGAGAGATGGGGGAGGGGGTAGGTCTTTGAAAAAACGGGAGAGGTCATCATCACCAGGATGTGTATCATCAGTATACAGGAGTTTATAGTAGTTATGGAATACTTGTGCAATATCCTCATCAGAAGAAACTAGTGTGTTGGTTACTTCGTTGAGAATAGGGCCAATTGATTTTCGTTCAGATTTAATTTTGAGATAATTTGCTAGCATTTTTCCAGCTTTATTCTGACCCCCATGAAATTTAGATTTAATCTTCAAAGGGGTGTTACAGGCTTCAACTGTGGCAATTTGATTGAGGTCAGATTTGGCTTTGATAAGTTGGAGGAGAGCGTCAGGATTCTTGGAAGAAAAGTAAGAGTGTTCTAGGGTCTTGATGTTGGAGAGTTGGGCGGTATATTTAGCGCAGTTGAGTTTCTTTTTTTTAGATACATAAGAAATTGTGAAGCCTCGTAAGGCAGCTTTAAAGGCATCCCAATTATTCGAAACTGACGTGTCATGAGGTAAATTGAGGGAAAAGTATTCAGAGATAAAATCCTTAACTTTAGACATAAAAACAGAGTCGGAGAGGAGGAAAGTGTTAAATTTCCATCGATTAAAAGAGGAGGAGGTTTGGGTTAGGTCAAAAGTGGCATAAACAGGTGCATGATCCGACAAAAAAATAGAACCAATTTCGGACTTCTGAATCGCAGGGAGAAGGGATTTGCTGACTAGAATATAGTCAATTCTGGACCGGGTGTGGTGAACATTGGAGTAAAATGTATATTCGAGTGAGTTCGGATTGCATGTTTTCCACACATCGAAAAGGGGACGTGAGGCAATGGCTGATTGAAAGGATTTGTGTGTCTTATCAGGCTGGAATTTGGAGGAAGATAATCTATCTGAAAAGGGATCTAACCATTGGTTAAGGTCACCAGCTATGATAATGTTAGGGCAGTCAATGGAGGAGATGAGGATTTTGATGTCAGACCAAAATTTAGGATCTGGTCGGACAGGCCCATAAATATTCAGGAGCACCATAGTTTTGTTTTGTATAATCACTTTGGACATAACCCAGCGACCTTCATCATCCGCTTGAGAGGAGAGAATTTGAACATCCAAACCTTTACGAAATAGTATAGCAACACCACCTTTTTTATCAACATCAGGAGAAAATACAACTTGACCCACCCAAGCCCTCTTAAGTTTCAACGATTCAACATCTTACAATGAGTTTCTTGGAGAAAAGCAATCTGAGCATTTAACTTGGATAAATGGGACAGTACCTTTTGACGTTTAACAGGGTTGCCAAGACCACGAACATTCCACGTTACAAAATTACACATGATGGAAGGCAAGAGAGGAGGGTAACATCTGGGTCCAATACACTGCGGGTGAACAACTACAAGGAAAGACAGTGGAGACAAACATGTTAGAAATGAGAATCAAATACAAAATATGAACAAAGGCAAGGAAAATCGGGTAAATATAGAGAAACAGTAGACGAATGAGCAACTCAAGCATAAGGAAAAGAGAAGGGGAGCAATGAGAAGTACGGGAGGAAACAATAAGAAAGGAAGAGAGGTATACAAGAAAGAGAACGAAACATAAATGAACAGGGGGAAAACATGCATGGCCTGTGAAAAGAAGAAAAAGAGAAGAAAGAAAGAGAAGGAGAAAGATAACCAACAGATCAGGGCAAAGAAGCCAGATCTGAGAGAAAAGAGAATACCAAGACATTAGGAGCATGGAGACGCCGGCGAAGGCGCCAACCCCACAGAGCGAGGAAAACGCGGGAATATAGATAAGAGATAAACAAAAAGAAGAGAAGTCGTAGTAAAGAATTACAAGGAAGAGACCAGGACAAGGCCACAACAGTCGTCAAGACATAAGATAAGTGAATGCAGGAAATAGAAAAGAATTATTTTCAGTCATTGGTGTCCATAGTGGAAGCAGAAGCAGAGACAGTTTGGAGATACTCTCGAAGCTTCAGAGGATCATCAAATGTACGGGAACGACCGTTGTGAGTTATTTTGCAGAGACAAGGATGTAGGATTCCATATTGAATGTTCAAGTCCCTCATACGTGGTCGTAGATTGAGGAACTCCTTGCGACGTGCATTCGTAGCGTTTGATAAGTCCTGGGCAATAAAGATGGTATGGCCCGACCAAATGAGGCGACGTTTTAGTCTTGCAGCTTTAAGAACAGTCATCAATTCGGTGAATTCAAGAAAAAGCAGGATAATACCTCTAGGTTTGGTCGGGTTGGACGTGGGACGGCCCAGACGATGAGCACGCTGTATGTTTAGAGGAGTAGATTCTGGTTGGAGTTCCAAAAGTTCATAGAGGAATTTGCGGATGAAGGACACCATGTCGGCCCCCTCAAGGGACTCCGGAACACCATAAATACGGAGGTTGTTCCTCCTTTTACGATTTTCAAGGTCCTCTGTGTGTAGTTTCAACTGCTGAATCTCCTTTTCAAGAATAGGAATTTTAGTAGATACATCCTGGACGTCACTGATGCGTTGTTCTAGTTGCAGAACCTTGCCCTCCATGACAACCCATCTATCTTCTATCTGCTTGAGCTTCTCGTTAGTTGCCGACATAAAAGGTTGTAAGCCACGAACCTCTTCTAGGATGGAATCCAGCACAGGGTTCGGAGAGGTGCGAATTGGAGATGGAGGGTCATTCTTAGGGCGTTTCGGTTTGGTACCAGTGACAGACGATCTCGCATGACCCGCGTCCTGAGACATTATGCCAACAGAGGGGCACACTAGGAGGACCGCAGGGATGGAAGCCACACCGCAAGAACCAAAAAGTTGAGACCCTATATGTAGAGCTAGGAGAGGCACTGGAAGGAAGAGGTCATATATGAGGTAAAAAGGAGCAATGGAGAAGCAATACCTCAAACCCACAGGACATGCGTCGAAATTGAGTGAAAATCAATTCAATACGCAGGCAAAAAACCATCCAGTACTAGGGCAGGAGAGAAACAGCAAAGCGTCCATAATAAATGAGACCCAAGGGGATCAATTGATATTCCACAGATGATTGTAAGCAGATGAGAGGAAGGTATTGAGCATTGCGCAGGAAACACCACAAAATGGCCGCCGCTATGCAGTAGTAATGTAATCAGAAGCTAGGAAGAGAGTTGTGTCGCCAAAAGTCATGAAGCTAGAGGAGTAGCATGATGCGTGTTCCCTACAACATACCTTGTAATAATATGCCCATACGTTGCAGCAGGAGGACAACGGGCTGTTGAGGTGACAGAGATGAAAGAAAAACGGGACGCGAGCTCGGCGGCACAAAATGGCGGCCGCTCGCGTCCCGCAGCAGCTGAGGAAGGTGCAGCGGTAAAACTTGACGAAAGCGGCAATTAGAATGGCTGCTGCATCGCGCAACACACGGGGACCATGTTCCGCCGTGCGGGGATGCAAGTCGCTGGTCTCCGAATCCGGGGAAAGTATCGGGAAAACTACTGAGAGTCCCGCGTCGTCTCGGAGCTCACGGAGGCAGCGCCATCACTCGCCGGCACGTAAGCCACGCCCCCCCATATGATTCTTTTTAACTTAAAGATCTGCATCATTTTGGAGAGACCCCTGTATAAGAACCAGTGTAATCTAGGCCAGAGGTACTGAATAAGAATAAAAAATGCTGCACTGTATCCGTGGCTGTGCATAATAATGTGCTCGACAACAACATTTTACACATTATCTAAATGTACAAATACCCAAAATGTAACCAAAATAAATGTACAAAAAGGTACAGTATAGTTCGATGAGGCAATGGTTACTTAAAATCATACACATGAAAGCAGCAACATAAGTTTTACAATATATATGAAAAATAAATATTGAAAATGTTTAAAAGTCCGCGTTTGATCTTTGAATCGAGGCCTTCTGAAATAGTCTGGCTCCGTGCCCTCGCTCTGCTGCATCAACATATTCCAAGCTGCACTTCTGACGTAAGTTAAGCGTTTTAATACTTAGCATGCACCACTGACCTTTATTGGAAAATCAAAATCCTGTTCTGCTCTACAAATTCAATCTGTTTGGTGATAAGCCTGTTCTTGAGCAAACAGATTAAGGGCATTGTAAAAATCATGTCTGGCTCGTCAATTGCAAATGAGGATCAGCAACAGGTACACTTGAGCATTCACACAGGGACTCTGCCTTCAGTAAGGCCTGAATCTCTGCTCAGCCTTCTTAGGGACCTGAGCACCCATCATAGAGGAGCCCCCGCAGAACTCCTGGAAGAGGGAAGAGTATAGGGCACAAAAGGAGACCGAAAAAACAGATAAAATGATGGTGATTGGGATAAAATTAAAAGATGAATAGCTGATTACAATTCCTTCATTCTGATATATAAAATGAAACCGCTATACCTTGCCCTTCGGCCATAGCCTGCTGTGCACAGCCTTAACTGGGACTCAGAGCAGGTTCATCCAGAAGTCTTATGATAGCAACATAAACATTGCAAAAAAAACTGCCTGTGATTGAAAAAAGATTCTAATGTAAGCTAATGGTGTGACTCTTGGATGGTGATGATGTGCCCCAATCCTATTGTAAGTTAGCAAAGCCCGGGACATTGGATTAAAATCGGAGTACACAGAATGGGCACAAAACGCCCTGAAACACTGCCCATACCGGCCTCTATTTGGGTACATTTCAAACCCCAATTCAGTGCAGAGCAGGGGAGATATTTCCATCCTCAAGCAACGTTCGACAGAGAGACCCAAGTGTCACGAAATACAAGGAACGACGAACCAGAATTGAGAAAAATCACAAGAAAGATTTTCTAAAATTGCGTATCACAGTTCAGAACCACATGGGAGCATCACGATCTATGTGATACGCTTAGAGAAAGAGTTATTTCTCAATACACTTAGCTAGGGCTATAAAAGGCATTACTCAGTCAAGTGGTGACAATGCACCGAATGGGAATGATACTTAAGTCTCGCTCAAGAATTAAGATCTTATTATCTCACTATTGACTAAAACGCAAACCTCAGGCAAGTGTTCACCAAATACAGTCAGAGTGACAAAGGGTGCACAGCAGAAGTTGAAACACACTTTCGCTTACCTTGTCCCACAAGAAAATAACAGTTAAGACATTTATTTCATCACATTCTGCAAGGACAATTACGACTTCCTGAGAAAGCTGGAGCGTCGCAAAGTAATTCTTGCGGAAATGCCAGAAGGATGGGAGAGGGCTTCATATTATGTCACTGCGTGTTATCAAATAACGAAAGATACTTTAAAATGCACTATTTCTCAGGGAAGAGGCTCACAATAAAGAGTCTATAACATGGCTGCCATTATTGTGCCACCTTTGGCACCTCATACACTTACTTTGGCAGTAGAGGTCTGCCAAGGTCTCAAATCGAGTTCTTCGGCGGATATTCCTTCCTTAGCGTCCTTTCTCTGGGGCCTTGAGCCCGTCATCTGCAGCAGGCTGCACCAGATTATTATTACCCCTTTTTTATCTGACTTGGGTCGTGATGTTTGCAAAAAGGACATCAGTACAGGATTTGTCATAAGAGCAGAGCTCGATACATCGGATTTGAAAAACGACTAACCTTATACTTTGCTGCCTAAACTCATCAAACTTATGGGGAAACATCTTATTTGAACTGCCAGATACATATGTCACAACATCACTAGTGCAAATGATGAGACATCAGGTCTGGTATGATGCATCTGATGCACTTGGTCTGTTACCGTGGACTTTTCTGTGGTATACGACGTGGAAGCGCATTCGTTCCTCATCAGTTTTGGTAGCACCAGTGTATGGAGGTTTCTGCTCTTCAATGAAGGCTGCGCCCCGCTCTGTTCCTCAGACTTGAGGGTACCTTGCAGAGTTCTTTAATGCTGCTCCTGCTCTCCATTTTGTTTAACCTTTGTATCCAGTCCCTGGGAGGTTTAATCCAGTGCTTGGCTTTTAATACCCGATCTTATGTCTGATAACATGTAGCTCTTGCTCAGATTTGCCCACTAGTCAGGAAAATCTGCAGTGCTGTTGAAGAGTTGTTGGATGCCTTCAAACTGTCTGAAAGTAAACAGGGGAATAAAACTAAGAAAAAAACACAAGACACAAGGGATTGGGAGAGACAACACCTGCTGGTATTCTCACCTGTCCTCCGAAGCTAGCCTCTCTTCCTACTCATGTCGCCATCATTAAGAAGTTAGGCATCCTGGCCGCGTGGGTTTCTCCAACCTTAACATGCTGGAAAAAATCCTTTCCTTTATATCAACACCCACCATTACTCTATTGTTGGGGGTTATGTGTTGTTAAAATTGGTTTATTGATTTGTAATTATCTTGGCATTCCAGAGAAGTTTAGCTCAATATTTCAACCTCTTCAGTGCCTGCCAGTATGGCTTGTATACGGATACTACACAGATACGACAGGTCTCCCTGTCTCGTCACTCCTGAAGTGATTTTTGGTGAAGCAGAGTTCATATCTCTCTGCCTTGCGCATTTTGACTTCTACCAAACAGGCATTTTTTAATTTCTCTGAAGTGACCTCGTATGTGACTGTAGCTCTTTAGTGCCCTCCGTCTGTTAAAAGATCTTCTAGTGAGACCACATCTCTGGAATTCTCTCTATTTGATATCTCATGTTTTTGACAATTTTAGTGACTTTAAGCAGTCTCTCAATGTGAATGTGTTCTGCTAAATGGTCCGCTGTACTGTTCTCTCTCTGTGATTGCTACGTCCCCAACACAAGGAGGCCTTGATGTTGAACATTGTAGTGCTGAAGATATTTACTATGTTCTGTATATATACAGAATGTTATTAGTGCTTAAGACATTGTGTTCAATGGAACACTCAAGAGGTTCTGGTAGCTATCAGGGAAAACCAGTCCCTGCAACTCCCGTACCGACCTGGGTGTTGTTCCTGCTGTTGTGAGTCCATATCGTTTGGAATAAAGGAACCTTTATATCTGAACAACATATCTCGCCTCGTGGAATCATTGCGCTCCACCGAGCACTCTACAAACATGCTCTCAAATTCAATAAATAGGAGAATATTGTCCTGCGTGTCATATCAACAAATTGTTGTATTGTATTTTATCTAATGGCACAGAACTGAGTTGGCAACACCTGCCTCCAATTAATATGAGCCCATGACTTCTGGTGCTCGGTAATGGCACTTAATTTAATGCTTCAAAAACTGAAATACTCACGTGTGGCGATTGGAAAAATTACAACCCGCTTGCCGCATGGCCTGATGAACTGGGATCACTGCCTAAAGTATCGAAGGAAGTAAGAAACCTCGGAATGACCATGGACTCCAAGCTGTCGATGAATGTCCAAGTAAATAAACTAGCAAGATCAAGCTTTGCTACTATAAAAACACTGAGACGAATTTTCCCTCATTTGGGATTTCCACACAAGGTCCAAGCTACCATCTCCCTTGTTCTATCCAAACTCGATTACGCCAATAGCCTCTACCACGGATCACCTTTAGCGACCATGAAAAGACTACAACGGATTCAGAACTCGGGTGCCAGACTACTCTTGCATATCAAACCACAAGACCACATCTCCCCTGCCTTGAAAGCCCTGCATTGGTTACCGGTTGCCAGAAGGTCCACGTTCAAGCTGCTTTGTATTACCCACAAAGCAATACATGGAATAGGACCACTCTTCATCAGGAATAAAATCACCAAACACATTCAACAAAGGAACCTGCGCTCTAAAGGAGCATCTCGCCTCAAAATCCCACCATACAAGAAAAAAACAATGGGTGGCACATCCTTCTCTGTTCAAGCAGCCAAATTA
This sequence comes from Lissotriton vulgaris, assembly GCF_964263255.1. Classification (NCBI taxonomy): domain Eukaryota; kingdom Metazoa; phylum Chordata; class Amphibia; order Caudata; family Salamandridae; genus Lissotriton; species Lissotriton vulgaris. The sequence goes on from NC_141691.1 coordinate 1,596,355,192, forward strand.
TGGAACTCTTTACCCCCCAACATAAGATCCACCGACAACCACCTTGTCTTCAGAAAACTACTCAAGATCTGGCTCTTCCCCACATAAGCACCATACGGAAATAGAAATTTACAGCATATCCCTCTGTATATAAGCATTTGTTTTCATAGATATGTACCTATCTTTGTGTATTACTTTATAAAACATGTAAAACAATCATGTTGTTAAGAGAAGAAAAAAAAAAAAATAATAATCATCATCATCAATAAATAAAAATCATTTTTGGTCTACATGTACATACTTCCATTGTACATCTATGTACCTTTCCATGTACTTGGATCTGTGTGTCTGTTACTTTTCTCATGAAAAAGCATATCCAATGCACTACCCTATCTTTCATCCTGTGCCTCTATCAATATATTTAATCTAAATATACTTACTTTTTTATGTATCTATATACTTTTAATGTACTTATGGATCTATATACTTATCTCTTTCTTCTAATTTTAGCATTTCCAATGCACTAGCCTATTTCTCAACCTATACCTCACTCAATATATCTTCTACCCCAACCTTCTGACTCCTCTCAAATTTCTTTCTACTACTCCTTCTAATGCAATACCCTATCTCTCATCCTATAGATCTATCAACATATCCTCTACATCCACTCTCTCATTTATCCCAAACCCCACACCACTACTATGATCGCCAAAATAACCTTTTCTAGACTCTCTCCTGCTCTACACCTCCTTGCATCATCTGACACCTCTTTTTACAAACTCTCCCCTCTGACCCCTTCCCTCCAAAACTCCTTTTTACTCATCCAAAAGCTTCTTCCTACTGCTTTTAAGACTTTAAAAAAAAAAATCCTTCACTCTTTTATCCCTCCACTATTCTTTTTCAATAAAAATTAACAGACTAACATGTTTCACTTCTCAAATTCCATATTCCATATTCAACTATACTAATATACTGCCCAAATAACTGAATAACATATCTACTACTCAAATTACTTCATATTTATACTATACTAATTTTCAACACTAACCCTTTATGGGTTCCGGAGTGGCGTGCTACTCGCCAGAAAAGCGCTTCAACGCCCATCAGGGGTAACAAGTGCTATATGAATGCAAATCTTTATTCCCCTTTTATCCATCCGCTATCCTTCTCACTCCAAGTAACAGACTAATATACACCACTGAAATTACCTCATATTTCACCATATTATTTCACCACTAATCCTCTATAGGCTCCCTGAATAGCATGCGTCAACAAGCGAGCGATAAATAAATACAAACCTTTGTCCTACTCTATCCTTCTGCTATCATTCCAAATCCAAATAACTGATTAACCTATCCACCACTTAAAATGTACTTGCATGTTTCACTATACTAATTCAACACTAATTTCTCTGTGGGTCCCGGAGTAGCGTGCTACTCGCCGAAAAAGCGCTTCGACGCCTCGTCAGGGGTAGTAAGCGCTATATAAATGCAATTACAATACAATACAATACAATACTTGTAGAGTGTGATGGTTAGGCGTTGTGTTGGCACTGTCATTGGCAGCGCTGGCAGGGACAAAGACTTGGAGGAAGCTGCAGTGGCCACATGTTTTTTTCCCAAATTATTCTCTTCCTGCCTCTCGTCAGTATCCTTATAATTCACAAGTAATGGAGCTTCAGGAGGGTACTGTACAAAATTCATGGTTTAGATGCTTCTGTGCTGATGGTATTGAAGTGTACTTCCAATGTTCACGTTAGAAGGAAACTACAGAAGGTACCTGTTATAACCTCAACCTCTTCCTTCTACCACATCTTTACCTTTATCTCCCAGCCTTCATGCCCTCCCCTTGCCCACCTAGCAATTGGTACTTCCCATTTAGAACCTTGGCATGAAGCTTGACTTGAAATGTTGGTGAAGGCTCCTGTCAGCGGCGTGCCTGGAGATGCGCTGATCATTATAGCGGGTCCTACCGATGCGTTTGACTCCTCGTTATTTCTTCCTCAACTGTATCCAATTCGTTTTTACTGCTCATTAAAATGATTTACCCTGCACAGGGGTGATTTAAGTTGGTAGATACCACTGGTATAGATTTAGAGTTGGGTGGGGCCAGGCTATCCTACAGTTTCAGGCAGGAGTCTGAAATCCCAAGAAAAATCCACCATCAAACTTTCCTCCATACACTATGAATATCAATACAATACAACACCATGTCAGCGGTGGGAAACTCTTCCAGTTGATACTTGTCTGGAGTTATTTCCTACAAATACTGCAGAATTTTCCATTACCACCCAACTCTAAATCAACTCTAAACTCCAAATTCTTCCACAATGGACAAATGTCTTGTGGATCAGTAAGACCATGTGACATCATAATTCCAAGACCACAGCTCCATCAAAGGTAAATTCTTTGACATTTCAGAAAAGCTCAGATTGTATTTAATTAAAAAATGTTAAGAAAATGATTAAAAGTAGGCTTTCAATATCATGTGGCCTTTTCCCGTTGTAGTTGAAGAATCATCAAAGTGAGTTTGAAAAAAGGCTGTTTAAATCTGCTTGGAGTGGCTTTGCGGATTAAACAGAGAGGCCGGATAAGCCTGCACCGCACCGGAAGAGAGTGGCTGTTTTTATGCTTGTATATTTCCATTGCCTCATATAAACAACAAAGGAGGAAACGCGTTCTTGGAGCTCACCTTATACTCTCATAATAACATCTGTTCACATACCGGACACACATCTCATGTCAGAAGGATGTTGTTGGTTTTCACGTAAAGCATGTGTAGCACCCATTTTTGTGTCTGTTTTCTCTTTCAGAGGTCAAGACCCGGATCCTCTTGGCCCTCCTGGAATATACAGGTAATGCTTAAGAGCAAGTGTTTGTTTTAGAAATGTTATGAATTCGTATTAACATTTATATTTATAATTATGAATATGCATTAAAAGTATACAACGAATATGTGATTTTCATGAATTTTCACTGAACTGTACACCAATGAATATATTAAGCAAATGAATAGTAAGGGCGATCAACAGGGATTAGTTGTGAAAGGTGTTGCAAAAGCAAATGGATACCAGCAGTCTAGATTAAGGAAATTATATTACTGACACAAGAAGGAATCTTATGTTTAGTAGAAGTAGCACTTTGTTTTGCAAGCAGTGTGAACATTTTCTTCACCTATGAACCATATTGCTGAAAACCTGGACGTAAACTGCGCTAAATGCTCACATTTTCAACCATACTGAACATGTATTGCTCCAATAAAAAGAAGGGCCTCATTATGTGTTTGGCGGTCTTACTGCCGTACTTCCGCAGTCCCAAGAAGACCAGCACGGCAGCAGTCTCCCACCTGCCGTATTACGATGTTCACACTAGCCCCGCAGCAGTGTTTCTGACGGCAGGGAATATTATGTTAATGCTGGTGTGTATATTTTGACTGCATTATACACATATGCATGAAATGTGCAAAAATATTTACTGCTAGTACTTTCCCATTGTTGGAGTCTGTACCATATGTGCCCAGTCAGTTAATGGGTAAATACTGCAAAATGATCTTAGTTAGATTTCTGCTCAAAATTTTTCGTTCTCTTCGGGGTCAAGATGCTGCTGTGAAGGGGGACCTAGAGGAAGGGATTCACGTGGGAGACTAAAAGGAAGAAAAGAAAATGGATGATTATGAACCCCAATTTCTTCGATTCCGCCGACTCTAAGCATGTAGTCCCACAGCCACGGTCGTCTCATCGGAAAGCCAACTCGTAATTTGGATGGCTGTGAAACTTCTCCCTACAGCCCTATGACAACTGCTTTCCCCCAATGCCATCAAGGCGGTCTGCGAATGGCTGTCAGTGATGCTCTGACAGTCTTTCAAATACCAAACTGACAACATTGTGATACGGCGGGCAGTTTGCCTAGTCAGCGGTGGTGAATCAACTCCGAAACGATGGCAGAGGTGGGACCACCGAACTCATAATCAGGCTCTAAATGATTTTAATGTTATTTATTATATTGTAGAATTTATATAGCACTTCTTACCCCTAACAAGCCTGGAAGACACTCCAATTTACAAGGGCATTCAAGGTGCCTTTTTGTAATGCAAGATGGAAAGTGCCTAGCTTGTTAAGCTTGTCTGGGTGTTGAGTGATGAATGTGAGGTTCGCAGACATGCAGTGAGCATTGTGCAGCTAACTGGTAACTTTCCATGAGCTGAAGTGTTGCAAAAAACTGTCAGAGTGAGAGAGAGATAGAGAGAGAGAGAGAGAGAGAAAACTTTGTTCATTCAGACCATAGTCTTTAAATACAATAGGAACACAAGTAATGGTGACAATATAAATTATTTAGCAAATAAGTTACCAATAAAAACACATTGTAAAAAGTGGCATCCACATACAATCATAATTCATTATACGTAGTTTGTAAATTCACCCAAAACTTTTAAAATCTCTGGGAAAAGCCTAAAATAAGTTAAGATCAATGCCCCTCCTTTAATTTCTCCCTTACGAAATCTTTTGTGGATTTCAGATATTTTCCCAAAGAGATTATGATGTCAAGAAATGGCATTTCCGTGAGTAGACAAACCGCTTGGGCACGGAAACTTATTTCGTATTTTAAGAATAAGGGGCATAAAAACAGTTTTCGTATGGCTAAAACCGAAATACAATCAAGCAATATGTGCAAAATGTTGTTTCTTGTTCCTAGCTCATATTTACAAATTCTATCTGAATCATTGCTGCTTTTATTTTTTCTTCCATAAACCAAGGATTAATGCCAATTCGGACCCTTAGAATTTCATGCCTTAACCCTTGGTTAGGCAAAATATCCAAGTACGGGAACCATGCTTCATTTACCCATGAATTCCTTAACCACTGGACTGTTTTTTTCACTCATGTATTCTAGGTCCAACAACCTTGAATGTATCTGCCCTCGGTACCTGAGGGTACTCTTAGTGAAGTCTACATCCAGGGATTGCTGCGAAAGTCTCATCTTAAGGCGCACAGCTATTTTCTGGAGATTCCTTCTTACATCCTTTGCCCATTTTAATCTACTAGATTGAATCTCCACTCTGCACCATTGTGAGACCTTCTGCACTCCACCTGGGTCCTGGTGTTTCCAGAATCCTAACAAGGACATTTAGGTCTGAACACTCCATGCTATTAAACCTAACTTCATTCTGATAGCCTGGATCATTGTGGAACTCGGTAATGGCAATTACATTTTTAAGATGTTCCCTTCTTCTGTGTCCCACCTGATTTACCACTCAGGTAAAGTACTTCTGCCCCATAAAGTACCTGCAGGGGGATCATTGCTTCAAATGTATTTGGCAGGGGTCTGTGTGACATGTCACCATATTCTTTATTGAATTTTTTCAGCCCGCAAACTGATGAGAAGGCTTTCGCTTTTTGGGCCTCCAAGTGGGTATACCATTTTAGTGTACTGTCAAATCAGAGACCCAAGTATCTATATTCCTTAACTATCTCCAGTTTATCTTGTCCTAAGAACCAACTAAAATTCTTAACTCTTTTCCCAAAACATAACACCTTTGTTTTTTCCATATTTACAGTTAAAAACTTTCTATCACAGTAGTTCTTAAAAACATTTAATTTCCTTTGTTGTCCTAGTTCCGTTTGATCAAGGATCACAAGATCATCTGCGTATAGAAGATAGGTCACTTTATTTACACTCATTCTGGGGCTAGCACTTATTTCCACTTCTAATACTGCAGGGAGATCCGCTAAGAAAATTTGCAAATAACAAGGGGGCCAAGACGCACCCCTGTCTAGGGCCATTCCCTACAGTTATTTTACGAGTCAGTGACCCTTGCATATCTCTAATTACCTGTACCAAATTTCCTCTTTGTAACTCTTTTAGAATCATTAATATACCTTCCGGGATTCCATACTTTATCAGGTCTTCCCAAAGGCAATTACGATCCACATTATCGAAGGCTGCCCGAAAGTTGACAAATCAGCAATACAGCTTCCCATTTTGCTCTATCGACTTCCGGGCCAATGCCCATAGGGCAAAACAATGGTCTATAGTGGACTGTTCTTCTTTGAAGCCCACCTGGTCAACTGGTACAATTGAGCCCTGCTCTACCCAATCTTTTAACTTACCTAATATTATTTTAGCAAAGATCTTTTCGTCAATGTCTAGTAAGTTGATTCATCTATCATTCTTCGGGGCATAGACATATCCTTTCTTGTGTATCGGCCTTATTATGGCTCCCTTCCAATTTTTTGGTATCGTCCCAGATTCTAAGATTACTAAGAACAAAAGCGAGAAGAATTCTGCCCACCAGGACAACTTTAATTTTATTATCAAGGCTGCTAAGTTATCCGGACCTGCTGTTTTTGTTAACTTCAAGATCTTTATTGTGTTAATCACTTTTACTACTGAAAAGTCTGGTTTTAGGTCTTCTACTAGGCCACTCCAGTCCCGTAAATCCTCCTCTTCAATTTCTCTCCCCGGGGTATACAGTTCCAGCAGATATTCCTTGTCAGAGTGGATGCAATTGCAAGTGCAAATACCTACAAATTTCTTTATAGGTGTCGCCTGCAGGCAGCGCACATGCGATGTCACTATGGCGACGATATCCTGTGTTAAAAAAAACTGAGGGGGTATTGAGTCACCCATGCGCTCAATTAGTTGGCTAACCTCTGTTCAAGCCAGGTCTTCTATTGATGGGCACCACCTTATTTAGTATATATCACTTGCCGCCTTTTTTTTATTTTTTATTGCATATGTTCATTTGCATTCCTAAACAAGGTAAGTAGACTTTTGGAGGAAAATGTAAAAATGTGTACTACCCTTTAATCTAACGGTCACAGGAGGACACCATAGTAAGACAGACACAGCCCATAAACGTTATTAGGAGACAAAGCAAAAGGCTTCAATACTGTAAACTACGAGAAAGAGCAGAATCAAAGCATTGGCAAAGCCGACCGGTCTCACCTCCACAACGGCTACTCGCTTTGTCAATATTTTTTTTAGAAATGCTGTGCAACAGTGTGGCTGCTGTGCATCATGGCTAAAAGTAAAGAAAAAAAGGTTATGATGCTGCCAGCACTAACCATGTCATGGAGCTTTTTTTGTTTTCTTTAGTCATGGTGCACAGAAATCTCACTGCTGTACAACATGGCTAAAACACATTGACAAAGCCAATATCTCTCACTTAGGCAAGACCTATTGACTTTGCCAGTGATTATTTATTTTTTAAATAGGAGTTGGCTGTTTCATAACGATTACGTGCATGGTAAGAACCAGTTATTTCTGTTATAGTGTGAATTCCACCTTCGCAAGACAGGTGGAATGAAGAGATGTTTAGGGGATGAGGCAAATTAGAGCATAGTGATCTAGATTGGCAACATATATGGAGTTTATTTTGAAGGAAAGGGGTCCAAAGTCCTGGATGGTTCAAGGTACAAAGCAAATTTCTTTAAACATAATACGTTTCACCCCAAGATTATCGGTGCGCTGGTGAGATGTAATACTTGATGTGGAGATTAAGAGTTGTGTGACAACATTCTGAATTATATGTAGTATACAATTCAACTCGAAAGGGGCTCTAAGGTATATAGCATTTCGTAATTTAAACAGGACAGTACTAGGTTACTTGTGGTTTATACCCTTGGAGGGAACATTTGCAGTGATATTGACTTATGTATCATCAGTCTTTGGTAATTTGACTAATTTGTACTTCAGAAGAGAGATTAGAAACCATAATCTGCCCCTAATTTCTCACTTTATTCCATGGGGTTTGAGGTGGATCAAGGTATTTTGACCAGATGATTTACTGATGGTACCTGGCTAATTTTTGGCATGCTAGTACCATTGTTTGTGATGTGTTTAACTCAAGGTGGTTGGTGACCACCAAATGCTCAGCTGCTTGGCGCCATTGGCCTGTGGCGCAGGAATCAAGCTCCACTGTATTTACACTGATGTGCTTTTCGTTAGTTGAGATGTAGCAGTTGAGATTGAAAGGTGAGATGAGGTTTGGAAAATGGCTATGGTACACTTTAAAGAAAAGTAGTATGATGCTGTGAAGGAGCCAAGGAGAAAGAACCGTGGAATGAAATGATGAGGGATCTGATAAAAAAAGAAAAAGATAATCCACCACTTCTCAGATGTACCCTGTACCCCATAACTTAAAATTCTCTTGGAATTTAGGGTGATGGACAGCATTAAAGGCAGGGGAGAGAGCTCAAAAAGTGATCAACTTCATCTCAAGGGTGAAATGAAAATAGAGCCTCATGCCCTTGTGAGATCCAGACTTGATTTTAACAATTGTAGTTTAGCAGGAGTCCCTCAAGCACACCTAGTCTCACTTATGGGGTTACTGCATTTCACAGCTATGCTAGTGGGCCACCTGATAACATTTACCTGAATGTCTCCCATATTATCTGAATACAGTGACTACCACTGATGCAAGAATAGCTTTCAAGCTCTACTTCTTTGCTTATAAGGCAATACATTCAAACATTCCCTACTGCCTTGCTGTTCTTCACCCTATATCGGGAAGACCAAGATACCTTCACAACTACAAAACCCTAAGAACTGAAGTCTCTGACTTCAAAAATGCCATTCAGACAGAATTTCAACAAAGTCACAAAAAAACATCTGAAATGTACCTTTTCCATCTTTTCTTAGATTATTACTGCTTCTGTTAGTGTAAACTTGCTCTTGTTCTACTCCTTCTCCTATTCTTCATACCCCTGCCTTCCTTATGGCATTATCCCTGCTTTCCTGTCATCCTCTGTTTATCTTCATAAATCACGATATGGGTTTGGGTTCTGTGTTTCATGTAAATCACCTAAATATATTTGGCTACTAGTGTGCTATGCAATTATGTTAACTACATTTGTAAGACTCCTATTTGTGTCAGTGGTAGTCCTGCTATAGTACCTTTTGCAATAGGGGAGCTTCTATGCCACTACCAGTGAGGATTCTGGAATGGGTAGTGATAAGATTGACAGAAGAAATATAGATGACATCTTGCCCTGGTTTCCAAAGACACATAACATGCACAGTGTTTGGTATTAAACAATGATTGGTTATCTAGTTTACAGTGTCTAAAAATCAGTATCTGAAAGAGACACGTTAGTGATAGATTCCTTACCTTAGAATATCCCCAGGCGTCAGACTGGATCCGGAAAATTTTGCGTAGCAGTACCCTTGCGCGTCGGTAGGCGTCGTCTGCGGCTCCGCGTCCGTCGTCGGCGTCGTGGGCGCCGTGATGACGTCGTCGGAGTATATAGACGCCGCCTCCGCGTGCTGACGTCAGTTCTTCTTTTTTCCGCGCCAGCCAGCGCAGATCTGGAAAAAGCAGTTCCCTGGTCATTTTTTGACTAACTTTTTGGATCTTTTTGATCTCTTTCGAAGTCTTCACGACTCCGACGGTGCCGTTAGGGATGCCCGGCTTCAAGCACTGCGGCGGTTGCGAGCGACTCATGTCGGTTACGGATCCGCACCGACTGTGCCTGACGTGTTTGGGCGTCGACCATGACGACGAGGCCTGCTCCGACTGTCGGGCCCTCTCGAGGAAGGCCAGGCGGGAGCGGTCCCGCAGGCGACTCGAGATCCGCCAGTCGGCCCCGCGCCGAGTGAGGTCCCGGTCCCGGTCCCACGGGAGGTCGAGGGACAGGTCGCGGGGGCGGAGCCGTCACAGCTCCGGGAGTCGGCGCCACTCCTCCGGGTCCAAGTCGTCAGGTAAGAAGCATAAGAAGTCGAAGAGACGTCATCGCTCTTCCGACCCCCCCCCGACGCTCGCGCGATGCGGCCGGGGGTTCGGGTGACACCGCCCACGCGGCTCCTCAGGAGTCGCGGGCGCCGCGTTCGGCTCCATACCCCCCGGTCCCTGGGCTGAACGCGACGCCGGGGGAGATAGAGCGCTTCCTCATGGCCATGAGGTCCCTTTCTTCCCCGACGGGTTCCGCGGCGCCTTCGGGCCCAGTGAACCCGTCTGGGGGCCCTAGTGGGTCGGGTTCAACCCCGACGCCGTCGGGTGCTTCGGCCTCGACGCCGCCGACGTCTCCGACGCCGGCGCCGCAGGGCTCTGCGATCCCGACGCCGCCGCTGCCCTCGGGCTCGGCGCCGCAGGGTTCGGCGGTCCCGGCGTCGTCGGTGCCTTCGGGTCCGATGCCGCAGGGCGCCGTTCGGCCCTCGTCGGGCGATGGAGCGTCCCCGGTGGACCTTACGACCCCCCCGGGGTCGGTCCGTGTGGTGTCCCCGCCGGCGTCGGGCCCGGCCGACGCCGTCCCCAATTCCTCCTCTGTATGGGTTCCGGCGTCGGGACGGGGCCTGTCGGCGCCGATCTCGACGCCGGTCGGGGATTTCCATCCCTATGACCCATCCTCATTCACTTACGACCCTGAGTCTCAGGAGATGGGGGAAGTGGAGGATTGGGAGGGGTCTGAGGACCCTCTGACAAGGGAATGTCAGTCTAACATGGACTGGACAGGAGACCTTGGGGAGGCCAGTGGCCTGGACACCTCTCCAGACACTGGATTCGTCTCTCCTCCTTCCGTGGCTTCGGAGGAGGGCGCTACATATAGTGTGGTGTTGATGAGGGCTGCTAAGGCCTTGGGCCTTGAGCTCCCCGTCGCGGCCGTGAGGACTAATCTCCTCACTGAGGTCCTTAAGCCGCAGTCATGCTCCATGGAGCCAATGCTGTCGTTTAATGAGGCCTTGTCGGACGTTCTGTTGGGCACTTGGTCCAGGCCCGCTACAGGTTCGCCTGTAGATAGGAACGTGGCCAGACGCCACCGCCCGGCTCCGGGCGACCCATGTTTCCTGTCCACCCACCCCACCCCCGAGAGTCTGGTCATCCAGGCCTCTAACTCCCAGACCGCCTTCCCGTCAGCACCCCCTGATCGGGAATCCAAGAGGTACGAGGCCTTTGGCAAAAAAGTCTTCTCGTCCCTTAGCTGTGGACTGCGGTCTTCCAACACCGCATGCCTCTTGGGCCGTTACACCCATTCTATATGGGAAACGGTGGCGGAATTGCTGCCAGAGTGCCCGTTGGAGGTACGGGCCAAACTCGGCCAAGCCCTTGTGGAGGGTCGGGACGCAGCGAAATATTCGATCAGGTGCGGACTGGACACCACTGACTCGCTGGGCAGAGCGATGGCTACGACGGTGGCGATTCGACGCCACGCCTGGCTTAGGTCCGCCAACTTCTCGGCTGATGTCCAGAATACTCTCATGGACATGCCGTTCGATGGCCGTCGCCTCTTTGGCGACAAGGCAGACCACGCGCTCGAGCGCTTTAAGGACTCCAGGGCTACGGCCAAGTCCTTGGGCCTCTCGGCCCCGCGCCAGCAAGTGGCTGCTTTTCGCTCCTTTCGTGGCCACGGAAGGGGCGTCCCCACACGTGCCGCCAGCCACTCGCCGCAAACTGTCGTCCAGCGCGGCGGCGGCCGTGGAAACCGCCGTGGAGGCGGTAGGGGAGGCAAGCGGAGCCAGTCCACACCTGCCCCCGCAGCATCCGCCTCTAAACCCTCCTAGTCCGTGCTTTCCGGCCCAGGTGATGCCAGTGGGAGGCAGGGTTCGCCATCACCACTCTCACTGGCGCACAGTCACTTCGGACAGGTGGGTGCTGCAGATCGTCCGAAGGGGCTACTCCCTCCCCTTCGAGACGACCCCTCCAGCCATGCCACCGCAACACCACCGCGTGTCGGGGGATCACTTGCGGCTCCTGCGGGAGGAAGTTTCGGCCCTCTTGGCCAAGGGGGCCATCGAGCGCGTTCCTGGGCCAGAAGTAGGACGTGGTTGCTACTCCCACTACTTTCTGGTACCCAAGAAGGGCAAAGGGGGCCTACGCCCTATCTTGGACCTGAGGAACGTCAACGGCTTCCTCCGGAAGGAGCGGTTCAAAATGCTGACACTGGCTCAGGTCTTGGCTGCCCTAGACCCAGGAGACTGGATGGTAGCGTTGGACTTGCAGGATGCGTATTTCCACATCCCCGTCCTGCCGGCCCACCGGCGTTACCTGCGGTTCACGGTAGGCCTCGAGCACTTTCAGTTTACCGTGCTCCCCTTCGGCCTTACCAGCGCCCCACGGGTGTTCACGAAGGTGATGGCGGTGGTCGCAGCTCACCTGCGCAGGTTAGGGGTTTCAGTCTTCCCCTACCTAGACGACTGGTTGTTGAAGGCGGGCTCGCCCCAGGCAGTCGTCAACCACCTCCAGACTACGGCGGATCTCCTGCACAGGCTGGGATTTTCCATCAATGTGCCGAAGTCGCACCTGTGCCCCTCTCAGAAGCTCCTTTTCATCGGAGCGGTTCTCGACTCGGCGCAGTTTCGGGTTTACCCGCCCGAACAGCGAGTCCGGGATATACAGGCCCTGATCCCGGTCTTCGGGCCGTTATCCCGGGTTTCGGTCAGGTTGACGCTGAGGCTTCTGGGACTGATGGCCTCCTGCATCCTTCTGGTGCATCACGCACGGTGGCGGATGCGGGCTCTGCAGTGGGACCTGAAGTTTCAGTGGGCCCAGCACCGGGGCAACCTTTCCGACCACGTCCTGATCTCGGAGGGCACTGCGAGACAGCTGCAGTGGTGGCTCACGGACCGCGATTGGGTCAACGGCAGATCCCTCTCCCTTCCCCAACCGGAGCACGTAGTTGTGACGGACGCGTCCCTCCAGGGCTGGGGTGGCCACTTGGGAGAGGCGGAGATCAGAGGACTCTGGTCTCCGGCGGAGTCCCGGCTCCATATCAATCTGTTGGAGCTGCGGGCGATTCGTCTGGCACTGAAAGCATTCCTCCCGTCTGTCCGAGGGAGTGCAGTGCAGGTGTTCACGGACAACACCACCGCCATGTGGTACTGCAACAAACAGGGCGGTGTGGGGTCGTGGACCCTCTGCCAGGAGGCTCTGCGCCTCTGGCAGTGGCTGGAACATCAGGGCGTGACTCTGGTGGTTCAACACCTGGCAGGTTCTCTGAACGCCAGGGCGGACGAACTCAGCCGTCGGTGCTCGATGGATCACGAATGGCGTCTGCACTCGGACGTGGCGCAAGGCCTCTTTCTGCGTTGGGGAGAGCCTTGGTTAGATCTATTCGCCACCGAAGAGACCGCGCAATGTCATCAGTTCTGCGCGTTGGAATTTCCAAGGCGGCACTCGCTCGGAGACGCTTTTCGTCGCGAGTGGAGCTGCGGTCTGTTGTACGCCTTTCCGCCTATACCTCTTCTGCCCAGAGTGCTGAAGAAGATCAAGCGCGACCGGGCACAAGTCATCCTTGTGGCTCCGGACTGGGCTCGAAGGTACTGGTATCCCGAGCTACTCAGTATGTCAGTCGATCCCCCGGTTCGTCTGCCTCTTCAGGAGGACCTTCTGTCGCAGCAGCAGGGGACGGTCCTCCACCCGAACCTGTCCAGTCTCCACCTCCATGCATGGAGATTGAGCGGCGGCAGTTGAGGCCATTTGACTTGCCTCCTGAAGTTTGCAACATCATTCTGGCAGCCAGGCGTCCCTCCACAAAAACGGTATACGCCTGCAGGTGGAACAGATTTGTGGCATGGTGCACAGCAAAGGCTGTGGATCCTCTCAATGCCCCTCTCTCTGAGATTCTTCTCTTCCTTCTTTCTCTCGCCCAGCAGGGCTCTGCTCTGGGCACTGTCAAGGGCTATCTTTCGGCTCTTTCAGCCTTTCTGAGGCTGCCTGACCAACCCTCTTTGTTCAAGTCCCCTATCGTGAATCGATTCCTGAAGGGCATCACTCATACTTTTCCTCCTGTTCCCTTCGTGATGCCTCAGTGGGACTTGAACCTGGTTCTGACATTTCTGATGTGCGCTCCCTTTGAGCCTCTTCACAACTGTCCACTTCGCCTTCTTTCTTTAAAGACTGCCTTCCTGGTAGCCATCACCTCTGCCAGGAGAGTGAGTGAGCTCCAGGCTCTCTCTTGTAAGCCTCCTTTCCTTTCAGTCCATCCGGACAAGGTTGTTTTGAGGACTAGGCCCTCCTTCTTGCCTAAGGTGGTCACGGCCTTCCACATGGGGCAGTCCATCACATTGCCCACCTTCTTTCCGCCTCCGCACCCCTCGAGAGAGGAGGAGAGGCTCCACCGTCTGGACCCAAAACGTGCGCTCTCATTCTATCTGGATCGCACACGCCAGTTCCGGGTGGATGATCAACTCTTTGTTGGGTACGCGGGCGCTAAGAAAGGGAAAGCGGTGCACAAGAGGACCATTTCTAGATGGATTATCATGTGCATCCAGGCGTGTTACTCCTTGGCAAAGAAGGAACCACCTGTTGGGCTGCGGGCTCATTCCACTCGAGCCACGGCCACTACAACTGCCTTGGGCCGAGGTGTGCCCCTGCAGGACATTTGCCAGGCTGCTACGTGGGCTTCGTTGCACACGTTTGCGAGGCACTACTGCCTGGACAGTCAAGTCCGGAGAGATGGCTACTTCGGCCGTTCCGTTCTCCAGGACTTTCTGGTGTGAATATTGGTTCGCAGACCCACCACCACGGGGATGGTATTGCTGGGGTATCTATTCTAAGGTAAGGAATCTATCACTAACGTGTCTCTTTCAGATGCACAAGTTACTACTTGTGTAACGATATATCTGTAAGAGACATTAGTTAGTGATAGATTCCTTACCGACCCACCCATCCTCCCCGTTCTGCGAACCGATATCTAGGGTTAAGGTCATCCCCTTTCAGGGCCCTAGTTTCTTGGCACCAGTGTCGGTTTTTGTCATGGCTCTGTGCTTCTGGCGCGGAAAAGCTGTGGCTAAGAACTGACGTCAGCACGCGGAGGCGGCGTCTATATACTCCGACGACGTCATCACGGCGCCCACGACGCCGACGACGGACGCGGAGCCGCAGACGACGCCTACCGACGCGCAAGGGTACTGCTACGCAAAATTTTCCGGATCCAGTCTGACGCCTGGGGATATTCTAAGGTAAGGAATCTATCACTAACTAATGTCTCTTACAGATATATCGTTACACAAGTAGTAACTTGTGCATCAAAATCATTATAATTATTTTAAAGAGAATTAAAGTTAGAGCAAACCCTAAAAATGATCCAGATATATTTTTTATCATGCATCGCTCCGCCATTAATTTAATTCACTCCTAATTTGTATAACCATTGTCAGCCTTTTAACTGGAGTCATTTCAGTTCCCCCACATACCTTACTTCGATGCCTGGCCTACCGTCGGAATCCGCTTATTCAGCATGTCCCCTCCGCCATCGACCCATTGCAATGTCCCTCTCTGATGCTAGCATCTCGTGTACCCTAGGCTCCAATGATTTCCTCTGTAGAGCGAAGGGAGCTCTCCTGCTCAGCTGCTCATAAGTTGCTGCTTCTAAACCCTAATAATGGAGAAGTGTATGAAAGGCAAGCAATTGTAACAGCTATTGTTTCCTTCCAAATGCAAGGAGAGACGGCCCTCTGGTTGCAATCACAGCACGCAGATCAGCGATAGGAAGTCTTCCTTCTCTATCTTTTTACGTGTGTAATGAAAAAATAAAGTTCAAAAAATTAAAATGTGATGATCACGCTCACATTTGTTGCACTGCTTGGCTTGCGTTCTAATGCATGCATCTTATCATGCAGTCAGGGATATTTTGAATGTAACTTGCATGTATTTGGGGGGAAAATCCCTGGCCACACACAACAGATCAGTTTAGCTGCTGTACTGTGTTTTTATGATAGGTTTGACATACTTTGCCTGGTAGGGTTGCCAGTGTGGGAGGCATGTTGATGAATAGTACCTAAACTATATCATATTTTATATATGTACTTAATTTAACAGTTTATTAAAGCGCATGCCAGACCCTTGGGTGTCAGAGCGCTTTACAAGATGAATTTACATTACAACAGCAAATTACTGAAAATATACAATATTTACATTGGGGTAAACAAAATGGAAAAAGAGGAAGTTAAGTAATAAATTGGTTATAGGAAAGGGTAATAGATTCCAGTTCAGTTTAAGATTCAGGCACACACTTGTGAAATCTGTTGTTTTTTAATATAAACTTGAAAGTGGCTTCCATCCCGCCTTCTCTCCTTCCTGGCTTTTCAATGGTTCCTGTGCATGCCATTTACTTGCCCTTCATTTCGATCGGCTGTAGCATATTTTCTTGCATTTACTAATGCTGGTCCCTTGTCTGCTTCTCTTATCAGTTTCCCGTAGCCGAAACACTGTTAACATCTGCTTTGGTGGAACTATTTCTTATTAAAGTTTTGCTTCTTTTTGCTTTTACGTCTTGTAGCAGATTAATATAGCACCTATGGAGAGATTTAAGGGGCATATTCACAATGTCAGGTGATAACTATCGCCAAAGTCATTTATCGGCAGAAAAGTTAGCACTGCCTAACCCCGATTATTATCGCAATGATAGTGGGGTATTCTGAAGCCCGTGCTACATGGCAATAATAACAGAGAACAGCGGAGAAAACAGGCGTCAACACCATTGCAATACCTGTGGATCGGCACATCAGTGCCAGAAACCTCCCATCTCAACCCAGGCGACATCGCATTGCCGTGTCAACAGTGGCCCTTTCCCCAACCTCTGTACCACCGCTCTATTGAAAGACCGTACAGCCAACACCTACAAGTGATAGATGAAAATGCATTCACGGGTGAATACTGAGGGGTTGCAGGTTATTAGAAAAAGATTAATATTTCGCTTTTCAGAAACAAACACCTACAGCAGCTGTTTCTGAAACGTGGACTAGTAATGCACCAATAAGCACAGCATTGTTTGTTTACTCCTTCTGGGTCTGCCTTGGCTGGCACTGTGAATTTGGTTGGCAACAGAAGGCAAATATGGAGGGGGGTTGGCGGTGGTGGCGGGGGGAGTTGTGACCCTCATGGGTATCGGAGCTGCATGATCATTGCCTCCATGGCATATGTGGGTCCTCAGGTGTGGCTCTTGGCTGGGCTCCCTTTCATGCTGTGGGTAGTCGCCCTGCTTAGCACCAGCAAAGGCAGGTGTAAAATCCCTTGTGCTACCGCAAGTTATCCCCAGTTTTTGCTTTGCTTCGCAGATCTGGCAGTTCGTTGTGAATGTGGTGTTGTGGTTTTCTCGTGTGTTTTTGCATGGGAACGCCTACTCTGCATCTCTAGTGTTAGTTGGTGATGTCCACCGTCGAGATAAATTTGGGGGCAGTTATCGCAGGAATGCTGGTAGTGTCTGCAGTTTGCACCAGCTTCTGAATGGGGTGTTAAATCTATCTCCACCTTTGCTGTGTTAAGGTGGAGATAAATCGGAGTTAACTCCTTGTGAATATGTCCCTAGGTGATTTGCCCAGAATCACAGGATGTTGTGCCGCCGAGACTCGAACCAGGATCCCCAACTCGCAAGTCAGCAGCTCTGGCCGCTGTGCCACATCTTTTCCACGCCTGTGATACTTGTTTTTGTCCTGCTGTGTGTGCACGTTCATATATATGTACGTTGTTAATTCACCACTGCTCCTCACAATGATGGTATGTATTAGTAAAGGTTATAAAACACATATTCCGTAAAATAGGGCGATAACAGCTGGCACTGCCAATGTCTGTCTGCCTATCTGTGATTTGTTGCACACAGACGTGGCCTCCTTGCTGTGCCCAAAACCATTTTCCTGTCCAGTGCTTGAATAATCTTTACTGGCTGACCCTCTGCGAGCTCAAAGTTAGCTCTGGTGGGCAGAGTGCCTGCCATTCTTTGTAAATAACAGTACACCAAGTACGCTGGTGCACCTAGCGGTAATTAGTTACAGAGTTTTTTTCTTACATCATGGTGAGGTCGGGCGCCCAGCTATGTGTCAGAGGCGGGCATCATGACAGGGGCAGAGAGTTCAGTCGTGCCAGCTTGAAACCTCTGTCTCACACAGTTCACCCAGACGGATGGGTGTGCTGTGAAACGTCAAACTGTTTTGATATCCTGAGAATTTGCTATGATCTTGGAATTCACTTTAAAATTAGAGCTCACTAATTTAGAATTTACACATTGTTATGTTGGTCCTTTCTCACTTTTCTTCACCCTGCCCTGCGCGTGCCCTTTCCAGCGCGTGATAGGTCAGCCTCAGCTGGAATGTTGACAGCTGAGGGCTGTTGTGACAGTTGAGATGAACGGGCGAACTGCATGCTGAGCAGACGTGCCCTTGGTGTGCTGTTGTGACTGAATAAAGTTATTGACGACCAGTTGTGTGAGCGGAGTCGTCTTTACAAAATTGGCGACGAGGTGACAGCACGCCAGCGAACCTACGATAAGCCGGTTTAAAATAAAATGAAATAAGAGAAATATTTGCGAGAAGAAAAACTGATGGAAAAAAAAACGGTACCGGAATGAGAAACGACTAATTGAAAAGAAAAAAAGGTACTGTTTAAAGACTTATCGAAACCATATGAAGTAACTTAAAAATAAAATTTGAGTGAAGAAACCGAGTTAACAGAAATGGAATCTTGGACCACTTAAACGTGCGCATTTTGAAGTTGAATACTTGGTGATAAGGAATTGAATTTAAAGTATACTTGATCAGCGGTGGCATTTGCGCTGTATCGCTGGAGGAGGTCGAATCAAGCATTTCATTGTGCTGAAGGCTCTGGGCGAGACGACTGGTGGCAAGGGTCAGGCGTGGAGGAAACACTCTTTGAGGCATCTGCAGTGTGAGAGGGGAGAGTGCGCTGGGAGAAATACCTCACTTCTGACAGCATCGTGTCAAGAGTAATCTGAGGAGAAACGTTGACACTTCAGCGCACGTGACGTCATCGCGCTAAGGCGCCATCTTGGGAGAGAAAAAGACGAAACCTGCACGCATAATCTAACGTGGATAATGAGCTAAGCAACGGGAAAAAAAAAAGAAGCTGCTTTTGGCATTGTATCCTTTAATGTGAAATATAAAAAAAGGAAAATAATCTTCAAATAATAAGGTAAAGGAAAAAAAAAAAGAGCATGGCAAACAGCAATCTGTACAACCTTCAGCCACCAGAACCATTTTTGAAGGGGGAAGGTACGCCCACAATAAAATGGGAGGAATGGAAAGAACATTTTTGCAACTACATTAGTACTTTTGACAAGGAAGATGAGGCATTAAAACCTGAAGAGAAGAAAAAAATTTTGTTACACAGTTTAGGGGCAGGAGGATTAAAAGTATACAATAACATTGCTAAGAAGGTCCATGAAGGGGCTGACAGGAACGTTTTTGAGGATGTTATAGAGGATTTAGATGCATATTATAAGCCAGTGGTTTGTGTTGCTGTACACAGGTACAAATTTTACAGGAGAAAGCAGAGTAAAGAAGAAAGCATAGATGAGTATGTGGCAGCATTGAAAAATATCGCAATCACATGTAAGTTTGGGGGTTTACACGATGATCTGATTAGGGACCAAATAGTGATGTGTACTGCAAATCAGAATATACAAGATGCCTTGTGGGCCAAAGGCGAAAAACCCTTACAACAAGTTATAGAAATAGTTAAAAAAGCGGAACTCACAGGAAGATGTGCAAAGGAAGTGATCAGTGAGAACAAACAGAACAGAAGAGAAACAGAAGAGACCAGTGTAGTGGCTAGAGTAAGTGCTACAAGGAAAAAATCTAGCAACTTTAAAAGCAAGGAAATTGACAGTACAAGAAAATACAGTAAGGAAAGAACTCAAGGTGAGCTAAAATGTTATCGCTGTAACAGTAACAGGCATTTAGCAAATGACTGGAACTGTCCAGCGAGGAGCACTAAGTGTAGCAAATGCGGACTGGTAGGACACTTCCAGAAAGCATGTAAAAGAAGTGGTAAGATGAAAGTTAAGTATGTGCAGGAAGAAGAGGAGGACGAAGAAGACTCATCAGACGAGTCAGAGTATAACTTTTGTGTATTAAACGTAAATGAAATAACTGGAAAAAGAGAAGACAGGGTAGGTCAAAAGAAGAAACCTGTTTGTGAAATAGCAATAGGAGGAGTGGAACTAAAAATAATCGCTGACTCAGGGTCACCCTACACCATAGTCAACCAGAAGGTGTGGAATGAGAAGTTTAAAAAGGTTCTGGGTAAAAAGTTGGAGGAACCAGACATTACACTAAAAACTTTTACTGGGGAAAAAATTGGACTTCTGGGGTACAGAGAGTTATCTTTCTTATTCAAGGATAGAGAAATGCACAGTAAACTGTATGTGGCAGAAAGGGGTCCATCAGTACTAGGATGGAGAGACCAGGGCAAGCTAGGCATAACCCTAGACCCCAACCGCTCTGAGCCGGTTCTTGTTGTACAACATGAAATAACAAGTGACAAGAACATAATAGAAAAATATCCTGGTGTATTTAGTGGACAAATTGGTAAGCTAAAGGGATTCCAACATAGAATCAAACTAAAGGAGAACGCAATTCCTTGCTTACACAAGGTACGACACATACCAATAACACTTAAGGATGAAGTTCAAAATGAAATCAACAAATTACTAGATGCTGACATTATTGAACCAACTGAATCAGCAGAGTGGGTCGCACCCTTAGTTGTCGCAAAAAGACCGAATGGCAGACTGAGATTGTGCATGGATCTTCGCGATCTTAATAAAAACATCTTAATTGATCAATACCCATTACCAAGGATAGGAGAGATGTTGTCACTCACTAAGGGTATGTGTGTGTTTTCTACCATTGATCTAGCAGCCGCATACCACCAGGTACAATTGCATCCTGATAGTAGACATCTCACCACCTTTATATCACCCTTTGGATGTTTCAGATTTAAAAGAGTTCCTTTTGGCATAGCATCAGCTGCAGCTTTGTTCCAAAGGCTTATGCAAGAAATATTTAAAGGCGTCAAGAACATTCTCGTCTTCCAAGATGACATTTTGGTAATGGGAAAAAATCAGGAAGATCATGATAACAGACTCCACCAAGTACTCAAAAAATTAGAAAAGTGCGGCATGACCGCGGAGTACAAGAAGTGCAAATTCAACAGAAGTAGCGTAAACTATTTGGGACATGAAATTACGCATGAAGGAATTAAGCCAAAGAAGGAACTAATCAAGGCAATAAGTGACGCACCAATGCCAACTAACAAAGATGAGATAAGAGCATTCTTGGGACTCGTTGAGTACTATTCCAAGTTCGTAAAGGATTTCTCAACCAAAACCTACCAAATTAGGTCACTACTAAAGAACAAGAACAAATTTGAATGGACAACAGAATGCGAGGAATGTTTCAAGCAGTTAAAAAAAGAAATATGCGCAGCACCACCACTGCAAGGATTTGACAGAGATTTGGAGTGCATCATCACCACGGACGCAAGTGGAAGAGGAATTGGTGCAGTACTTACCCAAATGGAGATGACAGGAAAGGAAGTGACCATCGCATTCGCCTCACGTTCATTGACGGAAACGGAAGAGAGGTACTCTGTCATAGAGCGTGAGGCGCTAGCCTGTGTGTGGGGTATGGAGCACTTTCGTCAGTACATTTGGGGCAAGAAAATCATACTACGATGTGACCATAAACCTCTAACCAAAGTGTTAACGGTAAAAGGGTTGTACACAGCGTCACCCAGACTAGCTCGCCTTTCTATACGGCTTTTAGATTATAACTATGAGGTACAGTACTTGCCAGGTACAAAAAATGTGGTGGCAGACTTTTTGAGCAGGCTACCGTTAAAAAACAAAGAAAGAGTTGAGCAGGAAGAAGAGTTGTGCGTGGCAAGCGTATGTGAGGAATTTCCTACCATCGGTAAAGAGGAGTGGATTCTGAGTAGCAAAGAAGACAAAACCCTAAGGAAAGTACATGAACACATTATCAAGGGATGGCCAAAGAAGAAATGTTTGGAGGAGGAATTGAGAGCATTTTGGGAACTGAGAAACGAACTTACAACAGAAGACGAACTCATTTTCAGACAGGGGAAAATGATTCCACCAGAAAGCCTAAGGAAAAGAGTAATGGACATATGTCATGAAGGGCATTTAGGAGTAAACAAAACAAAACAGAGGATTAAAAGTTGGTATTGGTGGCCTGGGTGTGACACGGAGATAGAGAGAATGGTAAGACACTGTGTGACTTGCGAAAATGCTGACAAAACCCAGTCTACACTCAGACCAATGCTAAAACCTATAACGTGCCCCAACATGCCTTGGGAAAAGATTGGTGTGGACATAACTGGTCCAATAAAATGGCAAGGTGAACCGATGTATATAATTGTTATGGTGGACCATCTATCCAAATGGCCTGAAATTAAAGTATGCAAAAAAGTGGACACGAGTGACATAATAACATTCATGGATGACGTGTTCACCAGGGAAGGTATACCAAAAACCATCATTAGTGACAATGGCAGCCAATTTACCTCGGAGGCTTTCAAAAAGTTCATAGACAGGAATGGCATCAAACACAAAACAACATCAATATATCACCCTGCTGGAAATGGTGCCGTGGAAAGGTTCAATCGAGTAATAAAAGGAACCATTCAACTTGCCAACAAAAGTGGAAAATGTTGGAGAAAAGAAGTGAAAGAGATGATATGGGGGTACAGGATTACTCCAGGTGAAAAAACTTTAGCAAGTCCATTCGAAGTTATGAGAGGTAGAACACCCATGTCAAAAGACAATATTGGATGGCTTAAACAAGCGAGATCATCTAAATGGTCAGTGGAAACCATCAGGGAAAGAATAAAGAATGCACAAACTGTTCTCAAGGAGAAGCATGACAAGAGCAAGCACTGCAAGGAAGTGTGCATAAACGTTGGAGACAAGGTGAGGATAAAAAGAAGTGGACACATAGTAAAAGGGGAAGACAGATATTCCTCACCACTAGAGGTGGTAGAAGTATTTTGTAACTCAGCATTACTCAGTGATGGGAAAGTATGGCACGCTTCAAGGATGGCAATGTGTCACAATACAGAAGATAAGGAACATAAGGGAAAGAAAAGTAGAGCCAAACTAAACGGACACCATCTGGATAGTTCAGATGAAGAGGAGAATGCAGAGGACAACAACCTTGGTGCACCTGAAGGTCGTACAAGCACCACGACTCGGATAACCCAGAAAGGAATAGAATCGGTCGGAATGGATAGGACATACAACTCCGATGACTCTGTGGAACCACAGGACAGTGCAACTACAGGAAGCTCCGACTCGGAATATGAAACCAGCGATGAAGGAGAATTAGGGTGTCAGGCCAACTCAATGGGAACAAGTGACATTATAAATGCTGAACACATATCCACAAAATATAAGGGTAGTAGGCATACAGAAGACGTTGGCGAAGCTAGTGAGAACACCAGCAGTTTTGGCCGAGTTCTATTCAAACCTAACAAATATAAAGATTTCGTGTGTGACTGACAATTACGAAATGTTACTGTTGCGGGGGAGGAAATTTCTGCGTTTAACCTTCTTTTGCTTTCTAGGGAAAGAGATGTGTTATGTTGGTCCTTTCTCACTTTTCTTCACCCTGCCCTGCGCGTGCCCTTTCCAGCGCGTGATAGGTCAGCCTCAGCTGGAATGTTGACAGCTGAGGGCTGTTGTGACAGTTGAGATGAACGGGCGAACTGCATGCTGAGCAGACGTGCCCTTGGTGTGCTGTTGTGACTGAATAAAGTTATTGACGACCAGTTGTGTGAGCGGAGTCGTCTTTACACACATATGCTTTTATGTGACTTTACGCAAGGGGGAATTCTGAGAGATCGCGCTGTGCAGAAATGTTCAGGTTAAGGAAACGTCTGAAATATGATGCTCGTGAAATGATGGGTTGAGTGGCATGGTTAATGCCTATGGGCCCTTTTTGTATCACAAATAATAACTGCTTTCTACATAGCATTTTATATGGCATTTTTGTAATTTCTAAACACTAAAAACAATTTGTGCTATCATTGCCCAATGTGATGGCACTCCAGACACTATCCTCAGAGGATAAAAGGCTGAGTTGATGATGCCAGAAATTGAATTCATGACCATAGGCATCATACCAGGGGCCGTATTACGGATTGGCATTGTTAGCGCCTGGCACACCTTTGAAAAGGTGCGCCGGGCGCAAACAATGCCATTTTGTGGCATTATGGTGAATGTGCTGCCCCCAGGCCAGCTACAAACTTGCACTGCCCTGGGGGCAGCGCATTCATGTGAAAACACAGAGCAGGGGGCACCCGCCTGCACTTTCAAAGGGGTTTAGAGATGCCCTTGCAGGCGGGTGCAGTCAGTGACTGCACCCGCCTGCAAAGGGATGTCCTTTAACACCTGCAGAGGGCTGCTGTTAGGGGGCGCACTAACAGTGTGCCACCTTTTAAATGGCGCACTGTCAGTGCGCCTCCTGAGGGCTTCTTTGACTCTGCGCCTGCGTCTGTAATATGTCACGGTGCAGAGTCAAAGGAATCTCTTCATTTGCATAGGGCACGCCCCTATGCAAAAGAAGGAACACCCTCTGAAGGTAGCGCTGGTGCATTAAGTGTGCCAGATCTATCAGTATTATAGAAGGGGACGCACAAGCATCTGCGTTCCCTTCTATAATGCCAAAGTGCCAAGGGAGAGTACAAACGCCCGTTGCGCCTCCGCGGCACCTTATATAATAAGGTCCCAGATGTCAGCAAGGAACACTTGAGTTTATTTTATGTTTTTAGGTGGCTGCTAAAATCTTTTCCTACATTTTTGTCTGGAAAACAAAATGCAAATTAGAGTATTTTTGTCATTTTCCTGAAATTTTTAAACAGTTTTCAAAATGATGCTGAATTTTTCTATGCAATGCAAATGAAGCTGCTGTCCCTCAACCTTAATTAATGGCACAGGCATCATTTTGTCAAGCCAGACTTAATGGTTTTGTTAATGTAGTAATGGCCGTTTGAACGAGCATTGGCAAAAACGATAGGTTTTGCCTATGAAAATTTTATTGAATTTGTTAATATTTTTTTTACATATTGTAGAGCAGTTAACTGCTGTGCAATATAATTTAAAGTTTTTAAAAAATCCATTACATGGGCAATAAGCGAAACCTAATGGCTTTGGCAATGTTTCTTTATTGAGTCCAGGCTACTGAAGAGACATGGGTATGTCTGGTTTGTCAAACAGGGTTTTCAAGCCTCCCTGTCTGAAAAGTTTAGAACTGTATAATGTTCTCTCAGAAATAAGTCCAGCCAATGGTGTAGTGAGTCCCCACTTTAGGAGCTTCAATGGGGGCTGCAGTAGGCCAATAGACCGGTGATTTCAGTCCTACCAAAATGTTAATTATATTTGTATGGATCTTTCTGTCTTCAGGCAGGTCTAGATATATAATGCTCATAAATAACACTAAGGGGCCGATTCCGATTCCATGTTCGGAGCCCTTCCGACCGCATCGGAATGTGCTGGCCGTATTCCTTTCCGACCGAGCCATCCTGATGGGCTCGGTCGGAATGGAATCTGACACGGATTTCCGGATGGCTCCGAGCCCGTCTGCCATCCGGAAATCCTTCAGTTCTCCCCCGGTCGCCTCTTTACGACCGAGGGAGTACGATGGCAGTTTTTCACTGCCTTTTCCTGCCGGTGTTTCCGACATGAAAAGGCAGTTGGAAACTGTCACTGGGGGCCCCCAGCAGGGACCCCATGGGTGCGAGACCGCCAAATGGCAGCCTGGGGGCACCTATGGTGCCCCTCTGTTGATCCCTGCACCCGGTAGCCGGCACCTTGGGGTGCCGGCCACAGGGTGCAGGGATGAGCTGCACCCCTGCTTTACACAATGCAGGCATGCATTCCGCTCGGAATGCATGCTTCCATTGTGAAGCATACGAATGCGACCGAACTGGGTTCCATCGCATCGTACTTGCAGGGCCGTAACTGACGACAGCAGGTCGGTCGGTTACGGCTCCTGACGGATGTCGGACGGACATGAGTCCGTCCGACATCGGAATCGGCCTCTATGAAGGGGGTTTGACATTTACAGCAAAGGACACAAACAAACAATGAAAATAGAGGAAACAGAGTGGTGGACAAATAGAAAATGTGAGTACGAGAGAGAAATGTAAGAACGGAAAAGTAGGAATAGAGACAAAAGATGGGTAGAGAAGAAAGAAATAATTTGACAAGAAAGGAAGGAAACATGAAAGCAAATAAGGAAGATAAAGTGAAAGGAAGGAAGAATGGATGAAAGGGTGGCTGGGCGGAATTGTTAAAAGATGGATGGAAGAGTGAATGAATAAGTGAAAAGATGAATGGGTGGAACAAAAAACAATGGTCGGAAGAGGAAAGGTGAAACGATGGATGGGTGAAAGGATGAAGAGATGGATACATGTATATATTAATGGGTAAAAAGATGCCTGGACATATTAATGGGTAAAAAGATGCATGAAGATCACTGGGGATAGATTCTGTTTAGGTAATCAGAGGCAGGAAGGGACATGGGATGTCCCTTCGCGCCGGAAATGGCTATAATGTACATGGCCTTATATGAAGACACCTGGATTTATAATAACAATCCATATGAAGGACATATAAAAGTTTGGCGACGTTATATAGACGACGTTTTTATGCTGTGGCGAGGTGACGAAACATCATTGAAGGATTTTGCAGTCTGGCTCAACGACCGAAACCCCAACATCCAGTTCACTTTGACATTTGACAAATCACAAATAAATTTCTTGGATTTAATGGTCAAACATGAGGAGGGCAACATATATACCACTCTATATACCAAAGAGACGGACCGCAACACTTTTTTACATTTCTCGAGTTTTCACCAACGAAATCTCCGTGAAAACCTACCATTCAGCCAATTCATGAGATTGCGCAGAAATTGCACAAAGAAAAATGACTACTTCCATCATGCTCAAGAGTTGATATGTAAACTGATCGAGAGAGGATATCCTAGGAAACTACTAAAGAGAAGTATGAAGAGAGCCTGGTACATCCCGCGAGATACCCTCTTGACCCCCAAAGACAAAAATAAGGAAGAAACACCAATGGTTTGTGTGACAACCTTTTCAGGAGCCACTGCAGAAATAAAGAAAATAATCACAAGAAATTGGAACACAGTCCGAAGCTTAAAACCATTTGAAGGTCCACCTATTTTTGCACTCAAAAAAAACGAGAGTGTAAGGAACAAACTGGTTAGAGCTGACACTACACTACCAAGGCAAGAAAGTTCTATTCAGTCACTCTTGCACCTCCCTCCAGTCAAAGGGCACCATAAATGTGGCTACTGTATTTCGTGTAGTAGTACTATAGAAGGAACAGTCTTTTCCTATGGCCTGAAACAAATCAAACACGAGGTATTCACAAATTGTAACACCTGCAACGTAATTTACTGTGCCATATGCCCGTGCGGGCTTGCGTACGTGGGAAAAACCAGCCAGCCCGTAAAAACGAGAATATCTCAACATCGGTCCAGAATCCGATGTAAAAAGGAAAATGCACCAATGGTCACACACTGCATTGAAAAACAGCATGGACCAGACGACCTGAAATGGACTGTGCTTAAACATGTGAAAGGGAAAAATGTGGCTGATAACTTATCTAAGCAAGAAGCAAAGACAATCATGTACTTAGACACAGTCAACCACGGACTCAATGAACTATCAGAAATATCTAACTGCATTTGATTTACAATACTAAACTAAGGATGTTGCCAGCAGCCTTCGGCGAAACAACAAGCGTCTCTATTGCCTAGCAACTAGCGCAAGTTCCCATGACGGGACTACCCGTCCAATCAGCAGCGCGCTAACACCAAAATCAGTGCGCCAGCCAATGAGAGCCCCGCTCTCACCAGCAAAGAATACGTAAGACTTTTAGCCTACGGAACGCCATGTAAACACTTCTCAGCGGAGGCGTTGAGAGCAGCTACACGCCAACGAGGAGACGCCGGGAATTGAATGACCCCGAACCCGTCCCGCGACGGCAACACTGAGGCGCACTCAAAATACCCTTTCATCCGACACCAGGTATGAGATCGGCTACGTATAGCACACAAGTAGCAACTCGGCGCACCATGTTTTGATAAACTGAAAATAATACGCACAAAGCGCATGCACCGAGTCCCGCGCCGGCCACGCTTAGGCGCAATAACAGATCTCCTGGCATTTCCTAGGCACGAGACACACCGGTCCCCCCAAGCAGAAAAACGTTAACCCAGCGCACCACTTGGGAGACCGGCAATAAGCCACATAGAACGCATGTACCACGCAACAGGCGATAAATGCCGACAAGCCTACAAGACTTCATTGATTCTCTAGAAGCCTTAAATCTATACACTCAATTCCCTCCACAGTAACTAAAGACTGCGGAAACCCAGCCACTCCGGCTAGGGAGAAACCCTGCCTCCTGCTACCCACCAGCACCCAAAGTATGCTGAACTGATTCTTCCACACCCGGGTACGTGATTCCTAAAGACTAAATACCTACACTGTTTTGTAAATACCACTGAATAATTATTGAACTGGTCCTATAAACTAAAATATACCCCGCATAAATCTCTTGTAGGTGTGACACGACGATCCCCTACATCTTTTGCGAGCCCTGATGAAGACCTGCCTTAAAACGCACATCCTGTCAAGAACCCCCCTTCAGGTCGAAACGCGTAGGCTCAATTTGATTGCCAGGAGAAACATTAGCCATATGATCCAATCAAACACTTGGGACATATAGTGAGAGACGTATCTCACTACCAGGCATTTAATAATTTTGAAGATACGATTGCCCCTGGCATGATACAGGATATCTAACGTTCCCCCTGAGGGATAAATTGATAACACTCCCCTGGGACACCAACACAATTTCCCTTAGATTTATGTTAGGACCTTGAAATTTCACCTGTAAATAGGATTCTGCTGTCACATTAACGTAATTTGTTTTTTGTCCATTGTTGAATTTACTTTTTCACTGTTATTTTGCAATTGTTTTGTCTCATGTTTGTGTAAATCATGAATTCATTGTATGCCATAAGGAGATATTCCAAGCTGAGTTGTTCACACCCCGTGTGTACCTGTTTTGAACTCTAAAACAATGTGCTAAGACAAATAGCGTTCATAGTCAATAAACAGGACTTGAACAAAAATAACTTGTGTAATCTATGGTGTCAGAGGCGTTGCATATTTAATAATAAAAAGATGCATGTGCACTTGAAAGAATGAACTGATGGATGGATGGAACCGTAGATGGATGTTGGATGGAATTTGAAGGGATGCACAGATGCATTAAGGGATAGACAGAAGTGTTAAAGGACAGACGGATGGATGGATGGATGGATAGAGGAATGGAAGGGGGATGAAACTTTGAAGGGAATTCTCTTCAGCAAGGTCATTTGTTCCCGCCTTACAAGCTCGATCTGAGTAGAGGAATGGCCAGGTTGGGGGTATTTTAAGTTTTTTGCCTGTCCGCTCTCGTCTAGTAAGGCCTCAGCAAATGCTTGGTTGTAAGGGGGGAGTCTGTCAACAAAAAAATTGAAGCTATGAAGGTTGGAGCCACAAGCATGGTTTAGGGTTAGGCAGTGTCATGGTTAGGGTAGGGGCAAAGTATCGAAGATGGGGGCTTGCAACCAACTGCCCCCGGTCTTAGTGGCGACGTGCCAGCCCCTGCCGGAAAACCACACTTGAAAGGGTTAATCTAAATAAAAGGGCTGGACCTTAAGATAGTGTAGGCATTTAAAAGCAACAATAGCAGATGAGACTGGTAAGACCACGCCACGTGCTCCCTTACATGGAAACACAACAAGATATGAAGATATACGTGTTGTTAGGTCTCAGCACGTTTATGAACACCTTACAGAGCATCAGAGGTAGCGCCTCTTTTCATGAATCAGCCTGAAAACTGTACTCTGTTCAAGCTAGAGGAGCAGCGAGTGAAGTCAAAGTTGTGCTTTGGCTTCCTTTATCTGTTGACATTGCCAAGGTTGTACTGACAGAGTAAACAAATGATAGGTCCATGCACACGTGCTCGCAGAAGCCTGGAACATCTGTGAGAACTCGAGGTTGCCATAGCAAACCTTCATCCACGTTGCATCTTCTTACAAAAGTGATTTATGTCTTGTGGGTCCCGCCATTCCATGTTCCTGGATGCATTTTATTTAATGAATCAACCTTCATGCTACAATGAGTAAAACTATTTTAAAACATTTTTTTTAAACAGATGAACAGTGGTGAACGAAAGAAGGAAACTAGTTAACTCTCCATCAAGTATTACTTTTTCAAAAGGGCATTGGACGTTTTTTTAGATCTGACCTAACTGTACATGTAACTCAGTGTCAGGTTGTGGACAATCTCATCTTTCGTTTCTTGTTTTTTGCGATGTGTCATTTTGACTTGTTTTTTTGCAAGCATATGCACATCACTTTTAAGCAGCATCATTTTTTCTTTTATTATTTTAACCTTTTTAATTTCTATTGCATATGTTTATTTATTTATGTTTTTTTTAAATGCAGGCCTGCCGCAGCCAGGCCTGTTGGATTTACCAGTGCCTGTTTTCGAAGGTTACACATTGCAGTCCACTAGGGGCCGAGCTGTCCTCTTCCGAGGCAGTGTTTACATTACCCGACAGCCTTCTCAGTGGGATGTGATATTCCCGCTCCGCTGCTGAACCTGGCGCATCCATCACTGCGACGGAAGTGCTGAGTGGGAAACCTTCAGAGAGCGCCCTCGCGGGCTGTGAACGTTTCACCTCGTCCTGTGTTGAACCGCATCGTATTTGTCGTGAAATATTGTATCACTTCTATCTGCCGCGCGCAGCATAAGTGCCTGCGTGATGATTGTGGCTAATGGCGTCCTGCAATCCATCTAAAACAGAAATGCACAAAGATGACCGGGCCGCCTGTACATCAAATACATTAAATATACCTTGTACTTGAGAGCTCCCGTAGGCAGCACCCCTAAATATCTGGACTTGGAGCACATTCTATTCTGGCTTTAGAAAGATGGATGTCCGGTCTCCAGGTCAAGCACTTTAGTTAAAATGCATTGGTACTTTTTTCACCGTACTACAAAAAAAAGAATATTTCCACACGGAATCACTTAACATCGCAGGTCGAAAGATTAAATAGGATTCATTTCATTGCTTTAGCGTTATGGAAGAATAATATCCCAATTAAAATGATGATTCAGTGCTCCTTCTGGGGTGGAAATTGCATCTCTGAGCTTAGATAAAGAACACGGTGTCATTATGTTTGACTGCCATACGGGCTGCTGCATTTTGAGCCAACATGCACAGCTTGCATTCTGCGCTTCTGTGCACTACTAGGCACTTGTCATCTAACTGGGCATGTTCAGAAGAGAACAATAAACCTGCCCCAGTGCACACACTAGCAGTGGTTAATGGATAACTGCACACAAGATGTCAGTTTCCACGGTGTGAGTTACTAATGTTTCTACACATTCGTATCTGAAGCACCAACCCCTCTACTTTAAATGTCAGAAAATGTTAATTACACTTTTCACGGGGAAAGAATCAAAGCATACAATAAAAAAAATGAAAGTACATTCCTGATATAAAAAACATGAGTAATAAGAATATTAGCATAAGGTTGAACTGTGAAGAAATAAGACCAAACTAGATAATAGTAACAGGTGCAAATATATTGGCGAGGCAATGAAATGAAACAGATGATCACCAAATACATTTGAAATGTCAAATCAGTCTAAAGTTGATTGCATGATAGAGTGAAATGATGGAGAAGGGAAAGACGAAAATAAAAAGGGAAAGAAAGCATGAATCTATAAGGTGTTGGTGCGTCACAGGCAAGGGTAGTAGGGGATGGTAGACAATCGGTCAGTTTCAGAGGAAATAGATGTCAGTTAAGATTCATGTACGAATAAGTCCAGAGTAGTTCAAATGTTCCTAGAAATGAAAGGGTGACCTGTGGACTTATGTTATGAAGTATGAGTTTTGCATAAGTAATTCACCTAAGTCCATCATCAGGTGTGAAAGGAGACTAAAGTAAGTAATTTCCAATCCAGCAGAATGACTTTTGTAGCGATTGTCAAAAGCATATCCGGTATCTGAAAGGAACAGGAGGGATAAGGCAGCGTGAGGACCTAAATTATGGTAAGGAAATCTAGGTTGAAATGAACTTTGAAAACAAAGTTAAGTTGGTACGTGATTTGCTCCTAGAATGGGGTAAGAAATTTGCACTTAATAACCATGTGTTCAAAGTCACCACAGTTTTCTGTGCAAGTCCAGCACTTATTAGAATTTATAAGATTTATTTTGTTTAATCTGTCTGGAGACCAGTATAGCAAATGGACTGCAAAAAGTTTGGTCTGAGATAATGAGGGAACAAGTGTTTCTGAGAGAGCTAAATCTCAGATCATATCCCATTGTCCCAGAGGTCATGCGTCTCTACCCAAATTATGTACGGGCGAGGTCCACTTTTAGCCTAAAGGGAGTGTAAATTTACTAGAATTGTTTTGTAAAATTTTGTAGATTTTGGAAGTTGTATGGCCTTGTGCCTTCTATTACACAAGTAATGGCAGGAGAGATGGGGAGCGAAGAGGACCCACTTTGGAAAGTTTAGCTTTGATTTTTAAAAAGCCATAGAAATCTGTATTTGGTAAACCAAATTCAGACTGTAGCGAGGCAAACGAAAGGGCATTATTGTCTTCAGAAAGAGATCCTTAAAAAGGCTAATACCTCTTTTGAACAACTCGGACTCCATTGGACAGTAATCTGCCAGCATCAGTTTTTTTGTATTCTATTAGGAAAGTAAGTTGGATTTATGTATAGGGCACAAAAACATTTTGTCAATTAACTTGAGAGCATTAATAGTTGTAAGTAAGATGCATTTGGAATGTACATTTGAGAGATGATCTATGGATAACAGCGCTTCAATGGGTAAGGGGGAGCGCAGATCTTGCTCAAGTAGAAACTGGAAAGCACAAAGGGGAGTGATTTCATAGCCATTTTTCTCCTTGTGTGAACGATAAGCCTCTTGATAGTAATAGCAGTTAGGAAAATTACACCCTCAATCCCATGTGCCCAATCATAGTTTCTTTAGGGATATTTTTGCTCTTATTTGAGATCATAAGAATTAGAAAGTCATTTTATCAATAGAAGAAAAAAATGACTGAGACAGGTGTATTGGAAGCATCCTACCCCACCATGAGATATTCTTTGATGACCAAGAGGAGAAAAGGTTTTTAATTTTGATAAGGGTTTGTTGTTCATTGCGAGCGACTGAATCAGCTAACTTTCTGTTAATCCAGATGCTCAGTAAAATTAGGTTGCCATTGAAGACCTGTGACAATAATGGATGATAAGAGACATAGTGGGTAGATGGGCATCACATCTGTTTTGTCTTTATTTAAAGAGTACCCTGAGACATTAGAAAAGGACGGTATGACATTAATAATGGAAGGGATAGATAATTCTGTCTCTTCCATAAATATTAAGATGTGATCGACCTAGGCCGCAGTCTTGAGACAACGGTTATGGAGCGTGAAACCTTTAGTTAAAGAACCATTGATTTTTCTATGAGCTGAGGGGCCGATGTTTAACAACATAGGCATTTTTCGGTCTTGTCTAGCTAGCACTCCAGATCGAGACCTGCTACATTCAGGTATGGACTTGAAGCTCTGCCTATATTTTTATTTAGCTCCTGTTACTGCCCTTTCTAAATAGTGGCTTTTTATTCCTGAATAGGCTCAGTAGTCCTTCCTTAGTACCATCTATTCTCCATTTGTAACCTCCCAGGAGGACTGGCCCTCTTACGCATGTTGTTACTTGGCATGTTTCATCTACAGTCCATAAGCACTATTGTACTAATGATTTTATTCTACCTGCTTTTGCAGGCAGGACAAGCTCTCCCGTTTCACCATGCTCAGGTAGCAAGGCACGCCTTCAGCTTAAACAATGTAGGCCATATCTTTTTCACCGGCGGGGCTCCCAAAACTCTATTTTTACAATATTAAATACTTTGCTCATGAAAAACGAACAATATTGAGGTTGACAGCTGTGCCTTTCTTTTCATTGGCCTGGCTCGTCACAGTCTATTTTTTCAATATTGTATGTTTTTCATAAGCAGCGCAGCATGCTGCCTGTGCCGCACCGGTTGCTAAAACCACGGAGTTTGGTCCTGGGACAGGGGGCAGCTGGACAACTATACAAATAGCACATTGAATCAAACAGTTATCAACAAACTTCACGTGTGAGAAAATATATAGCAATTCTGTGTTCACAAATGGTTAATCTTTGTGAAGTAAACAAAAAACCGCTACTAGACCCAAGAGGTGGAAAAGAAATAATGCGACAGAAATCAGAAATTAATTCACAATTAGTTCAACCAATAAAGACTGAACCCGTCAAGGGCAAATATTTTGAACTGTCTGTCTGTTTGATTCAATGTGCTATTTGTATAGTTGTTGTAAATATGTATAAATGTTTTGTATTTGTATATAGGTGTATATAAAGTGTTCTTCTTGCCTATGGAAAAAGATAAATCTTACTAAAAATAATGAACAAAAGGGTTAAATAAAATTACCCATACAAACAAAGAAACGTTGATTTTTGTTTGTTGTCTCATAAACTTAAGGCGAGACTAAATAAGTAGGAGGGCTAGCATTTTTGTTCTATTCACTGCACCGGTTGCTAAAAGCATATTATGTTGAAAAAATAGAGCAATCAGTCTAGCATTACTAAAAGGTGGAGCTATTGGCGTTGCAAATATTGCAAAGCCATTAGCTCAACCTTTCAGTAACGAATTGCATTGCAAATGCTTGCATTTATTATTTCTATGCACTTTAAGATTTCGTTTTTTAAGGGACCACCTCTTTTATATTTTGAAGATTTCTTCTAATCAATCCTTTTTTAGTTACTTTTAAAAGTACTTTTTTAGATTGACGTTCTCAGTAAAGCGGTAACATTGAAGTAACGCTTTATTTGTATTTTTTTCTGATTCTATTTTGCCCTCGGGTGAGCTGGGGTGCAGCGGCTGAACAGTGTATTCCTGATTTGAGGAGAGGGTGTTGTCTTACTACAAATAGGATCACTGACATGGAGGCTCATTAGAGGAAATTTAGTCATGTGGTTACTAAACCAAAAGTAGCTTTGGCGACGCAGTTGTTATTATGCAAATTTTTAATAATGTATACACTAGTGAACCGATTTCAACTTTCCTAGTGGAGTATTTCTAACGCCTTCAATTGAAAAGAGTGCCACGCCGAGGAAAAGCAACATGTATTTCAACAGGCACATCTGTGTGTCTCAAAATGTTTCTGTAATTGTGTAAGAGGGATAGGTAAGAAAAAGGCGTTACCGCAGTACTCCTTTCTTTAATCTTCCCACAACCGTGCCTTGACAAATGCACTTGATTATTTATAAGAGAAAACTACAGCAGAAAACCAAAAATGTTTAGGACGGAAAATTGATTTTGTGCACAACAACCTGCCTGCTAGCAAGTGTGTTTAAATCCACACGTTGCTTAGTCCCGACCACTATGTTGTACTGCTATAGAGGGGAAAAAACTGCTGTGTCAGGAACCAACGGCGGCATGTGTGTGAGTTTTCTTAAACAGCAGATTTAAGTTTTCCATATCCACGCTTGAGTAGATTATCCAGTCCAATATTTGCTGTGGGACTTGTCTGACTTTCTGTTGGATAGACAGAACTACAAATCCCAAAATGTAAAGAGAAAGAAACTTGAACTGAGTTAGTTAGTCATATATGGATTTGAAAAACCTGAGAGCTCTGTGCAGGGAACCAGCAGCCTCTTGCTAACATTCTGGGAGCAACAGTCTTGTCAATCTTCCCGTGTCCATGCATGATATGCTTCCCAAGTACAGTTTTTTTGGTGGAACTGTTAGACGTATCTTGTACATTCCTTTCTAAAACGGGATGACAAGTCCAAGAATTCAACGAAAAAACCTGGCGTAGAGCCCCATATCTCTTATGTACCTGAAAAACTTGACAGCTATGGAAAACACGCATTTGCAATGCAATAGGTGTGAGAGATTGAGCTATTGGTGTTGTAAATCACAAAGCCTTTTATTTATGTGTTTTGAAAATCTGCAAGCGTGCATAAATACGCACTTTTTACTTAAAGTCCTTGCTTAAGAGAAGCAAGCCTGGCATTAAAAGAGGCCCGTTACTGCCAATATTTAGAAAGGCCAACAAAGGAGTATTGGATTGACTTTTCAGTGAGTCTTTTCCTAAGCACCAGGAAGCCTTTTCTACAGATGACAATGTCCTTTGGGTAATCCTGAGAGATGGACATTTTTGATCCTTTCCAAGAGATTGATCTGATCTTGCACATATGTGCCAGAATTTGCTCATAATATTGGTGTCTCAGTGGTTAAAATATCAAAGGTCCCAGATTGGAAGCGTTCTTGAGTTTTAAGGAGGGAACACAATGAGCTTTTTTGATCTCAAATTCTCTGACGAAGAAGATACCTTAGGCATTAGGGATCCAAGCCTTAATGCAGTTAAGGGGGGTCACTGTCCAAGTCCTCAGGGAGGCCGAAAACCGTAAGATTGCCTCACCTGTTTCTTTTTTCCAAGTCAGTAAGCTCTATCCACAGAGATGCCAGCATGTTGTCCATTTTGTGGGGCCAGCCTCTTCGATTGGAGATTGTTTTGATCATTCAGGGAACTGATAATGTTCTCAGAATTGATAATCCTCACTGTAAGCTCTTTCAGGTCCTTTCTTATTGCCGCTACTTCAAATTGAAGCAGATCCACGTTCGTTTTTGTACTTTGGGCGATGTAATGAACTGAATTCAGTTTCTTTAGTATAGTGTCCAGAGTCAAGGCACTGTCTGATTTGTCTGGTACAGGAGAGTCATGAAGTGGTAGAAGTTGCTTTGCTCTCTTTAAACTTCCTTTTGATTCTTTATCTTTACGGTGTTTACCATCATTGTGTTCTCTAATGTCCACCATGTTTGCGTCCTATGTACAGTGAAAATGAGGTAAATATCAAGGGCAAGGTACATCACAAAGAAAGGCACCCCTTCTGTGAATTCTTAAGGTACAAAGATGTAAGAAGGAAATAGTATTGTGATAAGATACCATTAGGGCTCGTTATATGGAAGCACTAAAACAAGAGTAGCAAGGGTGGCGAAGTATGAAAGAGTGCAAAAGCGTATTAAAGAATATTCTGACCAGCTCTTTGTCTCAGACATAACTGTTCTTTGCAAGATCTCAAACATATAATTTTCCAAGTGTGTGGTGAGCGCCCCTAAAAAAGACCCAATGGACAAGGGGAGAAATAGAGAATCAAAACCTTGTAATAAGCGTGCCTATGCACAGTTACTGCATTTAGTGTTTTTTTTTGTTTAGCATTGGTCAAATATACTGCAATAGGGAGCTAGAGATGTAAGAAAACTTCACTAGAGAAAAATGAAGTTCCCAGATAACTTCCAGAGGTAGCCTTTATCTTATTTCGCTTCTAGAGCACCCTCCATATTACCACCTATGCACTAGAATTGCATTCACTGATATTGCATTTTGTACATGTCCAAAAAATACAGCAGAAGGGAATTAGAGAAGCAAAATGATTCTGCCTGTAAAGAAAGAAGGCTCCAAATTACTCCCCGAAGCGCATTGCTTTCCACATGTACAGCAGCCTGCTGTGCGTTACTTTCATGAATGATATGTTGTGAACAAATCAGACTCTGAGACAGTATTGATCATATAGAATGCCAGAGGGGAACAGGTGTGGACCGCTCGAAATCGGGCAAGTGAACAGCTAGTACTGATCATCACCCAGGGAGGACACATCACCACAAGGTGAGTGGCGCCGCCATGTCAGGAGATTGGTGCCCGTGACCATGGTGAAGTTTGAAGTGGGATCGGTGGAGGTCAACCAAGGATCACTCAGCCCTCATGCTTGTGCAGGACACAGTCCCCTACCATAAGAGAACACAGGGCCGGTTCCAGGATTTTGGGACCCTGGGCCAAAAGGGAATGTGTGAGGCCCCTTTAATTTACATAAGTGACACATTCAGGGCTCTGAAAGCTGCTTTGTGCAGACCCCTCCTGTGCCGCAGCGCCTCCTCTCAGCCACCTGCAAGCATGTCTTTTACAGCTGAAGGCTTAAGAGAATAGCTTGGGGGCTGAGAGTTAATCCTGTGGGGCGCTAAAGTGCTGACAATGGGAGTCCCGCAGTGTCTCTGAATGGACTAACCTGCAAAATGCGTCTCCTGGCAACTGGGACTCCATCCCTAAGAGGCCCAGGGCCCCCGCCCCTCCCTCTCATAGGACCAATTGCAAAGAGACACCTTTCTTTCAATTGGATCGGCAGGAGTACAAGAGGGCTGGTGGTGCGGGCCCCATGCTGGCCACGGCCCTGTAAGAACTGGTGGGGCTTGAATTAGAGAGGCTCCAGGGAGAGGAGTAGTGACAGGTTTACTGAAACTTAGACAAGATCTTCCATTCCGAACTTGCTCCAAGCCCCCCCCCCCCCGCACCCTCCCCACCAACCCCCTTTTTTTAACCACATTACACGTGGCACAAAATTTGCCTGCACTGCCTGGCACTGGCATAATTTACACCCCAAATATTCTCCAAATATTTCGTCCACATTGCTTTTAGAGCCAGAATCTAAATGTTTAAATGTGAAATTCTTGACATAGTGCCACTTTAGCATACCAATGGTACATTTTCACTGAATTAGTGAAATCCACCTGTGCACCAGTTACTGTTGTGCACAATCATTTGTGCACAGCATGCAATTTAGCCCTGGGTGTTCACTGCATTTGTTGGGGGCCTGCTTTCTGGATCAAAAGATCAGTGAAAAACTCACTGGCCACAGGCCTATGGGAGAAGGGACTGGGCTGAGTGGTAAAGTGGTAAAGCTAACGCGTATTTGGATACGTTGTGTGCTTGCTCTCTCAATCCAAAAATCAGTGAAAGACTGATTGGCCCCGCCTATGAGAGAGTGGACAGGGCAGAGCGGTATCGCTCTTGCTTATCTGTATCTTTGTGTTCCTGCTCTCTCAACCCAAACATCAGTGGAAGGCTCACTGTTCCCAGACCTTTGAAAAGGGAAGAAGCAGAGAGGTAAAACTATGGCTTATTGGGACAGGTAGTGTTGATCCTTACTGAAGATACCATTTGCAGGGCTTTACTTTGTACAGCCTTTAGAAAGCGATTAATATTTTTGAGTATTTTGGAGGTCTCTGTAGTGTCAGTCTAATATATATTTTCGGTGTTACAGGTACCTTTTTACATATATTAACACAGATCATACACACAAATGCACGTGCTCAAATGTTCCTGGCTAAACTGAAAAAGGGTGTATTCTACTTTTAGAAACAAAGGCACAAGAAAAATGTGTAGTCTGGCTAGCCACTCAAAGCCATAACGCTGGATACAAAACACACTGTGGCTTTATTACAAAGGCACGTTTGAGTATATAAAGTAATACTCTTCTAATACTTGTTTTATGTACTATTACATACCTTTGTGAGTTGGCCCCTACATTACTAAAGTGGGAATATAATGGAAATGTTCAAGCACTGCCCTTTTTGGAAGAATGTCCTTAAGGTACATGCTCATTTCATGTTCTTTTATGCTAACTGCAGTTGGCATTACATATCTCATCCTTCTATAAAAGTACCGTAGGGCAAGAGCTTGTAATTTATAAGCATATTACTCAGTCTTATTGTAAATAAATCACAGTGCACATTTTCACTGTCTTTCAAATACGAATTAAATATTTCGTCTTTACCGTTCTGGTTTGCAGACAGTGAGATACAACTGAGGAGAGACATGGTCTTCTGCCAGAGTTTGGTGGCCACAGTCTGTGCCTTCTCGGAGCAGCTCGTGGCCGCTTTAAACCAGATGTTTGACAGCAGCAAGGAGTACGAGGGTGAGACGCACGAGACCAGCAAGAGATGGCTGGAGCAGATAGCCAGTGCAGGTGTCCTGCTGCATTTCCAGTCTCTGCTCACGCCAAACCTGGTAAGGAACAACCTGGTGGGTTTGAAATACTTTACAAGTCATTTTGTGGGACACAGTGTACTTAGCTCTTCCATTACTGTTTCACTACATATCAAGATTGAACTGTGCGTTATTTCTCCGTAATTCTCATCTCCTAGTTAGTAAGTACATTCTCTGTGACACGCTATTGTGTTTTTATTGCGTTTATATATTTAGCAACAACATCTAAAACTAATCAGAAGGATCACAGGGGCTTGATTTTGGCCGGGGTGCACAACCATGGTTTGAATCCTTGTACACCATGAGTGCACCGGTTTAGGCCGTGGTTGTATACTACATTGCAAGAAATGTATAGCAGCAATACATGCTGTGAATGAATGCTTGCACCGTTTAGAACCAATAAGCAGCAGTTCACTAGTCATGCGGTGTATCTATCCTTGTGGAACCTCTGACTCCTAACAGGGGCCTGAAGACCCCCAAATGGGGAACACAGATGAACTCTACACCCACCCAAGTGGTGACATTCAGAACCCCTTTTGGGGGCCGTGGAGGTGAGTGCACATGAATGCAGGGATGCGAGTAAATATTGACATGCTTTTTGACGGAGGGTGGGGACTTGTGATTTCTCCATGTCATCTACTAAATACTTTGTTTACAGTTGCACTCATGTTATGATTATTGAGAATCAAGACAATTGTCTGGTGTACCCTATATGTGGCCTGGTTCCTTTTATGCATAGAGCAGCATTATGGTTTATTACATCAAACACGGGAGATTTTTGTACAGCACATATCCAAACCTCATGCATGTTAAGGTGCTCTGATATGTGATAATGAACAAACATATGGCTCGGTGACAAAGTATTTGGCTAGGATCACACAGTTTGTTCAAATAGTGTGGTTGAATTTGAGCTCCGATTTCCCAGTTTCATGCTATGCAGTTCAGCCACTAGTTGGTATCTCTTTCTGACGTCAACGTTTAATGCTTTATCCTTAATTTTTACAAGAGGCGATTAGCTTGTAGGTGACAGGCATGTAGGTGACAGGCTCACTGGTTAGAGGCGGCAGACCCGAGTGCAGAGAACGGCCCGGCCCGGGACCAGGGTTCGATTCCCGACGCGGCAGGGTCTTGGACCAGGATCAGCGGACTGATAATTCTCGCATCGGTGCCTACTCCGACCAGGGAGCACACTCGGCAACTCTGGGCATTAGCTTGCCTCATCTCCACAACGGCCCCACACAAACGCCGGGGATGCCTGGTTTCACCTTGGAGACCCCCAGGAGGGACTATCTCACAGGGAAAGCCAGGACGGGTTCCCCAGCGGTCTATAGCGCTACGAGGCCTCCGGGTAGCAGTGCGCTTTACAAGACACAACAATTTACAATTTACAATTTACATGTCCCTGAATTTCAATTTGCTCTACTGTGCGCGAGAGAGCTGAAGATGCTGTTTTGTGCTGTTTCACAGAGAAACTGCCCCATTGATTACTGATGCAGTGTGTGAAAAATGGTGTAGGACTCTCAGTCCTCCTACCTATGATCATCCGTACAGGACACCACTAATCCTAAAATAAAACACTACGTTATCTGAATGAATAAACTAGAGGCACACTAGCTTAATGCAAACGCATAAACAACGTATTGTTATATAGGGGGCGTCAAAATATAACAATAGCAACCAGCATTAGCAATAAATGATTGGAGTCTTTAGGCCATAAGCGAATGTTGGGCAGGTGCATTGTGGACACCAATGACGATAAGATGCAAACTCTCAACAGCTTCTCTTATGCACTGATTAACAATATTTGTACAAATATAATCCTCTCTAGCTGTGTATAAAAAACCTATCTGATGATCTGACAATAAACCTCGTCTCCAAAACCTAAAGCAGAAACTAGCTTTCTCTTCCTGCTCATGGCTTTATGTTGTCCATCTAATAACTCCTCTCTGCAAGCTATTCACCACCTTCAACCTCTTTCCTCCTGTTTCAATTATTTAATAATCAATTCAATAATCCTATACTTCCCCCATAATTCAAATACATTGATTTAACAACAGAGCAGCACGGAATCGATCACATATTACATAAAATTGGATATTTTTTCAGCAATAAGCCAGAATTAAAATATGCATAAATTATGCATATGTAACTATTTTCATAGTTGATTTGTAGTGCTGGTGTTCTAGCTGCCATTGCCAGATTCATTTGAAGTTGTTACACAGCGATTTGCTCCATTTACATTTAAATCTAGAATTAGGACACTTTTGCCTTATTCATCAGATATCCTAAATTGTGTTTTGCTTGCCCTTCTGACCAATTATTAGGAAGCTCAGTCGTGGACAATGCTGACATTTGTAGCTTCATAGCATTTTAAAAATGTTGAGTTTTGTGAGGCTCGAGCCCTTGCAGTTGACACTGAGCCAAAGCTAAACTCAAAACACACAATGGCATGCCACTAGCAAGCGCATGGTGCAACATGCAGATGGACCATCGAGTAAAAGGCATCAGAATGCGCTAGCAATGGGAACTGGGTAGACCTCCTCTCTCCAGGTCATTACAGACACTGAGCCAGATGTATGACCATTTGGAATTGCAACTCGCAAATTGCGAAAAATAGCGAGTCACAATTTGCGAGTCGCAATTCCAAATGTACAACAATGTCAGAGACACTTGTTAGCGATTCCCAATGAGGTCACAAAATGCAAGGTTCATCAATATTCATGAGGCACTCGCATTTTGCTACCTCTCTGAGAATTTGCCGGCCCTCCCAGAGATGGTGGCCTGCTGGGTTCAGCAGACCACCATATCTGGACCTGCTTTTAAATGAAGCAGATTTTTTTTTTTTTTTTTTTATGTAGCTTGTTTTTAAAGGAAAACTGGAAACATTTTTTTTTTGAAAAAAGGAAACGTTTTTGTTCCTGTCCCTGGGACCACTGCTTGCCCTTAAAACATTTTTTTGCATGCATTTGCAAAGGAGATGGGGTCCCTTAGGGACCCCTTCCCATTTGCGACAGTACTATCACCTACTTGAAGTAGGTGGTAAATTGCGACTGTTTTGTGACGGCAATTGCGGTCGCATCAAGAACTGAGATCTGGGCCTGTGCCACCAGAAGATTCAATGATTAGAAGCAGTACAAATCTGCAGAAAAATAAGTGAAAGTCTGTGGAAATATGTTGAAATGTTTGCACTAAAAGTGTTGAGATCTGTGGAAACAATTGTAAATATCCAATTAATGTCTCTTAGATCATTTCCAAACAAATGAGAAAAGTGCACATCAAACTGTATCTCAAACTGCACTCGTTGTGGTTATTTTCAACATTCTTGAATGAAATAATTATGATATAAAGTAACAGAGTATGTAGGTTTTCTGTTCCCCTGATATTCAAGAACCTGCAGAACTAAACCATCTCCTCCATGACTGCTGGTTTGGAATTAAATCTGTGGAAACTGCACCGAAACAGCCACACCCACA
Source organism: Lissotriton vulgaris (assembly GCF_964263255.1). Taxonomy (NCBI): domain Eukaryota; kingdom Metazoa; phylum Chordata; class Amphibia; order Caudata; family Salamandridae; genus Lissotriton; species Lissotriton vulgaris. The sequence goes on from NC_141691.1 coordinate 1,596,398,364, forward strand.
ATAAAGGAAGACCTCTCCTCTTCTCAGTGGATAAAGAACAAATAATAGCCCTCATATTTCTTGACTACTTGTCATACAGTTCTGTTCACATATGATTTTGTTGGATAGGCTACAAAAATGGGCGGAAATAGTGAGCTCTGAGCTGTCCTGGCTCAATACTGCCTTGCTAAGAAAGGTTTTAAAAAATCAGAATTGCTGCATCCTCTTTACACTTGGCACCCTTCTGTGCCCTCAAAGGCTCCCCCTTTGCTGCCTCCTATTCGTTATCTATTTATTCTCCTTGTCAGTGCTCCAAGGGGAGCATCATGTCTCATTACCGTGACTGGTTTCCTGGTCTCTGCACCTCCTGCTAGAAACTTGAGTATATTCTTTCAGTCACGATTGTTATTGTCATTTGCTCCATAACTAAATGCATTTGTAATATTGTAAACCCCCAGCTCCGCCTACTCAACAAAATACTCCCATTACTTCTAAATTGACCAACGGGTAGAACCTTCGAAAGCCCTTGTCTTGTAATGTCATTTGTTCTGGCCTTCCCAAAATGCACATTGTCAGGCTACAAAGTTTACAAAGCTAGGGAGCTAGAATGCACATAGATCCAAGGTAAGCGGGACCACATCAAGCCTGTGCTGAAGGTACTAGTTGATCTCAGGTACACATTAAATGGTTCTCTGCACTGTCCACAAAGTCCATTGAGAAAAAAGGCCCGAAATTCTTGCAAAACCTAGTTCTGCAGTACTCCTCAGCCAGAAACCCCCACTCATCAGCTGCTCACTTGATTTAAGAGAAAAGTATTTCCTGGTTTAGGTTTTGAAGATGAGCTTCATGGCCAGACCAGAGATAAGTTACTCTACTTAACAACAGCTTTAGGGAGATGCCTGGAAAAACAGAGCCCCGAAAGGCTGTGTAATGTCCTGTGAACACATAGCCCTAGATTTGGGCTTCACCTTGTTCTTCCCCCTACTTCTCTCTTTTTCCCAGATTTGACCTAAATTCTTTTCTTTGATGTAACTGAAAAATAACACATATTGATACATAAATATTTCCGTTCAGCCACAGTTTGCAAGTTCTGATTTCCCCTTTCACCAGCCATTCTGTTTCCAGGCACTTCAGTATCTGCATTCTCATCTACCTTTCCTCAGACCCCTCTTATACATAAGTTCCTAAGTGCCCAAGTTCTTAATGCATTCAGTTATAAGATGACTGAGTGACTTCAGCCTGGGCACATTTTTTGGGATAAGACTTACTAGGCAGGTTCCTGGGACTTGGCTCAGCAAACACCCAGTGGCGGCTGGTTTGTCCCGAGGCTGGTGAAGTGGGGGGAAGTCACATAAAAAAAATACAATTACAATACAATAAATGCACAAAAAAAGTAACTTAACCTTTACTACCTTTGCAACGTCCTCCTCGAGCCTTCTCTCCTCGTAGCAGCTTCCGACTCCCAATCCAAACCTGGCGCTGCTCTAATGCAGCATGGGAGCAGCGTTAGGATTCGTGGGAGCGGCCTCTATCAGTGCTCACAAGGGCATAGGAGGCCTTTGCTTTCTCTAAACCAGCTGTCTTAAAACAGATAGGTAAGAGAGGTTTAAAATGTGCTTGCCTGGCTGGCCGTTGCAAGATGGTCGGCCAAAGAGACATGTGCACTTTAAACTTCAGGAACACAGCTCCCTGCTGCCACTCAGCAGCAATGCCCCCATCCCATCCTGACACTCAGTTTGGGACGGGTCGGTTGCTGAAAGTAAAATGGTAATAAACTTCATTACCATTTTATTTTTCAGCTCCAGTCTTGGGCGTTTGTTTGTGTAGAGACCCTCCTCCGCTCAAAGGAGGAGCCGCCCCTGCAAACACCTGAACTGCTTTTAAAATGTATGATTATCTAGTCAGTGGCTGTAATGCGAGGTAATAGCGTCCTCCTTGGCCCCATTATATCCCCTCCGTTTTTGATGAATCTACATGTATTCTGTCTGTCAGGAAAGAAATATTAATATTGTGGGTAATCTACAAAAATTCCAAAACCCTGTGTTGTGTTCTAGCGTTCGCACGTCCGTGACGTCACGGACGTGGGACGTCAGGACACATGGCGTAATAGAATAAAAAGGGTCCGTACCCCGACGTACGCCAGTTGGTGACGCCGGGCAGACCAGTAACTAGCAGCATGGTGTCCATGTATTATTGAATGTCTCCACGTGTCAGGCCGAGTGCATGAAGTGTGTCCCTCACCCCTAGGACACAACAGCTGGCGACGAGGATGGGATCCCCCCCTCGCTGCAACGTGCATCATCAGCCCCCCTGGCGGTCATGAGCTACCATCACCGCTCGAGGCGCTCTTGCCCTGGGAGGCCCACGTTAAAACCGCGCTGACGGCCGGAAGAGAGAGGTGAGCCGCTGTGCCCCCGCGACCCGCCACAACCTCACGGGGCCTCGCTGACACGGTGACACTGTCAGAGGTGTTCTGTCTGGGCCAGAAGCACGTTGCCCGAGCTGCGCCCCACCCAGCAGGAGCGCGAGGCCCTGCTAGCGCGGAGTGGAGAAGCGCCGAGCCCTCAGGCATCTGACACGCCCCCCTAGGCACCGCGCATGCCGTGGAGAGCTGCGGGTAGCCCTCTATCAGGCCGGAAAAGTGTGCAGCCACGTGGGAGCACGTGTCATGAGGCCCAGAGGCAGCTCCAGACTGCCAAGAAGACAGACGGGCACCCAGAATCTCCCAAGCATTGGCACAACCAAATGCCGCGTCAGGCTGGCAGCAATAGGATACAATACCAGAAAGGGGAAAGCACGTAACAATCAACAAGCCTTAGCACCTACATACACAAGGCCCAAACCCCCAACAAGCAGTGGCACAATCGAACGCTGTACTAGCCCAAGAGGACAGCAGGAACCCCGCCCGGCCATAGCCACGCACGAGTGCACTACGCACTACCCTAGGGAACATGGCCACCATACCTCCCATTGAACCGTTTGTGGTTGAAGGCTCTCCGTCGTCCTTGGCCCCAAAGTGGAAGGACTGGGTAGACCGCCTATTAATATTCTTCGAAGCCACCATAGTGCACAAAGAGCAGAAACGCGCCATGGTCCTTCACTTGGGAGGGAAAGATGTCCACAACATAGAAAAGACCCTAGTGGAAGTCCCGCCAAAAAATCACCACTCGCTCATAAATGCCCTGAACGCACACTTTGAGCCCATGGCCAACCAAGACTATGAGTGGTTCATATTCCGTCAGGCAAGACAATTGCCGGAGGAGTCACTAGACACGTACCACGCCCGGGTTTGCGGATACCACCGAGAAATACGTGGTCAAATAATACAAGGTTGCGCCTCAGCAAAGCTCAGGGAGCGGATCCTTGAAGAGTCCGGCAAACCACTAGCCGACATACTAACCCTAGGACGCACCAAAGAGTTGTCAAAAGCCCGAGCGGCCCACATGGAAGCGGCCCTCCAAGCGCCAGTAAAGGCTGAGCCAGTCAACAAGGTGACCGTCAGATCCCCAACAAAGTGGACCAAGAAGAGCACGGGAACCGCCACAGGAACATCGCCGAAGACCTGTGGATACTGCGGAGGGCTACCACATCCCGCATCAGAATGCCCGGCAAAAGGGAAAAGATGCTCAGGGTGCGGCCGCTTCAACCACTTCGAGAAGGTCTGCCGATCCAAGAAGTTCCGCAAGCCGCGTCAGGTGGTGAACATGGTACCGGAAGGAAATCACAGCCAAAGTGACATAGACAATGACGAGGAGGAGGAACGGACAGTACACAAGGTGCACATGGTCAGTAACACCACCCAAAGAGCCCGGCAGTTGCCGCAGTGCGGCATCCGGGTAGATGTGCAGGAAGTCATGGCCGTCGTTGATACTGGGGCCACCATAAATCTAATGGCCTCCTCCCTCCACCAAACATTTGATCCGCCGCCGGTGCTAAGCCCCTCCGCCATCACTGTGTTCGCATATGGACAAGACACCCCGTTGAGAATCCGAGGAAAATTCAAGACATCCATCTCACACGGCGACAAGTCCATTACTGCCAATGTGTTTGTGTCGGAAGATGGGCAAGGAATGCTTCTAGGCTGCAGAGCAGCGGAAGACCTCAGAGTGGTCACCTTCGCCTTCGGGGTGCACCAGGAGTCGATACACCAGCTGATAACGGAGTTCTCGGACGTCTTCAAAGGCATCGGGAAGTTCACCGGGAAGGAGGTGCATCTCCACGTTGATCCGACTGTGCAGCCGGTGGCCCTAAGGCACCGCCGAATCGCTTTTCACCTCAGGCCGTTGGTGGAAGAAGAACTCAAAAAGCTGGAGGCAGCCGGGATAATAGAAAAGGTGTCCGGCCCCACCCCGTGGGTGTCGCCCATCGTAGTCACCAGAAAACCCAAGCAATCAGGAGCTGTGCGAATCTGCGTGGACATGCGACTCCCCAACGCAGCCATCAAGAGGAAGCGACACATAACACCCACCATTGATGACCTCATTGGGGAGATGGCTGGAGCCAGCTGGTTCTTCAAGTTGGATCTACAATCTGGCTATCATCAACTGGTGCTGGACGAAGAGTCACGTAACATCACAACCTTCCCTACACATCTGGGACTTCGCCGATACACCCGCCTCAGCTTCAGAGTGTCCAGTGCGGCCGAGGTATTCCAAAACGTCATACAGGAGCTTATTGCTGACATACTGTGCATAATCAACGTCAGTGATGACATCATGGTGCATGCCCGGACCATCCCGGAGCACACCAGTCGACTGACCCAGGTACTTCGGAGGTTGTGGGAAGCTGGCCTCACCCTACATCGCGAGAAGTGCGAATTCCTCAAACGAAAGCTGCAGTTCTTCGGATACAACTTCTCCATCGATGGTGTCAATCCGGATCCAGATAAGGTCAAGGACATCAAGGAAGCAGCAGCCCCCACCACAGTCACCGAAGTCCAGAGCTTCCTGGGCATGGTAAATTACTGTGGACGATTTATCCGGGACCTGGCCAACCTAAGGCTGCCGCTGAGGGAAATCACGAAAGACACCACGCCCTGGAAGTGGGGCCCGGAACAGTCCAAAGCCTTCCAAAAGATAAAAGACGCTCTCTCTGAGGCAACCACGTTGGCCTTCTTTGATCCCCGCAAACTAACCCAGGTGGCTGTAGAGGCCGGACCAGTGGGACAAGGTGCTGTGCTGATGCAAAGACAGAGGGCGGACGAAGACTGGACTCTGGTGGCATTCGCCAGCAGGTCACTCACGGACACCGAAAAAAGATATTCCCAAATTGAGAAGGAGGCGATAGCTATTCACTGGGGGTGCCGGCACTTCCACCTATATATATATGGAAAACCCTTTGTGGTTGCCACCGACCACATGCCGCTGGTAGCCCTGTTTTAAGGAACCTCTACGAAACCTCCACCGCGCATCGAAAAATGGATGCTACAACTACAAGACTATAACTGTAAGGTGGAATACCAACTGGGGTCTCGAAACCCGGCTGACTACTTATCCCAACACCCTCGAGCTGCAACCCCAGGGGAAATGGAGGATGCCGCAGACACCGAAGAATACGTGAGATGCATCACTGCCATATCATGCCCTATGCCCATGTCCATCAAAAACATTGCGGAGCCACCCGGAGGGACAAGTGCCTACAAAGGGCAAGGAGGGCGCTCCGAAGTGGAAATTGACATAAAGCCAAGGAAGAGTGGAAGATCTTGACTCCGGAGGCCCAAAAGATCATGGACAGCCTCTATCACGTTCGAGAAGAACTCAATGAAGACAACACCGGATGTCTGTTGCGCGGTCACCGGCTGGTGATACCGTCCGCCATGACAGCTCAAGTGGTGTGGTTGGCCCACCTAGGCCATCAGGGAATGGTCAAGACGAAGTCCCGACTGCGGACTAAAGTTTGGTTCCCTCTAATGGACAACCTCGTGGAGGCCATGGTACGATCCTGTGCGGCCTGTCAAGTAACCGGAGAGGGGCCTCGAGTGGCCCCGATAGTCGTGGAGCCCCGACCGCAGTCCCCTTGGTAGTGCGTCAGCCTTGACTTCGGCAGCTTTCCAGATGGCAGGCACACCCTGGTAGCCATAGACGACCACTCCAAGTACCCTGAAGTGGAAATAATGTCCACCACAAGCGCCACAGAAGTGATCCCCAAACTGGAGAAAATCATGGCCGCCCATGGACTGATGCGTGAATTAAGGACGGATAATGGTCCTCCCTTTCAGGGTCAAGAACTGGCAAGTTATCTCACCGCGCTGGGCATCGGCAACACCGCAGGATAACCCCGAGATGGCCCCAAGTTAATGGGGAAGTGAAAGGTTCATGCGAACACTCAACAAAGTCATCTGCATTGCCCACGAAAAAAAGCAGTCGTTGGAACTGGCCATCTTTACATTCTTGAGGAGCTATAGGCAGACACCCCACACCACCACAGGGGTCGCCCCAGGACATATTCTCATGGGACGTGTGGTCGCTGACTCCATACCCCATCATCCTCGATGGCGCCCTGACCCTTCGAACGAAGGCCAAGTCGAAACCCGCCGGAGAAAGGCATATGCCCAAGTCGGCCAGCGGAGGAGGGCCCGAGCGCCACAAGTCGCTCGAGGAGACGTTGTACTACTCAAGAATCGAGCCACCGGCGGAAAGTTCAGACTGCCTTATGAAGCAAGGCCATGGACTGTAATTAATGTGAAAGGCACCCGGGTTATTGCCATCAGGGGCAGGGAGACTGTGGCTCGCAACGTGTCGCATTTAAAAAAATATCATCCAGAAGAAAGCGATGCCGCTTCCCCCGAGACTCCGGAACTTTCGATGACACCCAGACCGGAAGGAGACCGTTCCCCAATACGGCGGGATGCAGCATGCTTCCGGGGAGACCTGAATCAGACCGCCGGCAAGGGCTCTCGACCAGAGGGAGCCGAGAATCCTGAGGTGGACAGTCTGGTGGGTGATCCAGAGCCCTCTCCTGACGAAGCGCCGTCCCAGGCTGGGGCTGGCGCCACTCTGGGCCGAGGGGCGTCCCACCACTGGCTGAGAAGGAATCCAGCGCCATCCTGTCGCCTAAGAGACCATTTCACGTAAGACTGTTCCTTATGTGTTTTTGCAGTACTGTTTAATGCTCATCCGTCAAAGATAGCCCTAAGAACACTGAGACTGCTGCTCTGAAAGAAATGATTAGAGAACATTGTTATTTTTGTTTTTCTTGTGGTTGGGGAGGAATGTTGTGTTCTAGCGTTCGCACGTCCGTGACGTCACGGACGTGGGACGTCAGGACACGTGGCGTAATAGAATAAAAAGGGTCCCCGCCCGACGTACGCCAGTTGGTGATGCCGGGCAGACCAGTAACTAGCAGCATGGTGTACGTGTATTATTGAATGTCTCCACGTGTCAGGCCGAGTGCATAAATTGGGTCCCTCATCCCTAGGACACAACACCCTGCTGAAAAATTCCAGTATGTTCAAAATTCTTAGGGAACTAAGAAATCTACAAAGAACAAAGGGTTTGGCAGTAGAGTAACAAGTTCGGAATCAGTGATTCTGGACTATAATTCCTCTGTTGCACCTCACCATTTTTAGTCTTCCCAATCTGGATTTGAGAAAACCATGTGGAGCCTGTAATTATTGGGCCATTCTCACATATTCTTACTCATTATGGATGTGTTTCTGCACAAAGGTTCCTCCGGCTTTCTTAAAGTATAATCTGTGCAACGGGAAAAAAAGAGGGAAACACTAGATGCGGATCCACACTTGGTGCAGCTCATAATTGGGCAGGACTGTGTCTCCAACAGAGTTATCACTCCATCTCACAGGTAATCAGACCTTTCCTGTTAGTAATTAACATTTGACTATGCCTAGGAAAATTAAGAAAGACTCGAACACTGAACTGTTCCTTTCTTGAAGGAGAGATAGAAGAATTACGTTGTATTCTTGTTTACAAATCATCTCTCAAAGCAAAAGTGCATATATGGTAATGGTTGAATCTGGATATCGCGCTCTTCACTGTAATATTTGGATGCCCTAAAAGACGCATACATTTGCCTGGGTCAGACATCTGTTAACATTGCCAGGAATCTGCATGTCTCTTTGCTCATATGTATTGAATGCTGCGGGAAATGAGATTTTGATCTCTTATCTGATCACCTAGATACCTATCTCATTGAGTCCCTTTTTGGATCGGTTATTGACTGTCATTGAGTAAAAGGCAAACCCACATAGGTTAAATCAACCCCATAGACTGATGCAACTCTAAAGAACCACTTACGACTGTAAAAGTTTAAAGGTTTATTATAAAACCAAAATCAATTGCAAGTACAAGCACCTCAATATAAGGTTCAACAGGTATACAGGTACAAGAAGGAACATGAATTCCCTAAGAAATCTCAATCTACAGAAGAAAACAATCAAAACTAATTCTAAAATCAACAAGTTGAATATCATTGACACAAAGTGGATCTGAAGCGTCATTTACAGAAAAAAATGAAACAGGTTAAATTGTCCCTACTCTATGCTAGATGACATCCCTACTTAGCGAATCTTTACCTAAAAAGGTGTCAGCCGTTTGACTTCCGAAGAAGCTCAAACTCTCTTAGTCTCTGATGGAAACCTATGTCGCGTAGCAGTACCCTTTCTGCCTACCCATCCGCTCTCTAAGAGTCCTCAGGCCATCTGCTCTACCTCCTCCCCGGGGTGCTGTCCCTAATACAAAATCACAGTATGGGTGGAACGCCCCTTTGAGACGCCCACCACGTACACATTTCACGTTGTCCTGCTTCTGGTTTTTTCCATAGTTTCGTTTCTTTGAATCGTCTGTTAAGTTGACCTTGCTTCCCAGGCGCCGTCTCCATCGTGCTGGTACCCCCATGACATTCCGGTCGACTCCTCCAGACCAGCGCCTATCTCCTCAAACAGAGCTCTATTCATTACATTTGTGATTGGTACCCCCCTCACACCTGGAAACAGACACTTCGAAACAGGGCCCCAAATTCCAAGCATCCCTTATCTCACTAGGCCATAAAACTTCGACCAGCATTGGCAATTTAATTTAACGAGACTTTTGACTCCTGGCTCGCACGTGCAGATCAAAGCTATCCCCTATCTCTCCAAGCCCACTAAATTATATGCAGTGGACTGCACTTTGTGAACTCTTACTTCTTTAGCTTAGAATAACATGTTAATACCATTTTATAATTATACAAAACTCTTCTATAAGCTATGGCTTCTAACACACACATATAAAATAAGCAAATCATTGAATAATATCGAATCCATGTTACATGAAAAATACAATGGTACCCTTTCGTTCTTACACAGTGCTATATGGTCTGCACGTTTCTACTTTTTTACATTTCATCTCTTTCTCCGTTTAGTAACTGCATACATAGATTCCGTTTAGCACGCTCTAATGTTCCTAAGCATTTTCACACATTTCTACATTAGCCCACCATGTATACGGGCCTTTCTAATTCTAATACACACTCTAGAGTAAATACAGATACATATTCTCACTTCTTAAGTTACATAGGCTAACTTTACGCTACAGGCTTGTGAATATGATGCAGACATGATTTTCATTCAAATTGCGCTCTCTCAGTTCCCCCCTTTGATGACCTCTAGGGGTCATCACTAACACCTCAATTTGAATAGTTTACACAGAACTGGTTGCAAGGCTCCCCCTTTTTATCGTTTCGAGAGCTCTCAGACTTCTATATTGATGATCTTGCAAAGCAGCTAATCTCCTTTCTTGCTCTCTCATGGACCTTTGCAACCGGTTTGATCTATACCATTTGTACAGTCTCACTAAACCCCACAATACGATTATGCAAATCAATATTATGAAGATAGGTTTCAGGATATACCAGACAACACTTTTCCCGAGATTGGCAAACCAACCTCCAACTTTACCCATTCCATGGCCTACTTTTTCCCAAACATTTATCTTTGTCAAATCTTCGATTTCTCGATGTATCTTAGTAATATTTTGTATAACCTTCTCAAGTGGTTTTGAATTGTCTGGAATGTAAGTGCAACATTCCTGGACCTTCAAAGCCTTGCAGACTCTGCCCTCTTTTGATTCTCTTTGTTCCCACCTTTCTAAGTCCCATGCTTTTCCATCTTCCCTAGGTGTATGGTGAAACAGTGTCCTATCTCCCACCACCCCATTCTGTCTTTTCGGCTCTGTCTCTCTAGATGCAAGATAGGATCCCCCGTTATGTTCTAAGTCACCGCACTTTCCTTGCTGTCTGGTGTCACTCAGTAAACGATAAGGTCCTTCACAGCCCTTCATGTTTCCGCGATCCCGTCCGTGATCACCGGACACATGGTGAGACCTTTCGCGACTCCCCATACTCCCGTGGCTCCAATGTTGCACATTTTCGCCCGGTGTGTGGTGAGTGCACCTGTAACTATTCCGGTACTCCTGTGTTCTTCGTTCTCCCTCACTGAGGATGGGGCGAGGCACCCCCCCCACATCCTGTACTCTTGTCTTCACACATTTGTCTATTGCCACCGATGATATGGCAAGTATCTCCTTTGCTTCCTTGACTCCCTCTCTCCCACTCCGGACTGCTTTCGCCAGCTCCGCAGTGAGAGAGGATCCTATTATCTTGATCTCTCCATTCGGCTTCTGTTTCTGTTCTTTTATTCTGAGTCTCTACGGCAGCATCCCATTCTTTCAAGTACTCCCTTAACTCCTTAAAGGATTTCGGTCGCGGTCCCCTCAGATCCATCTGTCCTCTCTGACCCCCCTGCTCTATTAAGGGATCCATTGCTGAATCCAATGGGGTACTCCGACTCCTTGGTCCTAGCAACTGCCTTTGGGAATTAATCGTATTATTCCTACTTTCCATCTCTGCCCTTTCCCTGTCCCACCGTGCCTGTTCCTCCTCCTGAGCTCTCTCTGGGTTGTAGATTGACACTACAGGGCCTATGGTAACAGGTACTTGTAGAGCATCCGGCAGTTGATACGACCTTGCACACTCCGTTTCCGGCACCTTCTGTACCACAAACCTTCCGACTACTCTCTGTACTGGACTAGGCTGAGGTATTTCCTCGCCTTTCTTGGGTTCCCAATCTGATATGGGGAGCGGTCTATATTCCCCCTTTCCAGCCCCGTTCCCCTGCTGGAGTTCGGGACTTTGGGCTTCTCTGTTGTACGGAGGTGGTCTGTCTGATAATAGCCTATCTATCAGACTATCATCCATCTCGCTCTCCTCATCCTCTTCTGAAGGTTTCCTTTCTCCCGTAACCTCTAGCACTGGGTACAGCTTGTCTGCGTCTATTCTCTGTACTCTCCACTTTTTAGCCTCATCATCCCATTTAGCATCCTGTACTGCTCTTACCGATCGTCTCACTCTTTCTTGACGCCTGTTCAGGCTCCTGTCGTACGCCGCCCTGAACCATGCATTGAGGGCTTCGAACTGTGTTGGCCTGGGTAGAGGTCTCGTTGCGAGCATTACCGCTTTCAGCTGATTCAATGCTTCTAACCTAAACGTCCCGTATCTCGGGAACGTCAGTTCCTCGTTTCCCTCTGTTAACTTGCTCCACTCGGAGATCCATAGTATCGAGTGTAACCCAACATTCACAGCCATGTAATAAGCTGGTGTGCCCTCCGGTGGGGCCTCTTCCCCCGCATACGAGTTCCCTCTGTCTCTCTTAAAGATCGCCCTTAGACATTTAAAACACTTCATTTTCAAGACTCTACGATTTCCTTAATTCCCTTCCTTATTTACTTCCCGATGGCGAACCACCAATCCCTGCGCGGCTCTCGCTGACCAGCCTATCCCAGCGCGGTTCTCGCTGACCGGCCTATCCCAGCGCGGCTCTACACCAACCAGCCAATCCCAGCGCGGCTCGCTCTGACGTCACTCGTCCCCTTTGCAGCAGTTCCCCTCCTTTCTCAGCTCGTCTCCCGGTCTTGCATGCGTCCCATTCATACACCGAAAAATGACTACTTCCGACCAAGCGATCACTTTTCTTGACTGTACGTCCACAGTCTAACTGTAATTGTCACCTCTACTGACGAGACGTCTTTCACTAACGTTCAGACGCTCGCCTTAACTGATACGTTACTTACACACAGTAAACGTCCGACCAGCGTCCGTTACTCATACACTCACTCTGACATTCCCCCTATCACGGTCCTACGGGCGATCAATGGTACCTCATGACCCCCTTCACAATGGTAGACAATTACTCTGGATGTCCGATACACCCGAACCACTCAAGCCCTTCTCTGGACTTAAGATTTTCACCGGTTGTGGGCGCTCACAACCGTCTCACACTCACACTACAGACATTCAACTCCGCTTGACATTACAACACAGGTACAACACAAAACACCGCAATCTGGCAACGCATGACCCTTATACTCACTCTCGACCGACTCTGCTGCTTTTTCCTCTCGCACCGTCAACACCTTCTTCGGCAGGTAGCTCTTCTTCTGGTCATCGATGACTAGGGGCCTTGGGGTAATCTAGACCTAACCTAGGTTGCCTTCCTCAAGAAGCCAACCATCTTTCTCTGCTACCAACTGCGGGAAATGAGATTTTGATCTCTTATCTGATCACCTAGATACCTATCTCATTGAGTCCCTGTTTGGATCGGTTATTGACTGTCATTGAGTAAAAGGCAAACCCACATAGGTTAAATCAACCCCATAGACTGACGCAACTCTAAAGAACCACTTATGACTGTAAAAGTTTAAAGGTTTATTATAAAACCAAAATCAATTGCAAGTACAAGCACCTCAATATAAGGTTTAACAGGTATACAGGTACAAGAAGGAACATGAATTCCCTAAGAAATCTCAATCTACAGAAGAAAACAATCAAAACTAATTCTAAAATCAACAAGTTGAATATCATTGACACAAAGTGGATCTGAAGCGTCATTTACAGAAAAAAATGAAACAGGTTAAACTGTCCCTACTCTATGCTAGATGACATCCCTACTTAGCGAATCTTTACCTAAAAAGGTGTCACCCGTTTGACTTCCGAAGAAGCTCAAACTCTCTTAGTCTCTGATGGAAACCTATGTCGCGTAGCAGTACCCTTTCTGCCTACCCATCCGCTCTCTAAGAGTCCTCAGGCCATCTGCTCTACCTCCTCCCCGGGGTGCTGTCCCTAATACAAAATCACAGTATGGGTGGAACGCCCCTTTGAGACGCCCACCACGTACACATTTCACGTTGTCCTGCTTCTGGTTTTTTCCATAGTTTCGTTTCTTTGAATCGTCTGTTAAGTTGACCTTGCTTCCCAGGCGCCGTCTCCATCGTGCTGGTACCCCCATGACATTCCGGTCGACTCCTCCAGACCAGCGCCTATCTCCTCAAACAGAGCTCTATTCATTACATTTGTGATTGGTACCCCCCTCGCACCTGGAAACAGACACTTCGAAACAGGGCCCCAAATTCCAAGCATCCCTTATCTCACTAGGCCATAAAACTTCGACCAGCATTGGCAATTTAATTTAACGAGACTTTTGACTCCTGGCTCGCACGTGCAGATCAAAGCTATCCCCTATCTCTCCAAGCCCACTAAATTATATGCAGTGGACTGCACTTTGTGAACTCTTACTTCTTTAGCTTAGAATAACATGTTAATACCATTGTATAATTATACAAAACTCCTCTATAAGCTATGGCTTCTAACACACACATATAAAATAAGCAAATCATTGAATAATATCGAATCCATGTTACATGAAAAATACAATGGTACCCTTTCGTTCTTACACAGTGCTATATGGTCTGCACGTTTCTACTTTTTTACATTTCATCTCTTTCTCCGTTTAGTAACTGCATACATAGATTCCGTTTAGCACGCTCTAATGTTCCTAAGCATTTTCACACATTTCTACATTAGCCCACCATGTATACGGGCCTTTCTAATTCTAATACACACTCTAGAGTAAATACAGATACATATTCTCACTTCTTAAGTTACATAGGCTAACTTTACGCTACAGGCTTGTGAATATGATGCAGACATGATTTTCATTCAAATTGCGCTCTCTCAGTTCCCCCCTTTGATGACCTCTAGGGGTCATCACTAACACCTCAATTTGAATAGTTTACACAGAACTGGTTGCAAGGCTCCCCCTTTTTATCGTTTCGAGAGCTCTCAGACTTCTATATTGATGATCTTGCAAAGCAGCTAATCTCCTTTCTTGCTCTCTCATGGACCTTTGCAACCGGTTTGATCTATACCATTTGTACAGTCTCACTAAACCCCACAATACGATTATGCAAATCAATATTATGAAGATAGGTTTCAGGATATACCAGACAACACTTTTCCCGAGATTGGCAAACCAACCTCCAACTTTACCCATTCCATGGCCTACTTTTTCCCAAACATTTATCTTTGTCAAATCTTCGATTTCTCGATGTTTCTTAGTAATATTTTGTATAACCTTCTCAAGTGGTTTTGAATTGTCTGGAATGTAAGTGCAACATTCCTGGACCTTCAAAGCCTTGCAGACTCTGCCCTCTTTTGATTCTCTTTGTTCCCACCTTTCTAAGTCCCATGCTTTTCCATCTTCCCTAGGTGTATGGTGAAACAGTGTCCTATCTCCCACCACCCCATTCTGTCTTTTCGGCTCTGTCTCTCTAGATGCAAGATAGGATCCCCCGTTATGTTCTAAATCACCGCACTTTCCTTGCTGTCTGGTGTCACTCAGTAAACGATAAGGTCCTTCACAGCCCTTCATGTTTCCGCGATCCCGTCCGTGATCACCGGACACATGGTGAGACCTTTCGCGACTCCCCATACTCCCGTGGCTCCAATGTTGCACATTTTCGCCCGGTGTGTGGTGAGTGCACCTGTAACTATTCCGGTACTCCTGTGTTCTTCGTTCTCCCTCACTGAGGATGGGGCGAGGCACCCCCCCCACATCCTGTACTCTTGTCTTCACACATTTGTCTATTGCCACCGATGATATGGCAAGTATCTCCTTTGCTTCCTTGACTCCCTCTCTCCCACTCCGGACTGCTTTCGCCAGCTCCGCAGTGAGAGAGGATCCTATTATCTTGATCTCTCCATTCGGCTTCTGTTTCTGTTCTTTTATTCTGAGTCTCTACGGCAGCATCCCATTCTTTCAAGTACTCCCTTAACTCCTTAAAGGATTTCGGTCGCGGTCCCCTCAGATCCATCTGTCCTCTCTGACCCCCCTGCTCTATTAAGGGATCCATTGCTGAATCCAATGGGGTACTCCGACTCCTTGGTCCTAGCAACTGCCTTTGGGAATTAATCGTATTATTCCTACTTTCCATCTCTGCCCTTTCCCTGTCCCACCGTGCCTGTTCCTCCTCCTGAGCTCTCTCTGGGTTGTAGATTGACACTACAGGGCCTATGGTAACAGGTACTTGTAGAGCATCCGGCAGTTGATACGACCTTGCACACTCCGTTTCCGGCACCTTCTGTACCACAAACCTTCCGACTACTCTCTGTACTGGACTAGGCTGAGGTATTTCCTCGCCTTTCTTGGGTTCCCAATCTGATATGGGGAGCGGTCTATATTCCCCCTTTCCAGCCCCGTTCCCCTGCTGGAGTTCGGGACTTTGGGCTTCTCTGTTGTACGGAGGTGGTCTGTCTGATAATAGCCTATCTATCAGACTATCATCCATCTCGCTCTCCTCATCCTCTTCTGAAGGTTTCCTTTCTCCCGTAACCTCTAGCACTGGGTACAGCTTGTCTGCGTCTATTCTCTGTACTCTCCACTTTTTAGCCTCATCATCCCATTTAGCATCCTGTACTGCTCTTACCGATCGTCTCACTCTTTCTTGACGCCTGTTCAGGCTCCTGTCGTACGCCGCCCTGAACCATGCATTGAGGGCTTCGAACTGTGTTGGCCTGGGTAGAGGTCTCGTTGCGAGCATTACCGCTTTCAGCTGATTCAATGCTTCTAACCTAAACGTCCCGTATCTCGGGAACGTCAGTTCCTCGTTTCCCTCTGTTAACTTGCTCCACTCGGAGATCCATAGTATCGAGTGTAACCCAACATTCACAGCCATGTAATAAGCTGGTGTGCCCTCCGGTGGGGCCTCTTCCCCCGCATACGAGTTCCCTCTGTCTCTCTTAAAGATCGCCCTTAGACATTTAAAACACTTCATTTTCAAGACTCTACGATTTCCTTAATTCCCTTCCTTATTCACTTCCCGATGGCGAACCACCAATCCCTGCGCGGCTCTCGCTGACCAGCCTATCCCAGCGCGGTTCTCGCTGACCGGCCTATCCCAGCGCGGCTCTACACCAACCAGCCAATCCCAGCGCGGCTCGCTCTGACGTCACTCGTCCCCTTTGCAGCAGTTCCCCTCCTTTCTCAGCTCGTCTCCCGGTCTTGCATGCGTCCCATTCATACACCGAAAAATTACTACTTCCGACCAAGCGATCACTTTTCTTGACTGTACGTCCACAGTCTAACTGTAATTGTCACCTCTACTGACGAGACGTCTTTCACTAACGTTCAAACGCTCGCCTTAACTGATAGGTTACTTACACACAGTAAACGTCCGACCAGCGTCCGTTACTCATACACTCACTCTGACATTCCCCCTATCACGGTCCTACGGGCGATCCATGGTACCTCATGACCCCCTTCACAATGGTAGACAATTACTCTGGATGTCCGATACACCCGAACCACTCAAGCCCTTCTCTGGACTTAAGATTTTCACCGGTTGTGGGCGCTCACAACCGTCTCACACTCACACTACAGACATTCAACTCCGCTTGACATTACAACACAGGTACAACACAAAACACCGCAATCTGGCAACGCATGACCCTTATACTCACTCTCGACCGACTCTGCTGCTTTTTCCTCTCGCACCGTCAACACCTTCTTCGGCAGGTAGCTCTTCTTCTGGTCATCGATGACTAGGGGCCTTGGGGTAATCTAGACCTAACCTAGGTTGCCTTCCTCAAGAAGCCAACCATCTTTCTCTGCTACCAACTGCGGGAAATGAGATTTTGATCTCTTATCTGATCACCTAGATACCTATCTCATTGAGTCCCTTTTTGGATCGGTTAGTGACTGTCATTGAGTAAAAGGCAAACCCACATAGGTTAAATCAACCCCATAGACTGACGCAACTCTAAAGAACCACTTACGACTGTAAAAGTTTAAAGGTTTATTATAAAACCAAAATCAATTGCAAGTACAAGCACCTCAATATAAGGTTCAACAGGTATACAGGTACAAGAAGGAACATGAATTCCCTAAGAAATCTCAATCTACAGAAGAAAACAATCAAAACTAATTCTAAAATCAACAAGTTGAATATCATTGACACAAAGTGGATCTGAAGCGTCATTTACAGAAAAAAATGAAACAGGTTAAACTGTCCCTACTCTATGCTAGATGACATCCCTACTTAGCGAATCTTTACCTAAAAAGGTGTCAGCCGTTTGACTTCCGAAGAAGCTCAAACTCTCTTAGTCTCTGATGGAAACCTATGTCGCGTAGCAGTACCCTTTCTGCCTACCCATCCGCTCTCTAAGAGTCCTCAGGCCATCTGCTCTACCTCCTCCCCGGGGTGCTGTCCCTAATACAAAATCACAGTATGGGTGGAACGCCCCTTTGAGACGCCCACCACGTACACATTTCACGTTGTCCTGCTTCTGGTTTTTTCCATAGTTTCGTTTCTTTGAATCGTCTGTTAAGTTGACCTTGCTTCCCAGGCGCCGTCTCCATCGTGCTGGTACCCCCATGACATTCCGGTCGACTCCTCCAGACCAGCGCCTATCTCCTCAAACAGAGCTCTATTCATTACATTTGTGATTGGTACCCCCTCGCACCTGGAAACAGACACTTCGAAACAGGGCCCCAAATTCCAAGCATCCCTTATCTCACTAGGCCATAAAACTTCGACCAGCATTGGCAATTTAATTTAACGAGACTTTTGACTCCTGGCTCGCACGTGCAGATCAAAGCTATCGCCTATCTCTCCAAGCCCACTAAATTATATGCAGTGGACTGCACTTTGTGAACTCTTACTTCTTTAGCTTAGAATAACATGTTAATACCATTTTATAATTATACAAAACTCTTCTATAAGCTATGGCTTCTAACACACACATATAAAATAAGCAAATCATTGAATAATATCGAATCCATGTTACATGAAAAATACAATGGTACCCTTTCGTTCTTACACAGTGCTATATGGTCTGCACGTTTCTACTTTTTTACATTTCATCTCTTTCTCCGTTTAGTAACTGCATACATAGATTCCGTTTAGCACGCTCTAATGTTCCTAAGCATTTTCACACATTTCTACATTAGCCCACCATGTATACGGGCCTTTCTAATTCTAATACACACTCTAGAGTAAATACAGATACATATTCTCACTTCTTAAGTTACATAGGCTAACTTTACGCTACAGGCTTGTGAATATGATGCAGACATGATTTTCATTCAAATTGCGCTCTCTCAGTTCCCCCCTTTGATGACCTCTAGGGGTCATCACTAACACCTCAATTTGAATAGTTTACACAGAACTGGTTGCAAGGCTCCCCCTTTTTATCGTTTCGAGAGCTCTCAGACTTCTATATTGATGATCTTGCAAAGCAGCTAATCTCCTTTCTTGCTCTCTCATGGACCTTTGCAACCGGTTTGATCTATACCATTTGTACAGTCTCACTAAACCCCACAATACGATTATGCAAATCAATATTATGAAGATAGGTTTCAGGATATACCAGACAACACTTTTCCCGAGATTGGCAAACCAACCTCCAACTTTACCCATTCCATGGCCTACTTTTTCCCAAACATTTATCTTTGTCAAATCTTCGATTTCTCGATGTATCTTAGTAATATTTTGTATAACCTTCTCAAGTGGTTTTGAATTGTCTGGAATGTAAGTGCAACATTCCTGGACCTTCAAAGCCTTGCAGACTCTGCCCTCTTTTGCTAACAAAACATCTAAAGCAAGACGGTTTTGAAGAACCATTGCCCTAATCGATTGCATTTCTCCTTCCACTAGCATCAATGACCTTGCAGTACTGGCAGACAATCTATCCACAACTGTAGCTAATCTCCTGATCTTGACATCATTAAGTATCAACCCTAGAAGAGGAAACATGGCTCCAAATACGTCTCCAACTACCTCAGCGTCTCCTACATCCCTTTTCCCTCTTGCCGAAGCCTTTCCCTCTATGATCTCTAAATCCTTTGCATGGTATATTTTGGGGAAGACAATTGCCAAATAACATGAACCATACCAATTGTCAGGCAATTTTACATAGGCATTTCTTCCACATACAAAATATACATTAGGAATCACCTGCATCCCTTTCATGAAGTCTTTCGTGTAATATTCTAACCGAAAAGCATGTTCACAACTAACTTCACCTACAAATACACTCTCATAATATGTCTTGCTTCGAGTCAAACATAACTTTCCTTTCTGTGTTCTATATAAAGCTATTGGACCATTACTACCCTTCTTTTTGTGTGCCTTTTCCTCTTCGGTCCAATCTGTTTTCCATTGTCCTGACATTTTCAGAATCTTCTGCCTCCTGTAACGGTCATCAACTTGTCCAATGAACTTTTTCTCGATCTCTGACACTTTGCAAGTCAGATTATTTCGGCGTGCATATGAAGTATCTAATGTATCCCAAGGAAGAAAGAATTTTGCTAGTCTATCTTCCTTTTTGTAGTAGTCCCACTTATTCATTTGCTTATAATTCGGGACTTCAGGCAGTACCGAATCATAATTTGAAAAGTAGTACTCAAACCCTTCTCGACCATAAAATATACTGAGCAATAAACTACATGTTATCCCATAGGTCAATGGAAGATGATGATACCTGATGCCTTCATCTACGGAAGCCGGCAATTGCATGCAAACATAACAATCTTTGGCCTCCATGGCATCAATATACTCGTACAATAACTTGGCATATGCGTTGGTCCTGAAATTTCCCTGCGACTCATCTATGTGTAACCTACGGGCTTCATCTGCCAGTAACGCCTTTTCACGTATCACATTGCTCTCCTCCTTCTCTCCAACAAGAGCAGGTTTCAAAGTCGTTACAGGCTTTACATCTGTTGTCTCTTTTACACTTGTATGTCCTACTATGTATGATACTGTAACTACTGTGATTATGAGAGAAATTACTACTGCTATCAGTGTGCCTATTATGCATTTGGCCTTTCGGTTTGGACTGCCAGTCTCCATGTTATCAGACAGCGTAGTTCTTCCCTTTTTCGAGGAAAAGAAAATCCCTTTTAGATCTTCATTCGGATTATTTGATTTCTCAGTCTGTAAAGCACTCTTAACCAACAAAGTCTCTTTTTTCAACAAAGTCTTTTATTTTCAACAACAGACAGCCCTAGCCCTTCTCCGTCCTCTAAATGAAATCCCTAATTTTCTTCTTCTTTCCACTCGGCGCTAGGTTATCTTCTTTCTTTTATGGCTTAATTACAAAAGTCTTTATGTATCTACAATGATTCTAGTGCCAGCAGCTCTAATGGCATATTCCAACAGTTCTAAACGAAGGATGGTTTCTTCATGTGCTGGTACTGGATGACCCAAGGTCGGAAATTCTAATCTGTTCAGCACCAGGTCCTTGATCCGACTTAGGTAAAGGGGAACGGGGAGTGTGAATGTCAGTAACCCTTCAGTTTCGATTCCAGGTGTCAACAGCCGTACTTCCACCGTTACAATTGGATCGAGATTGGTCACCTGCACTTCCCTCACCCTCCCGGATCTCTGTCCCCAAGACATCTGCTGCTAGGTAGGTCCACTCAGGGGTGGCGTATCTTCTGCAGGGCACACGTACCCTCCTTGATCTTCTCGGACTCTCAGAGCCTGAGTCCGTTGCACCTTCGTCTAGATCTGAATCTTCAGAAATCGGGACAAGGGTTCTCTCTGGATTTGCTCTCAAGCTTGACCTTCTCCTTCTTTCCGGCCAGCTAGCTTCTCCACTCCTTGTCCTCCTGCTCCTTGTTCTTGCACTCGTCTCTTGACCACTTACAGCTTGGTCGGTGTCTGACTCGAACTCCCAGCTACTTTCTCCTTCTGAGGCAGCTTCGGTCTCCCTGGTGTATTGACCGTCCTCGGCCTGGTCAGACACGGCCTCAGCCTCTTCAATCACCTCTACAGCTTGACTTTCCCTCTCTGTGGCTTCTCCGCTTTCAGCTGGATTTTCATCCGAGAGAGGAGCTGTTTCTTCCAGAGGTGCTGGAACTCTTCGGGTGTGGGAGGCGTGGATCCAATTGGGCAAGCCTCCACACTTTACTGCAGTGTTCGTGACCAATATGACTTGGAATGGTCCACGCCAGCGCACGTCTAGACAGTTCTTCCTGACGTGTTTCTTCACCAAGACCCAGTCCCCCGGACACAGGTCATGGCACAGGTCCTGAGCTGATGGAACCTCTGCAGCCTGCACCTGAAGGGACACAGAATGAATGGCGTCAGATAGTCCCTTGCAATAGTCCAGGATCAAATCATCTGTGATGTTCAACAGTGCTGCAGTTGGAACCGATGGCAGCCTCATAGCCCTCCCCATTAGCACCTCATGTGGGGAGAGACCTGTCCTTCTGTCTGGTGTGCTACGTATGCTCATGAGGACAAGTGGAAGTGCATCAGGCCAGCTCAAGGATGTCGATGAACAAACTTTGGCGAGTCGGGATTTAATGGTGCTGTTGATTTGCTCTACAATCCCCGAAGCTTCTGGTCGGTAACTACAGTGGAGCTTCTGGTCTATACTTAGGGCTGAACATAGCATCTTCACTATTTCGCTGTTGAAATGTGTCCCTCTATCTGATTCCAAAGAGGCCGGCACTCCAAACCGCGGGATCAGTTCTCTAAGCAACAGTTTTGCTACTGTAAGTGTGTCGCACCTACGTGTGGGGTAAGCCTCAACCCATCTGGAAAATATACAGACAATCACTAAGACGTATCTGAGTCGATTGCACTTGGGCATTTCAATAAAATCTAGTTGCATTCTATTGAAAGGCCCCCCAGACCTCCCTATGTGGCTCAATGTGACTGGTGTTCTCTTTCCTACATTCAGTTGTTGACAGATTACACAACGCTGACATACTGCTTCTGCCGCTACTCTAAACTTCGGGTTGTACCACGTTTGTCTGAATACCCTTACCATGGCATCTCTACCTATGTGTGCTGGTCCATGCAATCTCCTTGCCATTGGACTAACAAGTTCGTTTGGTAAAACTGCTCTCCCATCTGCAGAGATCCAAAAATCCATCTCACTCTTGGTACAACCAGCTGTCTCCCATGCCTTTTTCTCAAAATCAGGTGCATTCTCTTGGATCCATTTCAATTCATCCCACGTGTCTACAGTTTCTAACAACATAGTCAATTCAGTCCTTTCCTGTATTCCCCCCACTTCTACCTCTGTGAGAGAATACCCCTGTTCCGCACAGTAACGTGCGACTTCATCCGCATACCTGTTACCTTGCGACACAAAATCAGTGTTTTTTGTGTGCGCGGTACATTTAACAACTGCAATAGCTGCTGGACCTTGCAATGCTTCTAGCAATAATCTCACAAACTCTCCATTCCTAATAGGAGAGCCTGAGGAGGTCATGTAACCTCTTTGAGACCATAACTGCCCATAGTCATGAATTACCCCGAAACCATACTGGCTATCGGTGTATATGGTGACTCGAATTTTATTGCCTGCCAAACAGGCACGGGTCAAAGCAATGATTTCAGCTACCTGAGCGGAGTGTACTCCTTCCAGGCAGGCGGCTTCCACAACTCCGGTAATTGTACAAACGGCATAAGCTGCTCTCAGCTGACCGATATCGTCTCTTACCCATGAGCCATCAACAAAGAATATTTCATCAGGGTCGGTCAATGGCTCATCTACGATATCTGGTCTTGGTTTGGTGCATAGTTCAGTCACATCAAGGCAGTCATGATCTGTACAAACTTCATCATCAATATCATTTGGAAGTGGCATCAAAGTGGCAGGATTCAAAACAGAGCATCTTTTTAGGGTCACATTCTCAGCAGCCAATATGACTTGCTCATAGCAAGTGAGCCTGCTATTCGTCAGATGCTGTGTCTTGGTCCTGGTCATTAACAATTCTACTGAATGTGGTACATACACCACTAACTGATGTCCCATGACTACGTTTTCACACCTCTCAATGCTGACACCCGTTGCGGCAACGGATTTGAGACATCCGGGCAACGCTGCGGCTACTGGATCTAAGGTAGCCGAGAAGTATGCGACTGGTCTACGGGCATTTCCGTGTATCTGGGCCAAAACTGACAAAGCACAACCTTCTCTTTCACAGCAATAAAGCAAGAATGGTTTCTCGTAATCAGGCATTCCTAAAGCCGGGGCACGACACAAGTCCTCCCTCAGCTGCAAAAACGCCATCAAACAATCTTTGTCCCATGGTACCGGATCGCTCACCCCCTTGTGCGTCAGTTTTTGTAAAGGTTTTGCCTTCAGTGAAAAGTTGGCTATCCACTGCCGGCAATAACCGACCATACCTAGAAACATCCTGACTTCTCTTTGTGTTGTGGACGCACTCATTTTCATGATCGCCTCTATTCTGTCTGGAGACACCTTCCGTTTTCCCTTTTCAATCCTGTGGCCCAAGTATTGCACTTCTGTCAGACAATACTGCAATTTACTTGGAGACACCTTGTGTCCGTTCTCGGCCAAGTGATTTAGTAAGGTGATGGTGTCTATTTTGCAAGCTTCCTCAGTTTCTGACGCCACAAGTAGGTCGTCTATGTACTGGACCAGAACCGAGTTCATGGGCAGTACTAGACTTTCAAGATTTTTCTTCAGTAGCTGGTTAAAAATCGATGGGCTTTCTGTATACCCCTGGGGAATACGACACCATGTTAAAACGCGATTTTCCAGCTTAAAAGCGAAAAGATATTGGCTTTCCTCATCTAAGGGGATTGAAAAGAAGGCCTGGCACAGGTCTATCACCGTGAACCATTCAGCTTGGAATGGTATCTGGAACAGTATCACTGATGGATTCGGTACCACTGGACAACATGAAACAACAATATTATTAATCTTTCGAAGATCCTGCACTATTCTGTATTTCCCGCTAGGCTTCTGCAAACCCATAATCGGGGAGTTACATGGACTTCCCACGATCTCCTTCAGTATTCCCTGTTTAATCATAGATTCGATCACAGGCTTTATTCCTGCAATCGTCTCCGGGGTCAACTTGTATTGGGGTGTTCTTGGATACTCGGCATTTGGTTTTACCCTGATCTTTACCGGCTCTACCCCTTTGATCAGTCCTATTTCTTCCCCAGTAAAATCCCACACCTCAGCTGACACCGCATCTCTCAAGTCCCATGGAAGCTCCTCCACCGTCAAGGTAGGGTATAGTTCCACGCATACCTGTGAGTTTGCAACCTTAAAATCGGCATCATCATCGTTAGTCTGCACTTCTACTCCTTGAGGTGTGCAATATATTGTACAATTCAGTTTACATAGCAGATCTCTTCCCAACAGACACACAGGACTGGAATCACAAATTACAAACTGGTGCTCATCACTGTATTTCCCTATTTTCACCGACACTGGTTCTGTCAGAGGATTCGTCATTCTCCTATTTGCGACTCCTACCACCTGGATCGTCTCTCCCGACATTGGCAGACCTGGGACCACCGCCGATCTTAGAGTGGATCGAGTGGCCCCCGTATCCACCAAAAAGGTCGTAGGACATCCAGCCACCTCAGCCTCCACATATGGTCCTCTCTGGTCTACCTCCAGGGCTGCCCCTAGGGTACAGTCTTCTTCTCTATTCACTCGTTGTCCCGTAAGGGGATCAACGTAGTAGCAGTCCTCTCCTCCTACGAACAGTGGCAGTTGTCTATAGGTTTTCCCTCCATTTGCAATACGAGGCGGTTGAGGGAACTGAGCTCGAGGAGTCTGAGTCCCCCCTTTGATAAACTTTCCCTTCGGTATCGCTGTTCCCTTCACCAGACTGTTCTGAACATCGTCCTCCTCCGGTTCTAATTCCCCCGTCTCGATATTATAGGGACACTCGCGTTTCCAATGTCCCACCTCGTTACACTGGTGGCACGTCGTCGTCTTTTTCAGTGTCGCGATATCTACCCTAGGTCTTTGTTTTTCCTCATCGTCTTTACTTTGATTATTCTGCTTTTTCCCTAGAGTTCCGGTTCCCTGTTGTCGCTGACCACCCTTCCCAGCTGACTGCATCTGTACCAACATCAGCTTCTCCTTAAGTTTCTTTGCTTTCGAGTCTATTTCATCGCTGCAGTACCTTGCATACCTCAGGATTTCATCTAAGGGTTTGTTTTGCCAACAAATCAAATGCTGTTGGATCATTAAGCTAATGTCAGGTCTCAACCCTAGAAAGAACTTTGACACAAACTGTCCTATGTCTTTAGGATCCATTACGTCCAACCCACTGTACTGTTTGAATGCTTTCAGCAATCTCTCATAATACTCGTGCACGGTCTCTTTAGGTTCCTGAGTGGTTCGATCTATTTTAACCCAGTCTATGTCCTGCAACGGCACCTTCTCTTTCAACCATGCCATTACCCTCTCATACTTCTCCATGACTTTCTCTGACGGCCCATTCGTCAAGGCATCCCTATCCGGTTCACAGATGGGCCATTCAACACTGAGCTTACATGCCGTCCACAAATCCCCTGGTACTACAATGTCAAACAGGGTATTCAAATCGACCCACAGCACTTTAGAGATCTTCACGAACCTCTCTATCTGTTTGTACCACTCTACGGGATTTTCCCTTAACTTAGGGAAGGAATTGGTAAATGCCGCTAGATCCCCCCTACTCCAGGGCACATGCACGTAGTTTCCATTCGCGATTTCTCGCAAAGGGAAAGCTTCCATCCGCGGTGGCCCTCCTTCTGGGGCCATTCCAATTGTACTCCTTCTGACGGTCCCCCTCTTGGACCATCTTTCCTCCCATTTATCCAAATCCCTCCACGTTCTTATACCCAGGATCAGTTCCTTTATGTGTATTTTTAGCCCAATCGTCCTCCGTTCATCTAGGTCTTGATCTGTGCAATTCAGCCTATGGTTACCCTGTAGGGCTTTTGTTCTTGATAAGTCTATCATATACCTGGTTGCCAACTCAGATAGTTTTTCATGGACTGACCTCGCTTTCCGAGTAACGTCCTTAGCCATAAACAGTACCTCATCCTGTTCATACAGATCGATTCTTTCCATTGGCAATGTGCGGTCTATTATTTCATCCAAATCTGATTTTAAACTGGTTACATCGAGCCGTTTTGCCTTTATCTCAGCTCTCAGTACCTCATTCCTAGGTGGTCCGTTAATCTCCCTCTCGTCCCAACTCCGAGTCCTACGTCTAGGCACAGGTGAGCTATGAGGAGTCCTCCTTGATTCTCTTTGTTCCCACCTTTCTAAGTCCCATGCTTTTCCATCTTCCCTAGGTGTATGGTGAAACAGTGTCCTATCTCCCACCACCCCATTCTGTCTTTTCGGCTCTGTCTCTCTAGATGCAAGATAGGATCCCCCGTTATGTTCTAAGTCACCGCACTTTCCTTGCTGTCTGGTGTCACTCAGTAAACGATAAGGTCCTTCACAGCCCTTCATGTTTCCGCGATCCCGTCCGTGATCACCGGACACATGGTGAGACCTTTCGCGACTCCCCATACTCCCGTGGCTCCAATGTTGCACATTTTCGCCCGGTGTGTGGTGAGTGCACCTGTAACTATTCCGGTACTCCTGTGTTCTTCGTTCTCCCTCACTGAGGATGGGGCGAGGCACCCCCCCCACATCCTGTACTCTTGTCTTCACACATTTGTCTATTGCCACCGATGATATGGCAAGTATCTCCTTTGCTTCCTTGACTCCCTCTCTCCCACTCCGGACTGCTTTCGCCAGCTCCGCAGTGAGAGAGGATCCTATTATCTTGATCTCTCCGTTCGGCTTCTGTTTCTGTTCTTTTATTCTGAGTCTCTACGGCAGCATCCCATTCTTTCAAGTACTCCCTTAACTCCTTAAAGGATTTCGGTCGCGGTCCCCTCAGATCCATCTGTCCTCTCTGACCCCCCTGCTCTATTAAGGGATCCATTGCTGAATCCAATGGGGTACTCCGACTCCTTGGTCCTAGCAACTGCCTTTGGGAATTAATCGTATTATTCCTACTTTCCATCTCTGCCCTTTCCCTGTCCCACCGTGCCTGTTCCTCCTCCTGAGCTCTCTCTGGGTTGTAGATTGACACTACAGGGCCTATGGTAACAGGTACTTGTAGAGCATCCGGCAGTTGATACGACCTTGCACACTCCGTTTCCGGCACCTTCTGTACCACAAACCTTCCGACTACTCTCTGTACTGGACTAGGCTGAGGTATTTCCTCGCCTTTCTTGGGTTCCCAATCTGATATGGGGAGCGGTCTATATTCCCCCTTTCCAGCCCCGTTCCCCTGCTGGAGTTCGGGACTTTGGGCTTCTCTGTTGTACGGAGGTGGTCTGTCTGATAATAGCCTATCTATCAGACTATCATCCATCTCGCTCTCCTCATCCTCTTCTGAAGGTTTCCTTTCTCCCGTAACCTCTAGCACTGGGTACAGCTTGTCTGCGTCTATTCTCTGTACTCTCCACTTTTTAGCCTCATCATCCCATTTAGCATCCTGTACTGCTCTTACCGATCGTCTCACTCTTTCTTGACGCCTGTTCAGGCTCCTGTCGTACGCCGCCCTGAACCATGCATTGAGGGCTTCGAACTGTGTTGGCCTGGGTAGAGGTCTCGTTGCGAGCATTACCGCTTTCAGCTGATTCAATGCTTCTAACCTAAACGTCCCGTATCTCGGGAACGTCAGTTCCTCGTTTCCCTCTGTTAACTTGCTCCACTCGGAGATCCATAGTATCGAGTGTAACCCAACATTCACAGCCATGTAATAAGCTGGTGTGCCCTCCGGTGGGGCCTCTTCCCCCGCATACGAGTTCCCTCTGTCTCTCTTAAAGATCGCCCTTAGACATTTAAAACACTTCATTTTCAAGACTCTACGATTTCCTTAATTCCCTTCCTTATTTACTTCCAGATGGCGAACCACCAATCCCTGCGCGGCTCTCGCTGACCAGCCTATCCCAGCGCGGTTCTCGCTGACCGGCCTATCCCAGCGCGGCTCTACACCAACCAGCCAATCCCAGCGCGGCTCGCTCTGACGTCACTCGTCCCCTTTGCAGCAGTTCCCCTCCTTTCTAAGCTCGTCTCCCGGTCTTGCATGCGTCCCATTCATACACCGAAAAATGACTACTTCCGACCAAGCGATCACTTTTCTTGACTGTACGTCCACAGTCTAACTGTAATTGTCACCTCTACTGACGAGACGTCTTTCACTAACGTTCAGACGCTCGCCTTAACTGATAGGTTACTTACACACAGTAAACGTCCGACCAGCGTCCGTTACTCATACACTCACTCTGACATTCCCCCTATCACGGTCCTACGGGCGATCAATGGTACCTCATGACCCCCTTCACAATGGTAGACAATTACTCTGGATGTCCGATACACCCGAACCACTCAAGCCCTTCTCTGGACTTAAGATTTTCACCGGTTGTGGGCGCTCACAACCGTCTCACACTCACACTACAGACATTCAACTCCGCTTGACATTACAACACAGGTACAACACAAAACACCGCAATCTGGCAACGCATGACCCTTATACTCACTCTCGACCGACTCTGCTGCTTTTTCCTCTCGCACCGTCAACACCTTCTTCGGCAGGTAGCTCTTCTTCTGGTCATCGATGACTAGGGGCCTTGGGGTAATCTAGACCTAACCTAGGTTGCCTTCCTCAAGAAGCCAACCATCTTTCTCTGCTACCAACTGCGGGAAATGAGATTTTGATCTCTTATCTGATCACCTAGATACCTATCTCATTGAGTCCCTTTTTGGATCGGTTATTGACTGTCATTGAGTAAAAGGCAAACCCACATAGGTTAAATCAACCCCATAGACTGACGCAACTCTAAAGAACCACTTACGACTGTAAAAGTTTAAAGGTTTATTATAAAACCAAAATCAATTGCAAGTACAAGCACCTCAATATAAGGTTCAACAGGTATACAGGTACAAGAAGGAACATGAATTCCCTAAGAAATCTCAATCTACAGAAGAAAACAATCAAAACTAATTCTAAAATCAACAAGTTGAATATCATTGACACAAAGTGGATCTGAAGCGTCATTTACAGAAAAAAATGAAACAGGTTAAACTGTCCCTACTCTATGCTAGATGACATCCCTACTTAGCGAATCTTTACCTAAAAAGGTGTCAGCCGGGTGACTTCCGAAGAAGCTCAAACTCTCTTAGTCTCTGATGGAAACCTATGTCGCGTAGCAGTACCCTTTCTGCCTACCCATCCGCTCTCTAAGAGTCCTCAGGCCATCTGCTCTACCTCCTCCCCGGGGTGCTGTCCCTAATACAAAATCACAGTATGGGTGGAACGCCCCTTTGAGACGCCCACCACGTACACATTTCACGTTGTCCTGCTTCTGGTTTTTTCCATAGTTTCGTTTCTTTGAATCGTCTGTTAAGTTGACCTTGCTTCCCAGGCGCCGTCTCCATCGTGCTGGTACCCCCATGACATTCCGGTCGACTCCTCCAGACCAGCGCCTATCTCCTCAAACAGAGCTCTATTCATTACATTTGTGATTGGTACCCCCCTCGCACCTGGAAACAGACACTTCGAAACAGGGTCCCAAATTCCAAGCATCCCTTATCTCACTAGGCCATAAAACTTCGACCAGCATTGGCAATTTAATTTAACGAGACTTTTGACTCCTGGCTCGCACGTGCAGATCAAAGCTATCCCCTATCTCTCCAAGCCCACTAAATTATATGCAGTGGACTGCACTTTGTGAACTCTTACTTCTTTAGCTTAGAATAACATGTTAATACCATTTTATAATTATACAAAACTCTTCTATAAGCTATGGCTTCTAACACACACATATAAAATAAGCAAATCATTGAATAATATCGAATCCATGTTACATGAAAAATACAATGGTACCCTTTCGTTCTTACACAGTGCTATATGGTCTGCACGTTTCTACTTTTTTACATTTCATCTCTTTCTCCGTTTAGTAACTGCATACATAGATTCCGTTTAGCACGCTCTAATGTTCCTAAGCATTTTCACACATTTCTACATTAGCCCACCATGTATACGGGCCTTTCTAATTCTAATACACACTCTAGAGTAAATACAGATACATATTCTCACTTCTTAAGTTACATAGGCTAACTTTACGCTACAGGCTTGTGAATATGATGCAGACATGATTTTCATTCAAATTGCGCTCTCTCAATGCCATAAGGTTAGACATTTCTGGCATCAGGTCAGCTTAGAAACTGTGATAAAGTATTCAAGCCTGCATGGTCATGTCAGCAAAAGTATGCTAAGTGTGGGTTATCCTTTGAATGGCCTTCTCTTGCTAGACATTGTGACTGCAGTGGCATTGAAATTAGTTCATTGTACCCCCCATCCTCTCTCACCCCCCCCCCCTTCCCCGTTTAGGAATCTGTGACCTCCCTGTGTGACACCTGCTGGGGCTATCACACAGGGGAATATCAGGACGGGTTCCCTAAGCAAGCGCCGGGACACCCATTGCGGGTAGCTGTGCGCTATATAAGCTCAACTACATTTACATTTACATTTACACGCACAGTGTATTGCTACACCTTCTATGCCAGTTGGATACACCCTAACCCTTTACCGATGTATAGCAATTATAAGGTCAATGTATGGACTGCTCTGTTCTCTACAATCTGCCCCTCCCCACCCCAATTCTGTATTGCTCCATTGTATTGCTTCTTTGGTTTTACAATAAAGAAGTGCTAAACAAAGAAAAATGGAAGAAATATGACAGGTGGTTAGTAGATGTTTGGTGGTCAGGAATCTGTTTTGCATGTGGTTGTCAGGGTAATATGTTGAACTCCTCTCATTTTAAGAATGTCAATGGCAATCCTCTTTGGAACAAGCTGGATTGAAGCCGTCTCCTCAAGGCTTGTGATGTTGTTTCCATCTTTACTTAAAGTCGTCATTGTCCTTCATTTGATGCCAGGAACACCATGTTCCCCTTCTCTCTTGACGAGCCCTAGTCTATAATTGCATGTCCATCCCTTCTCCAGGTTTTTCTATTTACTGCTCCTTGTTCAATACTATCCTCTTTTCTTCTCTTTCAACAGTTTCCGTTTACGTTTGAGTAGATGTTCTTACCAGATGTCACATTATGTCCTGTGGAGTTTCATACTGAAATTAAATTACCTTTAATGCATTATATTTTCTTTGTATAGCTGCTGACTTTAGCTGTTTTTCATCATTGTTATGTTGATGAATCAAGTTATAACTCACTGGCCTGCGGTACTATACTCATTTTCATTTCAGGATGTCATATTGTTTACTTACGCCCCAAAATGTAATGTGGTACTCTTTATTCCTCATGTTGAACTGAAACAGTAAAATACTTGTGTACCTGTTCAGTACATTTACCTCCAAGATGGTACTCTCTCATCAGAACCCTCATGCCCTCATAGTTATTTGTTTCATTCTTTTGAGGATGTCTCATTTTATTATATATATTTGTTTATTTTCAAGTGCTACTGCTTGTGACTAGGCAATGCATTCAGACTCTTCAGCCTTTCTGGGATCTGGTCTGTACCAGAAATCTCTGCCCAGCATCTTTCTTCCCCTCTCATTCCTTATGCTGCCCAGCCCAGTCTGGGCGTCTAATGACACCAGGTCCATATCTGAGTATCTTGTTATCGAATTGTTGGCACTCTGCTGTGTCTCGGTCTTCTTGGAATAGGAACCTTAGCTCCAAGCCACATCCGGCAAGCTGAGCTGCCACAACACATGTATGCATTTATTTCAGCATCCATTCCACTGTTAAAAAGGTTCCAGGTTTCCTTCTCTTGCTGCAAATGTGCACTGCACTGTGTTGCTCAAAATCGTATGCTTGGATCTCAGTTAAATGTGATTGCTGCTGCATCTTGTGACTAACACCCACCAGCAGCCACGACTCATCCTAATGGGTTGAGATGCAACGTCCCCTGACTTTTTGCCCACTATAAAGAATGTTTGTTAGGCTAAGCAAAGGTCACCCTGACAGACACTCTTTATTTTCAGGTCAAGCAGCCAGGAGCTAGACATGGGATAAATGCGCTGGCTCCTGGCTGCCTGAGCTGAATCTTGTCGAGCTGAAGAAATCACAGCTCCACTGGTGGTGACATCTTCTGCTTTGCAATCCACCTCAAGGCCCTCCCCCTCATGACGTGGTACTAACTAAAGTTGTGTTGTATGTAAAAGTGTGTCCAGAGTTTTTTGGGAAAGATATTTTTTAGGGTGTTTCACAAAATATGTTGAAAACAAATAAATACTGCCACACTGTATTGTGCATTAGGGGGTTCTTGACCCTATCGGCAGCAATTCTACTGCCGCACCACTTTTTGGTTAGTATATAGGGCCTGTTGCACATGTAGCCATTGGTTCACTTGGGCCTACACCAAATTCTAGTAGGAAAGGGCACAGCCCATGCAAATTGATATTTAAATAAGATTGTTGTGAAAGATTGTGTTATACATTTCCTTTCAAGAGATCGATAAATACTGAAGAAGCGCTCAAAGGCATGAGAACATGCATGACACATATTTGTAGGTGTCAATTTTAACTTCAATAATTTGCAAAACAGTAGTCAAAACAAATCAACCAAAAGCAGCACAGGTGGTGATGTCCTGTTGTGTGGGTGGATCAAGCAACTTTGAGGTGTATGTGAGAAAACATAACTTCAGATGTACCTCATGACTAAGGCCACTGACTCTCCCTTGTTACTTTTCCCACTTTGACCTACTCTCCTTACATTTCACACCGCCAGCGGTGGTAGGGTGAAATGTCATTGTGATTGGCTCCAAGATGGCTATGCCTCCAAGAAATGAAAAACTAGATTGCATTGTGAATCTTGACTCCATCCTTAAATATAATGGAGGTAGAGATCAGTACGTTACTGTGCACATACTTTGGGGTGTTTGTCTTCAGCAGTGCCATTCTGTTTATGGGGTTCAGCTGTGTTTTTCATTCCCAATTACATTTTACTTTGCATTTATTTATTTTATTTATTTTGAGAGTTTTATATAGCGCGGACAAGATCCTTGCAGATATCAGAGCGCTTTACAAAGAGAAGTACATGTGGGAGCATGGTTAAAAAGATAAAACAATAGGTCAATAAGTACAAATTGGTGGCAGCTAAGCCCAACATGAGTACAGAGTAATACAAATATGCGGTTACAGAGCCAACCTGTGAGTAATAAACAGTTAATACAAATAAGCAAGAGGGTCAAACATGTAGTATAGATCGGTGCAGAGTACTAACAGTGATCAAGATAGTGGTTCAGGTGTATTTAGCCATGAGGATAGCTTTTACTTCATTTTTAAAGAGTGTGGTGGAAGAGATAAGCCTGGTTTCGGCCGGGAGAGAATTCCAGATCCTAGGCGCCATTCCCGAGAAGGAGCGCTTATATGTTTTTTCCTTCCGGAATCTTCGAGGTTTCAGCAGAAGATTGTTTGAGCCTCTGGTGTTTCTAGCTCCTCCAGAGATTGTCAGTTTCTGAGCGAGGTATCCTAGTGAGTTTAGATGTACCGCCTTGTGTGTCATGCAGGCGATTTTCAGATGTATTCTAGCTTCAAATGGCAGCCAGTTCAGGGCTTTCAAGTCAGGGGTAATATGGGAGTGTTTTTTTGACCCAGTGATGAGTCTCGCTGCAGCGTTTAGAGAAGCTCTTAGGGGTGCGGTTGTAGTTAGGGGGAGTCCGCAGAGGGCGATGCTGCCGTATTCAATTCGAGGGATGACTAGAGCTTGTACTGCGGTTTGGAAGTCTTTGGCTGGGAGGTAAGGTTTAAGTTTCCTCAGAGTGTTGATCTGGAAGTTTGCTCCCTTTGTTGCCTTGCTGATATGTTGCTGCATGTTCATGTTGGTGTCAAGTGTTATGCCTAGGGATTTAGCTGAGTCCACGATGGTGGGTTGGACATTGAGTGCAGTTAGATCTTTAAGCCAAATTTGAGTGGTGGAGACCTTCGCTGGAGGTGAGATCAGAAGGAACTCTGTTTTCAGGGCATTGAGTTTGAGATGATTATCGGCCAGCCAGGATTGGGTGCTTCTGATCGTTGTATTCAGGAGCAGGATGTCCTTGGGGGACTGTAATTTGAGATAAAGTTGGGTGTCATCTGCGTACATGTGGAAGTGTACATTGGATGCTTGTAGCAAGGTAGTGAGCGGTTCCATGACTAGGTTGAACAGGGTTGGGGAAAGAGAGGATCCTTGGGGGACACCTAGTGTTACGGGTATTGGCGAGGACATCCGGTTGTTGCTCTTGAACTTCTGCGCCCTGTTGTGAAGAAAGGAGGTGAACCACTTGAGAACAGTTCCAGATAAGCCCATTCTTGTGTTTAGAAGCTCTAGTAGATTCTCATGTTTAACAGTATCAAATGCCGAAGAGAGATCAAGGAGGATGAGGAGGCAGGTGTCATTTTGGTCTAGCATTTGAAGCGCGTCGTCAATTATGTGAGTCATAGCCGTTTCTGTACTGTGCCCTGCTCGGAAGCCTGACTGGTGCGGGTTGAGGAGCTCGAATTGTTCAATGTGTTTAGTCAATTGTAGTTGTGCGCATTTTTCCAGCAGTTTGGCGAGAGTGGGAATATTGGTAATGGGACGGTAATTGTTGAGATCAGAAGGGTCGGCTGTAGGCTTCTTTAGGAGAGGTGTGACCTGACCAACTTTTAGTGAGTCAGGTATGCTTCCTTGTTGGAGAGAGCTGTTGATAATTTTAGTCCAGAGAGGGATAAGCACGGGGTGAAGTCTTTTACTGCTGCAGCAGGGAGGGAGTCCGTGAGGTGATTGGATGGTTTCAGGGTGCTGAGCAGTTTGCCAATTTCTTCTTCTGAGTATGTGCCAAAGGTTGACCATGTGGCATTGTTTTTAGGTTCAGTGGCTGCTAGGCACTGTGGTTTGGAGTAGAGGCTTGCTTCAATGAGGAGATCGCTCTTTATGTTGTCGTTTTTTTGAGAAAATAAAGCAGCAAAGTCTTCACAGGTTGGTGCCTCACGCGCAGTGATGAGTGGTTGGGGTTGATCCTTGGATTGTGATCTGATTAGCTCAAACAGTTTTCTCGGACGGTTTTTTGCTTGGTCGAGCTGGAGGCTGAAGAAGTCTGCTTTTGAGCGTTTTATTTTCCTGAAGTAGTCGTTTCTCTTTCTCTTCAGATCTTTTAGGTGCATTGCCGAGGGATTTGATCTCCAGGTACGCTCTGCCATTCGCATGTCTCGTCTATCTTCATTGAGTCTCCCGTCGTACCATGGATTGGAAATTTTAGTAGAGGCTCTTTTTAGCTGCAAAGGTGCAGCCTCATTAATTATAGAGGTCATAGCGTTGAGATAATGATCAGTCAGTGTTTGAACATCCGTATCGCCTGTCGGTGGCAGTAAGACATTGCACCTGTTAGGGGGCAGAGAGCTTGGGTTGAGTTTTTTCAAGTCTCTTTTCCAGACTTTAGGCTTGGATACTTGAGCCGGGTTAACTTTAACTTTTTCATTGATAAAGAATGTGACAGTATGATGATCTGACCAGTCACAGGGTTGGATGGAGTCGAGTTGGATAGATTCCTCTTTGGAGATGACCAGGTCGAGGATAGATCCTTTCTCGTGGGTCGGGCTGTTGCATATTTGGGTGAGGTTGAGGGCATCGAGGAAGTTTTTAAGACTATTTACCACCGCGTCCTTGCAATCGTTCCAGTGTAGGTTGAAGTCACCAAGGTATATTTGGGTGAGCTGCCGTCCGGAATTGGTTGAGATCAAATCCATGATTTGTTGGGAAAAGGTGGAGTTGTCCCTGGGTGGGTGGTAGATGCTGTGAAGAGAACATATCGGTTTGCCCTCACTGATAATGTCAAGGCAGATGTATTCCCAGGTTTTTGGGGATGGTACGGAGGTAGAATTGACTTTCTGAACAGAGAGGTTGTTCCTGTAGATGCATGCGATTCCACCTCCTAATTTGCCTGCTCTGTCTAGCCTGATAATGTGGTAATTGGGAGGAACCAGAATGTCCATTATAGGTGTTGAGGATTCAGTTAGCCATGTTTCGGTCAGGATGATTAGGTCAAGGTCCGTTGATAAGAGGAGATCAGCAATAGCGGCAGAGTGTTTTGAGGCCGATCTACAGTTGAGGAGAGTGCATTTGAGACGAGGTGTGTTGAGGGTGGTGGATGGTTCTAGAGAAAGAGGGACTTTTCTAAGGTTATTGGGGATGGAGAGTCTGCTGTTTAGTGTGGGGGGTCTAAGGGGATTTGAGTGTATCGTGGGAATGTTGAGGTGTGGGGTGGTTATGTTATTTTGGGGGGCTGGGTCGTAGGAGCGGAGAAGGGTGAGAGTGTCGCGGTCTGAAGTATAATTGTGGGTGCGACGAGGGTGGTTGTTGCGATTGCTAGCTGGGAGTGAGGTCAGGTTGGGGGAAAGTTGAGTGAGAGAGTTAGTCGGAGGAGTGTGGGACCCGTTGGGCGGGGAGGTGTAGTTGTGTGAGGGGGGGTTGTATGGACGGCGAGGGGGACGAGGGCAATTGCTGTGCCTATGGGCAGTGACTGTCGCCCGGTTTGGGGCGTGATGAGTGACGGAGTCAGCTGGGGGGGTAGGAGTCAAGTTGGGAGGGGAGGTGGGTGCTGGGTGTATGAGGTGGGTGGCGAGTAGTTCCTTGATGTTGTGTATGTCTTCTTTGATCTGAGTGAGGGTGGCCATGATGATGTCCATCGTGGGGTATGTGGTGGAGGTGGGGGCTGCAGTCAGAGGTGAATGGCTGACCAGGGAATTCATGTGCAGGTGGGAGCGTGGGCTGTTGTTCGAGGAGGTATGCGTTGTGTTGGTGTCCGGGAAGGTGTTAGGGAGGAGAGATGTTTCGGGCGGGAGGGGTGTGGATGAGGTAGGGGGGAGGTTGGCGGTATGAGTGAGGGCCTTGGTGGTAGGCGAGGGGGTCAGGGTGTCTGCTGGGAGCCTGATAGTCGTGGTGGGGGAGCAGGAAGGGTAGTGGGGGCTGAAAGTAGGGGGGGAAAAGGGATAGGGTATGGTCCTGTTGTGGGGAGAGGGGGTCAAATTACGAGGGCAGGTGTGCTTTGTGTGATTGGTTAGAGGGTAGTGGGGACTGAGAATGGGGGGGTGATGAAGGGGGGGATTTGTCGCAGTGTGTGTTGTTCTGGTGCTGGACTATGTTAGGTGCGTTGTGTGTGAGAGCTGTGCTGTTAGGGGTGAGCGGAGTAATGATGCCCGCTGTAGGTGTGGGAGGAGTGTTGATGGTATGTATGGGGGTCTGGGGGTTGTTAAGGGCGGTGGGGGAGTGAGTGGAGACTGGGAGAGCGCGATCTGTGTCTGAGTTTGAGGCGTGTGTTACAACTGCTAGGTGCTGAACTGGGATAGAGGGGTTGTGGGTGGGAGATGGGCGGTCAGGGGTGGTAGATGTGTCCCTGATAGTGGAGTATGTGGCTGTGAGGTCATGAATGGTGGGACTGGAGGGGATGTGAGTGTTGGACCTCGAAAGGGAGAGGTGCTCTTTGAGGATGGGGAACAGGTTGTCTAGCAGTTCCAGGTTCCTGTCTGTGGATTGAGCTAGGACAATCCCGTTATTGTAAATGGTGATGGTGGCTCTGCCTGGAAAGAGTTGGGATGGTGTGATGGAGAGAGTTAGGCTGTGAGCGGATTTCCTGGTGGAGGAGACGGTGAGTAGGGTGAGGAACGATTTTTTCCATTGAGCTCTGCGTGCGGTATGGAATATGATATCAGTGTTCAGGGATCCATTGACCGGTGAGAAGTAGGTGTCAGCAAAGGGTGTTTCAGGGTGTGACCTAAGGAAGTTGTGTTTAAAGCGTTTAGCGGCTTTTTTGGTGAGTGACGGTGGGCAGTTGATTTTATATGTGTGATTGCCGATAGGGTCCATGTTGCGATGATGGTTTAGGAGGGAATGGGGGAATGCAGTATAGTGGTAAACATGTGCAGTAGAAACAAATACATACAGTCGGTTACACAGTGCAAGAATAATACTAGATATCACTCAGCATAGCCCAAATGTAAGAATGTGCAGAGAAACATATACATACAATAAATTATAGAGTACACGAGTGGCACTAGTGATCAATCAGCATAACCAGGATAAGCGAGCGTGCAATATAGCAAATGCATACGATATTAAAGTATAGCAAATACCTACGAAATTACAAAGTAGAGCAAGTATATAAGTAATACAAAGTACCCAAGTAAAGTAAAATCCTGGGAAAGGGTACAGATGCACGTATCAAGTTACGTGTGCAACCAGAGATATATGGGAGAGTAGTCTGTGCCTTAGAGAGAAGAGTGAAAATGGATGCAGGTTGTGTAGCTGTGCAATAGTGCAGGATATATTAGAAGTATATTAAGTATGAGGTAGCGGTCTGTGCCTAACAGGAGAGAGAAAGTAGGAATAGGAGTAGGTTACATTAGGTGTATATTAAGTGTGAGGTAGCAGTTTGTGCATAACATGAGAGAGAGGTAGGAAAGGTAGTAGGTTACGGAAATGTGCAGAGTAGTGCAGAAAAACAAGTGCATGTATAATATTGATAGAATATAGAGGAAGGATCCAGATACAACAATTTACATGAGTCAAAACTCAAAAATCGAAGGTGACATTGGTTGTCAACCCAAATAGTATGAGGTAGCAATCTGTGCATTTACAAATGTTCAAAATACAGGTAAAAGTGGCACTAGTGAGGAATCCTAATATATGAGGTAATAATCTGTGCGTTACAGGTGTTCAAAATACCGATATAGGTATAGTACTGCAATGGTATGCAAACACTCTGTCATATTTATGGTAGTAATCTGTGCAATACAAATGTTTAAAATAAAGCTAGGAGTGTACTTATGCAATGATGGCAAACACTCTTTCATATATGAGGTAGCAGTCTGTGTAATACAAAAATTCAGAATAGGCTAGGAGAGCAATACTGCAATAATACAATAATAGGCAGACATTCTTTCATATATGAGGTAGTAATCTGCCCTAAACAAATGATAAAACTATAAGTAAAAGTATAATACTACGGGCATAGGCCGGCATTCTGTTCTACTAGTCTAAAATACTATAATCCAGTAAAAACTAGAAACTAGACTAAAATGGCCGCCAAATAGTTCAGATCAAGCCAGTAGTCCTCTGTTTGTTGCATTTAGATTTCATTCTATGTATACAAGCACCATGAATCTTTGAAACCTCATGCATCAGCAAGTATTTATCAAGAGATCCTTAAGGATGAGTTTAGCTCTATAAGTGATAGCACATATAACAATGTAACGTAGCATACTGTTGTAATCTGTATCAAGATACTTGAACAAGGAAAACAATGTTATATAGTTTTGTCTGTTTTAGGTTGTCTAGTTTCAAAAAACGTTGTTAGTACATACTCAATTATATCATGTTTACTAAGATTTGAACAGTAATTAAAAAGATATTGCTATATTTTAAAATGTCAATTTCTTAGTACACTGATAACTAAAAAACTATGGGGCATATTATCAAGGGGGTTTATCTCCCTATTACCTAGCTGTCGCTAACACCAGTTAGCGACAGCTAGTAGGAGATAGCGACCATCTTGGGCCCCACTTTGCATGTCAGTGATATTTATCACTAATGATATGCAAAGTGGGCGTGCCAAGATGTTAGCGACTGAAAACAGTCGCTAACATCGCTATCTCCTATTACCAACTTTTGGAGATATTCGCGCTAAGCGCGAATATCTCCAAAAGCTGACACCTGCCTTGAGCAGTTCTTAGCCATTGTATCCAATGCGAGGTGGATAACATGGCTAAGAGCATTAGCTCGGTAATGCATGAATATCGCTGACTTTTCAGCGATATTCATGCATTGCGGCGATTTTTATAGCATTTGCGATAAACCTTGGTAATACCAAGGTTTATATGCGGTAAAAATCGCCGCAGCTCAGCGGTAAATTTTTGTCTCTAACCAAGCAATAGCGATAATTATCGCTATTGCTTGGTAATATGCCCCGTTATTTTCAAGCCAAGTATCTGTTGATCTCACAAGTAAGAACATAGTGATTGTTTAGGAGACCTGTCTGGAAAATTATGAGTAATGATAAGACAAGAAAAATGGACTAGATCTAGGGGTATATGTTTATAAGAGATACATGATTACTAAGTTATTTTATTTACTGTAAATACTATTTTGCTTCTGTTGATTTTAGAATTTGCCTCCAGTGTAACTGTATTCATTTTTAAATAAACCTTTCATTCACTCCTTTCACGCTATCCAACCTTTTCCAACATTTAATACATTCTTTATTATCAAGTGTTTTTTACATATGTACTTGTTTCAAGTTACTGTACACATCATTCATACTACTAACCATATGCCCCTTTGCTTTATTTATATTTGAATAAATGTGTGAATGAATGTCAGGTTTGAAATCCATATCCTCAAAGTTAGATGATAAAGGTTGCCATGGGAACAAGTGAGAGGGAAAGTACCAATTGTTTCAAGCGCCAACCAGAATAGGTAAGAACACCCCCCCCCCCATCCCCTCCCTCCACCCCCCTTGGGCCTATTGTTCAAAAACTTAGATATCAGTTGAACTTATACAAGGTGTAAGTTATACTAACACCTGGAAAATGCTTTGTATATCTGTCCCATATATCTGGATATATTCATGAATGTTCGTTGGTCCTACAAGTTTTCAATTGACCATATCATATAGATAGTTACAAGATTTGTGTGTTTTGATTTGCATACGTGTTCAGACAAATAAAGGAGTCCACCCTTTTCTTATTTTCATTGACAGACAGTGAGTATCTGAGCTTTCTCGTAGGTCAGCTATACAAGTACTGTGATTTGATCATGGTTTTTACATTGCTTTTCACTGTGGTAAATAACCATCATGCCTGCTCCATGTAATTTGCAGCAGAAGTGATGCAAATCAAAATACAAATCACCCTTGGAAATCAGGTAAATTAATTAACCATCCTTGGAATGTGATAGTTGTGAGAGCTTCAGTGCTGTGAATATGTCCCTGATATTTTTGTGCTATCGAAATCGAAAAATACTCAAACCCAGTTGTATTTAGGGTTTAAAACATTTAAAATTACTCCATTTGCATTATTAGAAACTGATGATCTCCAGTACATATTATTTCAGAAGTAAGTTGTAAGATGGTAAATATCTGTTAAATATGATCTTCTACTACTCTTTTTCGGTTTCTGGTCCCTGGACTTTGTCATCTTGAAAGTAAATGTTTTTTTTAAAGAATATTTAGAAAGATAGTTTACAATAACCTCAAATAAACTTGAATTTTCCCTTTTGTTTTTCAGACCGATGAGCAAGCGATGTTGGAGGACACACTGGTTGCTTTGTTTGACCTGGAAAAGGTTATGTTTTATTTCAGACCATCTGAGCAAGAGCCACTAGTTTCAAGTGAGTTATTACTGAAGTTGATATGCATATAGAAGGAAATATTTGACGATGGTAATAAATTGAGCATAGAATACATGCACAGAGGCAAACTAGCTTCCTCATAACAGATTAATATGATGAGCAGAGTTTGAAGGAGAGAATGGAGTTGTTTATATTTGAATAGCTGACTTTTTCTAGCCAGGCATTTCTTCTAAATAGTGTCTAAAGTCTGTCTGTAGTGCTAATCTTATGAGTCCAGAACTATGTGGGCACATCAGTTCATTCGAACATCAAACCTAAATATACAGAAACTGAAGATTTATGAAAGCCTATGGGTCTTCAGAAGATGTGGGTACACTTTAATGAAGAGAATAAAAGGGCAAAACGCTGCACATTTAATCAATCGCATGAATACTTGATAAAGGAATTGAGCTGTGACACCCAAAGAGTTCAATCAGCTACCTTATGTTCCTCAATTGCAGACCACAATCTACAATCTAGACTGCCACATGTACATTAGCACCGCCTCAGAACACAAGGTGGGACTAGGGACCACCAGGAATGTGTGAACTACCTTGCACATGTCTACTAGTGGGTGTAATAAAATTAGGTATGCCTCCGTTCATCAAAGACACCATTTCTGGTCCCTTGTGGACCAAGGAATAGCTGAATGTTAGCTCTTCATTAGATGGACCATCAGATTTGTGAAAGATAACAGGCTGCATCACTACATATCATTGACTTTTGTGCTGATTGCTTCCCTAGCATTCTTGACAAATCCTCCACATAGGACAACAAGCATATGTCATCCCTTTCTCATATGATAAGGGTTCACAAAGGCCATTTTTGTTCTGTGCCTTCTTATAATTGTTCAGGAGATCCTAAACTACCAAAAAGTTTCTGTAAAACATATTTCTGCCTTGTAGTCAGTGCACAGATTTTTTATTCAAATGAACTGTATTACATACCTTGAAAGGGCTACATATGACATCCATCTTCCAGGAAGAATTCCACCCATCTGTGAGACCACGGACATAGTATGCATGGTCTAGAGTTGAGTCGTAACGGAAAATGGCATGATTTGTGTAGAAAGTGCCAACTTGGAGGCGAATCTTCTGATTTAGAGAGCAAGTGCTAAACTTAATGGTGACCCAGTAGCTGAATTGTTGCTGCAATAGGCATAGCTTGGTGGAGGAAATTGTTCTTGCCCATTCCAACCAGTTTTATTACATCCTTCATTCTCTAACATATGCAGAACGTACTTGGCCTCCTTTTCTTGAAGAGGAGTATTTAAGACCAGATTTTATATGAGGGGAACTACAATGCAGTTTTTAAAATTTAAGAAGCATCTGAATAAAAGGAGTTAACATTGCTAGTTTGGTCTGTATTAGTGCAGGTAGTGGACCTTTGTTCTTGGCTACCTACCCTCAGCTTTCCAGTGCAACAGATTTTTTGTAGATCTTTTTGGGTCATCCTGGCTTTCTAAAGACTCGGTTCTTGTGGTCAAAGGCAAGACATTGATTTTCAACCTTCTGGCTCTGAGAACCTTTCTTCTTGCCCATTTGTCACCTGCCTTGCAGTAGTAAATGGCCACAGTTTCCACAGATACTACCAGTGCTTTGCCCATCTAAACAAAAGACAATATTCATTTGGATCAATGGCCATGTTCCACAGAGTCTCCATTTTTACTCTTTATCTTTAGGTAATTAAAATGTGGAAGCAGATAAAAGCAGCAGGCATGCTCATGTCTTCCA
The DNA here is from genome assembly GCF_964263255.1 of Lissotriton vulgaris. Taxonomy (NCBI): domain Eukaryota; kingdom Metazoa; phylum Chordata; class Amphibia; order Caudata; family Salamandridae; genus Lissotriton; species Lissotriton vulgaris. The sequence continues at coordinate 1,596,441,550 of NC_141691.1, forward strand.
TCCCACCACAGATGATTGTTCGATCCTACATTTTTCAAATTGCTCTCCATCACCAAACTCAACTCTACAAGCCAGTGATATGTGACAGAGATCCATGTGAAATTCATTGCTATTTGACATGTACTTAGAGATTCTCTGTAGGCAAAGTGATTCAGGGGTTCAATCACAGTAAGCCTGGTAAAGGAACACCAGTGATTACCAAATAATTTTAGAAGTATTGTTAGACTTGGCGGTCTCTAGTTGGCAGAGGTATACACTTCTGACAAATAGGGACTCACCTCCTCTAGTCAGAGCAAGGGGATCACACACTTAGATAACCCCTGCTCACCCCCTTGGTAGCTTGGCAAAGCAGACAGGCTTATCTCAGAGGCAGTGCGTTAAGCATTTATGACCACATACAGTAATAAAGTGAATACACTACAAATGGACACAACACAGTAGTATTATAAAAATAAGGATTTTTATATAAGGGTTAGCACAAGACCAAATAACGACAAAAATATACCACAATCTTATAAATACTCTTGGAAGGAAAAATAATAGTTCAAGTGTAGTTTCTTCTTAGCACAAAGTCTTTAGTAACAAAAGCAACTCTTCTTCTTTAATACACAGTTCTTGGCAACAATGTAACCCACACGGGAGTCACACGACGTCGAGGCAAAGTTAATCCAAAGGTTCGGCGTAGACCGTTAGGAGCGCTATGTCGAGCCCGGAGTCGAACAGACCCCTACAACACAGTACCTTGGAAAAGCGAAGCACACGATGATCAGCGGCGTTGAGATGTCCGGCGTCGCGTCTTCGGCGTCGGTCGGGCCTCGGAGTCGGGGAGATCTGCAGCGGCGTCGACAGATGTCAGGCAGGAGCAGCGCTCACGAGGCGAAGCAGGATACGGCGTCGTCGTCGATGTCGATGATGATGTTGCAAGAGTGAGCAGCGCTCACGGCGTCGAGAGGAATCGAAGTCGATGCGATCAGCAGCGGTGCAGACACGGGGTCAGTTGGAGCTGGAGCCGAACTCGCTACTCACTGGCGTTGCTGCTGGCGTCGATCGGGCCCGGCGGCCGGCGTCGAGGAAGCGGGACACTGGAGCCGTTACTCACGATGTCGAGCTGGATTCGGCAGTGTCCGTCGGCGTCGAGATTGCTGGTTTCTTTCAGAGGTGCTGGATTTTCAGGTTCCAGCAACAAGCACTTTTAGCAGATGAAGTCCTTTAGCCCTGTGACTTCAACAGGAGGCTGGCACTCTTCCAGCCCTTGGAGATTTTCTACAACAAAGCTTGAGAGTACACACACAGTTCCTCTCTCCTGGTTCCTTGGCAAAAATAAAGAAGCAACTGCAGGATTCACCCAACAAACAGCACACTGGCAGAAGGAGTAGGCAAGTCCTTGGATCAGCAGGCTTCTTGTCCTTGGTTCAGGTTTCCTTGTCAGAAGTGATCTAAATTCTTGGTTCAGGGATCCTTCTCTTATACCTCTTTTTGGCTTTGATCCCTGTGATCCCTTTGCCCATGCAGGGGAATTTCCCAACATCCTGGGTTTGTTGTGGTTGTAGCCAGGCAGAGGCACCTGGCCTATTCACTGTGCAGGGCTGGGTCCTCAGACGCCCAGCAGGAGGTGGAGCCAGCATTGTCACTGGCAGGAGCAGAGCTATCGGCCTCCTGGTAGGAGGTGGGGCCAGGATCGTCCCTGGCAGGCACAGGGCCATCAGTCTCCTGGCAGGAGGTGAAGCCAGCATTGTGTCAGGCAGGGCAGGCTATCAGGAGCCACTCTCCCCCTACTCTCAATGCAAATGTCCCACTCATCCCACACTGACTCATTCAGACCTCTGGAGCCACCCAGCTCATGTCACACGCACACCAAACCAGCAGAAACCAGAAATAGTTAGACAAGAAAATAGCTACTTTCTAAAAGTGCTATTTTCAAACCCAGAGTCCAAAAACCATCCACACAAACGGATGCGTGATTAAACCCCAAGTTCAGGGATACCAAACTCGACATTGCACCATGCTCCCCGAGCCAGCTAGGATTATAGCATTAATAATCCTGGCAGCCCATTCTATCTAATGGAGAGCAGGTTACCCTACAGTAGTGAAATACAATGGTTATAATTCACTATTAGGACATGCCAACTTGGTCAGGCTTGTCCTACCTTATGCGTACAATGCACCATTCCCTCGGGCCTACCATAGGGGTGACTGACATGAAGCTAAGGGAAGGTTTAGGGACTGGCAAGTAGGTGTACTTGCTCAGTCTGCGTGACAGTACCAGACTGCACGTAGGTCTAGCAATGGCAGACCTTTAGTCATACTTTTACTAGGCCGCTCTTGTGGGTGGCACAACACGTGCTGCAAGCCCACGAGCAGCATTTGTATTTACAAGCCCTGGCACTCCTGGTGCACTCTACTAGGGACTGACAGTAAACCAAATAAGCCAAACATGGAATTCAATCAATACAGCAATTTTACATAGGGAGCACTTGCACTGTGGCACTGATCAGCAGTGGCACAGTGCCCAAAGCATTATACCAGCAAAAACATCGTAAACAGTGGAGGCAAACAGAAAAAATGGAGGAGAGACTCAGGCCAATGATGTCAGGTCTAACAAGTATTAAAATATGTATTGAGTCCTAGGACATAACACTGGGGCATAATACTGAAGTATGTGTTTTATGGGTTACTTATTTGTTTTTAAATCTGTGAGTGCTGCTTTGATTGTCTCATATGCTTTTGACCATTTGACTAAGATGGAGTGATCACTCAGCAGAAGAACAGACTAGCTTATTTGTGTGTGAAAAGCTTTATTCGACTTTAAAATACATACAATCATAAAAGCAGCAAATTCATTACAATAGCAGTATAATTTAAAATGCATATATTTTAACACAGAGTTAAGCTTTTCCGTTTCTTTAAAATACTTTTAAAAAAACCCAGAATAACAGCTACACATGTCACATCATTTAAAGATAACTGGAATAGTAAAGCTGGGCGGCATTGCCTCCAAGTACCATATTTTGTTAAAAATGGTTTAATCCATCTGGACCGTTCCAATGTATAAAATTTACAAAAGCATATGGCATGTAACGTGGATTGGGTAGATGATTTTAGAGTCAGGTAGATGCAAGAGGAAAACTTAAACTGCATGTATCTCTTGTTTAAATGGCATCATGTACTTGCTGAATGGCATTTGAAGGAAATTATTTCTACCAATTGGGTTACCAGATAGTTACAACCATATTTAGCATAAAAAGTGTTAGAAATTGGGTCCCTAGTTGGCAGAGATATGCACCCTGCCCTAGTTTGGACCGCAATCCTAGTCAGGGTAAGTCACAACACAACCTAAATTATCATGTGCTCACACTTTGGTAGCTTGGCACAGAGCAGGCAGGCTTAATTTAGAAGGCAATGTGTAAAGTATTTGCACAATAACTCATACAGTAACACAGTGAAAGCACCACAGAAAGACTCCACAACAGTTTAGAAAAATAAAGTGTGACTTTATAAATACAATAAAACCAAAACGACAAAACTCCAATGTGTAGAAGTTGAGATATTACATTTTAATTAAATAAATGCAGTAAAGTACTTAGAAGCAAGTAGCGCTAAAAATGTTACTTTACGCCGTGCTGGACCGGAGCTAAGTCAAAGTTCAGGCCAACTGTGATGAAGCACCAGCTGGTTACAGAACCACGTAGGCCTCGTGAACAAAGTACCTTTCTTGGCTGCAAGCATCGAAATGCATTGATCTTCTCCACACAGTGAGGGTGATTTGTCAGTTCTGCCAACGTGTGCCTGAGTCAAAAGGTGACAAGCAATGTGCTGGTTTCTACCACACAGTCGAGGGGAATGAGTCAATCTCATCAAGCTGCAGCGGCAATGATTCGCTGTCCGATGAGTCGAGCTCTGGAGCCAAAGCGGTGGTTCTAAAGCTATGCGCTGATTTTTTACTGTAACCGGGTTGATGTGTCGGTGTTGCTACATGCAGACAGGAGATGCATTGAAGTGAGTATTGAAAGTACGTGGAACACCTCCAGTGATTCCGGCACAGGAGCAGAAGTAGAGACTTTTATTTCCCTGAGTCTCAAGCAACAGGAGGAAAGCTGATAAGCCCCTGGAAATCACTTAAAAGAAGGCAGAGCTAGAGAGCAGCAGGCAGCAATGCAACAAACAGAAAAGCAGGCCTTCCAGATCAGTAGTCCAGTTGAGTTATTTGAGCAGGACAGCAGTTCTTCTCAGACAGAGTCTAGTTGTAGGTCCAGAAGTGTCTGATCTGTGTCTGTCAGGGACCCAGTACTTATACCCAGAAGTGCCTTTGAAGTGGAGGTAAAATCACAGTGAACACAATCCCTTTCAGCCCAGTCCTGTCTGCTAGGCTAACCCTGAGGGATAAATCTGTGCTCTGTGTGTGGACAACACACTACCTATTGAAGTGCAGGTGTCAACCTATCCCATTCCTCCCTGCCCATGGCGACCCATCAGAATGCAGATGAGTGCTCAGAATGCAGATTAGCCTCACCTTCCTGTGTTTGTGACTGTCTAGAGGGAATGCACAAAGTGTAGTTGTCACCCAACTCAAACGACTATTTGAGACAGGCTGCAAGGTACAAAAGAGCTAAGAACAGAGAAATGTCCAGTTTCTAAAAGTGGCATTTCTAAAACAGTAATGTTAAATCCAACTTCACCAGTAGAGAGGATTTATCAAGACCTTTCAAAACATATGAAACGTGGAAATGTACGTCTCTCTGATAAGGGATTCCTAGTGCTACTTATGTGGGAGTGGGAGGCACAATCAGTGCTGCAAGCCCACTAGTAAACACAAGGAGATGATGGACGGAGCGCTGAAACTTTTCAGACACTCACCCCAAGCTACAGATCTGGGTTGAATCCATCGTAGTTCATTAGCTCACTTTGCCACCCCAGTTCAGACCCAGCTAAATGCAAATCAGCCTTGATCCTGTTCCTTATGGGAACAGTCCAGCCTGAACTGGCAAGCCAGGTCTTCCCTGGCACAGAAACAAGCCTGCAGAGACCTGTTTCAGTGTAACACCCCTCATCGGCCAGGCTAACTTGAATCCAGTAACAATGTGAGCAAGGGAGCCATGTCTGGACATACACTGCCAACTTAGAGCGAACATAGCAAACACAAGGAGATAATGGACAGAGCGCTGAAGCTTTTCAGACACTCACCCCCAGTCACAGATTTGGGTTGAATCCATCATCGTTCTTTAGCTCTCTTCACCTCCCCAGTTCAGACCCAGCTAAATGCAAATCAGTCTTGACCATGTTCCTCATGGGAACGGTTTAGCCTGAACAGCCAAGCCGGGTTTGCCCCGGACCAGAAACAAGCATCCTGGGACCGATTTCGGGGTAACACCCCTTATCAGCCATGCTAGCTTGAATCCAGTGGCAAAGTGAGAAAGGGACCCATGTCTGGGCATACCCTGCCAACTTAGGGCAAACATAAGGAGATGATGTAAGGAGCACTGGTGAGGGGTGAAACCGATCCTAGGATGCTTGTTTCCAGCCAAGGGAGGACCTGGCTTGGCAGTTTGGGCTGGATTGTTCCCATGAGGAACATGGTCAGGACTGATTTGCATATGGTTGGGTCTAAACTGGGATTTCATGGTGATCAAAAGAACAATGGATTTAACCCAGATCTCTTGACTGTGGGTGAATATTTTTATTTGTTCTGCATTCCGTCCATCTTTTGTGCGTCTTTTGCTTTTTAGCCCACTAGTGGCATCTAATATAAGTGTATTAAATATGCCGAGTTCTTCAGCCGTTTCCTCCAAGTTGAGAGCCTCTTTTATTAATTTTATTATGTATCCCTTGAGATCTCCACTTTCTTTCCCTTCCGGAATCTTTAGAAGTCGAATGTTATTGCGTCTAGAAAAGTTTTCCAACACTTCTATTCGCTCTTTCATGTTTTCTCCCTCTTTTTGGAGGTTATATATTTTTGACTTGGCGCACTCCAAGTTATTGGTTAGTAGACGTACAGAGCTTTCTAAAGTCTCGGTCCTTACATAAAGGCCATCGACCTTATGTCCTAGTTCCTCGCAAGTTGCTCTTATTTTGTTTTGATTTACTTTAGAGACTAAAAATTCCTGTCTGATCTCTTCTCTCATTGTTGCGATGGAGGAGACTATAGCCTCGAGTGATTTACCAAAATCTAGAGCTGTGTTTTGTTCGGCCTCCCTTCCAACTGATGCCTCCAGGGACACCCCCTCTTGAGATATTGCGCTGTGAGTCTCCTTCTCTGTAGAGGTTTTAGAGGCCAAAGGTGTAAGTAGAGTAGCCGGAGCTTCGGCCCCTTGCCCCTCATGTGATGGCACAGTGATTATGGCCCCAGTTGATAATGAATCAGGTTTGCTCTGCATTTGCTTGTTGCTATCCATAGCTGTTGCTGCCATATCCTGCGTAATCTGCGTAATCTGCAAAACTTGGGGTAGAACTCTAAAATAGGAGCGCAGTGATGGTGTAATGTCACCAGGGGCTTTTGAGTTCTTACTTTTGAATTTATTCTTGTTTCTTTGTTGTTTTTTAATGTCTATCACTAATTCAGATTTTTTTTTAAGCTCCTGTGCTTTCCTGTGAACCTCCCCCAAGTGCACCCTGGGTCTTGTAGTCCGTTTCCTAAAGTTCTAGCCTTGCTCCTTGTTATTCTTACTTGAGACTCCCTGGTCAAATCCCCGCTGCAGTCTCTATTACAGTCACTATTTGCAGGCCCCCTTGCATCAGTTAACCCCACCTTACTTGAGCAAGCGTTGATGTCACCTTGAACCTCCAGCTCGGCCGACTCTCTCTCAGTTCCCACTGCTCTCTCGGCTATCTCAGCATCTGCTACCTTATGGTGTTTTTTCCTGCTCCCTCCACCACTCTCCGCCACCGTATGGAGTCTCCGTGCCGCGGCCACCCGGCCGCGTCTTATCTCCGCTGCCGCCCGCCACCAACACAAACGAGAGGCGGAGATCGGCAGATGAAGCACTGCCGGCGGGCACATCCACAAAAACTCAAACCCACAGCGGCAAAAGCCAGAAAAAAAAACGGGTCGACGCACAGCTTCAAGGCTTCTCACTGCGAGCCTTCACCGGCAGACATCTCCACCGCCGACAACCGAAAGCCTGCATACGCGGAGGACTCCGCCCCCTATCCACGAGCCTGACCCCAACATCGGTAATGGCGAGAAAAAGCCACTGACAGCTGCATATAAAATACCGGTCAGTACATGGGTTCAGGAACCGATTCTTCTCTTTTCTCCCGCTTCCCCGCTCACATCACGATCGTAGCGGTAGCAGTGTAGGTTTCTGGATCGGCTGCTCTCAGGAGCGTGCGCACCGCTCTAGCCTGCGGCTGCCATGTTCCCCCCCCCTAGACGCAATAACATTCGACTTCTAAAGATTCCGGAAGGGAAAGAAAGTGGAGATCTCAAGGGATACATAAAAAAAATAATAAAAGAGGCACTCAACTTGGAGGAAACGGCTGGTCTAAGAAAATTCCACATAAATAGCAAAAAACGAAGGGTGACAGGGACAAAAGCAAAACATGACAGGTACTAAATTTTTGTCCTGGAACGTAAATGGTCTGCGCGTGAGAGGAAGACGTGAGCGCATACTACAATACCTGAGAGACTCACGGGCGCAGGTCATAGCGTTGCAGGAAACACACCTTCTCAGAATAGAGGCAAATACTATATTAAAAAAACATAAGTGGATTGATAAATTTTGTTCCACAGACCATAATGCTAATATAAGAGGGGTAGTGTTCATTTTTAAAAAATCTGCAAAAGCAGAAATACTAGATTGCAGGGAAGACCAAACAGGGAGATGGCTAATAGTAAGAGTTTTGCTTGATGGTCAGACTAGAATTTTGGTGGGCTGCTATGGCCCAAACTCGGACGATCCATCACACCTAGACGCAATAAGGACCCAATTAATACCAGCACAGGAGCCAATAATCCGGATGGGAGATTTTAATATCGTTCTTGATCCCAAGCTAGATAAATCAATAAGGTCCAAAACTATTGGCTCTATTAAATCTAGAGAAACACTTAAAGCAATAATGACACACATGGGTCTGGCAGATCTTTGGAGAGAAAAAGTGGGTAAAAAGATGGGGGTGTCTTATAGGAACAGCCGGTTTAAACATAAATCTAGAATAGACTATGCCTTCTTCAGTTATTGTCTAAAAGATACTCTCGAATCAATAGAATATTTACCATCACATCTATCAGACCATTCGGCACTAGAGTTTACTCTTAAGTCTGACACCACTGCCAAACACCCTTCATGGTCTTTTGACAGGACACTCTTGCTCGAGGAGGAAGAAGTTAACTTCCTAGTAAAGGAATCTATAACCTTTTTTGAAGTAAATAGAAACTCAGCAACCCAAACAGTTGTTTGGGAGACATTTAAGGCGTTTCTAAGAGGGCAAATAACTAACAGAGCCTCCTATAGGCGGAAGGCATATTTTGACAAGATAAACAAAATAGAACAAGATATGAAAACTTTAGAGTCAAAAATGGTCTCGCCGTCAAGAACAGCTGAAGAGCAAGAAAGACTGGCTGAATTGAAAGCTGAGTTAGAAAATACTTTGCAGGAGAGAATAAATAAGAGGTGGGAAGCGAGTAAATCCTCTCAATTTGAGTTTTGAGAAAGTGCAGGAAAAATTCTGGCATGGAAAATCAAATCTGATAAAGCCCTAAACTACATCACGGAATTCAAGATAGAAGGTGAGCCAGAGACAAGAACCACCAGTCCTGAGATAGGGAGAGCATTTCTTGAGTTTTTTCAGGATATCTATAAAGAGGATCTCCCCAACGACCAAAACGCAAGAGATAGATGGTTGGATAATATTACACTACCTACTCTCTCAACAACCCAGAGCAAATCATTAGAGTCAGACATCACACAAGAGGAGGTGAAAAAAGCTATTAGTCAAACTAAGAAAGGGAAAGCAGCAGGCCCGGATGGTTTGCCGGGAGAAATTTATAGAGCTCTTGAGAACACCATTACAACTGTGCTAACTGAACTCTTTAATGGCATTTTAATGGAAGAACAGCCAATGCCGAAATCTTGTGGTGAGGCCACAATTGTTCTCATCCCAAAACCAGGGTAATCCCCATTGGAGTGCGGGTCATACAGACCAATATCGTTACTTAACAACGACTATAACATTTTTGCAACTATTATTGCCACAAGATAGGCTAGCGTTATTGGTACTGTAGTCCATCATGATCAGAAAGGGTTTATAAAGGGGCGACAACTAGCTGAGCTAACGCGGGAATTAATTGGGGCTATAGATATTGCTACTGCTTTCTCTCTGCCCTTGGCCACTCTGACTCTAGACGCAACTAAGGCGTTTGACAGAGTTAACTGGCTCTACTTAAATGACGTCTTAAAAAAATTTAATTGCGGTGAAGTGTTCTGTAGAACTATCAAGCAGTTATGTAGTGCACCATCAGCTACGCTGCTGGTTAACGGGTCCCTGACGGAAGCATTTAGCATTACTCGAGGAACAAGGCAGGGCTGCCCGCTTTCCCCTCTCTTATTTGATTTGTACATCGAGCCTTTTGCCCAGGTGTTAAGGGAAGAGGCTAATATTCCATCTTTTTGTCTAGGAGAGTGGGAAAGACGGGTAGCATTATACGCAGATGACATCCTAGTGTTTACATCTGATCCAGTTAGGGCATTCCCAGTGGTCATACAACGGGCTGAAGAATTCGGCCATGTCTCGGGCTACGACATAAACTCGAGTAAGAGCGAGATTATGGCATGCAATCTACCCAATTTAGATGTTGGGATAAACATCTCATCCTCAATGCGGTATCTGGGAATCAAAATAACCCAAGATGTGGGCAGCCTTGCACAAACTAATTTGGAAAGAATACACAGTGAAAGCAAAAGACTTATGAAATCTTGGACACATTTGCCTCTTTCTATAACAGGAAGGGTAAACCTAGTCAAAATGTGCATTCACCCAAAATTCACCTTTGTTTTTAACACTATCCCAATCGCTATGGACACAAAAATGATGGAAAAATGTCAAAGAGAAATTAACTCTTTCATATGGAGTTACAAGACCACAAGAATAGCATGGAAGAAGCTCAGAAGAAGGAGAGAAAAAGGGGGCCTTGCATTGCCGGACCTAATGTACTATTCATGGGCCTTTCAGATGTCTTATTCTAGAATGCTTCTCAAAATGCCATCTAATCTACCTAATACATCTATGTACGGGGCCATGCTAAGGGGGACAAATCTAGCAGCAGATGGCTTTATGTTTAAATTTGGAAGTCAGACATTTTTCAAAAACATAAAATTGAAAATACTACACTCATGGGCCAAAAATTGGTTTAACATCAGGAAAAAACTGGGCTTATCTTATTACTCAAATTATTCCCCAATTTGGGACTCTCCCAGTTTACCCCCATGCCTGAAAGATAACCTGTCCACTATAATAGAACAAGCAGGCATTATTAAATGGGGTCAATTATTCAAAGAAAAAAAAATGATAACCTGCTATATGATCAAGTAGGCCCTGGGCTTTCCAGATTTAAATATATTCAACTGGATAGCTGGGCAAGATCTGAAACCCGCATAGATAGTAATATTGGGAAGATAAGTGAAACGGAACAACAAATGGTAGAACAACCAACTGGAGGAAGAGAATTAGCCATATGGTATTGGCTTCTGTTGGAGGAAAGCGAAGGGGAATTCAAACTCCCGGATGAGTTATGGGGGGCAGAGACTGGGATTCCATGCGAGGAGAGGTGGATAAATTCCTTTGAATTATTGCGTAAAATTGTAAAGCCTTCTTGGCTAGTACGAAATCATATTTTCTCGGTACACCGGGCATATTTAACACCACGAAAACTCTCTAAATATCAACCGGATAAGAAATGTAATAAATGTAATTTAGCTGATGCATGTGATATACATATGTTCCTAGAATGCCCAAACATAGCAAAATTCTGGGAAGACGTGAAAAACACTCTAAATTCTATACTAAATACATCCCTGTCAATAACCCTATCACTTGTCATCTTTGGGACGGAAGACAACATCATAGGCAAGGAGAAGTCATTTCTTTTTTACGCAATTTTATTAGCGAGAAGACAGATCTGCATACAATGGGTAGAGAAGACACCTTCTTTACACTGTTCATGGCTCACATCCTTATACGAGACATCCAAAAGAGATCTAAAAAGATCTGTAAGTAAGAGAAAGTTGGCTTTCTGGGACCTCCTGACCAACTGGAGATGATCCGGGGTTTTTTTTTTTTCCCCCCCGGGTCCGATGATTATGCCATCTATACTCCTTAGGACCAAGGGCCAGGACAGTTCCAAGTAAGGTCCGGCAGGTTGAAACATACCTAGATGGAGTCAAAAGAACGTACCCCTAACTGTTATTGTCGGAATATCTCTCCCACCAACATAATACATCACGTCAGCAATGTCGTGCAAGGTGGTTGGCATTATCCGTCTAAAGGGGAAGGCAGATGAGGACAAAAATAAAAAAAAGTGTATTAACTATGCCAATTGGGTATGAGCCAAAGTTACCATGATTTAGGGAGAGAGTACATGCACTTTACCACTCGTTAGCAGAGGTAAAGTGCTCAGGGTCCTAAAGCCAGCAAAAACACAGGGCCCGATTCACAGAATGAACTTAAGACTCAATCCTAAATTTACTACTATTTTGGTATTCACAGAATGCACTTACTACTTTTGGCATTCACAGAATGCACTTACTACTTTTGGCATTCACAGAATGAACTTACTACTTTTGGTATTCACAGAAGTTAGGATTTTGTCTTAAGTTTGTCTTAAGACAGACTTAAGACAGACTTAAGACAAACTTAAGACAGACTTAAGACAGACTTAAGACAAAATCCTAACTTCTGTGAATATCAAAAGTAGTAAGTTCATTCTGTGAATACCAAAAGTAGTAAGTGCATTCTGTGAATGCCAAAAGTAGTAAGTGCATTCTGTGAATACCAAAATAGTAGTGAGTTTAGGATTGAGTCTTAAGTTCGTTCTGTGAATCGGGCCCTTAGTCTGGAAAAGTGGAGGAAGAAATCAAAACATTTGGAATGACCCTTCAAAGAGGGCCATTTTTTATCACATTTTTGTAATTTAATACTGTTAAAGGCTTGTATGCTAATCAGCCTCAAATCATCTAATTATGAACATAATCATACTTTCTTTAAGAAAAACTTTAAAAAAAAGAAAAAGAAACACATAAGAACTACCTAGTCCATAGCAATGTATTTCAGCTTCTGAGACAACAAACAGATTGCAAATACCTGTTATCTGTATACGTACATGAATTGCCTTGCCCCATTACTACACCTCCTGTCCTGATGAAGACCCCGTTTAAGGTCTCAAGTAAACCTCTCATGTAGGGGTCGAAACGTCGACGGCTCTACCTATTTCATCATCCGGCACTATCCATAACTCAAACATTGATGATTTTGACCGTAGAATGATTTGTGTATTGTTTGCAATTCGGGCTTGAATAGTTTACAGCCCCTTCTCAAATAACAATGAAAGTTTTATATTGAAAACAAAACTTTGTTTTTTCCTTTTGAATCACCTTACTTTCTTTTATTCCACACCCTACACTTTCTTCCCTTCTTATGCTTGGGGCTATAACCTTTTTTAAAACAATTTGTATTGATTGAATAGCACATTGTGATTTAATGACAGTGTTGGCTTTATTAAATGTGATAAATTCTATATTTGAAATATTTTGATTAATTAACCGCGTACTTCATTGATACGCTGTCTCTCTGAGACCCCCATATATGTATCATCTGTATACGTACATTCACATCTCATATACATTCCAATACATATATAACCCTTACACTATAAGACATGAATATTGTCCAAATCAGTGGATAGGACATTTTCAGGAAGCTATGATTCCTTCCACAATTAAAGCTAAGCTGGAATGATGAGCTCTAGTCTTCTCTCAAACTGTGAGCTTCCTTATACTCCATGGGGCTTATCATAAGGCATTTTCTAGAAAGAGGTGTGACTTCATCTGTAAATTGAGGTGGAAGTTAGAGGCAAGTCTTACACTCGTATAGAAAACTTTGTGTGAATTGGGTTTGTATAGACTTTACTGAATGTACCTTCCCTTCCCCCCAATGCATTGACAAATGTCGTTACTGCAAAGTGGGACATGCCCCTTGCCAAGCTTTGCTCGAATTTCTGAGAATTGCAGGCATTGTAGAAAATTCATAAACTATCCCCATAAAGCAGCACAGTGGTTCTTGGTGTTCTAGTAAAATGTCCCTGTTGTGTCATTATAGTGAAAGTAATGTTAAGCCATGGTTAGCCTGGCTACGGTTTGTTCTCCCACATGATGATTAGACACATGCCACAGGTTTGTGAAATGATCCCATAGAATAATCTCAGACTTCAGGGTTCTTTGCAGCCACAACAGAGGAATGAATCATTAACTAAATGCTGCAACACAGTACAGTACATGTCCTGCTTAGGAAGAGACCACTACACCCTTTAAAATTTGTAGAGTGCAGAGCAATATTACTATTGATATATAGGAGGACAGCATGTGCAGATTCTCGGCTATTGTTGTGTTTCTAATTAAGATTTACTATTTCATAAGTGGTTAGAAGATAGTTGAACATAAAGCTAGAGGGATGAAAGTAATGGCAGTAGCAGAGTTAGGAATTGAAAACGATAATCCAAGGACATGTTTTATTGACTTCAGAAGGACATATGTTGTGCCAAAAAGGAAGGAAGCTTTATTTAGCACATTCTGCTTATGGAGTATATTAACAGATCCATTCCTCCCTGTGTTATTTCGGGGGTTTACTGTTTTGCAGGGCACATGCACATGACAGACTATTTAATGATTTATTGCCTTGATAAAACATAATAACTATGTACAGAGGGGGTTAAAGAGAAAGAAATAGGGAAATGGTTGCCTAATAGTAAAACAAGAATGTTCCAGGAAAATGTTTTGTTTTTGACCTAAAATGTAATCCTTTGGAACTATAAAAACTGTTTAGACCTCAGTGTCATGGTCTACAATAGCAGGCAAATCATTTTTCGTTCATGGTGAAGTAACTGGAATTTTGCAGTATGGCAATATCTAATGCAACATGTTTCACATCCCTTTGACAAATGTCTACATTTTCTGTGCTCCATCGACGAAAATTGCTGCTGTACAATAATTGTACGGCAGGGTCACCGTTTATGAATTTCCAACCATTGTCTAACTCTTATTACTTTGTTCTTGGGGAGCACTTGATGCCTCTTGGAATTGAAAAAATGTAATCGCTTTGACAGTTGGAGAGAATTGCTAATATATGGTGGGCGTATACGCCTATTTATGTTTTTTTCATACGTTTGTAATGGTAAGACTCATAAGGTGTATGAATTCGCTAAATGTATTTGCACCATGTAGTGTGAGATTGCCCCGTAACTCATGTCTATTATATTTGTTATGGCTTTTCAGTGTCTGAAAGTGACTACAGTGTACTCAATGAACATACATTGTGAATTATCTCATGTTAACACTGAGCCTATTTCTTTTGAAGATGTCCCAATAACGTATCTGGCAGAAGGAAGTCGACAAGCACTGAAAGTTTATTTCTACATTGATAGCTATCATTTTGAGCAGCTTCCTCAAAGACTGAAAAATGGTGGTGGTTTCAAAATCTACCCTGTTCTATTTGCACAAGGTAACAAAAATTCCTTGTTCTATTCAAATATTCTAAACTAAAAAGAGTTGCTTCAGAATGATTCCCAATTGAATATGAGTAAATTGTATGTTTAGAATGCTTGTGAAAGAGGTTTATGAGCTTTCCCAAAATAAACATATTGATTGATTAGTTAAATGAGTCTCTGATAAACTATCTATAATCAATAGCATATGTCAGGAGTGATACATTAGTTCAAAACGATTCTCATTAAGATGTCAATCAACATGTTAGGCAGGAAAACACAATTCTTGCAGGCATTGAAAGATTTACTAATGTGGATGTAGTGGGCAGGGAAACCTCATGTGATATATTCCCATAATAAATAATAATGGTGCTGCATTTAATGTGCTCCTAATATTCATTGGGACTTCTGAAAGACAATCAATCTTTGGAAGATATTGACTGAAAGAGGAAACTTCGCATCGAGCTTGCATGGTATGTCACTTATTTTAGAAAATCTCCTGAAATGTAGATGGCAGAAAAGTGAAAGATAAAGGGGCCTGACTTAGGATTCAGTGATAATGGAAAATATTTACATTTAAGGGGCAAATTATACATTTTAAGGCAAAGCCACTGGCTAACTTTTCTGCACAATAAGGATAGCAAGGAAAGTCATAAGGATTGTGAAGACATGTAGCCATTTGGTTCTCCTCTGGATTTAAGCTTTTCCTCAAGAAATTGGAGGATTGCTCATTACAGCAGAACTCTACCACAAACCCTAAATTTAGCACCATTGTGCAAGATGTAAATTTCTTGATAAGCAATTGTATGATAGTGTAAAATTCATTTTAGTAAGTCTCACTGGCCTATCTGCGTTTAAAAGCATGAGGCCTTATCGACCGAGTCATGAGGTTTTAATTCTCACCAGTTAAAAAATAATAATCAAAGTTGATTTGAGGTAACAGACTGCCCAAGGCACTCAAAACTATTGGGCTTATTTGATATCAGTAAACAAATGAAATTGATTAGTGCATAGTACTGGTCGCAGAAGATGTATGTAAGTATGTATGTATTTGGGAGCACTGCTCATTACTTGGGAAAATGGGAGATGATCTACAAGATTGTGTGCATCAAGTAGGGAACTTCTCAAATACAATTCATATGTTAGTTTTCACATTTTTGGGCAAGAAAAGATGATGTAATTTTCGCAGAATCACACAATATAGAGCGCAGAGGCCAGGATTGGATCTGGCTTCCCAGGTTCCACCATCCCCAGCTCCAACAGTTAGTCCTCATCTTCTTGCCAGGAGTTATGCCTGAATGCCTTGTTTTGAAAACAATTCCATCATTTGTTTGAATTTCCATCTTTTTGTAGAAGTTTCATTACAGGTATCAGGCCAAATCCAGAAATGGACCTCACTAGCAAAATGGATCACTTTTTTCTTGATAACTTAAGAAAACACGACTTATTTTATTGTAAAGTCCGTTGAGTTGTCAGAAATGGTTTGAGGCCAAGGGTGGAGTTAAGGAGATTAAATGGACCTCGGTGTGCTCTTGAAATTGTAAGATCTTCTAGAGTTTCAGGACTGGCATGCTTTTTAATCAAATCAATTAAATATGTTCTGACCTTTCACGCAATGATACTACAGCCTCCCAACGTTTATGCATTTGCATTGGTTTTGTGCACTTTCGCCTTTAATCTGTAACACATGAGCACTTTTGGCTGTAGTTTTAGGTACCAGCTGAGCCACAATGATGCATCCTAGAATTCAAAGCTCAGCATGTATTTAAAGCAACGTGCATGCTGTGCTTTTCAAATGCCTGCAGAAGACGCCTGCTGCATGCAACCCTGTCTGTCTTATGTAAGGTGACAACAGCGCCCAAGGGACACTGCCTCGTGACACCTCTTATGGGCAAACGTGTAATTATGAATGATGAACACGCTGGAGGCTCGCAGCTTTAACGTGTATGTTCCTAGAAAAAGAGTGAATTATTTACTACCAGCTATATTAAAACAGCAGGATTGTTGTTCAGGGAGTAACTTGGCCTGGGAATTAAGACGCTACTAGATCTCAATCGATGATTCACTTCCTAGACCCTGCTTTGAAAACATCCCCTGAGAAAATGAAAAGGACACTGTTAATTATTAAATTACTAAGTACAAAGTCCACATTTGCATACGGCTTTGTTTTGTAATTAATAAATTGATTGGAATATTAAGAAAAACAGAAAACATTCAAAAAATGATTTCACAGGCTTTGGTGGGCCAAACTTTGACATGAAATAAGAATTGGGTCAGTTACACACATCTCCATCATGTTTACTTTCAACCTTCACAACATTTTAGAAAGATAGTTCAGTTGATAAAGCACTCACTGCAGGGCTCTCCATGTAACCTGTAGGTAACAGATTTAAATTCTGACAGCAGGAATTCAATATTATTATTTTTAAGGTACAGCCACACAAAATACAAACATTCAACCAATTATTTCTTTGTTGGATTACTGATAATTCTTTCGTGTTGAGAAAATGCATTGAATATACAAACGTTGTGAACAAATACAATGAGCAATCCAAAGGAAATACTTGTAATATTGGCTTCTTAATTTGTATTATGCTGAGAACAGTGACAAACCAATTCTAAGGCATGCTATATTGATGAAACTAGGCCACCCACTCTATTGCTAAGTTTTAAACTAGCTCTAGCCATCCTACAGTTACAACTTACACTACATTACCGTTGCACTCAACCGTACAGCAGCCTGTCCAAATAGGAACCCTCACTGTAGTCAGGGTAAGGGAGTCACACAGCTAAGATAACCCATGCTCACCACCTTGGTAGCTTGGCACAAGCTGCCAGGCTTATCTCGGTGGGAATGCATAAAGCATCTGTACATACACACGTAGCAACACAGTGAGAAGACTATAAAATTAATCAACACCAGTTTAGAAAAATAGCCAATATTAATCTGAATAAAGCAGGACCAAAACAACAAAAATCCAATGTACACAAGTAAATATATCACTTTTCAAAGTAAGTCATAAGTTCAGTCCATAGAAATCAATGGCTGTGTTACTCTTAGCACAAAGTACCTGGGATGTGTCAAAATTCAAAGACGAAACAGGTGCAGGAGAGCTCAGGCACCAGGCAAGCAAAGTGATGTCTCAGTCCCTTAGTCTCCATGGAGGTGATGAGTTTGTTCCTTACTGCCAGGGGAGGTGATGCGTTGGTGCCTTACTGCTGTGCAGGGGAGGTGATGCGTCAGTTCCTTACTGTCATGGAAGGTGATGTATTGGTTCCTTACTGGAAGAGGAGAGGATGTGTTGATCTCCTGGCACATGGCCTGGGTTCCTTACTGCTAAGCAACGTTGAAGAGGAAATTGGCGCCCAGGGACGATGGTTTGAAAATCCAGATGCACTGTGCCGATTCCATAGCGATGAAGCAGTTGCTTCGTCAGAGTTAGAGTGGTGCATCACAGACTTCGGTGATGTGGTGCTCAAAACTTATGCTGTGACTGTTCTTCTGACGCGCTGCGATGAAAAGCTGGAGTCTGCGGTGAAAGCTGTGGTTGATGCGCCGATCGGGAACCACACACTAGTGCTGGCAGCACCACTGCGTCAAAGCTTGTAGCAATGCTTTGATTAAATAAAACAAACGCTGGGAGTTGATGCATGGATTTTCTCTTTCAGTTCACCAGATTCAACTTTTAAGGGTCCAGAGACTGGATTTGGCACCACTTGGCAAGTCAGGATTCTCAGTAGAAGAGTCTAGGCACTGATAGGTGAAGTCCTTATGGCCCTGAAACTTCTTAACAAGAGGCAAGCACACACGAGCACTTGGAGAACCTTGGAAGCAGGATACAGAAAGCAGATTCTGGTCCTTCCACTCGCAAGACAAAAGCTGCAAGCAGTAGGCCAGAACAACAGAGCAAGAGGCAGAGTGTCAGCATCTCTCCAACATCATGCAGCCCTTCTTCCTGGCAGAATGTTCTTTAGTCCAGAAGAGTTCTGATTGGGGAGTGTCAGAGGTCCAACACTTAAACCCCGCTCTGCCTTTCCCTTGCCCTGACCTGGCTCCAGACACACTACGGAGGGGGGTTAAGATTGCTTTTTGTGAGGACAGGCACAGCCCTATTCAGGTGTCAGCTCCTGTCAACTCCTCCCACCACTCTTGTAAATGAAGGCCCATCAGCCTGGCAATGACCAATCAGGAAATGCAAGGCACATCTCAGCTCCCTTTGGGTGACTGGCTACGGTGAATGCAAAAGAGCCCAGCTGTTATCCTAACCCAGAAGTGGATTCTACATACAGGCAGAGGCACAGATTTGTTAAGGAAAAGTGGCATTTCAAACATGCAATTTAAAAACCAACTTCACCAAAAAATGTATTCAGAGACCTGAAACTCCAAATCTCTATCTGCTCCCAAAGGGAAATTACACTTACAAGATATTTCAAGGCAATCCACATGTTACAGTAGGGGAGAAATAGGCCTTGCAATAGTGAAAAACGAAACAAAATTAGCAGTATTTCACTATTAGGACATTTAAAAGTTTCCGAAACTCCGGACGAGAAAGCGCTGCTGCCGTCATTGTATCTGACCAAGGATACTGGCCGCTACAGAGGTCAGCAGAATTGTGGGGTGGTGAATGATGTTGTTCAACTCACAACTGCATTACAATTGATATTGAGGATTTGGGCCACTACTAAGGTTACCATGACTGTGGGGTATTGAACGAAGCTGCAGAATTTACAAGTGCATTATAATTATTTTTTGAGATTTCAGGATATCTTCTATGTATACCTTTTAAGACATCCTTGTTTCGATTATTCAGGCAGAGCGTGCCTTGATCTAAATAGCTAAGCCCTGATGAAGTTTCAGCCTTGGGACGAAACGCGTTGGCTGATGTCCAATTCTTACCTTCTATTACAATGAAGATATTTTCGGATACATTTGGAGTTGATTGACTTTGTTTTGGTGCACCTTCCCTTTTGTACAAAGACATTTAAAATACAACAGTACATGTCCTACCTTTTAAATACACTGCACCCATGAGGCTGCCTTGAACATACCTTAGGGACGACTTACATGTACTAAAAGTGGAGCGTTGGGCCTGACAAGTGGGTGCACTTGCTAGATCAATATGGCAGTTTAAATCTGCACACACAGACACTGCAGTGGCAAGCATGAGAGAGGTTTGCAGACTTGCACTTTAGCACTGGTCAGCAGTGGTAAAGTGCCCAGAAAAAAACAGCAAAAACGAAATGCAGCACAGTCAAAAACTGGAGATCAGAAGCAAAAAAACAGGGGAAATTATGCAAAGGTGCCAGGTCTAACAATATTTTACTATTACTTTCTCTTGATTTCCACTGAAAAGAAATAACAGTTCTCAAAATTCTTAAAAATATAAAAGAATAGCAAACTTAGTTTCTGCTTAGAAACGTACACAGGACTTCCAATCCTAATGGCCATTCACTCTCAAATGTGTTTCTCCATGTAACTATCAGACCAACATGCATAGTATGATATAGTTCAAATGGGTTGATGGGAGTAATGGGATTTGGCTGATCCTGTCAGAGCGACTTGTAATGTCCTCCATGCATGGATCCGAGAGCCTGTATTACTTCTGTCTTTGATGCTTTGATGCAATCTTATGTGAGAATGGGTGTAACGTATTTCAAATTTACTTGATGTGAATGCTTATGAGGTGTAAATTTAGCCACCTATATGTTTTTTGTACTGATGTTGTGCACAAGAGTGTTCCAAAATGTCTGCGTAACTTGTTTGTTGGTGTTCATCCTCTTATAACTTTGGCTGGACAGCACTGAGAGAAATTTAGTTTTAGGTGGTAAGTGATTCTATGGGTTTGTTAATAGTCAACTATATAGCTTACTTAAATTGTGCTTGCTCTGTGTGACATGGTCCTTCCAATGGGTTCCGTTTGGTGTTGATCTGTCCGGTGGAAACAACGGATAAGTGGGAACATAGCAAACCTTACATTACAAATACATATAGACCGGATATCAATCAATATGGTAAGAAACAGTACACAACGCCACCAGATCCTTCGCATGAACAAAAAGGCAGATAAGGCAAGGTTAACTTTTTCATGAACAAGCTGCAGTCGAGATTTATAGAAATGGAAATATTCCAAATGAACATTCAAGGTATAACAGTATATGAGATGCAGGCAACACGAGAGCAAAACATGTACATGTGTTTACCCAACAGATATACACCGTTGCTCAACTGTAAGGCTTGCAAGAAATGTTCTATGAGGTTGCAACTTTGTGAATGAAAGGTGCATCCATATGGGGCTTCTTTGAGACTGCAATGCTTCTAAGATGAAAGCCCTTGTCCAGCAGCACATCACACTTCTGTCAGCCTATTCTGATTTTGACAATGCCGGTCATCTCTCCTATGTGCACTTGACCGAAGGAGGAGGTTACCACAAGCAGCCAGAACTGGATTAGCCAATCCAATGATATTACTGCAATAGAAGTATGACAGGCATGAAAATGCACATTCTCCTGTGTGGGTATGCTAGTTTGTGTATCTGGCCAATATAGCATATCTGCTTTTACAATGCTATCTCTAACATTTTCTATGCTTTATAAGAAATTTTAAGCGAATTTTAAGCCACTTAGAAAAGCAATGTTTCACATTCTCACATCACTTTTGACAACTTTAATTTGATGCCTCTGCTCAATGTTGTTTATTAAATGATAGGAGTGCAGTCTGGCTGTTCATGGACTTTCACTCTCAAGAGAGACTGTCTACTTAAAGCCATTCATTTCCTAGGCGTTTTATTTAACACATCTGGAGAACAATCAGTTTTTAAATATGTTCATAGAAATAGCCAATTTAAGCTGCTTTTGATCAATTTTAGAAACAGGCACGGTAATGAGGACGAACAATAAGGAGCGGTATACCAGTGCTTAATGTGAGTAGGTGGTTCAACACTGGCTCTAATGACAGTCCACCACATGAAAGAGAAGTCTATAATACTTCAATGTACATTAAAATGAATAATACCTACCACCCATTCCATTTTTGTAGCTTTGGGTGGCTGAAATAGGCTGAATTGTCCTAGATGGAGGAGTGTGACGATTAGTAGTTAAGTTGGTACTGTCATTGGGAGCTCTTGTAGAGGCAATGGGTGGCTCAGGCTGCAGTGGCCTCCTGATAAGAGTCCTGGATTTCAGAAATGTATTTTCCACAAATGATAGTTGCATTAACTGTATATTTTCTCATTACTCTGCCCCATAAAGGGCTCTCTCTCCAATGCGTGCATGTTATAATTTTTTTTTTTTTTGGAAAACCTTTATTTGACATTTCAACCAAGTACAAACACGGGCCTACAACCCCCAGGGCCGGCCACTAAGCAGTTGCAACACAATAAAACAATCAAAACCCAGACTCAGGATCCCGGGGAGCAGATTTGCCACGTCCACAATATGTACTGGTTGTAAAACATATCAAGTTGGTAACAGGATAAAAAGGTTCCATTTTATAATATAAGATAGAAGGATCAGGTGCCATACAATATCTCAAGTTGCGAAAAAGGGGGGGGTCGAAATAGCAATATGTCCACAGTTAAATCATCTTCGTGTAAGTCAGCGGCGTTAAAACATACAATTCAGGATAAGCGAGCGTACAAATATAGTTCGCGCCAGCTGAATGCCCGCCCAGTAGCACTGAAACATCGCGAGAAGTGAGGCACATATGAAACAGCAGAGATGGCCATAAAAATGAACCCATTACACTGACCCGGAAAAGAAGAAAGAAAAGGGCAAAGAAAGATAAGAAGAAAAAGGCCATAGAAATAAAAAGAAAAACAAAACACCCATCCCCCGACCCCCCACCCTGCACCCCTGCAGATGGCTACGGCCTACCCCCTAGCAGCGTGCCTGTCACCCAAGAACTGAAACCCGAAATATAGAAAGACCCAGAGAAAGACAGAAAGAAATTAAACCCCACCCAAAGAGGGGACATGGAGGAGGGCTATCTTCTACGTGCTCCCGGTCTCTCCCCCCCGCCCTAACAAAGGGGTCCCCCCAAAACTGTCACAACCGAATAGTTCAAACTGAGAAAACATCCCGGGGGGAACCACCAACCCTGCCCCGGACTCCGTTAAGCTAAGTTATAGATTTGTTAAGCTGGTGAAACAGACCTGGAGAACCAAGAATTTAAAAATCTAAAGATCCCTGAGATGCCATGCTGCAGTTTGAGGGAGCTCCTTCCAATATGGCTTGACAAGATCAAGTTTTATTTTTTTGGCACCCAACTAATCTAACCCCCGTATTCTTTCCAGGCTCGAATTAATCAGTGTTATACCACCCCTGAAAGATGTATGTGTTTAAGAGCCATACATTTAGTCCTTGAGGGGTTAATCTCTAATTCACAGGTGTTACAAAATATCTCATACTTATTTAACCGTTGTTCAGCTCTTCAAGGTGTTTTGGAAATGAGGAGAGCATTATCAGCGAAGAGTAGACTTGGAATCCTACAGCCTGCCTCTATAGGTGAATTTTTAATACAACTATTAAGGTAACTCATGTCAACTTTAATATACATCGAGTATAACGTTGGTGCCCTAGCGCACCCCTGCCATACTCCCCTCTCTATTGGGATGCGCTCAGTCAATTCTCCCTGACCACCACACCTCACTGGAGCATAACGTCCAATATGCAATTATGAATAATGACCAATAGGATGTTGTTTGTAACCGCCACGTGGCCTACGACAGACCAAAGTTTTGGTCGACGTATCAGGTAAAAGGACGATTTGAGATCAACAAATATGTCATACAAGTGTTCTTTATTTAATACAATTGTCTTCCAGTAAATTATTTTAAATCTGAAGATCTGATTAATAGTGCCCACATTCTGCCTAGAAGCCATCGGTGTCAGAATGTTATAGGTGTCCTACCACTTTTGCAATTTATTTATCACTTGTTGCCTAAAAGATTTCTGCAGACTATCGATTAGATTTACCAGCCGATAGTTACGTAGGTAGTCTCTAGCCCCCTTTTATAGATACAGGCTATTTTCACTCAAGATGGTCTTCGTTAAGAGGATTATATATGGGGCCTAAATATCCAATTCAGATATAAATAGGGCCCGGTGCCTCACCTTGTTTTGTGTCTAGGACAACTCTGACTGTGTCATTCAAATCAAGTTTAAATGGCTCATACAATGTGCCAGGGCTGTTATATTTCCTTCACATGCTTTCAGTGTGCCTGACATGCAATTCAATGAGGGAGTCAGTTGCCTGTGTGAATTAGGTAGCATGAGTGTAGTGAGAGAAATGTGCTATTTGGCATTTAGCATGCATGCAAATGAGAGGTTAACTAACAGCCGTATATTAAATAGGTATATTGAGGTATAGAGTGAATGAGCAAAGTGTACGCCTATTTGATTTATCTTTGACAAGCTAGCTGGTCGTTCCATGTCTGATAATGACTGGTGCTGTTGAAGGCTCCTGGAAAGCTGAGCATGCTCTAATTCGTGTTATTCCACCAACAGACTAAATAGAAAACTAATTAAACTGGAAATGATAAAAAGTTAGTGTTTCTTTTGTCTAATTTCTGTTGAGTAAATTATTAATAGGTGCAAAAATTCTCCTAAAAAGTCGGAATTTAAGCACATAGGCTTACATTTTGGCCTCTTTTTTGAATTCTCAAAGAAATCCAAGGGCCTCCTGGGTACCTTGCAACTGTGATATTTGGGCGAAAACCCACGTGCATACATATTTTTCTGTCGTTTTTTATATGTGGAACTGTCATGATGAAGTACATTGGCACTTTTAAACTATTATTTTGTTTCTCCACATCAAAAATATGTTTCTCTATGGAGAAACCTCGTCCACTGCTCTCTCACCAGTTGTACTTCAACCACATTCGCACCCTCAAAATGAATTAACATCTGCAATTGTTTTCTGATATTGAAATTACTTGCAAAAGGTTTGTGAATGTATAATATTTAGTTGTATTACTAGGCTTGTTGATGTTTTGCTCCTCTGTACCCTCTCTTTGATGCAGGTGGCACTGATGTTAGAATTGGCGTGGTGATTAGTGGGGGTAAGGTTGCTAATTTACTATGGCTGTTTAGGATGGGATCCTTATCCCCTTTTTCTTGTCCTGTAATAATCTGATAGATTGAAATAGGACCTTTGGGAGAGATGTGACAAAGCATCACTCCACCCTGAAGAAGGACTCCTGGTCTGTCTGTATCAGAGACAACAGCAGCAGGGCACTTAGTAGACTAGGGGAAAAGATACCAGCCATGCCAAGGGACCTAAGAATGAAACATGGAAAACAGTCAGGGACTGAATCTTTGGAGTATACCTGGTGTCTCCTCACTGAATCTCAGTTCTCTGCATGAGCTGATGACTACATGAGAAGGGCAAAGGTGTAGCTAAAACTCTATTTCTCACAGGGAAACCTCTGACAATGGGATAAGTGATCAGGCGATTCATTTCCTGTCAAGGAATAGGACACATTGATTCATAGATGAATGGAAAATAAATGCCAACCTGGTAGAGAGTTAGTCCATCCGTTGTGGGAAGGGAAGTCATGCTTTATCGTGCTAGAAGGTTACATGACAACAGAAGAGCAGCTACAATATCAATAATGCAGGTCAAACTAAATACCTAAGACAAGCAGATTTTAGAAGAAGTCTGTTAACTCTGAAATAGTTCATCGTCAAAGTCTCTTGGGCTGCAGAGGAAGTTTCAAAGATGCAAACCTCTCACTATGATGTACTTTAATGCAGGCTCTCGCTCTGCTCTCCTGCTCCTATTTCGATCTGTCTACTTCCGGGTTTGCAGGCGTCCTTTCCTGTTTGTAAATGGGAGGAAGACTTGGGAAGGAGAATGACAGTGCTGCAAGGATAGTGAGGACATTAACCTATTCTCAATGATATCAGGGGCCAGATTCTCCACCTATCCAGCAGGGCTGACTTCAGCGCTCAAACATGCATGTCTGCCATAGTTTTAGCTGAGTGCATGCAGAAATGAGATTCAGGTGGCTTGCTATGTATTGCCGTGATGAGGGCCAGTAAAAACCCTGAGTGGCAAATTTCTTGTGTGGTAACAGTAAGTAGCGTTGGTGAATCAGGGGTAGGTGGCCAATAGTCCAGCAGCCTTTCTCCATGATCTGTAGCATCCATGATATTGCAGAGGTGCAGGGTTGCTTTACTGCCCATGGTCATAAACCTAAGGTGTGAAAATACTTTCCTGTACTCTACTCTAGTCCAGCACAGATAAGGTCTCAAATGCCAACTGGAGAAGACCAGTGTGTTTTTGTCGGTGTGAGTATGAGTTTACTCGAATTTCCAGGCCACAGCGCAGCAGGGTTCTGGTTCAAAGTCTTGCCTCCCTTTGGGTTCACCTACGTTTATACATCTGGTTTGCTTGTGGTACTTTTTCCAGCTGGGTGTACAAGGGAAAATCCTGGGGCCTGTTCAATTACATCGGAGTTGATGTGCTCCATCTCTGGTTGGTGGCACTCAAAAACCTGGGCCCTAGAGTAGAGGGGTGCTCCTTTCAAGTGTTGCTGTCTTGAAAGATTGTCAAGTCTGTCTACTAGGCCTGATGAAGGATTGTCAACCAGTTTACCCACCTGACCTGGTTGAACAGAAGCAATCCCCTTGCTTCAATCAAAGATGAGCCATTTGACCATCTGGACTATTGGTGGGAAAGTGCACACCCATAACCTAAGTCCCATTGAGCACTATGGATAAGAAAGAGTTTTGTTGTATTCTCCGATGAAACCTATCTCCAGGTACCGATTTGTGCACAGTCAATCACTATACTCAAACGTCGTATTTGAAACAGACAGTATCGTTAAAATATACCTGAAGAAAAATAAAACAGATAGTTTATGATTTGATCAGCACTGACATCCTTGAAACATACTGACTCCAATGTGAATAAAAAACGGAAAAGACTAAGATCAGGACAACTTAAGGCCTTTAGTACAGGCTGATATCATCCAGTAAAATGTCCAAACAAACTGTGCATGCCAGCAAGATCGACTGAGGCCCCCAACCTGAAATATGAGTGGTTCGATTAGCAACTGGTTTATCTACAAAACCCGATTAACCTGCAAGGCCTATGACAAATATGGTGAAGATGCATACTTTTTCACCTCAAAACTTGAAGATTGATGATTATTTCATAAACAACACAGATGTCTCATCAATTCCCTCGACTTAGCAACCCACTGACTCAATGCTAACCTATTTTCCTTCAAATCCTTGAGCTAGAACAAGGTGCAAGAGAGAAATTATATCATAGAAGCCTCAGGCCTAAATGTTGACCTACGCCCTTCTTCATATATCAAAGGTGTTTTAAAACACTACAACATGACTCCATCTAGATCATCCTTCCTACACAGTACAGTTACCAGTCTACCTCGAAATGTTAAATTGTCACCTTCCCTC
This sequence comes from Lissotriton vulgaris, assembly GCF_964263255.1. Lineage (NCBI taxonomy): Eukaryota > Metazoa > Chordata > Amphibia > Caudata > Salamandridae > Lissotriton > Lissotriton vulgaris. Next base: position 1,596,468,659 of record NC_141691.1, read on the forward strand.
TAGAGGACATTTGTTGACACAAGTAGCCTGCTATCTTCCTACCAATCGTGAAATAGAGCTCAACAGCATTGTCAAGAATACACAGTGATGTACAGCCAATTCCATGACTGACAAACCATCTCTGGCATTTAGACCTGCCAGAGTAGGTTGCAGAAGTATTCTTAAAACACATACAGGCACGTGCATCAAAGGAATCGGCAATCGCAAAAATCGGCCGTTTGCAATCGCAAAATCTGCGTTTGGAATGCATGAAGGGCGAAGGCCCTCGCAATTTGAGAATTCGCAAATATTTGCGAATTCTTAAATTGCGATTGCATTTAAGGAATCGCATTTTGCGATTCCTTAAATGCAATGTATGACATTTTTAAAAATTGCGATTTCGCAATTAGGGGGAGCAAATTACCATGAGGTTGAACCTCATGGTAATTTGCGAAAACTTTGAAAAATGCACTTTTGTGCATTTTTCAAAATTTCATGTTGTGCACACACATGCCCTTAGGGCATGTGTGTGCACAACATATGTGCACAGATTGATTTCAGGGGTGCAACAGGGTGTCCTTTGGACACCCCTGCACTCTTGAAATCGCATTCTCAATTGTCGATTCGCTAATTGCTAATTACAAATTGAGAATGTCTTCCCATTCATTCCTATGGGCCTCTAGGCCTATAGGAATGAATGGGGAGGTATTCCTTAATTGCGACTCGCAATTTGCGAGTCGCAATTAAGGAACATTAAGAAATCGCAATTTTTTTAGCGATTTCTTGATGCATTGCATTTTGCGATTCCTTAATTGCGATTCCTTATTTTTCGCAATTAAGGAATCGCAAAAAGCAATATTGATGCATGTGCCTGTATCCACAGATACCCTGCACGTGAACCAAGCAGGAGCTCTAATTCCTTGAGACCTTTTGGCAGTGTACTATGGAATGGCGCACCAAATACTACCTACCACAACTGCATAAATTAACGTGAATCATCATCATGGCCACCTAACGGATCAAAGATCGTCTCGTTAGCTGGAGTAACCATGGGCTAGTAGTCACACTATGTTCTGCTTGAAAAATACCATTTGAGGGGCACCATATGTCTGCTCTTTATTGTTCTGTACATATATATGAGTTCTGCTTTTGATCAGAATAACACACACAAATTACAAAAGTATGTGGTTGGCACGTAGATATGTCTATGAGTAGAAAGAAGAGTCTGAAACACTTATTTTTAATTAAGGAGCGTTTCCTACACCTCAACGGTCAAAAGACAATGGTCTCCTTGGCTAGTGATATGCCATATGCCCACTGCTATTGAGCTGGCGTGGTTACACTCAGGTAGCCGCACCCCTTAAACCATCTAAAATAATGAAAAACCTGGGGACCCTCTTTGATCTGAGCTCTCCTTCTATGCCTTTTTGTTATACTAGATCTCCACATAGTTATGCATTTAAAGGTGTTGGTATACACCTGTTACAACGCATTTTTTACAACGCACTACTGTTACAACGCGACTTTTACAACGCATACCATTACAACGCATTGCGCTGGGGGGCACTCTAGGATAGGGAATAAGTATAATTTACTATCCAACACCTTCCCTAGGGTCCACGGGGACTGGAGTTAGAATAGTAAATTATACTTACCACTATCCAGCACCTCAAAGCGCTATGCGTTGTAATGGTATGCGTTGTAATGGTCGCGTTGTAACGGTAGGTAGTTGTAATGGTATGCGTTGTAACATGGTACATCCGGTGCAGCATGTGCTATTGCTACAATCAATCCAAACGTTCTATATCTCCATTAGACCTATGACTATCGCATCACCTCTATGGAAAAAACATGGCAGTGATACCAAAGTGAATGCTTTTCTTTTCTGTTTACACTTTTGAATTTTATTTAATTGAGTTTATAAATATCTCTTGTTTATTCTGTAGGTCACAGAGGAAATTGTCATGCTCTATTAATGATGCATTATCATTACTAGGAAGCACTCAGTAATTACACACACCATGAATAAAGAATATGTAATTATGTTTCATTCTCTCACACAGCACTGGAAAGCATGGAGGGATATTATTACATAGACAATATCTCTGTGGAGGAATTTCAAGCTCAGATCAATGCAGCTTCCCTGGAAAAGGTCAAACAGTATAATCAGAAACTCAGGTATGTAAATCTGTATTTTAACACTCAACTACTCTTTTATCGGTCCTTTTAAAATGAACACTTTTTATTGTGCAAACTTGTTTTGACCATCTAAAATTTGATGTATTAGTTTGAAGGAAAGGTTAAATCAAAAAGCTTTTTAAGAACAAGTTTGAAATGCCTGGTAGAAAAATGCCAGGACACTGTCAGAATAACCACCCCAATATTATTGCATGCTTCTACAGAATGTAAACGGAAATGTCTACCTATTTTTCTGCTCCCACAAAGGGGGAGTGATAGCAGGTGGGAATTGAGAAGCCAGAGAACAGACCCTTCTTTGTCTAGCAGGCCTGATGATGCATCCTTAAAATTGCTGACTTTGCAGCCAAAACCTAAGGCAACGTGTTTGTAGGGCATTCAAGGAGCAGACATCAGTTTTGTAACAAAAGGAAAGAACACACGACCATAAAATAGTGCAGGAGTGAAAGGTGCTGTGTTGAACATAGGAATGTAAGAGGCCGTTTTTTTTTGGGTGTTATGCCCTCCCCCCCACAAAAATACATTTTCTGGTGAGTAGTTGGGTACAGGTGAGGTATGGTGAGGTCTCTGTCAGATTTCACCAGGAATATTTACATACAAACAGGCTAAAACGCACACACCCTCGGTCCCTCTCCGTTTTGAAAGTCATCAAAAATGTTGGTTATTTTACAAAATATTGTGTTTTCTCTCACCAAGTCCCCTACCAATCCACATTTGGTATCAATCCTTTGTACTGCCCCGTTAGTACCTCTCTAGCACCCTGCTTGTTGGACAATGTATTTTAACATTATAAGCCAGCGTTATTGTTGGAAGATCTTAAGCTCAAACCCCCCCCCCCGTCCCCCCGTCCCCCCAATTTTACTGACCAAGCTACAACCCTGGTAAGAGGGCACAATCGTGTGAAGTGTACGAGGACTTAGAGAGTTTTTCAAGTGATATTTTTTAATAGGGGATAAGGCTATTATTTATTGATAAAGTATGCTTGTTTTAATAGGCAACTTTTTAAGAGGAATTGCTTTTAATAGGCTTCTTTTAATAGGCATTTTTTTTAATGGACACTGCTTTTAATAGACTGCTTATAAGTGTTAATATTCTTCCAACAATACCACTTTTCTGTTGAGTCTGGAGCCATACTAATATTGTATTACAAGTTAGGCTGCCTGTAACATTAAGCCCTACACAAGAGATTAAATAAAATCAAATAAGTAAGCAACAGTGTACCACTTTGAAGGTCTACATTGATTTTTTTTAAGAGTCATTTTTATTTTAGTATTTTAAGTAGTACAAATCTTCATCATGTCATGTTATGACATATGTGCTATAGCAATATTGAGGATAGGCAGCATGAGTCAAGCATGCTATCAATAGTGTAAAATAACAACCACTAGTAGGTAAGCATGTAATAACAAACCTGATAATGTAGGGAAGAAATCCCACCCAGCAAACACTTTTATGAGAGAGTGGCACTGGTTTAGTAGTGGAAAATGCACAGAGTTATAAGGCCAACACAATTTAATTCAGTAAAACAGGAGGAGTGGAGGCAAAAGGTTTCGGGAAAAAACACTCCAAGTATGTCAGGTCTAA